>NC_082683.1:174736333-175936333 GCF_949987515.2 Delphinus delphis
TTTAAGGGAATCCCTATCAAAATCAGCAAGGTAATTTTCAGCACTATTTACAGTAGCCAGGACATGGAAGCAACCTAAGTCTCTATCAACAGATGAATGGATAAAGAAGATGTGGCACATATATACAATGGAATACTACGCCCTAAAAAGAAACGAAATTGAGTTATTTGTAGGGAGGTGGATGGACCTAGAGTCTGTCATACAGAGTGAAGTAAGTCAGAAAGAGAAAAACAAATACCGTATGCTAACACATATATATGGAATCTACGAAAAAAAAAAGGTCATGAAGAACCTAGGGGTAAGACAGGAATAAAGACACAGACCTACTAGAGAATGGACTTAGGATACGGGGAGGGGGAAGGGTAAGCTATGACAAAGTGGGAGAGTGGCATGGACATATATACACTACCAAACATAAAATAGATAGCTAGTGGGAAGCAGCCGCATAGCACCGGGAGATCAGCTCGGTGGTTTGTGACCACCTAGAGGGGTGTGTTACGGTACGGAGGGTGGGAGGGACGGAGACACAAGAGGGAAGGGATATGGAAACATATGTATATGTATAACTGATTCACTTTGTTATAAAGCAGAAACTAACACACCATTGTAAAGCAATTATACTCCAATAAAGATGTTTAAAAAAATAGAATTAGAAACGAAAAAGGACAAGTTATAACAGACACCGCAGAAATACAAAGCATCCAGGAGACTACTACAAGCAACTCTATGCCAATAAAATGGACAACCTGGAAGAAATGGACAAATTCTTACAAAGGTATAACCTTCCAAGACTGAACCAAGAAGAAACAGAATATATGAAAAGACCGATCACAGGTAATGAAATTGAAACTGTGATTAAAAGTCTTCCAACCAACAAAAGTCCAAGACCAGATGGCTTCACAGGTGAATTCTAACAAACATTTAGAGAAGAGCTAACACCCATCCTTCTAAAAGTCTTCCAAAGTATTACAGAGGAAGGAACACTCCCAAACTCATTCTATGAGGCCACCATCACCCTGATACCAAAACCAGACAAATGTACTACAAAAAAAGAAAACCACAGACCAATATCGCTCATGAGTATAGATGCAAAAATCCTCAACAAAATACTAGCAAACAGAATCCAACAACACATTAAAAGGATCATACACCATGATCAAGTGGGATTTATCCCAGGGATGGAAGGATTCTTCAGTATACGCAAATCAATCAATGTGATACACCATATTAACAAATTGAATAAGAAAAACCATATGATCATCTCAATAGATGCAGAAAAACCTTTCAACAAAATTCAACACCCATTTACGATATAAACCCTCCAGAAAGTAGGCATAGAGGCAACTTACCTCAACATAATAAAGGCCACATATGACAAACCCACAGCCCACATCCTCCTCAATGGTGAAAACCGGAAACCATTTCCACTAAGAACAGGAACAAGACAAGGTTGCCCACTCGCACCGCTATTATTTAAAACTGTTTTGCAAATTTTAGCCACAGCAATCAGAGAAGAAAAATAAATAAAAGAAATACAAATTGGAAAAGAAGAAGTAAACCTATCACTGTTTGCAGATGACATGATACTATATACAGAGAATCCTAAAGTTGCCACCAGAAAACTACTAGAGCTAATCAATGATTTTGGCAAAGTTGCAGGATACAAAATTAATGCACAGAAATCTCTTGCATTCTTATATACTAATGATGAAAAATCTGAAAGAGAAATTAAGGAAACACTCCCAGTTACCACTGCAACAAAAAGAATAAAATACCTAGGAATAAATCTACCTAGGGAGACAAAATACCTGTATGCAGAAATTTATAATTTATATGAGAACCTGCTGTATAGAAAAAATAAATTAAAAAATAATTTTTTAAAAAAAGTTATTAGAGAAAGGGGGAAAAGGAATATATGGCAGCTTATTTTATGCCGTTAATGTCAATATATCCTGAACTCTAAGCCCAGACAATCATCATCTAAAGAAAAAAATTAGAGTCTGATCTCACATATTAAAGTAGATGCAAAATTTCTTAACAAAATATTAGTAAACTGAGTTAATCTATATATATGAAATTATATATATGAAAATACTTATTTTCTTTGAAGAATTCAAGAATGATTCAACATTAGAAAATCTAAATTCATCACATAACAGCTTACAAGCAAATACCAGTTATCTTGATTGCAGGGGAAAAAAAGTTAGATTCATCATTTATGCATTAAAGAACACTGTCATAACCAAAAGGAGAGAAAACATTGTTTACAAGGAAAAGCATGTCTACATAAATTTATTCAAAATATTATTCTAGGTGGGGAGGCATTGGAAGCATTCCAATTGCAATCAATCTGATGCCCAAATTGCCAATTGCTATTAATTATGGAGAAACTTGCCAGAGAAATAAGAACTTCTCCCCCAAAATGGAATAGACTATTTACCAACATAAAGGTAAAAGCAAAATTTATTCTTCACACAAGTACTTTAAATGTAGAGTTACTACTAAAAAGACTAAAGTGTATAAGCAAAACAATAAAATTAGTAATGATTATCAAGGTTCTTGATTATACATGATTAACAATCAACTGTATTTCTGGGTATTTGTGGCTGTAACTTAGGAAATTTTTTTCCAAAAGATATATCTGTAGCTAACAAATACATACTAAAAATAAACCTAAGGCAGAAACAGAAAACAATGCGTTTGCCGTTTAATTGAAGAAAAGTTAACAAAAATCAAGAGATATGCCAGACTCATGGCAGAATTCAGTCAAAATTTTCACGTCTCCCTGGATTGTTCCACTTAATCAATATAATTCCAGTGTGTGAGTGTGTGTGTGTGCATGTAAATTGAAGATCTAATTTTAATGTTACTTTTAAGTGAATGGGCCAAAGACAAGAGCCAGGACAATTTTGAACAAGTGCGGCACTTGCCCTACCAGATATCAAGGCTGTAATAAAGCCCTACTGTTTAAGACAGTTAAGAAGCTGTGCAGGGGTAGACAGACAGTAGTGGCACAGAATAAGAGCCAAGAAAATATTTAGAGCATATTTGGGATCTTGGGTGTCTTTACAGATAACTGGGTAAAAATCAAGTACTCCAATGAAATTAGCTTCATGGTTTATATGGCTTTTCCCATTAAAAAAAACAAATTGTATCTATTCATCACAACATATATAAAAGTTCACTCCAGGATTAAACATGAAGATTTAAAACTCTGATTGCATTAAAAATGAGAAATTTTTATACATCAAAGAGGCCTAGCTTTAGACCCGTCTCGGCTTTCAATATGCCTTCCTCACTAAGCTTAACCATTTCTAGCTTTTGATTTAAAGTGAGAGATGTGTGACTCTTTTCACTTGAACACCCAGTGACCGTTGTACTGTTATTAACTGGCCTAATTTCAATACTGTGTGTCTCAGGTAATAGGGAGACCCAAGGGAGAGAGACATGAGACAGTAGGTCAGTGCAACTGTCAGAACACACACAGCATTTAGTAATTAAGTTTGCTGTCTTATATGACCTTGCCTTGTGGGACCCTACAACAATTACAGTAGTAACATCAAAGATCATTATCACAAATTACCATAAAAAATATAATAATGAAAATGTTTGAAAAAGTTTGTGAGAATTATCAAAATGTGACCCAGAGACACCAAGTGAGCAAACGCTGTGGGAAAAATGGTGCAGAGTTGCTTCACAGGGTTGCCACAAACCAGTTTGTAAAAATTCCAATACCTATGAAGTACAATACAGCAAAGTGCAATAAAACAAGGTATGCCTATATCTAAGCATGTATGCTAAAATTACAAGAAGAATGAATAACAAAACTTAGAGAAGTGTTAATTTCTAGGTAGAGAAGGGCTAATGAGAACTTCAAGTAGAATATTGGTAATATACTATTTCTTAATCAGGTGATAGGTAAATAGTGTTGTTTTCCCTCAAACTGTATGTATACACTTTTGTGTGTATGATATTGTATTAATTTCCTATGTCTGCTAAAACTAATTACCACAAACTCGGCAGCTTAAGACAAAGCAATTTTATCTTTTAGCTCTGGAGGTCAGAAGTCCAAAATCAGTTTCAGGGCTAAAAATCAAGGGGTTAGCAGGCCTCCTTTCCTTTCTAGATTCTCTAGAGGAAATACCATTTCCTCCACTTTTTCAGCTTCAAGAAGCTGTCCACATTCCATGGTTTGCATACTCTTCCTCCATCTTTAAAGCCAGAGGGATAGCATCTTCTCTTTTATCTGACCTCTGCTTCTATCCTTACATCTCTTCTCCGCCTCTCTGCTTCCTGTGAGAAGAAATCATATTGCTTTCTGTGTCTGTGACCCTCCTGCCTACTCTTTATGAGAGCCCCTGTGGTTATATTTAGACCCACTGGGATAATCCAGGACATTTTTTCCATCACAAGAGCCTTACTGTAATCACTGCAAGGTCTGTTTACCATGTAAGGTAACAAATTCACAGGTTCTGGGGATTCGGATGTGGACATCTTCGGAGGGGCCATTATTTAACCTACCAGAAATACATTTCATAAACTAAAAAACAAGTAAACGTGGTTTTACACCATGCAGTTTATGATATAAGAAGTATAGTACTACAAGTTCTCATACACTAAGAATGGGAGTCCAAAATTGCATACACTTCTTGGAGTTTAAGTTCGAAATATAGTTTGAACACTCTAAATTACCCGTATCCTTTGATCCAGCAATTCATGAAATAAATATATTTCAGGAACTTGCTTGTGATTTTAAAGAGAACTTTTTGTTTTTATTTCCTTTCCTCTGTGTTTTTTTTCATATTTTCTCTTTTAATAATTTATTTTGTAATTCATGAAAATTGATTTTTATGACAGGAGCATATGATAAAGGATGATGTATACTGGACCCACTCTCTGCCGGTCTGTGTACTGAAGCCACCGAGATGAAAGAGATAAGAGGGCTAAAAGATCACTGAAATTCTAACATTCAATTTGACCAATGGGAAAAAGAGAAAACTAAATTAGAGCAAGGAAAGATATAAAGACCCCAGAAACCCTATTCTATGTTGGGGCTAGAAGGAAATGCTACCAATTCCCTTCTCTAAGAACATACATCTTAAGCCAGCAAGATGTCAAATGGACAGTCGGGCAGCAAATTCAAAGCAGCTGCACAGTTTGAGGGATGAGCAGATGTGGAGGTCAGGGGTGGTTGTGGGGTCTTTTTGGTGGTGCTTGATCATCATTTAAGTTTGGGGGTTGCTTTGTGGGGTCTGATATCATGAGCACCAGTTTAACCCGTAGGTTTTACCTTCTTAATTATTATGGGTTCTTAAGTATTTCAAGTTCTTAAATATTTTGGTAAAGGAGAAATTTTTCTTAACATTGCTTTTTGTCACTTGGATTGAGGATGGATTGTCATTTGGAAGAATCTTTGCCTGTAAAGAACTAGTATGATCAAGGTAGAGATATTAAAATAAGGGGATAGGTATTTAGGATTCATTGATAGGGTTAAGGAGAAAGCAAAAAGTTCTACAGATTTTGATCAGTTAGCACATATGGAAAAAATGTTTTGGCTATAGCATCCTTTGGGCCATCCTACTAGGGAACCTGAGCATCACAAAATTCATTGCAGATGGATAAGGAATTCTGTTGATCCATATAAATTGCTAACTGTATAAGAAAATTCATTAATAAATTACCCTTCTACTTTCGATTATGAAATATATGCTCCGCCTGTAGCATATTGTTTTTTAAAGTGTTAGCTAAAAAAAGCTATTTCAGCTGAAGTTTGATTTTTTAATCATCTCTGGAGTGGCTGAAATACTAAAAAATATTGTTAGTGATAGAACGCTCACCTTTTTGCCAGCTGAACATTTGCATATTGCCTGGAGGATAATGGCTGAAGGCTAAGGAAACAGCTCTTTAAATCTGATTGATTATATCTCAGTCTATTTTAAATGGTAATTTATATTATTTAGAAAAAAACATACAGAGTGATGTCAAACAACTCAGGTCACTGCACTAACAAAAAGAAACTGAAGGCATTTAGAAAACACTCTAACTACTGGCTACATGAGTTCATTATATTGCTCCACAGATTTGATATTATCAATATAGATTGAATCAAGCCAACCCAAAATGGAATTTTATTTTAAATGCTTTGTAATAGAAACAATTTGCAGAAAATATGTCGTTAAGACAGTATCTAGTGAATGCTACATGCAATTTCTACCACCATCCATATGTACTGCCATGCTTAGTAGAAATAATACATTTATGTGTTTCTGTTTTTCTAAGATTAGAAGGTACAAACAAAAATGTAGTTCTCCATCTTTCACATTTTACTTCACCCAAATATTCTACCAAATAACCAAGATTCCAAATTGTTACAAACAAAATGAACAATGTTTCCATGGCATTTATGGTAACTATCAATCTATCACCACATTAATATTTACAGGAAGTCTGAGAATCTAACTTCATGCTTTAACCAGCAAAGGTTTATATTTCGATTTTGCAAAAAATTATCAGGTTTAAAAATACAATTTATTCATGATCCTTTTTGTACAATACAGCATGTATTGTACAGCATGCATGTACAATGTATGTACAATGTATGTACATGCATGTACAATGTACAGCATGCATTCCTAATTATAAAGGAAACTTGAAAATAATGTGATACTTTATTTTCCAAATCTAATTTTTTTTTAAAAGTCTTTGCATCAGTTTGAATATTTGAACACTGAGGAACTTACGAAATAAAAACCTGATAATTGTTAGCACAATTATATACAACTATCTTAAATAACATTACATAAAATATTTTTATTTAGAAATACAACATTTGTTTTCCTTTCTTACCTTGTATTAAACAATTTTATCTAGGCTCTTGACTTGCAGTACTGGCATCAATCATATAGCCAATTTTTGCATCATCTAACACAGTTTTTGCATTTAAAAATATACATATAGCTCTGTTTCCTTATGATGCTTTCACAAAGAAATCAAATCCTAAACCACATATCTAAATGTTACTAAAATTTATACTAGTTCCCCAAGCCTCCCAGTACTTAGTTGGCATGTGTTTGGTACATACACATCAGTTTGCTGCTTTTAAAGGTGAAATTTTACAGACTTGTTTACCATCATATAGAGACAATTACAATTGTAAACTTCATATTAAATGTTTTATCTAATTTGATAGTGTTTCCATCAGTTGAATCTTCTAATCAGAGATATGTTGGGAAATATTTAAAACAGGCTCTGGCAGTGATGGGAAGTTCAAATCCTGATTTGTACTATTTTCCAATTTCCATAGTGTAAATACTCCTACTCTGGTTAATTTTAAGCTACCAACATGAAGTCAACTGTCTTGCAAACTTCATGAAATTTTAACAGTGGGCCCTCCTGAGCCAGCGTGAATCAAACCCACAACACCAATTAAAAAAACCACAAACATCTTTCTACCTACAAATCTGGTTCTTTTCCACTTAGTACTCCCAGGTGCTTGTCTTTAATCTGGGTTACTCCACAGTCTCCATCTTTACTGGCTGCTTCTCTTCAATACAAACTCACTTATATTTACTAAAATCTCTCACTCAGTCCCAGCTTAGGCTCTTTTTTTTTTTTTTTTTTTTTTTTTTTTTTTGCGGTACGCCGGCCTCTCACTGCCGCGGCCTCTCCCGACAGGCTCCGGACGCGCAGGCCCAGCGGCCATGGCCCAGGGGCCCAGCCGCTCCGCGGCACGCGGGACCCTCCCGGACCGGGGCACGAGCCCGCGCCCCCTGCATCGGCAGGCAGACTCCCAACCACTGCGCCAACAGGGAAGCCCTAGGCTCATTTTAACAAAAATAATTTTCATAATACTGACATTGACAATATTCAACCTCATGTTAACTCCAAATCTTAGTGAAAGTTTTGTTCCAATTATTTACATTGCTCTCCGGTCACTAATTACCATTCCATGGCCAAATTTGAAGGTTCCTTTGCAGTTTTCCCAACTCATTTTATGAGACCAGTATTATCCTGACACCAAAGACAGTACAAAAAGACAAACCGACCCCTCTGCAAAAAACCACTATGCAAAGTTGATTTAACATTTGAAAATCAAATTAAATCCATGATTCCAACATGCTAAAGAAAATTATTTGAGAAAATCCAACACGATAAAAACTCTCAGAAAGTTACAGAGGAATTACCTCAACTTGATAAAGAAAATCTACAAAAAACAAAAAAACCTCGAAAACCATCATCCTACTTAATAGCAAAAGACACAAAGCTTTCCCTCTAAAACTGGAAACAAGGCAAGGACGCGCTCTCACTACTCTCATTCTCCTCACTACAGGAAGTTCCAGCTACTACAATAGGCAAAAAAAGACATAAAAGGCACAAAGATAGCAAAGGAAAAAATAAAGCTCTCTCTTTGCAGGTGTCCATGATTATCTATGTAGACCAACCCAAGTAATCACCAAAAGAAAAAACCAAGCGAGCTCTGTGAGGTCACACAATACAAGATAAACACATAAAAATCAATCGCATTTCTACATATTAACATAAAACAATGAAGAAAATAACGTTCTTATATTTTAGAGATAAGTACTGATATATTTACAAACAAAATAACAATTTCTGATATTCATTTCAAAACAATTTCCTGAGGAGGACGGGGTAGGGATATACATAAAGCAAGATTGGTCCTAGGTTGCTAGTAGCTGAAGTTGGATAATATAGAAATCTTTATAAGCACTAACCTCTCTTGTTCTGCTCTTCTCCAAGCGTGGCCCTTGCACCGGCAGCACCTTCCTCCCTCCGGAACTTGTTAGAAGAGCAAACGCTTCACCCCCAACCTATTTATTTTGAATCCGAGGCTCTGCACGTGAGGCCCATTACTCTGGGACTTAACAAGTCCTTCAGGTGATTCTGATCCAGGCTAATGATTCCAAACCGTGGTATGTCAACTGCTCTCACCTGAAGATGTTACCGAACAAAACTTGGGTCCGCTTGCCCACGCGCTGTAAAGCCAATCTACTGACACTGGGTTCTGGTGAAGCAAAGTGCAGTGTTCACTGAAAGGCATCAAGCAAGGAGGCCAGGACAGCTAGTGCTTAAAAGACCCAAATTCCCCGAAGGCTTTCAGGGAAAAGTTTTTAAAGACAGGGTGAGGGAGGGGGGTTGGGGGTATGTGATCCGCTCATGGACATTCTTCTGATAGGCTGGTGGTGAGGTAATCAGGAGTCAAGATCATCAAACTTTAGGTTCCAACTAGTCTGGGGTCTCCGTGCTTGTGGGCAGCAGACAGTTAACCTCTTCCACCTGGCAGGGGTTTCAGTCTGCAAAACAGCTCAAAGGACATGGCTCAGAATATTACCTATAGCGTTTGAGGAGGAACTAAAGGTCCGTGATTTTGTTTAATGGCTAAACTGTTATTATTTTCTCTTACTTGACTGTTTTTCTTTTTTTCTGCATTTTCTCACTTCTCTGATTAAATTTATTCTTTGACTAAAGTTTTTTTACAGACAAAAGACAGGCAGAGAATATGGGGGAAAGGACTATAGGGTCCTGCTCTGTCTCAAAGACTGGTAGATTTTGTTATGTTTTAAATTATCCACAATACGATGGGGAAATAAATGAAAACACCTATGCCAGATGTTTCACTAGCAAATTAGAATAAACTTTGAAAACATACAATTCTAATCTTAAACACTTTCAGAGGACAGCAGAATGGAATCTGTTCCCTAACTCAGTTTATGAGACTAGAAAAATCTTAGCCCTGGAATTGAACAAAAAGTATGAGAAAAGGAAATATCAAAGCCAATCTCACTCAGGAACACAAGATTCAATCATTTTACGCAGGAATTAAGGAAATTGCATCCAGCAGCATATACAAAAACAAACAACAACAAAACCCCCACCATAACTAAACTGCAGTTACACTAGGAAAGCAAAGTTGGTTTAACATTGGATAGACTATAAACAGAAGGGAGTAAGAGAGGTTTGTTTATTCCTAATATATTCTGTTTCTTGCTCCAAATGTTGGCTACCTGAGTATGCTTGACTTTTAAAAATGTATTAAGATGTATGCTTATGATTGTTACATTTCTGATTGTAAGATAAACTTAAATGAAGATCTTGAAAAAATCTTAAAAATTTTTTTATTCTCAAAATTCTTAGTCATTATTATAATCGATTAAAAAAATAGGAAACTCTATCGTAACATAATACATTGAGGAAAGTAAAATGGTAATAATTCTGCAACTTTTTTTCCAAATAATCTTGAGATACTTTCATCTACTGACATTTGATTTTTAAAAAAAACCAAAACTTCAAGGTTTTTCAATACTATAATAAGCAAGTGCTTAAAAGAGTAAATACCATGATGATTAAAACCAATTTGGCTTTTTAAATATTAAAATAAACTGGAACTTATTTTACTTAGAATACAAAATATTAACATAAAACATTTGATTTTTTTAATGAAAATGCAATTATGAATATTAGAGAATGAAATCAGTCTTTGATGTTTTAAAACATCATTGGTTCACAACTGTAGGAGTTCCTGAGGTAAATTCTGAAACTGGGCCCCTTACACGGAAGGCAAGGAGAGACAAAAGAAAGAGGAGGTCACCCTAGATTGGTAGGTGGCAGGTTTAATAAACAGGGGAACTTATATGTGTGTCTGCTGGATGAGTAGATCTTTGCAACTGCCCACAACAATCTTAAAATTTTATATAGAGGCTTTAACTGGGTTCAGTCACATCAACCATCCAGATTGTCTCAACACCACCTTGCTCTCTCAAGAATGTGTCCTTGGAACAGCTCCTAGTGTAGGAATGGTGGGCAGAATGTACATTCCCAGGACAGGAGATGGGTGACGAGCCTCAGATTGCCCCATCCAGCTTGAGGGTCAACCTGTGTCACGTCTTCTCAATGACCTCCTCAAACAAGCATAATAAAATTTCCTCCTATCTTTCAATATACCTTTGGTCCTGAAGTCAAGCATGACACAAAATGTCAATTAAAAATTAACTTAGAAACAAATTATAATTTTCTTAAACATTTAATTATCACACACCATTGTTATTAAATGAAACAAAGTCCAAGTTTGGTTTTATATGACTAACAATTTATGCATTTCATTCAATTGAATGAATTATATATAATTTAATAAAATAGTAACCAACAATGAAAATATTTTGTATTCTAAATAAAATATTTATATCTAAGAATAATCAAATTATTTTTAATATCTTTAGAGGACTGGTAGATTACATATTGCCATGGAAGATGTTGAAATGCCAAAAAAATTGGAAACTCCTGATTTAGTTTCTAGAAGCATATTATCATGTCACAAATATGAATCTTTTATATTTTTCAGAAATATAGAGTATCTGTAATTGCTTGTCTTCATAAAACACATTTTTTACTTGAATATATTCTGAGCATTTCTTTGATCAAAATCATTATTAGTATTTAAAAGAAGAGAAAAATAAATTAATCCAGGAAGATACTCAATGTACATATTTGACTTTTAGAATAATTTCATCAGCATTATACACACTTTTGATTCTACTTTAATGTTTGTGTGATGAAACAATTTCAAGATTGTAATGATCAAAATAAATATAATAATGACTGGGAATAGTATAACACACCCTTCGGTGAATTGAATCATTATTTTTCCTTAACTAGACAAAATTACAGCCATTTTTAAAGGCTTTTTGACTTCACTGTGCATGTAGGCTTTATGAGGAAAAATAAATTTATTATCCAAACTCTGTAATGTCAAACTCTGACTTTTCATGCTGGCACTAATTGCATGTCTGCTGCTTCTATGTTTATATGTCTCATTATCCCAGCTTTCACTGGGTGACCTCTTAATACAAGTGACAATCCCACAAAACATAATTCTGGTTGTTTATTAATTTGTCATCTAAAAATAATCATTCACTTAATTATAAAACTCAACTGCGTCTTTGTATGTTTCGCATCGAATTCTTGTTTATATTCACACAAATATTACCCATGTTTATGTGTATATAATAGGCTTATAGAGATTGTCACTAGGAAAATTGCCATTTTTTTGTTTGCTTCCTTCTTTTCCTCTAAAACATTTTTGTGTGAGAGAAGTAGTTTGTCTAAATGTTGGATGATGCGTATATATTGGTGAATGTGCTTACAAACACGAAAAGAACTTTTTCTGTTTCTATTTTCATGTCAACAGGAAATAAACTTTAAGTATCCTTTATGCATATATCAAATAAATGGACCACATGACAGTATTTCAGACCCCACATTTTCTACATTCCTGTAAACCTCCACTCATGGGTCATTAAAACATTATCAACAAAGTAAGCATCCTTTTAAATGCTTTTACCTCTGAAAGGGTAAAAATAGTTTGGCTGCCTTTTGGAATAGAGAATGGGAAACTAGGGGTTTCACCTTTTAAATCCTTCTTAATACTTTGTGAATGTTTTAAGATATATTTTTTTCTGAAAATCTACCCGTTTATTTTTTTAGCGGGATTTTTAAAATCTTTTGTTGTAGTAGAAAACTGGTTTAAATTACAGCAAAGGAGATTATTTAGGTGATTCATGCAAAAAACTTTCTAATTTATGAAAATTTTAATGTGTTAAGAAATCAAAATTTTACCTGATTTAGGGAAACTTTGAAAAAAAATGATCCTAGCTATACGAGAGCACACCATTGCTGTATTCTTTGGACTAGATGAGCATACATTTCTAACGTTCCTAATTCAACTATTTATATGGCTAGAAATATGCAAAGAAAAGTCTTTTTTAAAAGGACTACTTTTTTATTGATTACAAGATGAATAGGTTTCCAGTGGCTTTTAAAATCTTCTAATATTAATATACCATGTTATCCTCTAAAGCTTGGCTATCAGTCTAGATCTAAATTGCTGGTGACAAAGAAAGGCCTCATGCCACTCCTGTCTCAGGCAACATGAACAGGAAACATAATTTCGAATGTACCAACAATGCACTTTCCAGACAGATAAATTACATACAACTCCTGAGACTCCTGAAGTTAATTTACAGCAATATTTCTTTTCTTTTATTTAATATCTTCAAGCCATTGGCTCATTTATTCACTCGATCATTTATACATTTGTTAAAGAAGTATAAATTGAGCACCAACCATGTGACAGAAAGACTGCTTGGTGCTGGATGTGTCATCAAATGAAGCTGGATGTCTGCCATCATAAAACTGGAAATTAAGACAATGCACAAGTAAACGTCATAAAATGTGAAAGGCTATGAAAGAAGCAAACAGGACTGCTAAGATGCAGAATAACAAGAGAGACCTAATTGAGTGTCAGGGAAGGTGCCATGAAGAAAGTAGTATTTATGCTGACTTGATGGATGAGAAACCAGCCATGAGAAGAGCATGGGGCACAAGATTACAGGTAGAGGAAAGATCATGTGCAAAGACCTGAAGTTAGTGAACAGCTTGGGATATTTTAGAATCTTAAAAAGCTGAGAGTCAATGGCATATGGTACAAAATTAAATTGAAGGAGTAATGTAGGACTGATCCGGTCAGGAGTTTGGCATGGATTTCTACAGTGAGAAAGAAGGTTTATAATGGCTTTCAGCAATGGAGAAACATGGTCTCACTTTTTTTTTTTTTCTTTATAAAGTCACTTTAGCTCCAGCGTAGAAATAAAGCTGTACAAACAGGGAGTGGGGCATGAGAAGGTTATTGCTATATTAAGTGAAAGGTGATAGGCTTGAAATACTCTATAAAATTAAATTCACAGAGTAAAGAAGGAGGAATAATCAAGGACTAACCCCAGATTTGGGGCTTGAAAAGCTTCTTATGAACATATTAAAATAATATCATACTAGAACATCAATTCACATCTCTCTTTAGTGCATGTCATATTTTTCTCATTCTACACAATGGTTTTGAAATAACTCTATATGCCTAATAGCATTGCTTTCTCATCTTTCAATCATTCATTAATTTCATACATACCTGGTATTTTTCTCTTCCTCTACTAAAACTGATTTCTGTATTATTACTAATAGTACCCTCATTGCCACACTTGAAGAGACTGCTTATCTGTCCTCATATACTGGAAATATTTATCTAAGACTCTTTTCACTCTGGATCATTTGATTTTTTAAGTTTTGCTAATTCTTGGCTTTTTGGAAATATTCCCTCCCCATTATGAAACTTTCCCCA
Source organism: Delphinus delphis (assembly GCF_949987515.2). Classification (NCBI taxonomy): domain Eukaryota; kingdom Metazoa; phylum Chordata; class Mammalia; order Artiodactyla; family Delphinidae; genus Delphinus; species Delphinus delphis. The sequence continues at coordinate 174,750,522 of NC_082683.1, forward strand.
CTGTCCCAGTTTTCTGGCCTCCACCACTGTTTCTGAAATGTGATCATAAGTATGATAATTTATGTGTATGTAGCTGGTCCCACCACTAGATTGTGACATTGTGGATTCCTTTTTGCTCAGTATTTAAGATGCCCCCTCATCGGACTGTCATGAGCTGAATCCCTATCAGCCAATTTGTACCTAGGTGATATCAGGAAAAGTACTTAAAATTCTCTAAATCTCAACTTCCTCATGCATAAAATAGGAATAATAATTGTGAAGCGTTCCATATTTTTGGAGAATTCTTTGTTCTGTTACTAAGATTATATTTTACAGTTAGGAATTGTACAAACTAAGGGAGCATCTTTAAATTTTTTTATTTAAATTATGTTTTCCATTTACAGAATAATTATCTTTGGGGGATTGTTGTCGTGTCGTATTACTTTCTATATTTGGCAACCTCACGTTGCCACACTCCACATGGATGGGTGTTGAGAATAAAATGAAAGTTCATCTGGTGGCCCATAGACTGTGTGAGCTTGCTTTCTTGTGATTTGAAGAGATGTTTCTCTGATGTTTGAATCTTGTTACCTGCTAGAATGCTTAGTTGAACTTGAATCTAAATTCAGTAAAATAAATTTGTCTGAGTCTGACTACAAAAAAAAAGAAAAAGTAGACACCTCATTGGATTGTTCTATTAGAATGAGATTAATGTTACTTCAATTAGAATCTACAATTAGTAAATGTTATTTTTTCATAATCATTATAGTTATCATCATAATCATCCTTATATTGGTAATATGAGCAAATAAGCAGGGTCCTATTATACTGTAGGTGTTTAATTAGTTCAAATGAAAAGTGAATGAATATCCCTGGAGGACAATACTTGTGTTCCACGTTTGAATTTAACATCATAAGTACTCAGTCATTTTTATGGACTACATGAAATAATTAATATATAGAATATTAAAGCATAATATGGTTATAGGATATGTAGTTAGATGTCTAGAACATAGTTGCCACTATGAACATGTTTTCTAATAAATTACGAATTGACGAATGTACTAATATTTTTGGAGAACCAATATCGATAATGTTGATAGTCAAACTAATTTTCTATCTTCCTATATAGACTTAAAAAGAATCCATTGAGATGGCACTTGTCCTTATCAGTCACACCTGAACCTTCCATTAAATGTTATAATTTCAGAAACAGCTTTATGTCACGTAATCTTAAATACATATCATATAAATGTAAGTTCACTTTTGTTATTATATAATTTCACTTAAATTTGACTTTTTAGAAAAGTCTTTATAGATTTAACTTACAGAAGAAATGCTTAGTGCCACCAATGTTGAAAATAATCTATTTAACTAGCAAGCTGCCTTCTATTCTACCATTTTCTATAAGACATCATGCTAAATAAATAACAATTTTTTTCAGAGTCTATTTTAAAATTCAAATCATGGATAAAGTTTTAATAACAATTGAATCATTCTAACAATCTTGATTTCTCACCAATATATTATGTGTATATATATATTAAAATATACTAAATATAAATACATGTGATTATCTTTCATACCAACACAAACTAGTAAATATGCATTTATTGATAATTACATATTAATAAATAAAATGAATGACTTGAGCATGAGAAATGGTTAGTAATCAGTTTTTCATCTCTTGACATTGATTTAATATGTGGTCAGTTGCCAGGGATGATGTCAATTTCTCATGCAGTTCTGCTTAATGGAAAATACAATTCTATTATCTAATATAGGATCTGTTAATATTTACAAAGTACTATTACCTGTAACTACTGTAGTTATTAAATATTAAAAGAAAAGCATAAATAATAATTTTATACAGGAAATGAAAGTGAATGCTGGCTTGAGAAACCATTTTCAAAATGCAATGTTTCTCTGGTGAAAGGCAGCACTATGCCTCTGGTGTCCCCTTAGGTGACATTCAACTAGATCACTGACTTCAAAAACAAGAGTGACATACTGTGGCTTGTACTTTAGTAATAGAACACTTGACAAAATGTTGGATACTAGTTTAAGTGCAGATGTGGACCTGGCTAGCATAGGAAAAAAAATAACCACATTTGTTTCAAGCAAGTAAACGTATCTCAGCCCTGTTTTTGTTGAGGCTTTGATTAATAAATGGCATCTTCAAGCATGTAACAAAATGTGAACCTACTACAACCATAAATGGCAACAGTAAAGTGAGGAAGAGATTTTTAAAATACTCATTTATCTATCCTGAAACAATTAATCTTCAGAGGAAGTCATTAACATCAATCTCTTTAGCTAAATTCACCTGAGAATTAGATGCTAGTAACACACATTCATTATCTAACATTTGAGTTTTTCATCTCGACTAAAAAATAAGCAAGAACACAAAAGCAATTACAATTCTTACTCAACAATTTCCTCTGTTAATTACCTTTGCAAAGAATCAGTCTTTCAAACTGACATGCACTGTATATAAATTAATCTTAAAGAAGCAAGAAAGTATACAAGCCTGCCAAGAGGTATTTTATTTTTCTCAGAAAGAGCATCAATCATATATGAAAGCATTAGCCTCAAGGCTAACATTTTTCTTGGGTCCTATTTAGGAGTCAGAGGACATGGATTTATTTTGATTAAATATTAATCTTGTCTTATTTTATAGACTTTTAGACAAAACACCCTTCCAGATGTAATTACCTCAATAAAACTAATATTTCAAAAGGTAAATTTTAGATGTTAGAAAGTGATATAAAATTTACTTGAATATGTATTTATTGTTATTTTTATAATTTCTATCTTATCCATTAAAATGTATTTTACTTTTATTATTGCCATGTCAGCTTGCATGAACAATTTACCTAAATAGGAGAATCTGTAGGTATTAGTTATTAAAAGTTAATCATCAGTTATATTAGGTAAGGTACTAACAAACAAGCTGCTGTAACAAACTCCAATTACAAAATTGTTCCCACCTGACTGAAGTAAGCTTTTCCAGTCATACTGTGCGTGTTTCTGATGAGCAGGTTTCTTTCCTCCAACTAGTGTTTCAGGAACTCCAGTCCTGTTCAATCTCATGACTTGGTCGTTTAAACATGTAACATTCACTGTTGCTCATTTTGAGATGGAGGAATTGTATTTGGAAAATTTTAACTACTAAATAATCAGAGTATAGGCCCTTTGGCTGGCTTACAATTAGTAGACTTTTGAGTGATAGTAAGTCAAATATTTATTTTGTTGACCAGGCTAAGGCATGGAATTGGAGTATTCAGAGACCTAAACCTCTTAAAGGTCAGCCTTTATGTGAGTCAGAGTAACATAAAAATATTTCATGATGAAGTACATGTGGGGTAGTTGTGGAGACTATTACTCTACCACTCTCTTGAATCACTTTTCCTTAGCTCCTTTTTCTTATATTTAATGGATAATTTTGAAATCTCATAGTGTGTCAAACATTGTGTTAAGGGAGATATAAAAATGACACATTTCCTTCCCTCAGAAATATCATAATCCAGTGGAGGAAGTACACATTTAAAAAAAAAGTTATAATGACATATCTAAAATGTTACAATGGACAAACGCCTACAATATTACTGGTGTCAAAAGGGAATAACAAAATCTGCCCTGGTGAAAGTTAAAAGTTCTCCCCTGAGAAGTCAAGCTGTATCAAAATATAATTTATTCCAATTCAGTAAACATATTAAATGCATGCTGACACTGAACCCTTAAAACATAAAGTGAATAAGACTTGGCCCTTGTTCTCAAGGGGCTCATAATCTAGCATAGAGGAAAGACACAATGAACAGACATGTGAAATATATTTATAAGACTTGCATGTTTAGTTCTCTCTGAGCAACAGGAGACAAAACCTGAGGCTGAGCTGGGGTTGGTGACCAGCACACAAAGCCAAGACCCCGCCCCCCAATCATGAATCAGACCCCCAGATCATTCAATGGGGGAATTAGAATCACTCTCTATTCCCACAGATGCATGATGGGAGAAATTCAGTGTCCATCTCTGGCTCTAGGAGGAACAGAAAAGGAAAATATGTCTCTTCTGAGACCTCTTGACATACTCGTTTTAGTTTTGAATGGGAGCAGAAATCAGCCTGTCCAAGTGGCCCATAGTACTCAAAGCCAATGCTTTATATTTTAAAGTGATCTCAAGTTACAATTTCTCTTAGGCACCTGACATAATCAAGGAAAATCCTCTCTGGATCCAAATCTCAAAGACTTTTCATTAGTAATATTTCAAGGAACAAGGATTTACAGTTGAAAATTACAATCAATAATTTTTGTTTAATTTGCTGTCATAATTGGGAATTGGCTCTAGGGAATTGGCTATGGAGAACACATAATTTTTGGTGAATAATCTTTTGGAAAGTAAAAGTATGAATGTCTTGGTAAATACTGTGAGCCAATAATTATTTTGGTGGAAAAAAAAGTAAAAGAAAATAAAAGAAAAACAGTCATATACATGATGACCATAGTACAATCTGATATAATGGATTTTCAAAGGGGGAAAAAATTGACAAAACAGAAGAGAAAGATACTCAAAAAAAGGAATGGCTGAGAACTTTCCAAAGTGGATGGAAAGCGCCAATCTGTTTGGGCAGATGGAAAGGTTGAAATCCAATATGGTGGGAACTCTAGAGTCAGGATGACCCTTGAGAGTTGTGCTGAATAGAGGAAGGAGCAGTGGGCCTTTGTCCTTCAACACTGATCATTCACTAGTTATAGGCTGCCCTCAGGGAAGGAGTGTGATCTCTCGGGTAAAGCAGCTTCTTATGGCCAAAGGCACTGCCACAGAGATATAAGCTATCTACAAGCTGTAAGACATCTACAGCCAACACTGTTGGTAGACGTAGACATGAGTGTTTTGGTTCTGAAAAGGAATCAGGGACATGCAATAGCTTCCACTGTAACTACATACACTCTAACATAGATACTCATGGAATATAGTTCCAGGTCGTTGTTCTGCCCAATGCCGCCCTGTGAGTTACTCTATAACAAATGGATCCATTGATTAGATGGAGCTGCTTGCCTCATTTTTCAGTCTCAAGATACTTTGTCAGTTCCATGGGCACTTTTCGTTCCTTCCATCCTCCAAATGCTGCCTGAGGTTCCAACAATGTTTTAGAATAAAACACTTGTTTTGATCCTCACACTTAAGAAGTACTAGCTGGCAACATCTAAGAAAGTACTTCTTGGCCTCGGTGTTTTCCATTGTAAAGCTTTAATAAATATAGTTGTAACAATGTATGTGAAAAGGTAACAAATGTCATTCCCCTTCCCTACTCCTCCACCTTCCCCGCTTGAGTGGTTTGACTGCTGTTGTCTACCAAGCGTTAGCCATGGTCGACGTGAGGACTAACAGACTTACACTGTGTGGCTCAGTACTGTGGACAGCCAGCAAAACATGACTTTCATATTCAGGAGAAGTGATGCACAGAGAAGGAAACAAAGAGGAATCAAGTGAAGGGCAATGGCGTCTGGTTTATAAATGATTTGGTTATCAGGTATTAGAGTTCTAGCATCAAAGTCTCTTGAGTTGAAAACTAAGGGGGAAGGAAGTTGTGAAGTCTATGCGCAGGCAAGAAAAGTTCTATTCTATATCCTGGTTGTCAGGCTCAGAGAAGTCATACCCATCCCTACTCTCCATCCACGGCCCTTTTTAATACACTTTTCATCCCAAGGCTAGGAAGTATCTTCACATTGAAATACAAAATAGTTTTTCCTGCTCTAACAGTAGAGGAAGGAAAGAGAAAGGGCTTGGTTGCCTAAAGACTAAATGGGAAGGCAAGGAGAGAGAACAAGTTAATGTTTTAAAATCATCATTAGGAGAGTATGTCTCACAATCTTCCCCCGTTGATCTATTATGTATAGAATCGTTGATTTATCTTAGGCATTGAAACTGAAGTAGCTGTTTCAGCTATCTTTTTCTGGGTAACAACCAATCCCAAACTCTGTAGCTTAAACTACCAATCTATTCTTTTCTTAAGTCTTTATTGAATTTGTTACAATATTGCTTCTGTTTTATGTTTTGGTTTTTTGGCCACAAGGAATGTGGATCCTAGCTCCCCAACCAGGGATCAAACCTACACCCCCTGCATTGGAAGGCAAAGTCTTAACTACCAGACCACCAGGGAAGTTCCATACCAATTTATTCTTTATCATGATTTTATATTTGGCTGGGATTTTTTTGTTTGTTTCATCTGGGCTCACTTATGTGCTACATTCAGCTAAACGGTCTCCTGGGCTAGCAATCCTCCATGGCTTTGATTCTAAGTCTAGCAGCTAGTACTGGCCATCAAGCTACCTTGTTTCTCTCCCATTGGGGTCTCTCCTCCTTCAGTAGACTGGATCAGCCTTCTCACATGGCAGACCCAAACTGGAATCTATAAGATCTCTTAAAACCTAGTCCCCAGATTGGCTGTCACTTCTGCTGCACTGTGATGACCAAACTCAATCACAAGGCCAGGTTTAAGGAGAAATAGGCTCCACCTCTTGTTGGAGGGAGAGACAAAGCCATATTGCAAAAGGTCACTGGAGTAATTGATGAAGCTGTCTTGGAAACAATCGATCAAAGTATAAAGCATAAGTAGGAGATAAGAGATAGGAGTGGGTTTTCATCGTTCCTCAGTCTTAAATTGTTCAAAGCAAGAAGGCAGGTGAATGCTGCCTTACAGTCCAGGTCTTGCGAGTTTGACAGCAAAAAAGGAGACAGAAGTCATTCTTGTAGAGTATATGTATTATATTTTCAGCCATTGCTCTCTTCAAAATCTTTCCGTTTACCAGGTTGGCCTGGCTGCAGGAACTTCATTTTTCCTGGCATTTTGCATTAATATCCTTGAGAGCTGAGTCCTTGGAGAACAGGTTTTTGTGACTGGAACAGTGTAAAGAGATACACTTCCTAAGCACTGTAATAATGAGGGAGGAAAATGGAAAAAGGTCCCTGCTTTATTTTCTCAGTGCCTAATTATTTTTTTCTTTTTCAAAATTATTAGTATTTTGAGGTTCTAAACACTGAAATGTCAGCATTTCCAAAGACTGTGAGTTTTGGATCAAAGTACACCTAGACCTGAATTTCAATCCTGCTGAGAGCTACAGTTCTGCTACTTAAATTATTTTAGGCTGAGTTTGTCTTTCGTTCTGGTTTATAACATGAGGAATATCAATTGAGCGATGGTTGTTAAAAGCTAAACACTCAATATAGATAACATATAGTTCCTGTTCTGAAAGGGCCACTTGTGCAGAGTAGGTTAACAGATAAATATATTTCACTATTATGTGGATAAAAATGTGAACCTAGTACAAGGGGGCCACATAGTGGTAAGCAGTCACTTCCATCTGGGAACCCTGAGAGATTAAAAAAAGTCTTGTCAGATATGGTTCTTGAACTAAATATTAAACTATAAATATGTATTCATCTAGTGGTGGAGGAGAAAGAAGCCTAGCAAAGACACAGGAATATAAAACAGTATTGCACACTTAGGTGGTTTAGCATGGGTTGAGCTTACAGTGAAGGGGAAAAAACATGGGGAATGATGCCAGGAGAGGAGGCGAGAGGTTATACCATAAAGATATTTTGACTGTCATTAAAATGAGTTTCAAGTGTATTCTCTAGGCTCAGGACACTATTGGAAGTGCTTATCAGAGGAGTAAAATGATCAGATTTCAGTTTCTAAGCTGATTCTGGAGCAATGTGGGATGTGGATTGTAGGAGTGCTCAACCAGAGGGGGGAAACCAGTTATAAGACTATTTCAGGAGAGCGTGTGAAAGATGCTTAAGAGCTAGAACTAAGACAGTAGTAGAGGAAATGATACTACAGATGAAAAAGCAGTAAAATATGATTATCTGCTTGTGACACCAATTAACAAGTAACCTGCCGTGTCTAAATATTAAGTATTAATATGTGACATGAAATGACTGTTACAAAACCAATGGCTCCTCTTAACTGAATTTTTGTTCCTGAAATATCTAGAGCTTGTTTTATATTTTCCGCTGGTTAACAAGGAAACATCCAGTATTTGGTCATGAAAAATGCACTCCAAGCCTGGTCTGTTTTACACATTAGTTTTTCACACATTGTTTTACAGATTCATAGAACTAAAGCATCAAATGACAGCAAGATAAATTACTCTACACAATTCAAAACCTATAGTGATACTTGCTGACAAACATTCACAATTTTCTCATTCTTTTGGAGACACATGTAAAACTAAGCAGTATGTACTACTGGAAAATGACAGTATTCTCTGCTTATTTTTACTGTCTAAACATAAATGAATTATCTCAATTGAATGGCCACCACTATGTGAAAAACTAATACATGTCTTCTCCACTTTGTCTTTTCTGAAGCTATTTTTCCACACAAGGGACTGAAAACTTGATATATCTAAAGATCCAGATTGTGTCCAAATGACTCAGTAGACAAAAAAAAAAATTTTCAGTCTTCTATCTTTCAATAAATTCTATTCAAGTAAGTAGTACTATAAATTTACACGTAATTGGATACACACACACATATACACAAAAAGACCTGTGACTATTTTTCAGTTTTAGCTTACTTTGAGATAAAAAACATGAAAAACTGATTCCAAGTTTACATAGCAATACAAGCAAATATCACAAAGAAGTATCTAAGTAAATGTGATAGATTTCAGAAGACAGAGACATTATGGTGACTTAGAATGATTACCTTATTCTAATGATTACATATTCTATAATAATCGTATCTATGTATAATATAAACATCATATATATTATATAATTATAATAATTATATTTGAATGTTATCATTATTAAGCTAATTATTAATAGAATGAATTTTTAAGAGAGGTAAGACATAAATTGATCTGTAAAAGCTATATAGGAATTGATTAAAGAAGAAAAGGGAGAAACATTTCACAGCAGAAAGAACAGCCTCAGCAAAAGGACTTTAAGTAGGCTGGTGACAAATAAAATGTTCATTATGTAAATGCTGCTTTGACATGGACATCTAGAGAGGAAGAAAACAGGTAAAGGGGTCTTGGCCTAAATATTAGGTTACCTTGGCTGCTTCAGTAAGTTTGGTGGTCATCAGAGATATGTCTATATAGGGATGCTTCATAATTGTGTAAAGCTCCTATAATGGAAGAACTAAACAGAATGTAAGTGACATCTGAAGTATAGTACTTCTGATTATATAAGTATGTCTAAAACATTACAATATTATAGATATACTGGTACCATAAATTACCCTTCATTTACTAACAATAATGTATGCATTGCAAAGCACTTCTCAAGTATATGAATTCAAGTGATTCTCACAGTAACTCTCTGAAGCAAGTATGGTTGTTTTTCTCGAACATCATCATCATCATCATCATCACTATTTTTCCACTGATATACAGTTGTTCAGAAGACATTTTTAAAAAATATATTCATATACTTCATAAACTGTAGAGACGCAACTCTGGCCCAAGTTTTCATACAACAAATTTTATGCTTTATATCAAGTCATGAATCTTAATAATTTACTAAAATTTAGTAGAAGCAAATGGTGAAATATAAATAAACACACTGGCCATTTAGGAAAAAATTGTTTTTCCATATAATCATAATCAACCTCTGTAGATTACTGTAGATGACAGAAAGCATAGACAGGAAACCAAGTCAATGTTGAGAATAAAAGCATTCAGATTTTCTGAATGCAAGAAACTTTAAAAATCTCTCAGCATTAAAGCTACATCTACAAATGAGTCAGAAGATTAAAACTAATATGTATTTACCTCTATTATGTTATTCATTTTCATTTCACAGTAAGCTTATTTATTAAGCATGTTATAATTTGCACTCAATGAAGGGTAACTGTGTTATGTTATTTAATCACACAACATACTGATGATCATGTAGCAAGTGTCCAAGTTGATTAATAAAACATATATGTGATAATATTTGATTAATAAAGATGGTAAAATTAATATTAAGAAATTTTAGAATATTTGCCCAATATCTCACATTTGGGCTTTAAAATTACTGCAGCCTTGGAAGAAACTCAGAACCAGAGAACCCAGTAAAACCATGCCCAGACTCCTGACCCACACAAGCTGTGAAATAATAAGTGCTGTTTTAACTACCAAGTTTTGAGGTAATTCTCTACAAAGCAATATATAACCAATACATACAACATAACACAAGATTCAATAAATTTTGAAATCATAAAGAATACGTTCTAAGGTAATAAATAAATAATAAATAAATAAATAAAACAGATCAGTAACAGAAAGACAGCTAGAAGTCACCAAAGTGGAAAATAAACAACACACTTCTAAATAATCCTCCAGTCAGAGTAGAAAAAAACAATAAAAATTAGAAAAACATTAAAGGCTTGCATGGTACCAATGCACCAGACCTGGATGCCAAACTTTGCCTGTATAAGTGACAGAACTGTGCTGGTTTTGTGCCTGATAATACACACTTAGTGTGTATTTATGCACCTGGCAATTTTGTGGATAATCTCATTTAAATTACTGGAAATGGGGCCTGGTACCAAGGGAAATAATGCATACACCCAGCCTGACCCCATTTGCCCCTCTTTTGAGGCAACATATCTTTGATGCAATGTGAATTTCACTGTCATTTACTAAATAATACTTCTTCTTTCTTGCCATTTAAAAAGAGAAAAAAAAGAGGTATGTATAACTAATAAGAGGATTGAAAGACAGGTCATTACTACAGATACACAAAGATATAAAAGCTATTATTAGGAGCCTAGGCAAATAAAGCACTGGTTAAAAATGTTCCCAAAAAGAAAACATCAGGAACAGATGGCTTTCAGTCTACTTCTAAAAAACTTTCACAGAACAGATTGTTCCAATATTATATAAACTCTTCCAATCAATAGGAAGAAATGGAATATTCCCTAACTCATGCTGTGCGTAACTCAAGATCAGAACTAATCAAAGACACCATAACAATAAAAATTAAAGGCCATTTTGTTTATCAATATAGGTACGAACATCTTTTAATAATTTGCAAACTAGTAAGCTAAATAATGTGTGCAGGTATATGTGTATTTTAAATATATATTATATTAAAAAATATATATATATCTCCAATATTTGGCTTATATACATATTTCCAACTTCCTAGCTGAGGAACAGTATTTTACATCAAAATACAAATTGAAAATATTTATTTATAAATATCCACATTTGCCAATGTGCAGACCAAACATCTGTGGTCAAGTCATAAACACATGCACACATATGTTTCTTGATATTTGGCAAAGAGGTTGGAACCGTTAGAAAAAGAGTAACACTGAGATTTAAATTATGCTATTATTATTGCTGGTATAAATACATTTGAATTTATTGTTTATAAATACATCTAAACGTGCTTAAAATGAGTGCATTTCATAACACTTAAAAGATATACTAAGACCAAAATTTTGAATATAGCGTCAAAATAATCTATTAACTACTTATAAAAAGTAGATATTACTAACAATGAAATCTATCAGACTTAAGAAATCCAAGATTTATTTTACCCCATCTCTAGACTTTTGTCTCATTTTTTAATTGAAAGCAGCTTTTAATAAGAATAATGGAATACCAATTTTCCAATACTAATAAAACATTCATGTACAGAACCAGCTGAAAGTGCTGACATAAAATCTTGATAACAATATATATTTCTGAAATGCTACCCTTGTATTTCCAAAAAAGATTATTATAAGACATCTTCTTGTAAAGAAAATAATCATAATTAATTGGTAAATACCTTTTTTGAAATTTTAATCAATTAAAAATATGAACAGGCAGACTGGAGACATTACAGGTTCAGTTCCAGACTGCAATAAAACAGATACTGCAATAAAATGAGTCACATGAATGTTTTGGTTTCTCAGTGCAGATAAAGTTATATTTATACTATACTATAGTCTACTAAGTGTGAAACAGCATTATATCTAAAAAAAGTATATACCTTAAAGAATACTTTGTTATATAATGCCAAAATAATTACAATAGTAACATCAAAGATCATTGTTCACAAACAATAACAAATATAATAATAACAGAAAAGTTTGAAATATTGAGAGAATTAACAAAATGTGAGACTCAAAGTGAACAAATGCTGTTGGGAAAATGGTGCTGATAGACTTGCTTAACACAGGGTTGCCACAAACCATCAATTTGTAAAAAACGCAGTATCTGCAAAGCTCAGTAAAGTGAAGTGCAAATAAACGAGGTATGCCTGTATATGATCATTAATCTGCTGAAATTATAGACAGCAGAATAGAAAGTTCTATTCTTTTGGGGAAGCAATGAGGATTTGGTCTCTGCTCTTGAGTACTTCACAGTTTCATGGTGCTACTGACAACAGAAAGCACACAGCTCCTTCCCTGCCATCACCCACCATCTCCAAGAAGGAAAGGAGTTTGCTTTTGAGCTTGGTAAAGTCTAAGGACTATAACTAGACTTTATTTTTAAGAGCACTGTAGTTTTAAAAAGCCTACACAAGACAAAACTCTTTTGCTCTTGGCTTCCTTCTGTTTGTTTTCCCCTTGATGTGATCTTCTCAGACTCTCTTTTTTCTGAATCAGATTTGAAAGATACAGAGGCCGAGATATGGGTGAGAAATTAGAGAGAAAGCATAAAAGATAATGCTTGATCTATTTTAGTTTTAGGTCTTAGGCCCACTTTCTAACCCTCAGCTCAACTGAAAACTGCTTTGGGGTCTGTGGAGCCAAAACAGTCACTAGTAATAACACATCCCTTTGTATAGCTTTGTCCTCTGTACATATATCCCTCCGGAGAAAGTCCCAAGTTGCAGGCAGACAACCATTTCAGGAGAGGATTCAAATATTAGGGCCTTAGGTCCCAGAAATATTACCACTTAATCTTTCCACATACTTTTATAGCAAGAGACAAGCGTGTATAAATAAAAAGTGCCATTCAGAATGAAGGACGATATATGAACAGATTTATAAAGTTAAGAGGAGCACAAAAGAGATGATAGTCCGTACAATCCATCGGAAGTGGCAAACGCTGCCATGTGATAGCAGTATCTAATAAAATTCACCTGTTGGTAATTCATTTGTTTCTGGAGCCAAATGAAATAGGACTTTATGGGATAACGCAGGGGCTCGGGGGTGGGCGGGGGCACCAAGAGGAAGGCAGTAGAATTTGTGTGTGTGTGTGTGTGTGTGTGTGTGTGTGTGTGTGTGTGTGTGTGTGTGTGTGTATCACTTTATGATATGTTAGTATGTGAGGTAATTTGTCTCAGTGTATTTTCTATAGTAAGAGCTAATCCAGTTTTTCCAAAACTGTGAATGACTCTAATATTTCCTATACCTGACCCTGCTTCCCCCTGCCCCCAGAACTCCCTGAAAGAGCTCTGGGAAACCAGCTCTTTGCACTGTTACCCCTCCCATTACCCCCTGAACCTATTCCAACATCATCCCCATCTCTCTAATGCTTCTCCCATGAGAGCCACCAGCAATATTTATGCTGCCAAATCTGATGGTCAGTCCTCAGTTTTTATTTTTCTCAATTCAAAAGAATTTGACACAGTTGTTCACTTCTTGAAAACATATTCCCCACTCCCCTTCCTATTTCTCCTTAAGGCTCTGGCAACTGTCTTTCAGTCTCTAGTTTTAGATTCACGACTTTCAGCTGAATTCTAAATGCTGGTGCACCCAGGCTTCCAGGATCTCTTTTTCTTTATTTCTGCAGTCACTCTGTTGGTACATTCATCCTAGTCTCTGGGCCTCAAACACCACCTACATACTGACAATTCCCAAATTTATATTTTCCCCTGAGGTCTCTCATAGGCCAATTTCATCATTGATATTTCTAATTGGATACTTAAATAGAAACCTGAAAAATGACATGTCAAAACTGATCTTGATTTCTATGACATCACCTCCCCACGAGAAAACGTTATTTGTCCAGTGCTCTCCATTTTGAATAACAGCCCCACTATTCACACAGTTGCCCAGACCTAGAACCTTGACTTTCTTCTGTTCATTTTACTCAGTTCCCATATTTATTCCGCATGAAAGCTTACTGACTTGAACTTCAAAATATCTGAAATACAACAACCTCTTATAAAGTCCACCATTGCCCTCTACTCAAGCCTTCATTTTCTTGTTCACTGATGACTTCAAAAGACTCCAGAATGGTTTCCCTGCTTCTGTTCTTCCCATTCTATATACTTTCTCTACATGTTTGTTACACAGCTGCTAAAAGTTACTGAAGAAAACAGATCTATACAGAGATCTAACATGTTTTACAAAGATTAAGTCAAAATACAACATAGGAGGAGGAGCTTCAAGATGGCGGAAGACTAAGATGCGGAGATTACCTTCCTCCCCACAGATACATCAGAAATATATCTATACGTGGAACAGCTCCTACAGAACACCCACTGAACGCTGGCAGAAGACCTCAGACCTCCCTAAAGGCAAGAAACTCCCCACGTACCTGGGTAGGGCAAAAGAAACAAGAATAAACAGAGACAAAAGGATAAGGACGGGACCTGCGCCAGTGGGAGGGAGCTGTGAAGGAGGAAAGGTTTCCACACACTAGGAAGCCCCTTCGCGGGGGGAGACTGCGGGTGGCGGAGGAGGAAAGCTTCAGAGCCACGGAGGAGAGCGCAGCAACAGGGGTGCGGAGGGCAAAGCGGAGAGATTACCGCACAGAGGATCGGTGCCTACTGGCACTCACCAGCCCGAGAAGCTTGTCTGCTCACCTGCCGGGGCGGGCAGGGCTGGGAGCTGAGGCTCGGGCTTCGGTCGGAGCACAGGGAGAGGACTGGGGTTGGCAGTGTGAACACAGCATATAGGGGGTTAGTGCACCACGGCTAGCCGGGAGGGAGTCCGGGAAAAAGTCTGGAGCTGCCGAAGATGCAAGAGACTTTTTCTTCCCTCTTTGCTTCCTGGTGCGCGAGGAGAGGGGATTCAGAGCGCTGCTTAAAGGAGCTCCAGAGATGGGCGGGCGCCGCGGGTATCAGCACGGACCCCAGAGACATGCATGAGACGCTAAGGCTGCTGCTGCTGCCACCAAGAAGCCTGTGTGCAAGCACAGGTCACTATCCACACCTCCCCTCCCGGAAGCCTGTGCAGCCCGCCACTGCCAGAGTCCCGTGATCAAGGGACAACTTCCACAGGAGAACGCACGGCGCGCCTCAGGCTGGTGCAATGTCATGCCGGCCTCTGCCGCCGCAGGCTCGCCCCGCATCCATGCCCCTCCCTCCCCCCAGCCTGAGGGAGCCAGAGCCCCTGAATCAGCGGCTCCTTTAACCCCGTCCTGTCTGAGCGAACAACAGACGCCCTCAAGCAACCTACACGCAGAGGCGGGGCCAATTCCAAAGCTGAACCCTGGGAGCTGTGAACAAAGAAGAGAAAAGGAAATCTCTCCCAACAGCCTCAGGAGCAGCGGATTAAAGCTCCACAATCAACTTGATATACCCTGCATCTGTGGAATACCTGAATAGACAAGGAATCGTCCCTAATTGAGGTGGAGGACTTTGGGAGCAACAATATATATATATATACTTTTCCTTTTTCTCTTTTTTTGTGTGGATGACAGGGTCTTGGTGCTCCGGCGAGGCGTCAAGCCTGTAACCTCTGAGGTGAGAGAGCCGAGTTCAGGACACTGGTCCGCCAGAGACCTCCCAGCTCCACGTAATATCAAACTACGAAAACCTCCCAGAGATTTTCATCTCAACGCCAAGACCCAGCTCCAATAAACCACCAGCAAGCTACAGTGCTGGATATCCTATGCCAAACAACTAGCATGACAGGAACACAACCCCATCCATTAGCAGAGAGGCTGCCTAAAATCACAGAAACCCCAAAACACACCAGCAGATGTGGACCTGCCCACCAGAAAGACAAGATCCAGCCTCATTCGCCAGAACACAGGTATCAGTCCCCTCCACCAGGAAGCCTATACAACTCACTGAACCACCCTTACCCACTGGGGGCAGACACCAAAAACAACGGGAATTACGAACCTGCAGCCTGCAAAAGGGGACCCCAAACACATTAAGTTAAGCAAAATGAGAAGACAGAGAAACACACAGTAGATGAAGGAGCAAGGTAAAAACCCACCAGACCAAACAAATGAAGAGGAAATAGTAAGTATGCCTGAAAAAGAATTCAGAATAGCGATAGTAAAGATGATCCAAAATCTTGGAAACAGAATGGAGAAAATACAAGAAATGTTTCACAACGACCTAAAAGATCTAAGGAGCAAACAAAAATGATGAACAACACAATAAATGAAATTAAAAATTCTCTAGAAGGAATCAATAGCAGACTAACTGAGGCAAAAGAACGCATAAGTGACCTGGAAAATAAAATACTGGAAATAACTACTGCAGAGCAGAATAAAGAAAAAAGAATGAAAAGAATTAAGGACAGTCTCAGAGACATCTGGGACAACATTAAATGCACCAACATTCAAATTATAGGTGTCCCAGAAGAAGAAGAGAAAAAGAAAGGGACTGAGAAAATATTTGAAGAGATTATAGTTGAAAACTTCCCTAATATGGGAAAGGAAATAGTTAATCAAGTACAGGAAGCAGAAAGAGTCCAATAGAGGATAAGTGAAAGGAGAAACACACCAAGACACATATTACTAAAAGTATCACAAATTAAATGCAAAGAAAAAATATTAAAAGCAGCAACGGAAAAACAACAAATAACATACAAGGGAATACCCATAAGGTTAACAGCTGATCTTTCAGTAGAAACTCTGCAAGCCAGAGGGAGTGGCAGGACATATTTAAAGTCATGAAAGGGAAAAACTTACAACCAAGATTACTCGACAGCAAGAATCTCATTCAGATTCGACGGAGAAATTAAAACCTTAACAGACAAGCGAAAGCTAAGAGAATTCAGCACCACCAAACCAGCCTTACAACAAATGCTAAAGGAACTTCTCTAGGCAGGAAACAAAAGAGAAGGAAAAGACCTACAATTGCAAACCCAAAACAATTAAGAAAATGGTCATAAGAATATACATATTGATAATTACCTTAAATGTCAATGGACTAAATGCTCCAACCAAAAGACATAGACTGGCAGAATGGATACAAAAACAAGACCCTTTTATATGCTATCTATAAGATACCCACTTCAGACCTAGGGACACACACAGACTGAAGAGGGGATGGAAAAAGTTATTCCATGCAAATGGAAAGCAAAAGAAAGCTGGAGTAGCAATTCTCATATCACACAAAATAGACTTTAAAAAAAAGACTATTACAAGAGAAAAAGGATGACACTACATTATGATCAAGGGATCAATCCAAGAAGATATAACAATTGTAAATATCTATGCAACCAACACAGGAGCACTTCAATACATAAGGCAGATACTAACAGCCATAAAAGGGGAAATTGACAGTAACACAATCATAGTAGAGGACTTTAACACCCCACTTCACCAATGGACAGATCATCCAAAATGAAAATAAATAAGGAAACACAAGCATTAAATGATACATTAAACAAGATGCACTTAATTGATATGTATAGGACATTCCTTCCAAAAACAACAGAATACATTTTCTTCTTAAGTGCTCGTGGAAAATTCTCCAGGATAGATCATATATTGGGTCACAAATCAACCCTTGGTAAATTTAAGAAAACTGAAATTGTATCAAGTATCTTTTCCAACCACAATGAGACTAGATATCAATTACAGGAAAACATTTGTAAAAAATACAAACACATGGAGGTTAAACAATAAACTACTTAATAACCAAGAGATCACTAAAGAAATCAAAGAGGAAATCAAAAAATATCTAGAAACAAATGACAATGAAAACAGGACGACCCAAAACCTATGGGATGCAGCAAAAGCAGTTCTAAGAGGGAAGATTTTAGTAATGCAATCCTACCTCAAGAAACAAGAAACACCTCAAATAAAAAACCTAACCTTACACCTAAAGCAATTAGAGGAAGAAGAATAAAAACAACCCAAAGTTAGCATAAGGAAGGAAATCATAAGGATCAGATCAGAAATAAATGACAAAGAAATGAAGGAAACAATAGCAGAGATCAATAAAACTAAAGGCTTGTTCTTTGAGAAGATAAACAAAATTGATAAACCATTAGCCAAACTCCTCACAAAAAAAAAGGGAGAAGACTCAAATCAATAGAATTAGAAATGAAAAAGGAGAAGTAGCAGCTGACACTGCAGAAATACAAAGGATCATGAGAGATTACTACAAGCAACTCTATGCCAATAAAATGGACAACCTGGAAGAAATGGACAAATTCTTAGAAATGCACAACCTGCCGAGACTGAACCAGGAAGAAATAGAAAATATGAACAGACCAATCACAAGCACTGAAATTGAAACTATGATTAAAAATCTTCCAACAAACAAAAGCCCAGGACCAGAGGGCTTCACAGGCAAATTCTATCAAACATTTAGAGAAGAGCTAACACCCATCCTTCTCAAACTCTTCCAAAATATAGCAGAGGGAGAAACACTCCCAAACTCATTCTACGAGGCCACCAACACCCTGATACCAAAACCAGACAAAGATGTCACAAAAAAAGAAAACTACAGACCAATATCACTGATGAACATAGATGCAAAAATCCTCAACAAAATACTAGCTAACAGAATCCAACAGCACATTAAAAGGATCATACACCATGATCAAGTGCGGTTTATCCCAGGAATGCAAGGATTCTACAATATATGCAAATCAATCAATGTGATACACCATTTTAACAAATTGAAGGAGAAAAACCATATGATCTTCTCAGTAGATGCAGAAAAAGCTTCTGACAAAATTCAACAGCGATTTATGATAAAAACCCTCCAGAAAGTAGGCATAGAGGCAACTTACTTCAACATAATAAAGGCCATTTATGACAAACCCACAGCCAACATCATCCTCAATGGTGAAAAACTGAAAGCATTTCCACTAAGATCAGGAACAAGACAAGGATGTCCACTCTCACCACTATTATTCAACAATGTTTTGGAAGTTTTAGCCACAGCAATCAGAGAAAAAAAAGAAATAAAAGGAATCCAAATCGGAAAAGAAGAAGTAAAGCTGTCACTGTTTGCAGATGACATGATACTATACACAGATAATCCTAAAGATGCTACCAGAAAACTACTAGAGCTAATCAATGAATTTGGTAAAGTAGCAGGATACAATATTAATGCACAGAAATCTCTTGCATTCCTATAAACTAATGATGAAAAATCTGAAAATGAAATTAAGGGAACACTCCCATTTACCATTGCAACAAAAAGAATAAAATACCTAGGAATAAACCTACTTAAGGAGACAAAAGACCTGTATGCAGAAAACTATAAGACACTGATGAAAGAAATTAAAGATGATAAAAATAAATGGAGAGATATACCATGTTCTTGAATTGGAAGAAGCAACATTGTGAAAATGACTATACTACCCAAAGGAACCTACAAATTCAGTGTAATCTCTATCAAACCACCAGTGGCATTTCTCACAGAACTAGGACAAAAAATTTCACAATTTGTATGGAAACACAAAAGACCCCAAATAGCCAAAGCAATCTTGAGAAAGAAAAACGGAGCTGCAGGAATCAGGATCCGTGACTTCAGATTATACTACAAAGCTACAGTAATTAAGACAGTATGGTACTGGCACAAAAACAGAAATATAGATCAATGGAACAGGATAGAAAGCCCAGAGATAAACGCACGCACATATGGTCACCTTATTTTTGATAAAGGAGGCAACAAAACACAATGGAGAAAAGACAGCATCTTTAATAAGTGGTGCTGGGCAAACTGGACAGCTACATGTAAAAGAATGAAATTAGAACACTCCCTCACACCCTACACAAAAATAAACTCAAAATGGATTAAAGACCTAAATGTAAGGCCAGACACTATCAAACTCTTAGAGGAAAACATAGGCAGAACACTGTTTGACATAAATCACAGCAAGATCCTTTTTGACCCACCTCCTAGGGCAAGGGAAATAAAAACAAAAATCAACTAATGGGACCTAATGAAGCTTAAAAGCTTTTGCACAGTAAAGGATACCATAAACAAGACGAAAAGACAACCCTCAGAATGGGAGAAAATATTTGCAAATGAAGCAACTGACAAGGATTAATCTCCAAAATTTACAAGCAGCTCATGCAGCTCAATATCAAAAAACCAAACAACCCATTCCAAAAATGGGTTGAAGACCTAAATAGACATTTCTCCAAAAAAGATATACAGATTGCCAACAAACACATGAAAGAATGTTCAACATCATCATTAGAGAAATGCAAATCAAAACTACAATGAGATATCATCTCACACTGATCAGAATGGCCATCATCAAAAAATCTAGAAACAATAAATGCTGGAGAGGGTGTGGAGAAAACGGAACCCTCTTGCACTGTTGGTGGGAATATAAATTGATACAGCCACTATGGAGGTTCCTTAAAAAACTACAAATAGAACTACCATACGACCCAGCAATCCCACTACTGGGCATATACCCTGAGAAAACCATAATTCAAAAAGAGTCATGTACCAAAATGTTCATTGCATCTCTCTTTACAATAGCCAGGACATGGAAGCAACCTAAGTGTCCATCGACAGATGAATGGATAAAGAAGATGTGGCACATATATACAATGGAATATTACTCAGCCCTAAAAAGAAACGAAATTGAGTTATTTGTAGTGAGGTGGATCGACCTAGAGTCTGTCATACAGAGTGAAGTAAGTCAGAAAAAGAAAAACAAATACTGTATGCTAATGCAATATATGGAATATAAAAAAAATGGTCATGAATAACTTAGGGGCAGGATGGGAATAAAGATGCAGACCTACTAGAGAATGGACTTGAGGACGTGGGGAGGGGGAAGGGTAAGCTGAGACAAAGTGAGAGAGTGGCATGGACATATATACACTATCAAATGTAAAGCCTATAGCTAGTGGGAAGCAGCCATATAGCACAGGGAGATAAGCTCGATGCTTTGTGACCACCTAGATGGGTGGGATAGGGAGGGTGGGAAGGAGGGAGACACAAGACGGAAGAGATGTGGGGATATATGTATATGTATAGCTGATTCACTTTGTTATAAGGCAGAAACTGACACATCACTGTAGCCAATTATACTCCAATAAAGATGTTAAAATAAAAATACAACATAGAACTAAATGTAAAATGCAACACTATGTTTCATAATGAAATGCATGTGGGGTAGGCGTGTAGACTATTACTCTACCTCTCTTTTTGATCACTTTTCCTTAGCTCCCTTTTCTTTCTGTCCTCTTTTTAAAATGCATAATAGGTAATTTTGAAACCTCTTATGTTGTGTCAAACACTAAGGGAGCACCTGGTATGTGACCGACTGTCACTATTCTATGAAGTGGAGAAAGAGCAGTGAACAAAACAGTGTTTTCTGTCATGAATCCCTTCTTAGGGAAATAGACAATACATACATGAATTAGTGTGAAATATAATATCATACATATTAGTGAAAAAGACATGGAGCAGATGGGGGATAAAATGATACTGGATGCTCTTTTAAATCAAGGAAACTATAATGAGATGATTGGGGGTGGAGGCATGCATGAAATAAAGAAGAAATTCCTGCAAATAAAAAGACAAGAGAATTCCAGGTAGGAGGAGTAGCAGAGACAAAGGCCCTGAGGAAGCACAGGGTTGATTTGTTTAGAAAAGGCAAAAAGACCAGTATGGCTCAAGAGGCATTAAAACAAGGAGAGGTAGAAAAGGAGAGGTGGAACATGGTATCCGATACAGCCAGGAGATGGCTCATGCAGATCTTTCTGAATTCTGGCAATGACTTTGTGAGTTATTTTAAATCTGAGAACATACTGGATATATTAAATCAGGTGAGTATATGATTTCATGGCCTTATACAAAAATTAACAGGCTGTCTCTTTCAGAGCACTTTAACTTTACAGAAAAATAGACTGGAATGTATAGCGTTCCCACGTGCCCCCTCACCCCACCCCTTATTACTACCTTGCATTAGTGTGGTACATTTTTTATAATTGATGAGTCAATATTGATACATTATTATTAAGTCCATAGTTTACATTAGGAATCATTCTTTGTGTTGCATGTTCTATGGGCTTTGACAGATGTATAAAGACATATATCCACCATTATAATATCACACAAAATAATTTCACTGCCCTAAAAATCTCTTGTGCTCCACCTATTCAACCCTGAACCCCTGGCAACCACTGATCATTTACCATCTCCAGAGTTTTGCCTTTTCCAGATTGACATATGTTGGTATTATATAGTATGTAGCCTTTTTAGATTGGCTTCTTTCACCTCGTACTATGCATTTAAGGTTCCTCCATGTCTTTTTGTTGCTTGACAGTTCATTTGTCTTTATCATTGCATAATATTCTATTGCATGAGTGTATTACAATTTGTTCATCATCTACTACAGGACATTCTAGCTGCTTCTAAGCTTTGGCAACTATGAGTAAAACTGCTATTAATATCTGTGTGCAGGTTTTTGTGTGGACACAAGTTTTCCACTCATTTGAGTAAATATTAGGGAATTCAACTGCTAGAACATGTGATAAAAGTTATGTTTACGTTTTTAAGAAACAGACGAACTATCTCCCAAGTGGCTATACCAAAATCATCTCATTAGAGTTTATTTGATTTAAGAGTGTCCAGTATTATTTTATGCCCCATATGCTTCATGTTTTTTTCAACACTCATCTGTATAACATTCCATTCCATATTAATTTGTGTATCTGTTGTCTATTTCCCTGGGAAGGGATTCATGAAAGAAGACAGTTTTGTTCACTGCTCTATCTCCACTTCATATATTAGTGCCAGTGAGTCACACAGCAGGTACTCCCTAAATAGTTATAGAATGAATGATTGAAAGACTTGCAGGGAATCATTTTTAAATATTTTGAAAACTTGTACAAATATACAAAAGTTAAAAGTACAACGAATCTCCATTTACCCATTCCAGGCTTGAAGAATTGTCAACATTTTGAAGAGAGTCATTAAATATGGCACATCTATTATTTTAATGACAGTTCATTTTATCAACTTCTTTTAATGTGAGCAAATGGTCTGTAGAACAGACAGAAAATATCATATGGCAAAAAGGCCTACACTGCATTAATATAACAAATCTATATAAACAAAATAATGAGTTGTTATAAAGCACCATATGTAAGTATACTAAAGCATTCTTACATACTCCCATGTCAACAGCAAATAAAACAGCAGATTAAACACAGTTCAAAAAATTTCTCCTGACTTGCTGTTCTTCATTGTACACATTTATTTATTCCACTTCCTTTGGGCAGTACTTTTATCTTCATCCTTTTCAATTTCTCATATCTCTGTGGCGTTCTGTTCAAAGGCCTCCTGGAACCTGCATCTTTGGGACTATTTCTGCCTGAACAGTTTGACCTTTAGTTCCCAGCCTTTTTAGTTTATCTTATCAGCTAAGCTTGTGCCTCACTGCTGAGTTATGAAACCCTTTCATAATCGGTCTAGAGACTATCAATTTTCTACACTCATGCCCTCTCATGTTTTAAAACATTTTCGCAGCTTTAAAATATAATGCACAGAAAGAATATATAAACGGTACTCTCTTTGTACCTGTGTGGTCATGGAAGTGTTTCAACAATGAACTTACCTACTACAGTGCCTTTTATTTGTTTACAAAATTATATTGAAATAATGACTGCATACTTTAGTCAGACATCCTTACCCATTCTTTCTGAATGATGTTCAACTCAGAGACCCTAGTAATTGCTTTAGTCAACAAATATTTATTTAATTTCCATTTGTGCCAAGCATTATTCTAAGTAACAGAGATACAATGGTACAAAGGGAAAATAAGGTCCTTGTCTCATATTATAGCAGACTACTGTATAATTTCACCAAAGTTAATGAGCCTCAACAGCCTGTCCTCTTACCTAAAAGACTAGCCACATATTTCTTAAGATATTTTGTTTGGCCATTCAATTGTGTATGAATGAAGGAAAGGGCAAGTTCTTTCTTCTTTACATATCAAATTGCTATCATTTATTACAGGCCATAAAGGAGTATTATTAGGAAATCCACATCAGACTATTTTCTTTAGTCTAAAACAGTCAATTAGATTGGTATTCAAGAACTCAGGTTTGAGTTGGAAAAAGAAAAAAAACAACAACTAAGCACCATAGATTTTCTAGTCATTGCAATAAGGCAAGAGAAAGAAACAACAGCTATACAGACTAGAAAGGAAAGCAGAATGTTTTTATTTGCATATGGTAAGACTGTGCTGATAGACCATCCTAAGGAATTTATAAAGAGTTACTGGAACTAATATGTGAATTTAAAGAGGTTCAAAATTATGAAGTATACACAAAATAATTATATTTCTATAGATTTATCAAAAACTGTTAAAATTTAAAATGCCAGAAACATGGAATAATTACAAGTAGATTTAACCAGCTAACCACAGGTGCAAGATCTGCAAAAAAAAAAAACAAAACTATAAAATATTGCTAGAAGAAAGAAATTTTAAAGCCTATATTAAATGGAGAAATACACTATGTTCATGAATTGGAAGACTAAATATTATTAAGGTATCAAGTCTCCCAAGGCTGACCCATAGATTCAGTGCAATGTGGAGCATAATTCCAACAGGGATTTTTTTGAGGAGAGGAAGTATAAATTGACAATCTGATTCTAAAGTGCATATAGAAATGCAAAGAACAAGAATAGCCAAAACAACTCTTAAAAGAAGAATAGAGTTGGAAAACTTTTACCACCTGATTTGAACTCATTTTAAAAGTACAATAATCAAGCCAGTGTAGTACTGGTGTTAAAGACAGACATATGTATCAATGGAACAAAATAGGGCATCCAGAATTAGATACACATGTATATGGTCAGTTGTTTTTTGACACGGGTGCCAAGGCAATTCCATGGTAAAGGACAGTCTTTTCCATGTTTTAAAGATGCTGAACAACTGTTTATCCATACGAAAAAAAGAGACCTCGATCCTTATCTTGAAATTAAACACAGATATTATCCCCAAATGGGTCACAGACCTAAATAAAAAGCTAAAACTGTAGAACTTCTAGGACAGTGGTTCTCAACAGGGGCCAATTTTGCCCCTGCCCCCTGATAGATATTTGACAATGTCTAGAGAAAACCCAACTTAGAATATCTGGCCCAAAATGTCAGTGAGGCTGAGGTTGAGAATCTTTGTTCTGGAAAGAAAAATAATAGAAGAAAATATTTGAGATCTTAGGCATAGGAAATGATTTCTTAAATGTCACACATAGAAGATGAATTATTATACAAAAAACAATGAATAGGACTTCATCAAAATCAAACACTTCTGGTCTTTAAAAGACACTGCTAAGAAAATAAAAATACAAGCCAAATAAGATTCATAGAAATATTCACTCAAATATATCTATCAAAACAGATGTATCCTTCATACATAAATAACTTTTACAAGTCAATGGACACAATATTTGTTTTTGTTTTTGTTTTTGTTTTGCGGTACGCGGGCCTCTCACTGTTGTGGCCTCTCCCGTTGCGGAGCACAGGCTCCGGACGCGCAGGCTCAGCAGCCATGGCTCACGGGCCCAGCCGCTCCGCGGCATGTGGGATCTTCCTGGACCGGGGCACGAACCCGTGTCCCCTGCATCGGCAGGTGGACTCTCAACCACTGCGCCACCAGGGAAGCCCCAATATTTGAACAGATATTTCAAAAACAAAACATATGAATGGTCAATAAGCACATTAAAGTATGACTGATAATATTATCTATTAAAGAAATGTACATTAAAATCATAATGCAGCATCACTAGACACTCATCACAGTATCTAAAATTTTAAAAAAATGACCATATGAATTATTGGTGAGGATACGCAGCAACTAGAATACTCACACTTTGCTGGTGGGATATAAAATAATGCAGCCACTTTGTGAAACAGTATATCAGTTTCTTATATATTTAAACAAACTTATTTTTACCATAAGACACCTAGTTATTTACACAAGGGAATTAAAAACATATGCCCACACAAAGACTTTACAAAAACATGAGTAACTCAAAACTAGAAACAACCAAACTGCCTATCAATAGGAGAATGAATAAATAGTTCTGGTATCATCCACACAATGATACTACTCAGCAATTAAGGAGAAAACTACTGATCCATATATCAGCATGGATGAATGTCAAAAATTTGTACTGAGTAAATACAGACTCTCAAAAGAATGCATAGTATATGAAAGTGTTGATATAAAGTCCTAGAAAAAAAAACAAAATTTTAATAAAAGAAGGCAGGTCAGAACTTGCCTCATGCCTGGTTTTGAAGGAGGTTACTGTTTGTAAGAAAGAACTTTTTGGGATGAGAGACATGTATTCACAGTAGAAGCAGGTGTCACATTTATCAAAACTAGTTTTACATTTTAAATGGGTATGTTTTATTGTATGTAAATAAGATCTCAATAAAATGCACTTTAAAACTCCTAGGCACTATAGATCAATCTTAGTTTTACATTAAAAATCACATGTTAATTTACCTACAATTATATTTGTTTATCTCTAATGACCATCTCATGACTTCTTACAGGTTCAGTTTTCCCCAATATGAGTATGATTTCCAAACATTTATATTGGACATAACCTCTTTTTAACTCTAGTCCCACTGTTTTGATTAAACAGTCTAAGAATGAGTATCTTTTTTTTTTTTAATCCTCCATATGATTACACTTTGGACAACATGACTCTTCCCTACCCATAGTTAAGGTGACCTAAACGGACAGTGAACCTCTTCTTTAACAAAATTTGGAAATGAGATCTCAATTTTAGTATAGCTGGTCTAGCTAGAACTGTATTTCCTGGTTTTATTTTTTTTCTGAAATCTAGTAGCATATCTATCCCTCACCTCCTTTTTTGTTTAAATATCCCTAGTGGCTTTACTTGTAACCAAACAGTCTTAATCTCTCCAGATAAGGTCAATGGTAGTAACCGGGCTACTCAGAGAACAATATCCAGGAAATGTTCAGAGAGGTTATGTTATGGCCTATATGAATATAAACCAGCACACTCAAGATGAAGGTCAAATTTATATGTCAAGAGTGATGCTGACAATATAAGGGAAACTTTTTTAGGCATTTAATTAGTTTTTAGCATGAGAAGATTACCAGAATTATTTTGTTTAAGTTTATAAGTTAGTACATTTATAATCAGTATGACAACTATATATTTAATACATTTACATTTTGTCTTATGCATTTGTCCTTTTATATATTTTAAGGTGAATTTGTCCTCTTGGCTCAATTGCTTCTGGATACAATAAGAAACCTTTGTGTACAAATAAGTTTGGGAATCAGCTCCTCGATAATGTTCACAATAAAACATACCCCTTGTGAGACCCTATCTTAGCTGTCTGCTGTTATTCCTCTCCAAAAATATTTGTTTTGTTCCAACTTCAATAGAAAGACCTGTGGTTCTGTGATAGGTAGCTGGAGTATATATGCTTCTGACCTTATTTGTTCTCTGTACTATATGCATAGAGAACATGCATATACTAGAACAGGTATAGTACATGCATTACAGTAGTGGTTTTAGGATTTATGGAAGAAATAATTTGAGCTTGGTACAAATTCCCACACCAGGGATACTAGCAAGTGACAAACATGAAGCATCAAAATAATTTTATAAAGTTATTAATTCCTTAATTTAAATCACACCTTGTTCTCAAAATAAATTGACAGCTTAAAAACACAAAATAGGGCTTCCCTGGTGGCGCAGTGGTTGAGAGTCCGCCTGCCGATGCAGGGGACACGGGTTCGTGCCCCGGTCCGGGAAGATCCCACATGCCGCGGAGCGGCTAGTCCCATGAGCCATGGCCGCTGAGCCTGCGCGTCCGGAGCCTGTGCTCTGCAACGGGAGAGGCCACAACAGTGAGAGGCCCGTGTACCACAAAACAAAAAACCCACAAAATAATGTGTAACAAAATAGAATAAATTGTTAGTAGGTGAGAAATGAAAAAAAAACTGTAGGAATATAAAGCATAGCCAAATAAGGGACAGATATAAATATGCATATCATAAAATCCTTTATGATATGCATAAATTCTCACTATTGGGGGAATCTACAAACTGGATTCTGATTTCCAGCTGTCATATAAAAAGGAGATCTTGATCAGATGCATGATTCACAGTGGCTCTGAAATAGATCTCAAATCACATCTTCAAAGGAAGACAATTATTTCCAAATTCCAAAACTAAAAAGCACCTTATTAAAAGAATACTCTAACAAAGAACACTGAAATGCGTGTAATAGCATCCTTACACTAGGCCTCTTATTGCCTATTAGGAGGCTCTTTCTAAGGTGTTCTTCATTATCTTTATACCAAAGAGCAATGTACTAACTGCAAGCATATACTCAGAGACAAAGTAGAATACACATTCCTCAATCCACATGCTATAGAAACACTGAAAGATGATTAGTAAAAAGATATTAGGTAATGTTGACTTTGAAGAGGTAGTCCCTGATCAGTAAGAACTCAGTCTCCAAGTAATCTAGGTGCTTGTGGAAGCTTATGACTCTTGCTTTAACTGGCCGAATGTGGGGTACATGATGCATTTTCCCTGGAAACTTTGTGGGGCAATCAAGAAACAGGTTATGTCCAGTAGAGGTAGGGAAAGAAGTAGGGGAAGGAATCCCTGTGGAGGGTCTGATCCTTTGGGAAGCATATGCCTTCCAACACAAGCCACTTTACTTAGGGACTAATGGAGGGCAAATCCCTTTCAAACCTAACAGATAGACCAAACAGAATCTCACAGATTCATTTTAAGTAACTGTAGGGGACTGGTGATAACAATATGACTCTATAACTTGATTTATCTAATATCACAAATTTGTAATCTTATGAGCACTGAGTCATAAGTATTTATAATTTTATGGCCATGGAGTCCTAAGAAATAATTTTGCTAGGACAAAATTAAGTGTTATCTCTACTTAGAGAAAAGATTTTGATTATTTCATCATACTCATAAAAATTTTATTGTTAATCTATGTTTGCCTTGCCAGTTTTCAGATATCATTGGTTGTGTGTTAATTTTAATTGAATTCAAAATCTGTATATAATTGCCCTATATAGCTCACTTCTGTTGCTCTCTTATTTTTCTCTTTTGTTAGTTATAAAATATAAATTGATACTCATTTCTAGTAATACATCTAATCCAGCAGGACCAATGAAAGTAGCCTATTAAATATCATCAGTCTTTATTATTGAAAATCATAAATACCATTGGATATATGATACTGCTTCCATAGGAAGCCAATTCTAATATTTTCTGAACTACAGAGCTACTTGAGTTTGTAAAACTGAGCCATATATTTCATAATACATAGTATTACATATAGCCATATGTCCATAATATAGCAGGTCATTTAAAAATCACCTTACTCATAACCAACAATAGTCTTTATTTATTTAGGCATTACCTTCTAGTCTTTATATTATTCACTTCACAAAAAAAGAGGAGATAATTAAAATTAGGCAGTAAAATTTCTAAGAATAAAATAACATTTTTCTAGACTTGAATGCAAGTAGTATTTTAGACACAATTTAAATATAGAGACCAAGTGATTTAAATGAGAGTTAGGGCTAGATTCTATGGTTTTTAATTTCTAGTCCATTATTTCCTCTATTAAATATTCCTGTGCAATTTGCTTATTCATTCACTGATTCACTCCTTGTCAGTCAATTGTTTTCTCAAGTAACATTTATTGAGTACCTTCTATTTTTTTCCAAAAACTGTTGGGAACTTAACTGATGACCTATTAGAAATGCCAAATAAGTAAACAGGCAAGCACAATTGCTTCAACAAACACAGAGATTGTTGGGAACAGTTAGGAGAACACTTGATCTACTTTGGACAGTACCCAGGATGATGGTATTTTCCCTGTGGTATGAAAGATGAAAACTGCATGTGATAGGAAAGAAGTAACTTGTATTTGGGAATAGGGAGAGGCAGGGAGAAGTTGGGATGTTTAGTACCTTGTAGGCAGAGAAATACATGGCAATACTGAAACATAAGAAGCTCAGTATGGATGGAGTAGAGATAGACTTAATGAGGAATAATGAGGTATATGTCTGAAAAAAGTAAATAAAGGATAGATCAGTTGTTATTCAACTTTTATGTTTAGGTACATCCTAAAATTTTGAAAGGCTATGCACATTTTTAGATGGCCATCTAAAGCTTTTAATCAAACTGAAAAAGATACAAAGCAAAAATTTTCCAGTGTACATAAAAATGATATTTTAAAACAAAATAGTTACATCATGGTAGTACCTAATGGAATCTAAATACCAGGGTGAGTCATCCATCATCACCTATTTAGAAAATACATGAACAAGCTCTTCTTACAGGAAGTTAGACATCATTCTATTTTTCTCCTTAAAGTTAGTTTTCAATTTTACTTTATTCACAGATTTTCTGCTTAATATAATTTTTATGCTTCAAAGACCTCTATTGATCATCTACCACATTTTTCTGAAATAAAGATGAAATCAATTAAAAATTATTTTAAATTGTTTCTTACTGTGATTATAAGGCTACTACATGAAATACAGTTTTTGGATATATATGTTATAATTATCACACAATTTATGAAAATAGTAAGTATTTTACTGGATTTTTAAAAACTAATTTTACTAAAATTATTTTCATGTGATAAAGTTTTTCCAATTAATTCATTTTCTATAAATGAATTTTATTGAATGCTAGAATGGGATACAACAACATCAATTCTATTAACCAATTAATAAAATTGGACATGGGGCATTGTGCATATTCCAATTTATTCAAAAAATATGAGAAAATTAATATTTTCTTAAATTTTAATACATCTTTACCAACACAATAATTGTTGACAAAATGCCTTAATCTTATTAGGTGCCTTAAATATAATTTTGCCAACAAATTTGGAGCTGCATGTTCAGTTCTTTCAACATACATATAATGTCTGACATATGAATTAATTATGAAAAGCAGTCCTCCTGTAAATAAATTAGCCAAATCAGATTACTGTCAGAAAAGGCCTAACCTCATTTTTCAATTCAAATATACGTTACAAGTTCTTCAGAATATTATAAAAGCCAGCGAGAAAAAAATTATGAAACGCTCTTTTAAGGATCTGTTGTAAAAATCAATCAAATCAAGATTAAAACAATATGAAGATACTATTATTGATGAAGAACATTCTGGAAGATGGCGGAAGAGTAAGACGCGGAGATCACCTTCCTCCCCACAGATACACCAGAAATACATCTACGCGTGGAACAACTCCTACGGAGCACCTACTGAACGCTGGCAGAAGACCTCAGACCTCCCAAAAGGCAAGGAACCCCCCACGTACCTGGTTAGGGCAAAAGAAAAAACTAAACAGAGACAAAAGGATAGGGACGGGTCCTGCACCAGCGGGAGAGAGCTGTGAAGGAGGAAAAGTGTCCACACACTAGGAAGCCCCTTCGCGGGTGGAGACTTCGGGAGGCGGAGTGGGGGAGCTTGGGAGCCGCGGAGGAGAGCACAGCAGCAGGGGTGCGGAGGGCAAAGCGGACAGATTCCAGCGCAGAGGATCGGGCCGACCGGAACTCGCCAGCCGAGAGGCTTGTCTGCTCGCCCGCCGGGGCGGGCGGGACTGGGAGCTGAGGCTCCGGCTTTTGTCGGAGCGCCGGGAGAGGACTGGGGTTGGCGGCGTGAACACAGCCTGCAGGGCGTTAGTGCACCGCGAGAGAGTCCGGGGAAAAGTCTGGACCTGCCGAAGAGGCAAGAGACTTTTACGTCCCTCTTTGTTTCCTGGTGCACGAGGAGAGGGGATTAAGAACGCTGCTTGAGAGAGCTCCAGGGACGGGCGCTAGCCGCGGCTAGAAGTGCGGAGCCCAGAGACAGTCATGAGACGCTAGGGCCGCTGCTGCCGCCACCAGGCGGCCTGTGTGCGAACACAGGTCACTAGCCACACGCCCTTCCGGGGAGCCTGTGCAGCCCGCCACTGCCGGGGTCCCGGGATCCAGGGACAACACCCCCGGGAGAAAGCACGGCGCGCCTCAGGCTGCAACGTCACGCCGGCCTCTGCCGCCGCAGGCCCGCCCCACACTCCGTGACCCTCCCTACCCCCCGGCCTGAGTGAGCCAGAGCCTCCGAATCAGCGGCTCCTTTAACCCCGTCCTGTCTGAGCAAAGAACAGACGCCCTCCGGCGACCTACACGCACAGGCGGGGCCAAATCCAAAGCTGAGCACCTGGGAACTGTGAGAACAAAGAAGAGAAAGGGAAATCTCTCCCAGCAGCCTCAGGAGCAGCAGATTAAAGCTCCACAATCAACTTGATATACCCTGCATCTGTGGAATACCTGAATAGACAACCGAATCATCCCAAATTAAGAAGCCCTGTGGATGAAAGGCTCTTGGGGCTGCAGCCAGGAGTCAGTGCTGTGCCTCTGAGGTGGGAGAACCAACTTCAGGACACTGGTCCACAAGAGGCCTCCCAGCTGCACATAATATCAAACAGCAAAAATCTCCGAGAGATCGCCATCTCAACGCCAGCACCCAGCTTCACTCAACGACCAACAAGCCACAGGGCTGGACATCCTATGCCAAACAACTAGCAAGACAGGAACACAACCCCACCCATTAGCAGAGAGGCTGCCCAAAATCATAATAAGTCTACAGACACCCCCAAACACATCACCAGACGTGGACCTGCCCACCAGAAAGACAAGATCCAGCCTCATCCACCAGAACACAGGCCCTAGTCCCCTCCACCAGGAAGCCTACACAACCCACTGAACCAACCTTAGCCACTGGGGACAGACACAAAAAACAACAGGAACTACGAACCTTCAGCCTGCAAAAAAAGAGATCCCAAACACAGTAAGATAAGCAAAATGAAAAGACAGAAAAACACACCACAGATGAAGGAGCAAGATAAAAACCCACCAGACCTAACAAATGAAGAGGAAATAGGCAGTCTACCTGAAAAAGAATTCAGAATAATGATAGTAAGGTTGATCCGAAATCTTGGAGATAGAATGGACAATAGAATGGACAAAATGCAAGAATCAGTTAACAAGGACCTAGAAGAACTAAAGATGAAACAAGCAATTATGAACAACACAATAAATGAAATTAAAAGTACTCTAGATGGGATCAATAGCAGAATAACTGAGGCAGAAGAACGGATAAGTGACCTGGAAGATAAAATAGTGGAAATAACCAATGCAGAGCAGAATAAAGAAAAAAGAATGAAAAGAACTGAGGACAGTCTCAGAGACCTCTGGGACAACATTAAACGCACCAACATTCGAATTATAGGGGTGCCAGAAGAAGAAGACAAAAAGAAAGGGACTGAGAAAATATTTGAAGAGATTATAGTTGAAAACTTCCCTAATATGGGAAAGGAAATAGTTAATCAAGTCCAGGAAGCACAGAGAGTCCCATACAGGATAAATCCAAGGAGAAATACGCCAAGACACATATTAATCAAACTGTCAAAAATTAAATACAAAGAAAACATATTAAAAGCAGCAAGGGAAAAACAACAAATAACACATAAGGGAATCCCCATAAGGTTAACAGCTGATCTCTCAGCAGAAACCCTACAAGCCAGAAGGGAGTGGCAGGACATACTGAAAGTGATGAAGGAGAAAAACCTGCAGCCAAGACTACTCTACCCAGCAAGGATCTCATTCAGATTTGATGGAGAAATTAAAACCTTTACAGACAAGCAAAAGCTGAGAGAGTTCAACACCACCAAACCAGCTTTACAACAAATGCTAAAGGATCTTCTCTAGGCAAGAAACACAAGAGAAGGAAAAGACCTATAATAACGAACCCAAAACAATTTAGAAAATGGGAATAGGAACATACATATCGATAATTACCTTAAATGTAAATGGACTAAATGCTCCCACCAAAAGACACAGATTAGCTGAATGGATACAAAAACAAGACCCTTATATATGCTGTCTACAAGAGACCCACTTCAGACCTAGAGACACATACAGACTGAAAGTAAGGGGATGGAAAAAGATATTCCATGCAAATGGAAACCAAAAGAAAGCTGGAGTAGCAATTCTCATATCAGACAAAATAGACTTTAAAATAAGGACTATTAAAAGAGACAAAGAAGGACACTACATAATGATCAAGGGATCGATCCAGGAAGAAGATATAACAATTGTAAATATTTATGCACCCAACATAGGAGCACCTCAATACATAAGGCAAATACTAACAGCCATAAAAGGGGAAATCGACAGTAACACATTCATAGTAGGGGACTTAAACACCCCACTTTCACCCATGGACAGATCATACAAAATGAAAATAAATAAGGAAACACAAGCTTTAAATGATACATTAAACAAGATGGACTTAATTGATATTTATAGGACACTCCATCCAAAAACAACAGAATACACATTTTTCTCAAGTGCCCATGGAACATTCTCCAGGATAGATCATATCTTAGGTCACAAATCAAGCCTTGGTAAATTTAAGAAAATTGAAATTGTATCAAGTATCTTTTCTGATCACAACGCCATGAGACTAGATATCAATTACAGGAAAAGATCTGTAAAAAATACAAACACATGGAGGCTAAACAATACACTACTTAATAATGAAGTGATCACTGAAGAAATCAAAGAGGAAATCAAAAAATACCTAGAAACAAATGACAATGGTGACACAACGACCCAAAACCTGTGGGATGCAGCAAAAGCAGTTCTAAGGGGGAAGTTTATAGCAATACAAGCCCACCTTAAGAAGCAGGAAACATCTCGAATAAACAACCTAACCTTGCACCTCAAGCAATTAGAGAAAGAAGAACAAAAAAACCCCAAAGTTAGCAGGAGGAAAGAAATCATAAAAATCAGATCAGAAATAAATAAAAAAGAAATGAAGGAAACGATAGCAAAGATCAATAAAACTAAAAGCTGGTTCTTTGAAAGGATAAACAAAATTGATAAACCATTAGCTAGACTCATCAAGAAAAAAAGGGAGAAGACTCAAATCAATAGAATTAGAAATGAAAAAGGAGAAGTAACAACTGACACTGCAGAAATACAAAAGATCATGAGAGATTACTACAAGCAACTCTATGCCAATAAAATGGACAACCTGGAAGAAATGGACAAATTCTTAGAAAGGCACAACCTGCCAAGACTGAATCAGGAAGAAATAGAAAATATGAACAGACCAATCACAAGCACTGAAATTGAAACTGTGATTAAAAATCTTCCAACAAGCAAAAGCCCAGGACCAGATGGCTTCACAGGCGAATTCTATCAAACATTTAGAGAAGAGCTATCACCTATCCTTCTCAGACTCTTCCAAAATATAGCAGAGGGAGGAACACTCCCCAACTCATTCTACGAGGCCACCACCACCCTGATACCAAAACCAGACAAGGATGTCACAAAGAAAGAAAACTACAGGCCAATATCACTGATGAACATAGATGCAAAGATCCTCAACAAAATACTAGCAAACAGAATCCAACAGCACATTAAACAGATCATACACCATGATCAAGTGGGGTTTATTCCAGGAATGCAAGGATTCTTCAATATACGCAAATCAATCAACGTGATACACCATATTAACAAATTGAAGGAGAAAAACCATATGATCATCTCAATAGATGCAGAGAAAGCTTTTGACAAAATTCAACACCCATTTATGATAAAAACCCTGCAGAAAGTAGGCATAGAGGGAACTTTCCTCAACATAATAAAGGCCATATATGACAAGCCCACAGCAAACATCATCCTCAATGGTGAAAAACTGAAAGCATTTCCACTAAGATCAGGAACAAGACAAGGTTGCCCACTCTCACCACTCTTATTCAACATAGTTTTGGAAGTTTTAGCCACAGCAATCAGAGAAGAAAAGGAAATAAAAGGAATCCAAATCGGAAAAGAAGAAGTAAAGCTGTCACTGTTTGCAGATGACATGATCCTATACATAGAGAACCCTAAAGATGCTACCAGAAAACTACTAGAGCTAATCAATGAATTTGGCAAAGTTGCAGGATACAAAATTAATGCACAGAAATCTCTGGCATTCCTATATACTAATGATGAAAAATCTGAAAGTGAAATCAAGAAAACACTCCCATTTACTATTGCAACAAAAGGAATAAAATACCTAGGAATAAACCTACCTAAGGAGACAAAAGACCTGTATGCAGAAAATTATAAGACACTGATGAAAGAAATTAAAGATGATACAAATAGATGGAGACATATACCATGTTCTTGGATTGGAAGAATCAACATTGTGAAAATGACTCTACTACCCAAAGCAATCTACAGATTCAATGCAATCCCTATGAAACTACCACTGGCATTTTTCACAGAACTAGAACAAAAAATTTCACAATTTGTATGGAAACACAGAAGACCCCGAATAGCCAAAGCAATCTTGAGAACGAAAAATGGAGCTGGAGGAATCAGGCTTCCTGACTTCAGACTATACTACAAAGCTACAGTAATCAAGACCGTATGGTACTGGCACAAAAACAGAAATATAGATCAATGGAACAGGATAGAAAGCCCAGAGATAAACCCACGCACATATGGTCACCTTATCTTTGACAAAGGAGGCAGAAATGTACAGTGGAGAAAGGACAGCCTATTCAATAAGTGGTGCTGGGAAAACTGGACAGCTACATGTAAAAGTATGAGATTAGATCACTCCCTAACACCATACACAAAAATAAGCTCAAAATGGATTAAAGACCTAAATGTAAGGCCAGAAACTATCAAACTCTTAGAGGAAAACATAGGCAGAACACTCTATGACATAAATCACAGCAAGGTCCTTTTTGACCCACCTCCTAGAGAAATGGAAATAAAAACAAAAGTAAACAAATGGGACCTAATGAAACTTAAAAGCTTTTGCACAGCAAAGGAAACCATAAAGAAGACAAAAAGACAACCCTCAGAATGGGAGAAAATATTTGCAAATGAAGCAACTGACAAAGGATTAATCTCCAAAATTTACAAGCAGCTCATGCAGCTTAATAACAAAAAAACAAACAACCCAATCCAAAAATGGGCAGAAGACCTAAATAGACATTTCTCCAAAGAAGATATACAGAGTGCCAACAAACACATGAAAGAATGCTCAACATCACTAATCATTAGAGAAATGCAAATCAAAACGACAATGAGATATCATCTCACACCAGTCAGAATGGCCATCATCAAAAAATCTAGAAACAACAAATGCTGGAGAGGCTGTGGAGAAAAGGGAACCCTCTTACACTGTTGGTGGGAATGTAAATTGATACAGCTACTGTGGAGAACAGTATGGAGGTTCCTTAAAAAGCTACAAATAGAACTACCATATGACCCAGCAATCCCACTACTGGGCATATACCCTGAGAAAACCATAATTCAAAAAGAGTCATGTACCAAAATGTTCATTGCAGCTCTATTTACAATAGCCCAGAGATGGAAACAACCTAAGTGTCCATCATCGGATGAATGGATAAAGAAGATGTGGCACATATATACAATGCAATATTACTCAGCCATAAAAAGAGATGAAATTGAGCTATTTGTAATGAGGTGGATAGACCTAGAGTCTGTCATACAGAGTGAAGTAAGTCAGAAAGAGAGAGACAAATACCGTATGCTAACACATATATATGGAATTTAAGAAAAAAAAAAAATGTCATGAAAAACCTAGGGGTGAAACAGGAATAAAGACACAGACTTACTAGAGAATGGACTTGAGGCTATGGGGAGGGGGAAGGGTAAACGGTGACAAAGCGATAAAGAGGCATGGACATATATACACTACTAAACGTAAGGTAGATAGCTAGTGGGAAGCAGCCGCATAGCACAGGGAGATCAGCTCGGTGCTTTGTGACCGCCTGGAGGGGTGGGATAGGGAGGGTGGGAGGGAGGGAGACGCAAGCGGGAAGAGATATGGGAACATATGTGTATATATAACTGATTCATTTTGTTGTGAAGCTGAAACTAACATACCATTGTAAAGCAATTATACTCCAATAAAGATGTTTAAAAAAAAAAAAAAGATACTATTATTAATTCACTTGCCTTATAAGAAGCTATAATAATACTTATTCTATATGCTATTTCTTATTGCTTATCTGTAACAAAGCAATGTAATTTATAGCTAAAATCATGTTATTCACAATGTGAGAAGTTTGACAAAAAGGCATTGATTTTTTTAATAAAAGTGTGAGTAGGGCTTCCCTGGTGGCGCAGTGGTTGAGAGTCCGCCTGCCAATGCAGGGGACATGGGTTCGTGCCCCGGTCCGGGAAGATCCCACATGCCGCGGAGCGGCTGGGCCCGTGAGCCATGGCTGCTGAGCCTGCGCATCTGGAGCCTGTGCTCCCCAACGGGAGAGGCCACAACGGTGAGAGGCCCGCGTACCGCAAAAAAAAAATGTGAGTATACTGAAGTTTGTACGTAATTTTAAAGAATAATTAAATAGGAACCGTGTATAATGTTCATAATTAATTTCATTAATGTTATTATTATCATGACTAGACTTTCCCAATATGCTTAATAAAGCAGAAATGTATATACTCTTAAAAGTAACCCATCCAACATCTAATATATAACTTTATTTTTGATAATAGGTACAAGAAAGTATTAATCATTTAAGTCTAATATTAATTACTTATTAAGGCTAATAAAATGACTGACTAATACTAAAACAAGATTTCATGATATGCTTGATAAAACAGGCTTTTAGCTGACTGTATCAGTGAGGGTTCAATATGGAAACAGAGGCTCCAGAAGTAATATCAGAATAAGGAAATTAGGAATTAAACCTTACATGAATGTGGGAGGAGTATGGAAAATGAAGGTCTGGAAGAGAAGAGTCAGAAGATCAAGATTAGAGAAACTGTCACTAACCAGTCCTCCTGAAGCACTGAAGTGGGCAGCTCCAAGCTTGCTGGAAAATCCAAGAACCTGAGATGTGTGACTGCCTGAGTGATACTGGGAAGGGGCAACTGATGGAGACAGCCATGGAAGCTGCCATCTCAGGAAACTGCGGCTTCTGTGCAGTAGCTCCCTGCGCTGCCGGGTCCAGGCACCTCGAGTTGGGCTAGGCTGCTGGTGGTCAGCGGAGCCAGTGGGGGAGATGCAGAGCAGAGGAGAGCAAGGACAAGGTGGGGCATCTTTCTGTCACCTTGTCCGGCTGACAACTTTTCAAGAGCAATAGTGTCTCCTTCACTTCAGCCTTCACAATTATGCACAGGTTCCTCTTTTGGCCACTCTTACACTGAAACATGTCATGAAGGGATTTCCTGAAAACCTAGTTCCCAGCCTTACCGAAGTGGGTGTTCCACAATTCAGGACATTGACTACTTGTAAAATGCACCCTGAGTTGACAAGAAACCATATTAAC
This sequence comes from Delphinus delphis, assembly GCF_949987515.2. Lineage (NCBI taxonomy): Eukaryota > Metazoa > Chordata > Mammalia > Artiodactyla > Delphinidae > Delphinus > Delphinus delphis. Next base: position 174,789,968 of record NC_082683.1, read on the forward strand.
ATTTTAGTCTGTGGATCTTCTCCAGTGTAACTTGAAAATTCTGGTAGTCCCTGAAAACATTCCAGTTATTTTGAAATATATCAGTGTCAACAGCATGTACTTCTTGGTCTACTCGAAGGTACTTTCCTTTCCAATTAAGGGGCATGAATATATTCAAGATAAATTGCATACCTATGATAGGTGAGAGAAAGGCCATTTTTTCATTTATTTATTTATTTTTTTTGTGGTACGCGGGCCTCTCACTGCTGTGGCCTCTCCCGTTGGGGAGCACAGGCTCCAGACGTGCACGCTCAGCAGCCATGGCTCACGGGCCCAGCCGCTCCGCAGCATGTGGGATCTTCCCGGACCGGGGCACGAACCCATGTCCCCTGCATCGGCAGGCGGACTCTCAACCACTGTGCCACCAGGGAAGCCCTCATTTAATTTTTTGAAGCAAATACTCCTCTCGATTTGCCTCATCAAACTCTCCCCATAAGATCTCTGCCTTTTTTGCAAGTCAGTGGATGAAAGACGTAGGATCCTTAAAAGAATATTACCATCCCTCTCCCTGCCCACACACTCTACAAGCACACGTGGTTTCAGAGCATCCAAACAACTGTCAAAACAACTCACTTCTAAGCTTATGCTGCATAGCAATAAGCTTAATTGCTGTCACAGCAATATGTTTGAGATAAGAAGAGGCAGTAAGGCCTCTGATGGGAAAAAAATCTTCCATTTTTAGGTGCCCTAACACATTTTATACAACTAAGGAATGCACCATGATAAAATTCTAGATGAGTGAATTATATGCATTTTTTTCTATAAAGTAGGGAAAGAGAAATTATGACATGGAAGGTGAAAAAGAAAAATTTACATGAAGTTAGTAAAGAATACATATGGAATGTGAGGGTCAGGCAATTGACTTCTTTAAAACTATTAATACCACATACCTCATGAAAATCTTTTAAAGAATTGCAGGAAGAAAAGCAGAGTTCAAGAATCACACGTTATAGCTGAAGAATAAAGCAGTGTGTAGAAAGATGCACACTTTCTACCTTTTAAAAGGTGTTTGTCAGAAACATGAGAATTGGTTGGAAAGTCACATGGTGCCTACCTGATGCAGATTCCTGTAGTTTCTCTCTCTTCCTCTTCTTTTTCTTACCCTGGAAGAAGATAGGCAAATTGTCACGTTACAGACTGTACTGTGAACACATGGATGAATGTGATACAAAAGGACAGGCAGGTGGTCAACCAAGAGATCAAGCTGCCTCATTATCTGTCTTTATCATCTGCACCGAGAAACAGCAAGAGAGAGACATTCTTATCTCTCTGTGACCTCTGTCTCTATAGCTTCATATTTAGTATCATCAGTAGTGATGCTGGCAGTGGCCACACACACACACACAGACACACACACACACCAGTATAATGATATCCTAGGCCTGTGGCCACTTCAAGGAAAGTTCACTTAAGGAGGCACTCCTTTTACTGGACTGGCAAAAAAGTTCGTTCGGGTTCTTCCATAAGAGCTTACAGAAAAAGCCGAACGAACTTTTTGGCCAATCCAATATTTTTCACCACCACAGTCAGAACCCACTTCTGGTAGTGTGCATGATAAATTGTCCTTACTGTGAATTCCACCATTTAATTAAAAGTCCATGATGTTAACTGAGACCCCTCAGCCCCCGTGGCACAGGCATGACATAACTAAGGACAGCAGTAGAGGGTAAAAGAGAACCTGAGAAAACTCAAACGGTAATTTTAAAGACTTATTCCTGGCAGTTAAGGACCTTGCTTCCTAAAACAGACACAGTAACATGAATATGCTCGCAATTTTAAATACATTTCAAAATCATCTTAATCACACATTTACAATTTATAGTGGTCCCATTTATAGTGGTTTAATTTTCTGTTTTTCTTCATAATTACTTTCCCCTCAAAAATTAATTGCAATATGGCATAGACACAGTAGATATTCATTTTATATGAATAGTAAATGACCAACCTGGATTAGGATGGTCTTTTCAAACAAGTGTAACAGAACATATATCACATCCACTCTCTCTCTCTTATGTCTGCTGTGATAATTATATTAACAAAAAATAAAACCATAAGATAAAAAAAAAGACTCACAAAAGAATTTCATTCTACTACTGAAATCATTAAACCATTAAGGGTTTTACTGGAAAGATCATTTGAAAATTTTTGGATTATATCTTGAGACAATGGGTTTGTATGGACCCATTAATCAAGAGGTTGACAATATTATTCCACAGTGGGGAGAATGAAGCTGAGTGTTCAAATGCACAAGAATAGGGATGATTTAATAAGACATTTATGTAAACTAAAAGGAAAGATAATGGTGAAGGGAAGTGGAAGTGGAGAAAGAGTGGAATAAATACACATTACTGATGTGAAAGTTAAATAAGATTTGGTAGTTGATTTAATGTATCAATTAAGTGAAGTATCATAGGCAATTGCAAATTTCTGTCTTATGCAACTGAAAAAATAATGCCAACTACTATTCACTCATATAGAAAACACAGAAAAATGACTGGGAAAATGCTAAGATAGAGACCACTGGGCTATGTGAAGTGGCATTTATAGTGGTTTCCGTCATCCAGCTGCATGCTATTTGCAAGATTTCAGGGGAAAATATATGTCCCAGGCATAATACTGTAAAAATATGTTGAACAAAATGGTTGTCAAAGAAACGCTGAGGGATAAGCATCATTGGAAATCTGAAAGGGGTCTTTTTTTAAGTACAGATTTTTGTTTTCAGTAAATTTGCCATAGAAACCAGAAAACTTACCAGTTATTTTCTAAGCATACCTTGGTTTGGAAACTATGGCACTGAGATAATCATGCAAACCAATTAAAGAGTGTCCTGCCTGGTGCAGCTGAAGCCTGCCTTCTCAGCCCTTGTTTACTAAATGGGAATTCCCGGTGATAAATCTCTGAGAAGACCTCTTAATATCTGGTAGAAATCAAGACAGGGTTTTTTCCCAGCTCAGTGTATAGTTCTGTCTCTCTTTGGATGGTACATGTTGAAATTCAAAACATAATCAAGTTAGGCCAAGTTTTGCCTCTTGTTTGGAAAGTACTTCATAGAAAAAGTTGTCAAGATTCTATTTATTATGTCATATCCACACCACTACTTCAAAGTTAATATTTCAATATGATTTTGTTGTAAACTGTATGTATCCTTAACTTGTCACTAATGTTTAGGATGGCTGCTACTGTGATTCTTGTAAATGATTGGGTCAAGCGCCATTGTCTCTTACCGGTGAGTAGATATACCAGTGAATTTTATTATTGTTAAGACTTTAGATTATTTGGAAACTAGATTGACAACTAGTGGAAAACAGCAAAAGGTAATATATAGGGCCTTCTTGTGCTACACTAGGTCCCGATTATTCCTAGTTCTTTCACAAAGAAAGTTCCATAGGCAGGTGAATATGCAGAGCTAGTGCTCAAAGGAATGGGTTAATATGAAGCTATAAATATGATTTCATGAAATATGAAATCCTGGAACTGCAAGAGAGCACTGCTGCAGACTGAGTGTCTGTGTTCCTCCCAAATTCATATTTTGAAATCCTAACCCTGAACGATATGAGGAGTTGGGGTCCTTGGGAGGTGATTATTTCCTGAGGGTAGAGCCTTCATAAACAGGATTACTGCCCTTATAGAAGAGACCCAGAGAAATCCCTTGCCCTTTCTGCCATGTGAGGACATAGTGAAAAGATAGCCATCTAGGAAGAGGGTTCTCACCAGACGCTAAATCTGTTGGCACCTTGATCCTGGACTTCGCAGCCTCCAGAACTGTGAGAAATAAATGTCTGTTGTTTATAAGCCACTCAGTTTGTATTTTCACTACAGCAGCTTGATCAAGCTAAGATAGACACCAAAGGAAGACAAGAAGAACATGATATGGTGAGAGGCAAAGAAGAAAGAGTCTTAGTAAGGTTTGACTAATTTTGAAAAGAGCTGACCATCAATATATGATTGGATGTAGCAACTAAATGTAATCTATTATCTTAACTAGAGCATGTTCAGTGAAAATAGTGAGGGTATAAATCAGATTTCAGGTTTTTGATTTTAAGAGCTAAAAGTAGAAACGTAAAAGCAGTTAGTGTGGACAATCCTGCAAAAATATTTGCATGTTTAACTTGGGAAGACATATAACAGTTAAACATATGGGCTATGGGCAGTTTGTTGCGGCAGTATTATTGTGGTTTTCTGATACAGAAAGTAAAACATGAGTTCTTTGAATAACATGCTGGTGCAAAAGAGCCAGTGATGATAAAAATATTACATGTTCAGAGGAGGAAGCATAAATAAGGCGATGGGTTTCTCAGGAGGAACTAAAATCTTGAGAGAATTTGAAATTTTATATTTCACCCATGTGGCAGAATTAAAACATGAGTTACTAATTTGTTATTCCCTCTCTGTCTCATGAGTGTCCCAGTGGCTACTTTCACCTCCTCCAGCCTGAAGCAGAAATTTTTAAAAGCCACAGGCCAAAAGGCTTTGGATGCATGCTTACAGTGTGAGTTTTTTTGTTTTGCCTTTTTTTTTCACAGCTATAAGATAGGATTGAGTCTGGAGGAAAGGAAGGGTAACCAGGACTTGAGAGAATGTTTTATATTGGGACTACAGGCCATTGAAGTGACTGAAGGAAAAAAAACTTTTTTTTTTCTTCTCAAATTCCTGGGAAAGGAGTATGAAGAACTCAGTGATTTTGAGCTGAGATCAAATATGAAACATGCTAATCTACCATCTGTGGACCATCCACCATCCAACAGGCTTAGACCCCTGGAACCTCCTGAATAATAGGGTCAGGGGAAGTTGTGGGAAAACGCAATTAAGGAAAAACTTTGCCCTTGACTAAGGTGAAAGTATACAAAATCAGTTGGGCTATGAGCTACAGCAATGGTGAGACACATCATTACCCATAAGGAGACTCAAGCAAACGAGATCTAGCGTTAAGAGTGGAGACTATGCCAGATCACAGAAAAGGCAGAGTAAGAAAACTCTAGGATGCCCATAGAGCGTGGTCATCAATATTTTTGAAAGAATCTAATATTTCAAATAGGGAACTAGAAGAATTTCTGCAGCGCTTAAGGCCTAATTATGATTCAAGACCATGAAGTGGCAGGGACACTAACAATAGTCCACAGCATGGTAGTGCAGGATAGGAAAAGGGAATATCGGCATAACTCAGTATTGTGATACCCCACCTCTACTTGACCCAAGTGAGCCCTAAGTAGACTACTTCAATCATATTGCCCCAGTCTTTTTGTATGAGAATGTCTTAGAGGAGGTAGAGAGATGTGAAGGGACTGAGGGGATGCAGAGTGTCAGGCATCTGGGAATGTTTAATTTTTAAGAAGGGATAAACAAAAGAAAAATGATGCTTTTCTTTCTGTTCTCTTTAGTTGTATCTGCAGGTGATACCTAGAACTATAGCCACTGTTTTGTGAGTAGAAAATATGCTGAAATTGACAAAGAAAAAGGATAAGTGTGGCCATATCTTTAATGAATCATTGAGCCACTGAATTAATCAACCCTCCAGCCCCTTTTTCTTCACACAGCCAGTTATGTGAGATAAGAGAGTCTCATTCTTCAAGCCACTTAGGCTTTTCATTTTCTAATAGAGGAAAACATCCTATAGAAGTCATTTTTCCAAAAGTTTTTTTTACTATGGTTTCAAAACACTGTGACTAAAAACACTATTATGTAAGGAGATTAAAAAATCATCTCTGTGTATGATTTAAGCACTCGATGTTTTTCGAGAACTTTACTGTGAATTTATTAGCGACTCTTCCCAACAGAGGTATGATAAAGTCAATGTTCTCATAATTTTAACTACTAAGAAGCCAAGATGAAGAGAGATAGATAAGTGGATGATTTAAAGTGGTGCAGCAAATCTGTGGAGTAATTTCCAACTCCAAGGCAAGAACTCTCACAACAGAACTGCCCTGTCTCTTTTTCTTGCTCTGGTTCACCTCAGTGTTTATGGCTGTGCAGCAGACAATGTGTCACCTCTCAAAATTAGTAATTTCAGCTAAAATCAAAGAGGTGCTGAAATAACTTCCCGGACCGGGGTACGAACCCGTGTCCCCTGCATCGGCAGGCAGACTCTCAACCACTGCGCCACCAGGGAAGCCCCTGAAATAACTTTTATAATTCATAGTGTTACTCTAGGATGAACACTCGGAGGAATCAGCTGGTGCCATGGTCTTCGTGAGCTTAATGCCCCTGTTTAACATTTATATAGGATTCTGATTACAGGAACACACCCCCCCTGCCCACCCACCCAGCACTGCTGCTGACATGAGTTTAACTGTCCTGTGAGGGATTATTTCAGCTCTGATGAAATGACAAAGAATCCTGCTAATTGTAGAGGAATCTTAACATACTGTTAGCATTGTACTCTCTTAATACTTTCAGTGCTTTCATTTTTAAAAAATTCCAAAAGATTATGTTAATAATCTTTTTTATTTTTGTTAATATTGCATAAAAGCAGGTTAAACAATTCTATCCTTAGACTATTCCCTCATGAGGTTACATTATTTCTCTTTTTAGTTCCTCTCTAATATTTCGATATTTCTGTCATTTTATGACATTTTCCAGCCTTAGCTATGTTATTTTTTTTCTTGTGTGATTATGTTTATTTTTAAAAATTATGGAACCAAGCAGAAAACTGCAGCCCCCTACCCCACACCCCAAGTACAAAACCAAGCATCAGACTCAGTGTCTGATGCACATTCCTGAGTCGTTTTACACATACTATAACTGCCACCAGAGGGGAGGAAAAGAGAAAAGCTAACTGTATGATGACCAGACTGCAGCCATGACACAAGCTGCTCCAACTTGAGCAATACTGAATCTATGGCTAGCACAATTCCAAGAACTGACTCAAAAGAATGAGATTAAGATTATTGCTCATAATAATCTATATCTTTGTGGGTATCAAAATAACTGTATCTTGCTCTGCCCAGATACGTAAGTGGGCAACTGAAATTGTCAGCAAAGAGATGCTACAGACCCATCTTGACATCGTCCACTCTGACAATGTCAGCCTGAAGAAGTTACAGAAGATGGATCTTAACCCCTAACCCTATAGAAATGGAATGATGTCTGACAGTGGGGAATTGAAAGCAGCTATTCTGTGCCTTTCCTGTTTGCCCATTTCTGTTCTCCTCTAAACTTCAAAGAACCTAATTATAGGAATGAGGTTACTAAGCAATTTAACCTAACTCCTGATTTATGCTCTCCAGAATGTACACCATGCCTTGCCTAACCTGTTGATTCTTTTCCTAGATAAAAAGAAGAATGAAGAACTAAGTGGTTTAAAAAAATGACAGTTCTACCCCCAACAGCTCCCCTTAGCAATCCTGCAGGCAGACCACTCAGGCAAGATAACATCTGAAGAGAGGGTCAGCCAGTCTGCTTACAACGGAGAATGATGCAGAACCCAACCTCCTGCCTCCATGATTCACTGATATTCTTTCCTCAACTCCATTTTTCCCTTTGGAAACTGTCATGGCTGAGCAGAATCATCAGAGTTGGTCTTTGGACACAAGTCCACCATCCCCCCCAGATTGCCGGATTTTGTGATTAAAGCACCTTTCCTTTCTACTGACACTTGCTTCTTGAATTATTGGCTTCTGAGCTCAAGCAGCTGAACCTGGGTTCAGTAATAATTATACCATTATGAAACTTAATAAAAATTTCTCATGTGAAATATTTTTCTTTAACATTTTACAACTTCATCAAATGCATACCACAAGAGATTGTTGTTGTTGTTGTTTAAGTAGGGTGTTCTCATGATTTTAGTATTATACAAATTTAAGTCAAGACTACATGCAGAAATAAGTTTAGAAAATGGCCTTACAAAAGACTGGGAGTGAGCAGTGTTAAAAAAAAAAAAAGAAAGAAAGAAAAAGAAAAAAGCCCATGCAGGGCTGCTATGCAGTAATAAGAATCCATGCATGCTTTTCTTCAGGTAATCAGCTTTGGGACAGGTTTCATCACTGATCAATCCTTAGCTACTGTAAATGGATTCAACTAAGTACTCAGTTTAAATCCAAATTATAAAATCTCTATTAGAAGTACTGCTAGTTGTCTTTGGTGGAGCTAATGGCAGACTCTGGGAGGGCTCACACCAAGGAGTACTTCCCAGAACTTCTGCTGCCAGTTTTCTTGTCCTCATGATGAAGCACAGCCACCCCCCCCCGCCCCCGCCTCTGCAGGAGACCCTCCAACACTAGCAGGAGGGCAACAAGTCTCAAAGAGATTAACTGGACCTGAATCACACAGCTTCTGCAAGATGCCCTCAAGAAACAGGCTACAGAGAAGCAAGAAGAACTACAATCCTGCAGCCTGTGGAACAAAAACCACATTCACAGAAAGATAAACAAGATGAAAAGGCAGAAGGCTATGTACCAGATGAAGCAACAAGATAAAAGCCCAGAAAAACAACTAAATGAAGCGGAGATATGGATGGATTAAATGCTCCAACCAAAACACACAGGCTTGCTGAATGGATACAAAAACAAGGCCATATATATGCTGTCTACAAGAGACCCACTTCAGACCTAGGGACACATACAGACTGAAAGTGAGGGGATGGAAAAAGATATTCCATGCAAATGGAAATCAAAAGAAAGCTCATATCAGATAAAATAGACCTTAAAATAAAGAATGTTACAAGAGACAAGGAAGGAAAATACATACTGATCAAGGGATCAATCCAAGAAGAAGATATAACAATTATAAATATATATGCACCCAACATAGAAGCACCTCAATACATAAGGCAACTGCTAAAAGCTATAAAAGAGAAAATCAACAGTAACACAATAATAGTGGGGGATGTTAACACCTCACTTACACCAACGTACAGATCATCCAAAATGAAAATACATAAGGAAACAGAAGCTTTAAATGACACAATAGACCAGATAGATTTAATTGATATTTATAAGACATTCCATCCAAAAACAGCAGATTACACTTCCTTCTCAAGTGCGCATGGAACATTCTCCAGGATAGATCACATCCTGGGTCACAAATCAAGCCTCAGTAAATTTAAGAAAATTGAAATCATATCAAGCATCTTTTCTGACCACAACGCTATAAGATTAGAAATGAATTACAAGGAAAAAAATGTAAAAAACACAAACACATGGAGGCTAAACAACACGCTACTAAATAACCAAGAGATCACTGAAGAAATCAGAGGAAATCAAAAAATACTTAGAGACAAATGACAATGAAAACACGACGATCCAACACCTATGGAATGCAGCAAAAGCAGTTCTAAGAGGGAAGTTTATAGCTATACAAGCCTAACTCAAGAAACAAGAAAAGTCTCAAATAAATAATCTAACCATACACCTAAAGGAACTAGAGAAAGAAGAACAAACAAAACCCAAAGTTAGTAGAAGGAAAGAAACTGAAAAATAAAAACCATATGATCATCTCAATAGATGCAGAAAAAGCTTTTGACAAAATTCAACACCATTTATGATAAAAACCCTCCAGAAAGTGGACATAGAGGGAACCTACCTCAACATAATAAAGGTCATATACGACAAACCCACAGCAAACATCATTCTCAATGGTGAAACTGAAAGCATTTCCTCTAAGATCAGGAACAAGACAAGGATGTCCACTCTCACCACTATTATTCAACATAGTTTTGGAAGTCCTAGCCATGACAATCAGAGAAGAAAAAAGAAATAAAAGGAATACAAATTGGAAAAGAAGAAGTAAAACTATCACTGCAGATGGCATGGTGCTTTACATAGAGAATCCTAAAAATGCCACCAGAACACTACTAGAGCTAATCAATGAATTTGGTAAAGTTGCAGGATACAAAATTAATGCACAGAAATCTCTTGCATTCTAATACACTAATGATGAAAAATCTGAAAGAGAAATTATGGAAACACTCCTGTTTACCATTGCAACAAAAAGAATAAAATACCTAGGAATAAACCTACCTAGGGAGACAAAAGACCTGTATGCAGAAAACTATAAGACACTGATGAAAGAAATTAAAGATGATACCAACAGATGGAGAGATATACCATGTTCTTGGATTGGAAGAATCAACACTGTGAAAATGACTATACTACCCAAAGCAATCTACAGATTCAATGCAATCCCTATCAAATTACCAATGGCATTTTTTACGGAACTAGAACAAAAAATCTTAAAATTTATATGGAGACACAAAAGACCCCGAATAGCCAAAGCAGTCTTAAGGGAAAAAAACGGAGCTGGAGGAATCAGACTCCCTGACTGCAGACTATACTACAAAGCTACAGTAATCAAGACAATATGGTACTGGCACAAAAACAGAAATATTGATCAATGGAACAGGATAGAAAGCCCAGAGATAAACCCATGCACATATGGTTACCTTATCTTTGATAAAGGAGGCAAGAATATACAGTGGAGAAAAGACAGCCTCTTCAATAAGTGGTGCTGAGAAAACTGGACAGGTACATGTAAAAGTATGAAATTAGAACACTCCCTAACACCATACACAGAAATAAACTCAAAATGGATTAAAGACCTAAATGTAAGCCAGACACAATCAAACTCTTAGAGGAAAACATAGGCAGAACACTCTAACATAAATCACAGCAAGATCCTTTTTGACCCACCTCCTATAGAAATGGAAATAAAAACAAAAATAAACAAATGGGACCTAATGAAACTTCAAAGCTTTTGCACAGCAAAGGAAACCATAAACAAGACCAAAAGACAACCCTCAGAATGGGAGAAAATATTTGCAAACGAATCAACAGACAAAGGATTAATCTACAAAATATATAAACAGCTCATGCAGCTCAATATTAAAGAAACAAACAAGCCAATCCAAATATGGGCAGAAGACCTAAATAGACATTTCTCCAAAGAAGACATACAGATGGCCAAGAAGCACATGAAAAGCTGCTCAACAGCACTAATTATTAGAGAAATGCAAATCAAAACTACAACGAGGTATCACCTCGCACCAGTTAGAACAGGCATCATCAGAAAATCTACAAACAACAAATGCTGGAGAGGGTGTGGAGAAAAGGGAACCCTCTTGCACTGTTGGGAATGTAAATTGATACAGCCACTATGGAGAACACTATGGAGAGTCCTTAAAAAGCTAAAAATAGAATTAACATATGATCCAGCAATCCCACTACTGGGCATATACCAAGAGAAAACCATAATTCAAAAAGACCCCAATGCACCCCAATGTTCATTGCAGCACTATTTACAATAGCCAGGTCATGGATGTAACCTAAATGCCCATCAACAGATCAATGAATAAAGAAGTTGTGGTACATATATACAGTAGAATATTACTGAGCCATAAAAAGGAATGAAACTGAGTCATTTGTTGAGACGTGGATGGATCTAGAGACTGTCATACAGAGTGAAGTAAGTCAGAAAGAGAAAAACAAATATCGTATATTAACGCATGTATGTGGAACCTAGAAAAATGGTACAGATGAACCGGTTTGCAGGGCAGAAGTTGAGACAGATGTAGAGAACAAACGTATGGACACCAAGGGGGGAAAACCGCGGGGGCGGTGGGGATGGTTGTGTGCTGAATTGGGCGATCGGGATTGACATGTATACACTGATGTGTATAAAACTGATGACTAATAAGGACGTGCTGTATAAAAAAATAAATTAAATAAAATTCAAAAAAAAAATTTAAAAGTACTGCTAGTTAATATTTATTTCACCAATAAGCATTTAAAGGAAAAAACAAAGTGTAAACATTTTTATTTAAGTAAATTCCAGTGAAAAGTTAAATATTATTTATTTTTAATTGACTAAGAAAATGGGATAGAGATGGTTAATTCTAAGAGAGATTGGGTTAAATATGTCAATTTAGTGCTGCAGAAATATAACTGTATCAAAAATATCTAAAAAGATAACTATACAAGCTGACCTCCACAGTCTAGAATTGTTATTACAAAAAAAAAAAAGGAAGAATTCAATGTTAATTTGAACCCACATTTATATTTTAAAGCAAACTGAACCCAAACAACCCACTAGAAATTTATTTTTTTCTGAAATAATTCAGATGATGATGAAGGGATTCCACAAAATACATCTTATGATAGTTTTATTACTTATCTTTATCTACTGGTGGTAAAAATATCTAGAGCCGGGCTTCCCTGGTGGCACAGTGGTTGAGAGTCCGCCTGCTGATGCAGGGGATACGGGTTCATGGCCCAGTCCGGGAAGATCCCACATGCCACGGAGCGGCTGGGCCCGTGAGCCATGGCCGCTGAGCCTGTGCGTCCGGAGCCTGTGCTCTGCAACCGGAGAGGCCACAACAGTGAGAGGCCCGCGTACCACAAAATAAAAACTATCTAGAACAGTTTAATTATGAGTGCAGTATTTTGATTACTCTTGTGCCTAAATCTTTTATTCCTTCTGTGATTTTAAATTTCAATATATTATTATATACTTTTACTATTTTTCTGTAAACAACTTAATTTCTTTTTGAGAACAAGAGAATATAATCCATAAAGTACAGCCACAGTTGAATTTACAGATTATATTTTTAAGAAGAAGCACCACTGCATTGTAACTGTAATTTGAGGACAGTTATATGTTTTTCTATAACTGTAAGTATAATTTAAGGACGGTTATTGTATTGGTTTTTCTATTTTTATAAACTCAGATACGGTCCAAAGTCTTACATGAAGATGGTGCTCAATAAATGCTTATTGAACAAATTCAAGAATAATAATTATAGGTCTTTTTAATTAAATAAAATGTGCACTTCAGGAGGATTGGTGTTTGAACAGTACCCCATTAGACATCAAATGGGTTTTGAATTCAGACAAGCCTTGATAGAATCTTAGGTCTGCCAGTTGTCATCTATGTGATCTTAGGCAAGTTACAACACCTCTGTGCACTCAGCAACCTCATTTATAAAATGGGGATGTATATCCTGTAGTGCTGTGAAAACACTAATGGCAATGTATGTGAAGCATCTAACAGATGGCTGGTACATGGTATACACTCATTAAATGGTATTAATTTTATTTATTGCTTATTATTTTTACTTTTTAATTTCCTGCAAATATAGGATTTTATACTATTCAAGCTTGATATATGACAGGCAAATTTACATAATAGTTAAGGTTAATTTTCAGCCCCTTTTGCTACTCCTTCACTCCTTTTACACCCTCTCTACATTTTCCTGCCAGTAATCAATTTCCTGATGATAGCTTCTTGTTGGCAGTGTGGCTACTCTAACATGGATGGGGTTTCCCAGCCCCCATACCAGAAGTTTTTCCACAGAGTCCATATTCATGTTTCATTTCCTCTCTCCTTTAAGTTGAATCCAAATTCAAGAGATTTATGCACTTCTAAGGCATCATGGGGAAATTGGAACATCTGACTCTTTGGTACATTTGTCCTTGCTGGCATCCACTGAAATATCTAGTTTCTTGTCTCATCTTTTGATACTCTCAGAACTAAAGAATTCCCTTTTCATTGTCTTCTGTTGCGGTGACATAATTTTCTAAGAATACTGGCCACCAGGAGCCTGGCTGGGATAGAAGTGTGCATGTGTGAAAAACATCCTGAAAAAAAGTTAATAGTTCAAATATATTCAATTCCCATATATAAAAAAACAAGGAATATTCAAACAGCAATGAATAACCTGTTCTTATTAGCTGAAGGAGAATTTCAGAGTCAGAGAAGAGTCTCCCACTGGTAGAAGAACTAAAATCAGACATTGATACATCAAAGTCAAGCCAGGAAAGAATTCAGAAGTTTGAAGGGCTCGCTATGTCATTGCTGCCTGCTAACCAAGGGCAAGAATCAGGTCACACAATACCCTGACCAGGCAGCATCTGTTACAAGGTGAGGGACAGGTCTTCTGTAGTTCTGGAACCAGAACAGAAAAGCAAAAAAAAAAAAAAAAAAAAAACCTAAGAAAAGCTCTTCCTGGAAAAAAACATTAACTGGAAAATGTATAATTTTCTTGCTGGATTGCTCGGCTATTAGTGTAGTGTTTAAAAACCAAAATTCAACAGAGGAAATTTGAAGATCTAATTGGCTTTATTAAATGAGTCAGGAATTGGACAACATCCCATTTAACAACTAGAAGGGCTCTTGAGGCATTGTACAAAATGGAAGGGTTTATAGGCAGAAGGAGGGTGAGGCAAGAAGGTATTAATAAAAGAAAAAGAGTTATTTTGAGCCCGGGCAACTTCTCTTTTAGGGGCAAGGGTACCACAAGAATTTTATCATGAAGATTGCCGTCTTCTTCCTCTGCAGGGGATGGAGAGGGATCACATGACAGATTATCTCATTGGTGAGGACCAGAAAATTCCAGCTTGGTTGATTAAAATTACATTTCTGGGAAAGGCAGAAACTGCAGTTAGATCAGGTATTAAATCTAGGTTTTGTAACATGGGCTTTAGCACGAGTGATGCCATTTGGGGCCTGTAGTTTTGTTTTTAACAGTAGCTTGGTGAAGACACATTGTGTGATGAGTAACTATTATGTAGTTTATTCTATTCGGGATGTATATTATTCTTAAATCATACTTTTGTGAGTTTTTAAACAAAATTCCAAGATAAAGTAATTCTAGAACCATAAAAGACACTCAGAGGCAAAAGTTAACACCAGAATTTAAACAAATTCTTTAATACCAACTACAAACAGAGAAATTAGAATAGACTGCTATTTATTTTTATCCAGTTCTGACCCAAAAAAGTAACAATTTGCTACTGACTGTCCTGTTGTAACATCAAACATGGATCATCAGGAAGCTTAGGAATCTAGAAGGAAAAAAAAAAAAAAATGCAGAACCAGAAAGAGGTAGGGGAAGGTGACTTAGAATGGACATTGTAACAACAAACCTTGTCTAAATTTCCCCAAATAATCTGGTAAGAACTGGGTATCAGAGTTCCATCAGAAAAGCAAACACAGGAAAAGTGATCTGAATACTAATATATTATAGGAGTTAGACCTCAAGCCATTGCGAGCTGGTAGATCAATTTATGCAGCTCATTGTCTGTTGCTCCAGCTCTAGCTCAGCCAGACCAGCAGTTAGGAAATAAAGTGGAAAGGCTGAGACCTGCAGGGACAAATTGGAATCCTTGAGGAACACACAAGGACAAAGTGGAATTTATGGCTGTCTGCCACCACCTACAACCCTGATGGCATGATGGCTGCAGGACAGCAAGGCACCCTTTAACATGTCACTGCACTGTACTTGGCCTATAACTTAAAGGAGCAGGAGATGTAGTGGGAGCTGAAGAAACTGAGGGTCCCGTGTCACCCCACTCTATCAGTGTGAGCTAGGAGATCAGAAACAAGGTGAACAAACTTCCACAGTGTCTGGGGACCTACATCAATCTTTGGAACTTAAGATCTGCCCTCCACATCTTGCATAAAATGTCTTGTGGCCAATGCCCACAGGGAAGAGAATTCTGGAAACCACAGTTCCAGTTTAGGTAAGTAGACACAGGAATAATTTACCACAGATAATTAACAGTAAACAGTTACTTTAGTTATAAATAAGTATAATTTATAATTTGTTCCGAGTCATTTTGATTTATATTTGTAAACTACTTAAAAAGTAGTTTATTTCATAATGTGATAATAATACCAGGGGTGGAGTGTATGATAGCAAAGTATATGCTTAGGACATCAGCAATGTGGAGTGATCAAATTAATTATTTTGAACAAATCTGAAATAATTTGGTATTTCTAAAAATGTGACGAAATAAACATTTTGGATGTTGTCATTGTTATTTTATAGTTTGGTTTTGTTTTATGTTGAATTGTGTATTATTGAATGGGCAGTAAGTAAAGACATACCATAATATTATCAGTTCTTAAGATCTCCAAAAGGTTTAAACAGGCTTAAGTTCTACAAAGAATAGAGTTGTCAAAGAATAACCGGGTTGTTTACATAAAATCTCAAAATAAAACAAACCCTTTTAGGATCTAAAAAGTACATTTTTAACAGACTGAGTCCAATTAACTCTTGAAGTCACTTTCCTGGTAGTTAATCTGGGAATACCCAGCTAGCAACACTCATAAAATGAAGTCTCAGTAGGCTCCATTCTCTAGGTGTACTGAATTTTGTATGTAATAGAACTTGTGATTTACTTTATGTTACCAGTCAGGAACTAAACATAGCAAGACCAACCTTCTTAGAAAATGCAAAGTCTATTGATATCTTTCAATTTATGAATAAATAAAACCAAGTGGTAAAATGCCATCTCTCACAATTGCATTCAGGCCCCAAAATTCAACTGTGAAAATTTAAACAGATTCCAAATCCCTCGTATATATTCCCCCTTCTTATATGTTGTGTATCCTCACAGAAACGGTTGATAATTCTATATAAATAAACTGAAAGAGCTCCTGACTAAGGTTGTCAGACAAAATACAGGACCAACAAGTTCAATTTAAATTTCAGATATACAATACTTTTTTTTAGTATAAGTACTATATGGGACATAGTTAATACTAAAAAAAAAAAAAAAAAAAAAAAAAAAAAGTATATCTGTTATCGGAAATTCAAATTGAACTGGGTGCCCTGTATTTTTATTTGATTTATCTGGCAACTCTATCCTAAGCATATGGTATATGCTTAGTATACCATACCAAAATTAGTATAACAAATGTTCACTTGAATTGTATGAATGATTCGCCCATGGGAATATCAGAATAGCTGTCAGAAGGCTAGAAAGAAACCTTCTTGGAGATCATGTGGAAGTTTTCATGATGAGGAGGAAGTCTCGTGCCTCCTTCTCCCCATCTCCACTCCACACCAGGGAACATGTTATCCTCCAGCCATTTTAGCCTGAGGCGCCTGCCTGAGTCACTAAAAATGAATTAAATTGGCTGTGTATCTCCCCCATTCCCCAAGGGAGTATTTATCATTGCTGTCATCCTCCTCTTTCCTCTCAATGCTTCTTGGTAACAATCACAGCTGCTAATGTCAAAAAGGAACAAAAAAGGGCTTCCCTGGTGGCGCAGTGGTTGAGAGTCCGCCTGCCAATGCAGGGGACGCGGGTTCGTGCCCCTGCCGAGAAGATCCCACATGCCGCGGAGCGGCTGGGCCTGTAAGCCATGGCCACTGAGCCTGCGTGTCCGGAGCCTGTGCTCCGTAACGCGTATGGCAAAAAAAAAAAAAAAAAAAAAAAAAGAGGAACAAAAAAGATTCTGTTGTCATAAAAGTGCTTCTAACATTTTTTTTATTATACACCGTGGTGATATAACTAGCTTAATAAGTAATCTTTCAAACCATCATGAGAGGAAGGAAGGGCTGTTGAAACCACAAAAAAACAAAAACAGAATGTTAAAACTGCAACTGATCCCATTCTGATTCTTTCAACAGCTTCTTTCCTCTTTCAAGTTCTGAGCTTAACATTTAAAGAAGTATTGGGGAGAGGAGTGGACAAAGGCTTAAGACAAAGAAAGTCTAAATCCACAAAACAGATGAATAAAAAGCAAGAAACAAACAAACATCAGTCAAACAAATTAGTTGCTTTTAAGCACTGTCCCCTCTCCATGCCCTATAAAAAAAATCATAAAATATATAAAACAAAAGTTATCTGTATTATTGCAAAGGTTTATTGTCAGTGTTTTTTTAGTGATTTTTCCAACTAACAATTGTATTGACACCAATAGTTTTAATAATAGCAAGATGATACTAGGAGATTTTAGGATAAAATAAGAATAGTGTAGCTCTTAGGAGAATAGCTTTTATAATTAGATAGCTTGAAATCAAATACGGATTCTGCTTCTTTCTAGCTAGAGGATGATCAGATAAAGCTACTTAACCTTCTGAAGTTCTAGTTTGGTTTCCATTTGTAAACTGGTGTTATTAATGGCACCTCTTTTACAGGGGTCTGTGTAATGATTAGGTGAGACAATGTGTGCAAAGTTCTTGGAATAGGGCCCACCAAATAATTTGCTCTAAAATAATTACTGCTTATGATACAGCTCATTATTTCCTAATAATTTTATTTCATAAATTGTCACAAAGAAGCACATGAAGTTCTGTTTTGAGCCTGGTAAGGAATATTAAAGGAACATTGAACTTAAGGGACAGGAGCACACAGAGGAAAAAGATGGGTTCATTCATTCATTTATTCAGCAAAATGATACTGAGTACCTACCATGGGGTAGGATACTAAGTTTACAAAGCTGAATAAAACATTCCCTTTCCTCAAAGACCACACAATCTAATGAGGGAAGCAGCTAGGGTGCAAGACATTTCTAGTGTGCTGAGTGCAGTGATGCAAATACTCATAGGGAGAGAGGCACCTACTTAAGGCTGGGGATGAACAGAGAAGGAGGCATCCTTGAGGACATATGTTTTTGTTCAGTCTTGAAAGATGTACATAAATGAATCAGATAAAGAAAGGAGGATAATTTAAAAGTGGATTTTTACAACATAACCACCGCTTGGAGGTTCACTGTAGCATAGTACAGGATCTCCAAGAGCCACAGGGAGCTACAGTGTAAAGTTTAATACAGGAGTGTCAGGATACTAATCTACAGTGGAAGCCACAGCCAGAGTGTGGAAGGTCTCATACAGCAGAGTTAGGTGTTTAGATTTTATCATGAAAGCAGTAAGGGACTATGGGAGGATTTTAATCAAGGGAGAGATATAATCAGATTTTTCCTATTTAAAAGACCACTCTAGAAGCATGAAAAAATTATACTGGAGGGAAATGTGTATAGAAGGAATAGATCACATCTGTTGCAGTAATCAAGGTGAGATTTTGATTAAGAAAATGGAAATTGATGTAGAAATAGAGAGGAAGGAAAGGAATCAAGAAATGTTTAGGAGTAGAACTGGAAGGTTTGGAGTGTAAGGATTGAGGAAAAGGAATAATCAACAGTGACTCCCAGTATCTGCTTTAGGACAACAGGTTAGAGTATGGGGGCTGGAAAAGGGGCAAGAAATCAAGTTTCTTTAAGCCATTAAGTAATTGACTACATCAGCCAGGGAACCTAATTGTGAATCATTTAACTGATGTTAGAACAACACTATTTTAATGTGTCTTTACATGTTAGGCTTTTAATTTTTTTCCAGAAATCTACAAGTAGTGTATTCTGGTTTTAAAGTTCTTGGCAAATACACTGCTTATATTCAACTGGCCCTTTTTCATTTCTAAGGAGAGTTTCAAGTGAAAATATGTTCTTCCCTGTAATAAAGAGAAGAAAGCTTTCAGGGGAAGGAGACCCTTGTTAAATTTTGCCTTTTGTAGACAGCAAGGCATACGCCATAAACCTACACATATATGGAGCTACTCAAAAGAGAGAAATGCCCATATATTTCTAAAGCTTTTCACCCAAAAATGAAATGAAAGCAAGAGTCCTAGTAAAATTAGATTTAAATATGGAAATGGGGTCAAAACATACATGTGAAGAGAAAGCTGCACAGGAGGGAAGCAATAGTAGAAAACATAAAATATAAATGAAATCTAATGAGTCTCCAAATGATTAAACTTAGGAGAGTCTTTTTCTCTGGGAAGTCTAACACTTACCATACCACATAAGTTTTATAATAACATCAACATTACTTATTAGAATAAGGATTTTTATGAGACACTGGTAGAGTATATTGGAATGGCAGATTAATGTGAAGTCCCAGTTTTCAGTAGCTTATAACTTTGGCAGTACATTTAATTTCAAATGGAACTTGGCATGATTTTACTATGTCAGACTTTAGTCCTTGCCAAGTTTGACAAACATCCAGTTCAGCTGTTTTGGGCTAATGTGAACGCCAAAGTAAAGACCTTTTTTTTTTTTTTTTTTGCGTTCAATTCAACAACATTTTTCATTATAAAAAGCAAAAATGAGTAAATGAGTGTTTATTGTCAGGCTCCTTAATTAATGTAAAACAATCCTCACACAAAGCAGAAATGCAAAGTGATTCAGTGAGCAAAGTAATGGACTGGGGACTCCACAGAAATAATTCCAGTTTTGCTACCAAGTCACTATATAAACTTGGAAAAGTAACCTTGCCTCTTTATGGCTCAGCTTATTCAACAGTAAAATTAGGAGATTAATACAAACCTGCATAATCATAATGAAAATGACAGTAAAGCAGTTTTCAAATTTGAACATATAATAACTTATCTTTTCAGTATCCTTTCACTATAGGGATTTTTATGGAGATAAATTTTGGCATGCAATGATGACCTATCTAAAGGTGTATAAAAGGTTAATCTACTAATATATAAACTATACCATGGGAATTAATTAGGATCTTTGGAAAGCTATGTTTTTTTCTTTTGAGTCACTGGATATCATTTAGTGAATTAATGATTTGCTGCACTAATTTGGAAATTACTGCTTCATTACATAAAACAATGCCCAGGTGGCTTGAAGAGGTTAGTGCAGTGTACTCCGAAAAACAACTCATTTTCTGGTAAAGATAGTTCATGCAGTAGACAAAAAAAAACAACTAGCTTGAGAAGTTAGTGAAAAGGACATAGTCTCTTTCTATGTGTAATGAGTGAAATCACTATTTTCTTGGTCACATTAAGGATTAGTAAGCTCTTTTAAATGGTACAGTCGACAGAATGACAGCTTGAATTGCCTCTTAGGTCAACCCAAAACACCAGAGTAATCCAATAACTTTAATTCCATAGATGTAGCAAAAGATTGTATCCAACAAAGTTTCAGTCATGTTTGGATTGCATAGGGCCACACACACTGAAGAAAAAGACATTTAATTACATAATTACCTACAAATGTCTAGGTATTCACTATCATGTAAGAATAAACATGGAGAGTGACATCATCAAGATGGCAGAGGAGGAGACCCTAGCCTCCATCTCCCAACAGAGATCAATAATTAGAAATTAGGCAACTATGCACAAACAAAAACAGCTCTGGGAGAGCTCTGGAGTCCATGTAAGAAACTTCAGCATTTCAGTGGTTCAAAAAACTTGAGGATAACTGCACAAAATAAGAAGGAAAAACAGCTTCATTTTGCCTGCATCATCCCATCTCCCAAGCTGGCATTGCTCAGTGCCAAGAGGGAACAACGCAGCTAGAAACAGTTCTCCTCATAGAGTAAGGAAGAATGGGCTGAGTGACCAGCTGCCCCAGCCTGTTGGAGCACCACAGAAAGGTCCTGCTTTCGTTTCACCCAACCAAGTGGATCAACAAAGCTGTGATATATAGTGATGGGAACAAAAAAGGAAAGCGGGGGCTACCAATATCAGCAATGGAGTGTAAGCAAACACAGTTCCCAGTGACCTTGTTTATGATCTCAGCACCTTTACCACTGAAGAAACTGATGGCCAGAACAAATTCCATGAACCCTGCAGATTTTGCCAGTTTTTTGCCCCACAGGTTATTCGTGTTCCCTGACGCCAGCAGCCTGATTCCCTCCCTGCTTCCTTGCCCTCCTGACCCTGCCAGAGCCCAGGAACTATACTAGCAGCTGTCCCAGGCCTCTGCAGCTGCACGAGTGCAGGATGCCAGTCTAGATCCCCACAGTTGACCCCCCCACTGCCATGCAGGCATGCAGAACTAGCCCTTCCAGCTGTGCACTTGCACACTGTTGGACTTAGGCCCATCACCAGCCTCCACTCTCATGCACTTGTGGCAAGACCTAGCAGTGCCAGTAGTTTATGCTGACAGCCAGGGCCCCTACGGCAGTGAGTGAACCCACAGCTGGCACCAGCCTTTGCTGTTTGCTCTGGCCCCCAACACTACATGTGTATTTGCAATCAGCCTCTACCGCTACACAGGCACTTGCAGCTGGTTTCTGCAGCTGAGTGTATGCACACCACTGGCTCCAGCCACTAACGTGGTCTTCCCTGGTCCCTAGAACTCTAACAGCCTGTATAGTATCTTCAGATGCCCTGCAGCACTCACCAAGGACCAGGCAGTAGTAGATATTGTGGACCCCAATGCTCTAAGCCAATGAGCCACAACACCTGGTGCTATCACATGCTCCCACACTTGATGCCCTGCACCACTAGGCTCAGGGGTCATACTATGCACCGGCATGCCCCCACCCACAGGTGAAAGTATTCCTTTATGGAAATCAGTCTGTAGGGTCTGTAGGAGGTGACTGCTTCTTCAAATGTGCAGACACCTACACAAGGCTAGAGGGATCATAAAGAATCAGAGAAATATGACTAACCAAGGAAATACAGTAAACCTCCAGTAACTGGCTCCAAAGAAATGGAGATTCAAAAATTGCCTGACAAAAAATTCCAAATAATTGTTCAAAAGATGCTCAGAAAGCTACAAAAGAACACCAATAAATAATTGAACAATAACAAGGAAACAGTACAAAAACAAAATGAGAAGTTCAACAAAGAGATAAGAAAGCATGAAAGAACCAAATAGAAATTTTGGAGCTGAAAAATACAACTGAAGTGAAGAATTCAGTAAAAAGCTTCAATATCAGACTGGACTAAGCTGAAGAAAGTATCAGTGAACTTGAAGACAGATGATATGAAAGGTCAGAGGAACAAAAATATAAAAGAATAAAAAGTAATGAAGCAAGGCTACAAGTCTTATGCAATACCATTAAAAAGACAAAAAAAAAATGTGTCACTGGATTCTGAGGGAGAAAGAGGTAAAAAGCTTATTTAAAGAAATAATGGCTGAGAACTTCCAAAACCTAGGGAAAGATTTGGACATCCAAGTTCATCAAGTTAATACATCACCCCAAGATTACAATCAAAAATTGTTTTCTCCAAGACACATTATAACAAAACTGTCTGAAATCAAAGACCAAAAGAATTCTAATGCAGCAAAAGAAAAAATAAAAGTCTCTAATACAAGGGAACCCCCATAAAGCTATCAGTGGATTTCTCAGTAGAGACCTTGGCAGGCCAGGAGAGAATGGGATGATATATTCAGAGTGCTGAAGAAAGAAACTGCCAACCAAGAATATTTCACCCAGCAAAGTTGCCGTTTAAAAATGAAGGCAAGATAAAGACTTTCCCAAACAAACAGAAGCTGAGGAAATCCATTACCATCAGACCATCTCTATAAGAAATGCTGAAAAAGGGTTCTTAAAGCTGAAATAAAAGGATGCTAACTAGTAACATGAAAACATATGAACATTAACAGCACACTGGTAAAGTCAAGTATATAGTCAGATTACAATACTCTAATACTGTAATACGGTGGTGTTTTAATGATGGTGTGTTAATGGTGGTGTTTTCTAGTATAAAAGTTAAAGGACAAGACTATTAAAAGTAAGTATAGCTACAATAATTTTTTAATGAATACACAATTCAAAAAGTTGCAAAGTATGACATCGAATACTTATAAATATACGGGAAGAAAATTAAAAGGTAGAGTTTTTGTATGCAATTGAAGCTAAATTGTTATCAGCTTTAAAAGACTGTTACTTCCATAAGATATTTCAAGTAAGTTTCAGGGTTACCACAAAATTAAAGCCTTCAGTAGATACACACAAACAGAAGGGAATCAAAGTATACTACTAAGAAAAGTCATCATTTACAAAGGATTACAGCAAGAGAGGAAGAAAGGAGCCACAAAACAGCCAGAAAACAATTAACAAGATGGTAGCTGTAAGTCTCTACCTATCAATAATTACTTTAAATGTAAATGAATTAAGTGATCCAACCAAAAGGGATAGAAGGACTGGATGGAAAAAAGAAAAAGCCCAACATAATGCTGCCTACAAGTACTCGCTTCAGCTTCAGCTTCAAAGACACACAGAGGATCAAAGTGAATGGGTAGAAAAAGAAATTTATGCAAATGGAAACCAAAAGAGAGCAGGAGTAGCTATACTTACATCAAACAAAACACACTTTAATTCAAAACCTGTAACAAGAAGGTTATTCTATAATTGTAAAGGGGTCAATTCACTAAAAGGATGTAACAATTGTAAATATATATGCACCTAGCATCCTAACATTAGAGCACTAAATATATTAAGCACTAATAACAGATTTGAAGGATGTAACAGACAAAAATACAGTAATATAGGAGACTTCAATACCCACTTTTAACAATGTATAGATATTCAGACAGAAAATCCATAAAGCAACATTGAACTTGCACTATACTTTAGATCAAATTTGACTGAGAGACATATACAGAATATTCCATCCAACAGGAGTAGAATACATGGAACACTCTTCAGATAGAACATATCTTTGGTCACAAAAAAAGTCTCAGCAAATTTTAAAAGACTGAAATTTTACCAAGTATCTTTTCCAACCACAATAGTATGAAATTAGAAATAAATAACAAAAGGAAAACTGGAAAATTCACAAGTATGTGAAGATTAAACACTACACTCTTGAACAGCAAATGGGTCAAAGAAGAAATCAAAAGGGAAATTAAAACATATATTGAAACAAACAAAAATGGAAACACAACATACCAAAACTTATGAGATTCAGCAAAGCACTGTGAAGAGGAGAGTCTGTAGTGATAAATGGCTACATTAAGAATAATGAAATATATCAAATAAACAACCTAACTTTCACCTCAAGAAACAAGAATAAACTAAGCTCAAAGTTAGAAGAAGGAAAGAAATAATTAAGATCAGAGCAGAAATAAAATAGCAGAAAAAAACAGAAAAGGTCAACAAAACTAAGAGCTGGGGTTTTGAAAAGATAAACAAAATTGACAAACCCGGGGCTTTCCTGGTGGCATGGTGGTTAAGAATCCACCTGCCAGTGCAGGGGACACGGGGTTCAAACCCTGGTCTGGGAAGATCCCACATGCCATGGAGCAACTAAGCCCATGCACCACAACTACTGAGCCTGTGCTCTAGAGCCCGCGAGCCACAACTACTGAGCCCACGTGCCACAACTACTGAAGCCTGTGTGCCTAGAGCTCGTGCCCCGCAACAAGCCACCGCAATGACAAGCCTGTGCACTGCAATGAAAACTAGCCCCTGCTCGCCACAACTAGAGAAAGCCCGCATGCAGCAATGAAGACCCAACGCAGCCAAAAATAAATAAATAAAATAAATAAATTTATAAAAATTGACAAACCTTTATCAAGACTTACCAAGAAAAAAAGAGAGAGGACTCAAATGAAATTACAAATAATAAAGGACACATTACAACTGATAGCACAGAAATACAAAGAATCACACATGACTACTGTGAACAATTAAACACCAAAAAACTGAGCAGACTAGAAGAAATGGATAAACTCCTAGAAACATACAACCTACCAAAACTGAATCATGAAGGAATAGAAAATATGAGCAAACCAATAACAAGAAAGGAGACTGTATCAGTAATCAAAAACTTCCCAACAAAGAAAAGTTCAGGACCAGATGGCTTCATAGGTGAATTCTACCAAATATTTAAAGTAGAATTAATGCCAATTCTTCACAAACTTTTCCAAAAAAATTAAAGAGGATGGAATCCTTCCAAACTCCTTTTATTAGGCTAGCATTACCCTGATACCAAAGCCAGATAGGAGAACATAAAAAGAAAACTATAAACCAATAACCCTGATAAATACAGATGTAAAAATTCTCAACAAAATATTAGCAAATTCAACAACACATTAAAAGGATCATTCACCATGACCACATGGGATTTATCACTGGGATGCAAGGATGATTCAACATATATAAATTAATACATATGTTATACCACATTAATAGAATGAAAAACAAAAATCATATAATCATCTCAGTAGATTCAGAAAAACACCATTTGACAAAAATATAACATCCTTTCATGATAAAAACTCTCAAGAAATTGGGTATAGAAGCAACATATCTCAACATAATAAAGGCCTTGCAGAAATTAAAAAAAGAAACAAAATGAATGACCTTGATGTTTACTGTTTCAACTTTAAATATTAGCCAGAGAGAAATTATTGGCCTTAAGGATAAATGTTAAATGGAGATAGTTTCTTTTCAAGCATTATAGAGGTTGTGAATTGTCCCATATAAAATATAATGAATGTGTAATATTTACATTATTAAAGTAAGGGAGGAAAACAAATCAGCAAAGCATAAATTAAACTTAAAATATAATCATATTAATAAAAAAGTACATTAAACTCCTAGAGTTTGTAATCTAACAACAAAGCATTTTTACATATTTTTATACTTCTTTCTATTCCAAGAACAGAGTCAGCACCCTAAAACAATACAAAAGCCCTCAGACAAATCTTTTAGATTCTCATTAAATTTTGAACTCAACGTATTGCTACAACACTTTGCTGTTTATCTCTTAATCCATTATTGTTTAATAATCTTTCTTCACAGATGGTAACATGCAAATTATATTTTCCCAATGTAAATAGTGCTGGGAATGCAGATTTAAACCTGAATAAATCAGATTTGTTTTAGATGGCAATGACAACGAAGAGAAGGACACATGGAGATGCCAAACAAACTTCTTGTTTCATTCCACTCCTTATGGCCTTTTGGTTCCTAAGCAGGTGGGAAATCATCCAAACAGACTGTATCTCAGTATTAACTCAATCTTATCAACTGTTTACATTGAATTAAGAGTGGGTACTTGTCAATTCACATAATTACTTTAAGATGTCTATGCCTGCATCACTGTAAGTCAAAGGAAAACTGTCTGAACTTTGGTACAGTTATATGCTGTATTCAACAAAATCCCTCTTAATGAACGATTAGCTCCTTTCCACTCTCAGGTGACACAGGTAACTGCCTTCCCATCATAATCTGGAATTCCTCCTCCTGAGTTATAGTACTACCAAAGAAAGCTATTCTCATTTAATTCAGTGATCACATCCAAATTATGCACATAATGGAAGGCTAGGATGCTAAGTACCTATTTAAAAAATTAAGAGGTAAGAGGAGGTTTTGGCAAACTCTAAGAACTAATGCTGCTATAAAAAAATATATGTAGTTCCTAAAGCAGTTACTGTGTAAATATCCTAAACAGTATTGAAAAAAAAGAATAGACTTGGCACTTCAACCCACATTTCCACTCAACCGACTCTTTCAAATATGGTCTGGGCTTAATGAACATTGGCAGGTGATTTTAAAGCTGATTTGGAAGCATGTTATGAGTTAGAAGCAGAAAACTATCTCCCCTTAATTTCCCAAACATATTTTCAGCATAATGACTGAGGTACTTTTTCTCCATATTATTTTTGGTGTTCAAGGAACATAAGATAAATATAATCAGAAAGAGACCCAGATAAAATATTTGACGGTGGTTTTCCAGACAGTTTTAAATGCAAAGAACCTATTTTCTACAGAATCAGCAGGTGTCAAATCAGGAAAACACCAGCAATAGATCTTCAATAATTCCAGTTAGATGGACCTAGGCAGGATAAGACAAGCAGGTATGAAGACTCAAAAATTAGAGAAACAGGCAAAAAATTGCTCAGGTCTGCAGGAGCTATAACCTAAGCAAATAATTATTATCAAACATGCAGAATGGCAGAAATCAAAGAGAGAACAACTGCATAAACACAACTGCATAAACAGAGGAAAAAGAGATTTGATGTTAGATCAACATTCAAAGCCATGATGCTAAAACCTGTCATCAATTTAGTACATTTGGCAGGAAAGGGTGGTCATTTGAAAGGTACCAATTCTCAGACTTTACCACTGTAGATTTTGATTAATTGTTCTACAGTAGTATTGGATTTTGGTATTTTTTTAAGCTCCCTGGGTGATTTTAAATTGCAGCCAGGGTTAAGAAGCACTTGTCTAAAAGAAGATACATAACAAGAAAACGTGAAGCACAGAAAAAGCCAAAACTGTTTACAGATTGGTTATGGCTTTTTATATAAAAGGACATTGATAGATCCTTACTAAAAAATATACGATCTTTTGTGGCAATCCAACTTATTGGAATCTGTGATACTGTGATTTTTTTAGGACTTCATCCCTATTTCTGGTACAGAGCTCCTAAAACCCTTGGAATTTCCTAAGTGATGAGAGAGATTAAGATATCTTTTTTATTTATAACAAGCCCCTTTCAACCACAGGAGTTTATTGTTAACATTTGGGAAGCCCTTAAAGATGGAGGCTGAAGGCCAGTTGCCAGGGTAATAAGCCCTGTGACAGAATTTTCAGCCCTGCTCCACTCCCACCAGGTCTCTGGGGAAAGGAGAGGGACTAGGGGGTTCAATGAATCAATGACCAGTAACTTAACTAATCATGCCTATGTAATGACACTTCCATAAAACCCCAAAAGAAGGGGGTTTAGAGAGCTTTGGGGTTGGCCATGTGAGAGTAACCAGATCAGGCCCAAGAAGGAATCGATCATGCTAAGAGTGCATCAGCACACCAAAACTCAGAACTAAGTTTCTATGCTGGGCTCTCCCAGAAAAGGAAGACCTTGTTCAACCAATCAGCACTTGCCTGCTCAGCACAAATTACCTGACTCAGAGCCAAGACTTCCTTTTGCTCCAAGGAAAGTAACCCTGTTTTAACCCAATCAGCAAATGCCAGTATAACATCCTTGTTCCTGCTCACTTTCGTCAATAAAAATCTCTCACTTTGTATAGCTTTTTGGATCTCCTTTCTCTCTGCTAGTTTGGATGCTGCCTGATTCATGAATTGCTGAATAAAGGCCTATTACATCAGCAAATTGTCTGTGGAAAATTTTCTTTTAACAGTGAACATGTGGAAGTGCTGAAGAGGGCATGGAAGCTCCGTGCCCCTTCCCCATACCTTGCCCTATGCATTTCTTCCATCTGGCTGTTTCTGAGTTAAATCCTTTTATAATAAACCAGTAATCTAATAAATAAACGGTTTTCCTGAGTTCTGTGAGCAAAGTAATTAAACACAAGGAGGGGTTGTGGGAACCTCCAATTTGTAGCCAGTTGGTACCAAGTACAGGTAACAACCTGGTCTTTTGATTGGCATCTGAAGTGGGAGGGATCAGGCTAGTGGGACTGAGCTTTTAACCTGTGGGATCTGACACTACGGTGTCAGAACCAAATTACAGGATACTCAGCTGGTTTCCAGAGAGTTGGATAATTTCTTGGTAGGGGCGAAAACCCACACACTTCTGGTCACAGAAGTGTCAGAAGTTAAGTTCTGAGAGTAGAGGACAAACACAGAAGCGTTTATCCTTTACAGGGGTCTCCAAAACTATATCCTTTCTCTTTTTCCCCTAGTTGCCACACCCCAGGTGTGGCAGGATGCACAGAATCAAACTTGAAGTCCTCTTAAAGAGAGCTGTTGACCAGTAATTGTGACTTTTCAGTTCCTTATGGCACCATTGAGTTTTTCCAGTATTTCAGCTATACCCATACTCTAAGGCTACACAAAATAAATCTAATGTTTACCAATGAGATCAAATTTATACATGGTAAAAGTCACGGATCTTAATTCCACAGTTCAGAGAGATCTGATAGATGTATACACCAATAATCACCAACACAATCAATATGCAGCACATTTCCATAATCTCAGATTTCACCACCTTCCATTCAATCAACCTGCTCCATGGACAACTCACTTATTTCTGTCACCATAGATTAACTTTGCTTGTTCTCAAACAAGAAACCTATAATATATACTCTAGATGTCTGGATTCTTTCATTAACTTTCATGTTTTTAAAAATCATCTTTGTTGCTGTGTGTATCAGCAGTTCATTCTTTCTGTAACTAAGCAGTATTCTATTGTATACGTACATCACAGTTTATCCATTCTTTTCTTGATGGACCTTTGACAATTTTTGGCTGTTATGAACAAAGCTGGTATAAACCTTCTTCGATAAGTCATTTTGTGGGCTTATGCTCAATGTTCACTTGGGTAAAATGGAAAGGAATTAAACTACTGAGCATAGGTAGGTGAATATTTAACTAAATAAGAAATTTCCAAAAAGCTTTCCAAAGGAATTTACCACTTTATACCCCAGCAATGGCAGAGAAATGTCTCAGTTGCTCCACAACATCACCAACATTTGCTGCTATCAGTCTTTTTAATTTTAGCCATTCTTGTCAGTGAAAATAGTTTTTCACTGGTTTTAATTTGCTGTCCTTTTTGACCAATGATGAAGAGCAGAGCTTCTAAAAATGTGATTCCTGGACTAGCAATATCAGCATCATTAAGAAACACGTTAGAAATACAAAATTTATACTCCCTCCCAGACTTAATGTATCCAGAGCTTCCCTGGTGGCGCAGTGGTTGAAAGTCTGCCTGCCGATGCAAGGGACACGGGTTCGTGCCCCAGTCCAGGAAGATCCCACATGCCACGGAGCGGCTGGGCCCGTGAGCCATCGCCGCTGAGCCTGCGCGTCCGGAGCCTGTGCTCCGCAACGGGAGAGGCCACAACAGTGAGAGGCCTGAGTACCGCAAAAAAAATAAATAAATAAAAATAAAATTATCATACTGTAAATAACAGAACCAGAATTTGATCCCCAAATGTCTTACTCTCTATTATAGCAAACTGTCCATTAGGAGATAGTGCTGGATAGCAAAACCAGAAACTGCCCCTCTACCACCACCAAACACACTCACCTGTAGGACCAGCCACATAACTTACACAGCTCAGTATTAAATGAAATGAGGGGCCTCTTGTTCAAAAATGAAGAATTGCAAGACAGCAATATCAGAGCACAAAACGAAGTTCAAGGACCTTCTAGGCATGGGGCTGTGTAACTGAAGCTGGCCCTGCTCCCACATCATCCACTTGGGAATCCACTCTTTTTCTACTGTGGAATATCAATTTTCCATGCATTTTTCAACTCCGTCTTTGGAGATTTTCCATTTCCTTATGTTAGTTTCTGGTATTTACTAACTTTGTACATGCTCCCTGTATTAGGTTCGGCACACGGTTCTTCTAACTTGATATGTCTCCCATCTTTCTTGCCTCATGAATTCCCATTAATTTCCCCTATTTTTTTCAAATAACCAAATATCTGAAGGACCCCCAGCACTTCAAGAAAATAAATGTATCACCTTTGTTGTATTTCGCATAAAGTGAATTAGACCTGTCCAACTCTGGAGTTATTACACAAACCTTGCCCCATGTACATGGATTCGTATAAAACTGTACTAATGTGCAAATAGTGGTTTATTTCAAACTCCTGCTAATTCTGTGGAATATATCTCTCAATTACTTCACCATAAATTTAATAATAACTTTTTGGGGAAGAAAAACACGTTATTTTTTATCTTTGGTAATCAATAATTGCATACTTTTTAATCACATAATTATCTACAACTTTTCCCTTTTACCATCACAATAAAAGTTTAAACCAAAGACATTTTAACAGTTTAGAACCTAATCATTCAGCTGAATCACTACGGGGCTCAGTGGTTTTGCACTGCATAATTTTGAAAAGCAGCTTTTCATAAAGTGCATGCATGCTATTGGAATAGTTTAGCAGCTTCAGAATCGACTATGTAATTTTGAGGCAGAAAAATACAAACAGGGTTTTATCTGTACTTCCTGCTTGGCTAAATTTATAGTATAATGCTTTTTTCTTGAATTATTTTACATTGTTGCAATTTATAAATCTATTAATAAATAGCATCCTTTTCTCTGCTTGAGTTCTGACCCAACTGAGATAAAAACAACAAAATTAATGCAACACAAAATAACCCTTTATAATGAAAAAGGCTAGGCTGGAGTATATGACATATAATTCTGATCAAGTCATCCTCCTCTATCCTAGAGTCGTGCAGATTGGCTGACATATCTCCAGAGCAAGCCCTAACATGGGGGTTTCCAGTTATCTAATGCTCTGTAAGAATATTACCCCAAAACTTTGTCAAGTGAAACAATAAATTAGTATGGTCACAGAAGACAGGTTTTGGTTCTTTTAACCCAATAGATCTATCCATCTAGAGTTGTAGTCTACACTCCCATCACCTGGGAAATGAGATAAACAGTTTCTTACAAAGTCTTGTACCAATGTTATGACTACTCCTCTAATGCCAATCTCTTTTTCTTTGGGAATTCTCCTGGGACTACTGATGGACAGACCAGATTTACTACCAAATGTCTCTGAAATAAGTCAGAATTTAAAAAAAAAAAAAAGAGACAAAACTCCAAGCCACTCTATTTTATTACTTACCCCACATTTTTATATTCCCTGTAGTCTAATACAATTCAGTATATATTCTGTAAGGAGATCAAATGACAAGATTAAGATTCTCCAATAACAAAACCTCACCTTAGGGGCTTCCCTGGTGGCACAGTGGTTGCGAGTCCGCCTGCCGATGCAGCGGACACGGGTTCGTGCCCCGGTCCGGGAAGATCCCACATGCCACGGAGCGGCTGGGCCCGTGAGCCATGGCCGCTGAGCCTGCGTGTCTGGAGCCTGTGCTCCACAACGGGAGAGGCCACAGCAGTGAGAGGTCCGCGTACCGCAAAAAAAAAAAAAACCTCTCCTTGATAGAGATGGTCAAAATTTACATGTAAGCCTACTCCCATTATCAAATTCCATTCTCTCTGATACTCATAACCTCTCCCTAGCCCTTACTCTACCCTGGAGGTGGAGAAAGAAAAATACACAAATCAAACTCCTTTATAAGCTGGAGTCTAAAATAATTAGCAAAATCAAAGTCTCCTTCCCCCATGAGTTAAATCTCCAAAGAAATTAAAGCCAAAAATACCCTCTTCCATTTCACACTTTACTCAGTTTTAGCCAGAAGACTCTCAATGTTTATGTAGACTTGTTAGGCTATCTCTCACCGGAAAAAGATTTATTATGAAATTTTTATGGCCTCACAAAATGAATTAATTTCATGTCATGTTTCTGATGTACCTCACTTTTAAAGAACACTTAAAGATGACAGCATATGCAAAATTAATATAGAATTAGTCCAATATTCACCAAATTTAAAAAAGCAAGCCAACCCTTTTCCCAAAAGCAGTTCCTCAAGCAAAATTATGTTCCTATAATTTAGTACCTAGTGTTGCCAAAGAGCACAGTAGAAACTTGGTAGTTTCTGAGGGAAAGAGGCTTAGGAGCATAAAGTATCAGATCAAGCCCCTCCAGGATGTTTTCAGACTATGATACTTGTGAACATAAATTCAACTGGGAGAAATATCCTAGCAGAATTTTAATTCTGCCAATGTGCAAAACCATCTCTAGAAGGAAAAACCTAATTTTGCATAATGTCTTCTCCCTAAGTGATTGAATGTTGATGACTTCTTGCAAAGCTTAAAAATATAGAATCATGGCAGACCTTGTCATCAGGTCTTAGGACAGCTTCCCTATAAGCAGAGCCTGAGATGTGGATTCTTGCCCCAGGGATTGAGTTGAGGGTACGCTGTCTGGTAAAACCTGTAAGGGGATGGGAAAGTTGGGAAAGGAAGCTTTCTAGTTAGGAAGCTAGGAAAAGTTATGGGTTTAGCTGAAGTTTAGGCTTAGCTTGACCCAGTGGGGTGTCCTGGAGTGTAATGGCACTGAGGTACACCTGAGGGCTACAGCAGCAGATACTCTCAGGAGCAAGGGAATCTGGTAAAAGGGGTCTGGATGGGGCACCGAAAGCATCCATCTCAAATGCAAGTTAGAAGCTTAAAAGAACAGAGTTTCTGCTGATTAAAGCCATGTTCCATAAACAGCAATTATCCATGAAGCAGATCATCATTTTGATTTTGCAAATCTGTGGAAGCTATCACTGAACACCTTAAAAATTTGATAGCATATTTGGAATTTTATTTTCTATCAAATGAAGATACATGAATAGGAAATTAATGAATCCAGAATCCATTTCTTCTACCAGGAGATAATTGAAATATAACTGTAACTTTGCAGAATAAATTTTTGGACCTGGCTACTATGGAAGGATTGGAGATAAATTTTAAAAGTATAACATTACTTGCTTCTTCTTGAATAAAATTTAAAATGAATATCAAAGCTTGCTGAAATTGCTTTAAAATCTCTTCTTCTGTTCCTATTAATATACTTATGTATATTAAGTATATGTGAAACTGGTTTCTGCACTATGAGAATTGAAAGCAAGGAGAATGAAAAACAAAACATAGAACCAGTTTAGATATCATTGTCTCCGTAAGTATCATTCATTCAACCTATATTAGATAAGTTAACAAGCAAAAAGAAAAAGAAGTTCATTTGTAGCTATAAGACTTTAAAATATTGATATACATAGATTGGCTCCAAGAGTGATTTCAGGTGCTTAATACGTGAATCACTATTTCACATGTAAGTTTTGTTGATTCACAACTGAAGAACAACAAAGTTAGGACTATAGGAGAGATTTTCTATATTAATAACATATACAAATATTTTCAATGAATAATGCATTTAAATTTGTAATTATTTATTTTTCACTGTTTTATGCCTGCTCAGATTAGATTTATTGGGGTGCATATATACTTTTTTCTGTTGTAAAGAATAATAAAAATGTTGAGTCTTGTATTTTATATGAATTTTCATTCAATTTTTTTAAATAGTTTAATTTGTATTATATTTTACAAAACTGTCAGTCCAAGATGACTTTGTACTTAAAAAAAAAAGAACAAAAGCAAAAAATACGCTCTTTCACCAAAGCTAGTTTGAGAAGCACTGCTCAATAGGGTATGTGATAATCAGCTGCCTTGAAGCTAAAAAGCAACTCTTTGCTTCAGCTGTGCCTGTAAAGTTCAAGATCCAGCTGCAGCAGCTTGTACTCTGAAACTGTCCAAATCTGACAAAAAAACTATGCTTTTGCTTTAGGCCAGCACTAGGCTAAACTCCTCCCACCCTGGTAGTAAGCAGCCAGCTAAGATCCACCCACCACCACCAACAAGGAATGTACCTTTCCTGACGCCCCACTGACCTTCATGATTTAGCTGAAGCTTGCAAATCCTGGGGTCAGTACTGAGAACAGCATAACCTTTTCTGAGAAAGCTATTTTTTCTTTTACCTCTCATCTCAAAAGCCCACTCCTCACTCTAAACTGGTTATCCTATTTTTCTTTTTCTCTGAAAAAAATTAAAGGAATCAGGAAAGAACATCTTTATCTTTCCACCAAAAATCCACAAACCCACCTTTTTTTCTCTTCGAAAAGGATGAACTTTTTCTGAGGCCAACTCTCTTTGTATATAAAAAAATTCCACCCGTTTTCTCCTCTCAATCACATTTTGTTATAATGATGCCTTTGTCTCTTGGCTCTTCAGTTCTCCTCACTCTACTGGATCATTTACACATATGCTATCATGCTTCACTCCTTAATATGGCTCCGCTCTTCCTCTTCCTCCAGCTCAGCCCCCATTTCCCTGCTCCATCTTCTCTAAAACCAAATTAGATTCAGCTTTTCTCCCCACCATTCCAAAGTCACTGCCTCTGTTGATGGCCTTTATCTAACTAAATTCAATGCTTTACTCTTGGCTCTCATTCTATCTGACCTAGAAGACCACTGATTCCTTTTCTTGAAGCATTTTCTTTACTTGGAATTTAAAACTTGCCAATCTCTTAGTTTTCATTCTACCTCACTGACACCTCCTTTTTAAACTTCTTTGCCAGATTCTCCAGACATCTTTCTAAATGTTGGAATGCCCCAGAGTTCTGTCTTTGGCCCTTTTCTGTTCCCTAGCTGTGTACAATGCCTAAGTGAACTTAACTGGTCCTGTAACTTTAAATATCTTCCATTTCTTGATGGCTCCTTAATTTATACCACCAACAGTGGCATTACCCCTAAAATCCAGACTTGTACAGACAACAACTTAATTAACATCTCCACTTGAATGTCTTTTAACATCTCACACTTGATATGTGCAAATTGAACACCTGGATCCCAGTCTTCCAAATCACTTGATCTCAGCCAGCGTTTCTCATTTAATTAACTGGTGCTGCAATTCGCCCAGTGGTTCTGGCCAACAATTGTGGAGTTACATTTGATTGATCTCTTTCTCTCACAACCTAGTGAAGTGTAGGTAGAGGCCTTGAACATCACCTACAGGCCTGGATCATTAAAAACAGAAGCAGGATTTTCTACTCTCTTTCCTTCCCTATTGAGCCAAGCTGGAGGCACTGTATACTGAGGCCTTAGAGTGTCACAGAGACATTTGAAGGCAACTAGATCCATGAAAAACAACTTGGATGAAAACGTTCCATGCGGGTCATCCAATAAAACAAACATTAGCCTCTTGTGTGAAAGAGAAACGCACATGTATTGAGTTAAACTACTGAAATTTTGGAGTTCTTTGTTACAACAGTGGCCTGTTCTTACTAATACAGAAGTTCCAACCTAGAAGGATGGTATTACTTATCAACAAAACCAAAACTGATCATGTGCTGCTACTGATTTAGTGGTTAGGAAGCAGGAGGCAAAGGAACTTAAAAAAGCAACTTGAAGCCTGGTGAGTCATATTATTTTGTGGCAAAACATTTAGTAAACATTCACCTGCAGCAACTTGAAATGAGGACCACATATTTACTGAGCCAATAATTTTAAGGTAGTGCCTGGAAGGAGTCAGAGTGATACTATCCATAGGCTATTATGAGCTGCTTTTTAGAAGACATTACAAGAAAGGGAGATGCCAATTAAAAAAGCAGCTGATTTTCAGGGAGAGCGAAAAGGGAATGGAGAAAGTCCACCAATCAAGGGCATTATAGGTATGGAAAAGCTAATTGCTCTGGACCATAAATAGTAAGAGACAGAGCCAAAAAAAAAAACACTTGAGAAACAAAAGTCCAAGAAAGCTTTCAAATTAAACTAAGTGACTCAGTTTTGCAGGAAAAAAATCAGATTAAGAATATTACCAAAGACTCTTAGCGTCTGTAGCCTCAAGGTAGCTGTAGTTAATCAGAGAGCATGTGGATGGAGATAATAAAGGAAAAAGTCAAGCTTGGGAAATCCTTTTAGGTACATATTTGTGTTTATTGCCACATGGAACTGTCTAGAAGCAAACAGATAAAAACTTCCTAAGTTTTTGAGGAAATTGTATTGCCAAAGAAACTGCAAGCCTAGTCTAAAAATAGTCTATGACCGCTTGCTGTCTTAAACCCTCTACTGAAATAACCCAAGGGTATTTGATGAGTCTCTGACAAGAAGCAGTGCCACAGCTATATTTCCCCAAAGAGGACATACTCTCTCTCACCCATATTAGCTTTGGCCATGGAGGATAACAGAAAAGTACTTTCTTTTTTTTTTTTTTTTCGGAACGCGGGCCTCTCACTGTTGTGGCCTCTCCCGTTGCGGAGCACAGACTCCGGACACGCAGGCTCGGCGGCCATGGCTCACGGGCCCAGTCGCTCCGCGGCATGTGGGATCTTCCCGGACCGGGGCACGAACCTATGTCCCCTGCATTGGCAGGCAGACTCTCAACCACTAGGCCACCAGGGAAGCCCCAGAAAAGTACTTTCTAAAGAGCAGAGGAAGGAACCATGAAAAATTTTAAGGGAGTGTTATTAGAGAACAAAATCACAGTTAACAGGACCTTTTTCTTATCCCTAGTTAGGAGGTTTTCATAATGTGTGCCCAGTAGACTCTAGTAACTGCTATAGTCTAGGGTAGTGACTGCTCTGGATGGTCCATTCTGACCTTTCTGGGCAACTTTTATTGTAATTATCATGTCCTCACTTTATCATGATATACTGGGTATGGAGATGCATATAACTTTTAATAACATGTATTTTCAGTTCATACCACAAGCAACAGCTAGATCAGCCAGAAATAACTGCTCATCACCTGGAGCACATGGGCCAGCAATTGAATAGGGCTATTGGATAGGATTTTTCAATTACCTGACTTAGGAAGAAGGGGATGTGTCATAGGTACACAGGAGGAGTGCAACGGATATTTGGTGGCCAAACTGGCACATAGTGGCAGAGACTGGCAAGATGTTAAATCTTTTACCTCTTTTTTCCTGGGCACTTAGCTTGACTGTATATCACAGTTTTGCTTGCTGCAGTGATGAGATTGAGTTCTGACCAATGGAATAAAGGTGGAAGTAACACGTACCCTTCTAGGTCTGACTCAAAATATATATCCCAGGAGATCCCCTTTCTCTCTTTCTCTGTCAGGGGCTGCAAGCAAAGGGTTCTAAGGTTATTTGACAAAATCAAAAGATGGAAGGAACTTAAAGTACTTGACAAATAGAAACTGAAGACAATAAGCTCTTCATGTCCAGAAGATTTGCCTAATCAGAAACTGGGCTACTACTGGAATAAGAAATAAAGTGTTATTATGTTTGCCATTGAAATGCTGTATTTATTTGTTATGGCAGATAACTTTCTCCACTAATAGAGTAGGTATTATTACTTGTTATCATTACTTTATACTCCATTTATTATATTTTCAACCACCACTTGACTAGAAGTTACTTGAGGGCAAGACAGAGGCTTAGTACTTACTCTGATGACTCATTAAACTTTCTTCCAAAACACATTCACTGGGACCTAACCTCTTAAAGCAATGACATATTCTATACCCCATTATGCTGAAGGGGTAAGTTCAGAGGCATTAGAAGATTAAAATCTGATATGAGAGAACATTTATAGCTCTGCTTTATAGATTTTAGAAAGGTGCTAAAATCAGTATTTCCTGTCCTATATTTGGGCAAAATGTATTAGCTTTTGGTGTGATGGTGGCTGGGAAAAAAAAATCTCAAGATCAAGGTAGTGTCAGGTGAAACAGAGATAAAGTCAACTTCAGTTTATTTAATTGAAACCTTTAGCATAATTCTCAGTCCAAGAAGAAACAAAAATATTAAATCCTACTGATAAATCCTGAACTTAGCTGTTAAGACTAAAAATTAAATTAAATTCTGCAATGATATATTTATATCTACTGCAGCAATCCCTATTCTTATTTGTGCTACCACATGCATGACAAATTCCTCTGTCATATTCATTCATAAACATTTGTTAAATTATCTGATTCCTATTAAAGAAGCCAAATTGTAATTAACCTCTATGTTTAACGAACTTTCACATATTTTTTCAAACCTATGTACTCATTAAAATTTTGAATAATTTCTAATTTTGAAAATATCCTCTATAAAATCGTTTTTTGAAACAAGCTACATGTTTAGAACACTCAAATATTTTATATGAGAAAATCATGAATTTATTTCTGGTGATTTGCTATTAATGACATATACTTTCACCTAACTGAGAAATCTGCCGAAAATAATATAAATTTTATTGTAGTGAAAATAGAAGGTTGAAAACAAATGAGAACTCCTGAGTCAATTATGATGAACTATATACTTTCTTTTCAGTGGGTTATAATTCTCCATTCAAATCAGAAGTGTAAGATGAAATAACTTTCAAATTCTTTTGCATCATTAATTCCACAAAGATGAGTTTTCGGGATAAAGAATACAAGTGACTTGTGGTTTTAAGTTTAGTGTGAAAGAGAAGTGTCTGTTAATCTAGTGGACAGATTTTGAAGGCAGCAGAGAGAGATATAGTCATGTGGTCACTGAACTGGCGACTATTGTGAAGAAGAGACCACATGGGCCACTTGAGATCATGGCATTCAGCCCACAGGTAATGTCTAATTCTCACCCAATTGGTTGGGAAGTGCTGAACTTCATTCCAAGAACAATTCCTTTAACTTCTCTGAGACCCTCTGAAAATTAGCTTGGAAACTGATCAAACCCTTATTCTAAAAAGTAGAAAATGAGTAAAAACTGTCAGTTACAAGGAAGTCAAGTGGAATTATGGGTACAAACTTTCTCTTAAGTATTGCTGAATCAATAAAGTCAGTATCTACTCTGGAAGTACACAGTGATTATGAGGATTTTGTACTACCCTACTGGTAGATAGTGTCATCCAAACCTGGAATCAAAAACTAAAATAAAAAAATGTCAGATGTTATTTAATCTAGCCAGGCACAGAGGGTGCTTAATCTCCTCATCAGGACTGGATTCAGAGTGTGGACGTGGTCAGTGATAAAGGTGCTAATGCCAAATGATCAGAGGAGAAAGCCAGGCTAGAATTTGTTCAGATGACCAGGCAACCAGACAGGGAAGCAGTAGGGAAGCGGGTGTCTGACAAGTCCTTTAGATCAAAATAGTACCTGGAGCTGAACATGGCAATCAATCTGGGGTAAAAACGAGATGCTGATAAAACACTAGCTGGGCATGATCAGAAACAACACTAGCCAAAACTCAACTCCTTGAGAGCAGGACCCAATCCTGTTTCATCTTTACGGCCCCCATGCATTATAAATTGCCAATGTGCCTGTGAATGAGTTTTTAAAAAACTGTTATCTCAGGGGAAAGATGGACATAAGGAGCATTTGGGCTGGACTTTCATTGGCCATCTCACTCTGATGGTAAGTCCATTTTGATCTTCAAAAGAACTCTCCTGATAGCCGAATTCTGGTTTCAATGAAGTAAAATCTATATTTTAGATTCTCAGAAACCCAGTATTGGGCTTCCCTGGTGGCACGGTGGTTGATAGTCCGCCTGCCGATGCAGGGGACACGGGTTCGTGCCCCGGTCTGGGAGGATCCCACATGCCGCGGAGCGGCTAGGCCCGTGAGCCATGGCCGCTGAGCCTGCGCGTCCGGAGCCTGTGCTCCGCAACGGGAGAGGCCACAACAGTGAGAGGCCCGCGTAACACAAAAAAAAAAAAAAAAAAAAGAAACGCAGTATTTCCTTATCATGCAAAAATATATTTATCAAGAGTCAGAAGAAATGTTCATCTTTCAAGGAAAATTAAATTATGCCACGTAATTCTTTAAGGAGGAGACAAGGCCTGGGTAGTAATTACACAACAGATTTACAGAAAGCATGTTTCCACAACCACTGGCTTTCTGTCTCTCTCTCCCCCTCTCAGCTTGTGCCTATGTATGAATGTGTTTGCATTTTGCTGTTGTTGTACAAAGGGTAGGATGAGAAGATAAAGCAAACTACTAACTCAATTAAAAAAAAAATGATGTGTTTGTTCAGGAGAACAAGTTTGGATTATTGTCTGGAGGTTAATTTTCTTAAGAGAATGTACAAATAAATTACACTAACAGGGAGTTCGTCAAATGCATTTTTGTTGGTTTTTTTTGGCTAGGATTCCTGAAGGATATATCAGGTAGAGAACAAGTAAGGGAGATGAACTTTTAAAAATCTTCATGATACACACAAATTACCTGATTATATGTTTTCTGATGTAGCAGATTAAACATAATACTAAATATACTTAGTAAAATTTAAACTCATTTATAGACTAAAAATTACATCTACAAAAGCAAGCAAAATCCTTTCTATAATAAAATGTGTTCTTTGAAGAGTGAATTATGGGCATAAGATAGTAGCATATTACTATAAGATATAAGTTAAAAGGGAAAAGATATTAGTAAGTTGAATAAAGAATTATTAAATTTACATTGGAACCAACCATGCAGAAGACTGATATATAGTAGATGAATATCATCAAATTCATTATGAAGCCTAAAGATAAATCAGTCTATCTGACAATTATTACAAGGATTATTCTTCTGTCCCATGTGAACACATGTCATAATATTATTTAGTATCATCCTTTAAAAATACAAACTCTTACAAAAAAATCTGCCATGTTAATCTAGTTTTCTAAATGAACACTGTGCAGTAGTCAAAGAATATGTAATATTATGTATCACTTTCCAAAATCTTTTCAACCTAATGTCTAAGCCATATCTTCCTCAATTTTGATTAAAACTGAGAGAGCTTAAAGTTGCCTTTCATTTGTTCCTCACCTAGTTAAAATTGAGAAAAAAAAATTAGCAGGTAAATTAAAGTTTATAAAAGTCACAAATAGTTGCTGAGGTATCACCTTTTATTAGGAGCACTGAAATATGCATAGACATTTCTAAATCAGAGCTAACAAATTAAATTGCAAAGTTTAACTTAATATTGCCCAATTTTTGCACATTTACATGGAGAAACAGAATTCTCATCTTTTATTTGGAAAGGTACAGTTTGGATAAGTGTAGACAAAACATCTGAATGAAAAGTAAAAAAGAGTATGTCCAATCATCCATTTATTCTAGTTACATAAATCATAATATATCTGGAAGTTCAGATATTAACAAAAAAGCCAAGGTAGATATAAGAACAATCAAGATGTTTTATGCTAGCTGCATCAAACATTTGATTTTTAGATACCTAGATTTGTAAATTTCCAGGTGGAAGTTCTAAGTTTTATCCAAATACGTAGACATTAGTCCAAACTTATTAGTCCTAGGATTTCCCTGGTAGTCTAGTGGTTAAGACTCCACGCTCCCAATGCAGGGGGCCCGGGTTCGATCTCTGGTCAGAGAACTAGATCCCGCATGCCGCAACTAAAAGATCCCATGTGTCATAACTAGGACCCGGCACAGACAAATACATAAATAAATATTAAAAACAAAAAAACGTATTAGTCCTGAAAAACAGATAGCAAGGTAATCTATAAAGTCAGAAAATTTTCCTCCTGTTAGTGAAAGCTGCCTTACTATATAAAAGACACCTATAATCCTTTATATCTTTCTTTTAAAAAACATTCTGAATTTTTCATTTGTTTGCTGTTCATTAAACAAATTCCCTTGGCTTCCATATTATCCTCTCGTTTCTCGTCTACCATTTTCACTGTTTATTCTCAGGCATCTGCATTTCCTGTTTTTTCTCTGCTTGCTTAATTATTTTTTCAGCATTTTTCCCTTGGCCACATTGATATTTTTCTCACTCTATGTCATTCAATCGGTCGCTCTCAATAAATACGTACATTTTGAAAATTGGTTGGGGCATTATTGGTTGTCTCAATAATAGAAAGAAGCATGTTTAATGGGCAGGGACCAGTTACGCTAAAGTCCTGCTGTCTATGGAGTATTCCTCGAAACAGGAAATGGCTCACAGCATGGAAGTAAACATGTTTAAATATTCTGCAGTGAGCATTTAACTCCAATTTCCATAAAATCCAGCTAATGTTTAACCTAGGCTACAATTGTAATTTCTTTTGTTTGGAACTTTAACAATCACCTGAAATACCTAAAGTCTCTTTCCTTTTCCTTTGTTGCTCCCTGCAATGCAAGTCTGACACTAAATACACAGAGCTGGGTCAAACTTCACAAACTAAGAGCACAGTCCTCCATAAAACTGCCCTCACTTCAGACACAAGCCTGGAGCCTGCCCTTCTGACAAACGGGCATCAAACTTAGGGGTTCCACTACCCTGAGTTTCAATAATTCACTAGAAAGACTCACAGAACTCAGGAATGTGCTATACTTAAAATACAGTTTTTATTACATCAGAAAAGGAAACAAATCAGGACCAGACAAAGAAGAGATGCATAGGGCGAGGTCTGGGTGGGTCCCAACCGCTAATACATCACCATCCAGTTACACTGATGTGTAACAATACACACAGAGTGCTGTTAACTGGAAGCTCACCCAAGCCTCCCAGTCTAGAGTTTTATTGGGATTTCATTACACAGGCACACCTGATTGAATCATTGGCCTGTTAGTTAACTCTGTCTCCTGCCCCCTCCCTCCCTGAAGTCAGTCAGATATCAAGTGGCTCAAAAGCCTCTAATTAGGTTCGGTCTTTCTAATGTGGTCAGCCCTTATCCTGAGCCAGTCTCATTAACATAAACTCAGGACTGGTGTGAGGGCACTACCAGGCAAAACAAAGGCACTCCGATCATTCTTGAAATTCCAAGAATTTTGAGACTCCCTCCCAGAAACCAGGGGCAAAGGCTAGACAATTCTTTATTACACAACACTCCCTACTATCTTTCCTTATGTCAGACTCTCATCATCTTTCCAAAGTGTTGTTTTCATTTAAATTATGTTTCTACTTCCAACTTGGTTCTGCTTCAGATCTGTGCTCTGCAATCCTGCCAAAGTAATCTAGCTAAAATGCAATCTGCATGATGTCAGTCCTGTTTAAAGTCCTTTAACAGTGCCCTGAATTTAACAAAGAAATCTAGGTTCCTTAGTGCAGCATACAGCACTTTCTGAGAGCTTCACTGCCTAGTTCTCTAGTCTTACACATATCTCAAGTTACTTATTTTTCCATTTAAAAACCTCATCTAATTGTATATCTTACTAAAGTAACTGATATTATAAAGTAACTGATCTTGGGTGCCGTTGCTCACTCTATTTTCATTTTTAAAAGACCTTTCCCTCCCTCTACTAATTGTTTGCAAAATGCACTGTAAGACTCGTATTAGGTGAAATTAAATCTTTCTTGTTCTATCCATGTTGGGTGAGCTTCCATTTTTTTGCATTCTCCTGGCACTCTGTACATTTT
This sequence comes from Delphinus delphis, assembly GCF_949987515.2. NCBI lineage: Eukaryota > Metazoa > Chordata > Mammalia > Artiodactyla > Delphinidae > Delphinus > Delphinus delphis. Next base: position 174,834,068 of record NC_082683.1, read on the forward strand.
TTTTGGAAAATCATTTATTTTCTTGTAAAAATTATTTATGCAAATGTCTACACTGAAAAACTGCCCTTGTGGGTCTGTTAAGAGGAACCCATATATTCAGGTGGCCATTATGGCTTCCAGCTTACATCATAGGTGGTCATGCCATGTGATTAAGCTCTGACTTCCAAGAAGTGTCCTCAGCACTGATCCTGTCCTCTACCTACTTTTCGCTTGCTAAAGTGAGAATATGCAGACTGGAACCAAATGGTACCATAAAGTGGAAGCCATGTGTAGAGAAAGGTGACATGACCAACAGAAGGAATTGTGTTCTGGATAATTACCATATTTATCATCTTTGGACTACCTTGATATATTTTTTCCCATAAATGGGAAATAAATGTCTATCTTTTTAAACAGCTATTATTTTGGTCACTCCAGCCAAATTCAATACTGATTGCTATTCTTCTCACAAAGTATAAGCTCTTACTATCTTCTCAATTACCAGGAACAAGAACAACAGCTAGAATACTATGTACTCAGTAATTGTTCACTGAATTGAAATAAAACATAGATGTAAAAGCAATTGATTTCTATTCATAAGGAGATAATGAAGCATTTGTCCAATAATTTATAATAGACTAAGTCCACTGAAATAGGTGTTTGGATAATGACAACTTTAGGTTTCAAATAAATAAAGTAAGTGCAGTAAAATAAGTGCATGAAATTGGCCAAATGAGTAAATATCTGTTAGATAAAAATTACACATTTTAGAAAGCTGACCAAGATACCCAAATGGCAAAATATATTATAAAAATAATAACATATTTATATATTTAAATATAAGTGGCTTATTTACTTTAGTATTGGAAAGCTTAAGGTAAAAATGATATTAATCAATATTCAAATTAATGGAAATATATTTTGGTTTATTTATTTTGTTTGCACTCAATGGGGTATGTCTTTGTCAATGTCAAATCCAATGTTTACCTCTTTTGGCTTCTGTTCTATCACTTCCTCCTGGTTTTCCTCTACTTTGCAGACTCTCTTCTCAGGCTTGTTTGCTGGTCATTCTGTTTTCTGCTCAGACTCCAAATGCTGGCGTCCCCTAGGTCCTCTCTATAACCCCCCACATTCCCGGGAATCTCTCATGGGCCCACAGCTTTAGCTACCATTTATCTATAAATCTACATCTATCAAATCAATGTTTCCACCCTGGACCTCTCCCTGAAATTCCAGATTTGTCTATCCAAATTTCTTCTCCAATACACCCAGAGTCATCTCAGACTTACCATGTTCAAAACAGAATTACTGAACTCCCACATAAGCTACCTTCCACAAACAAACCTGCTTTTATACTCATCTGTTTCTTTTCAGTATACATCCATTCAGTAGCTCATACCAAAATCTAGATCATGTTCCTGATGTGCTTTATTCATCATATCCATTTATACCTCATGCCAAATTTAACTCTAAAAAATATCTACATCTCTTGAATATACCCAGTTCTTTCCAACTAATCTACAATTATCCTAAATCAAACCAACCTCTCACTCACCTGGCCCATTACTACAGGCTCTTATGCGACCTCATCTTTTATTTTGTTCTAGGGCTCCTGGTCCTCCTTACAAACCATTCTCCACATATCAGCCAACATTATGGTTCTTAAGTGTATAAAAGAACATGCCATTTCTCTACTTAAAATCAGACATTTAATAAATGTTGCAAAAGAATAAATCTGGGTGGGAAAATTCTAAGTGAATATAACTTAAGTGCAGAAGGTTTGGACTGGGTCAGATTTGAGCAAAATGATATTTTGGTATCACACAACTGCTCATTTCATGACGTACAACCATAGAAAAAGCATTGTATCTCTTTGAAATTGTGATCCTTATTGGGTATACATGATAGATATTCAAGAGATGATGTTGAATAAATGCACCAACATCACACTTACCAGAGCAAGAAGCCATTCATAGATCTCAAAGTGTAAAAGATTAAGTTGGCTATAAAAATCAATTATATTATAATGTCTCTTTCTCAATAATGTGGAACACAGTCTTATAAATAGAGTGATTATTCTATTCTTGATAAAAGGAAGATGAAAATTATAATACAGTTGAATTAAAAAACATTAAAAATTCCTTATATATCGTTCATATATATTTATAAAATATTATTTCAATACCAGCAGTAAAGTCTTATATCTTTTAAATCAGTGGAGTAAAGTTGGTGAATTGTGGTACATTATCACACACAAAAACAATCCATCAAATATAGGTTGTATCAACAGGACAATAATACTTTGATCATATGCTTACAATGCATGAAACTGGTGACTTGGTTTCTCATTTATTGCTTCCTTATTAGTTTAACCTGTTTCTCATTCAAATCTAGTAATAAAAATTATTCTACTTGGATTTTTTCTAATGAAAAATTGTAATAAATAAAAAGAATTTCTTAAATACAGAATAGAAATTTTACTTTCATTTTGTTTCATGTCAGAGATTGACTTCTCTAGAGGCAGTTATGTTTCTTCTTCCCAAATTATCAGGTTACCCCCTGAATAATCAAAGAATCTCAATAAACAAAGTTATCTAGCCCTCTATTTCTAGGTCAACTTCTTATTATTGAAAATTCTTTTTGTTCCCCATTATATTAGTTTCCATTTGCTACTGTAACATTGTATCACAGACTTAATGGTTTAGAACAACACAAATTTCTCATCTTGACATTCTAGAGCTCAGAAGATTAACTCTTATTGAGCTAAAAACAAGGTGTCAGCAGGGCAGCATTCCTTCTGGAAACAATAGCAAACAGTCTGTTTCCTTGCCTCTTCCTGCTCCAAGGACACCTGCTTCCCTTGGCTTATGTCCTCTTTCTTCCATCATCACAGCCAGTGCCATCCGGCCAAATGTTTCTCATGCTGCCACCTCCCTGTTCTCTCTTATGTCTCCCTCTTTCACTTTTAAGATCCTTTGTGATTATATTGAGCCTGCCTAGTCTGTTTGGGCTACTATAACAAAATGCCACAGACTGGGTAGCTTATAAACAACAGTAATTTATTTCTCACAGTTCTGGATGCTGCGAAGTCCAAGATCAAAGCTCTGGCAGTTTGCAATCTTTCACCGTAGCTTCACTTGGCAGAAGAGGCAAGGGAGTTCTCTTGGCCTCTTTGATAAGGGCACCAATCTCAGTTATGAGGGCTCTGCCCTCATGCCTTAATCAGCTCCCAAAGGCCCCCCTTCAACACCATCACAATGAGCATTAGGATTCAACATATGAATTTGGGGGTGAGAGGCACATACATTCAGTCCATAGCAGGGTCCAACAGGATAATCCAAGATTACCTCCCTAACTTAAGTTCAGCTGAGTAGCAACCTGAATTCCATCTGCTACCTTAATTACCCTTTGCCATATAACCTAACATATTCACAGGTTCCTAGCATTGGAACTTGGACATCTTTGAGGAGCTGTTATTCTACCTACCAAAATCACCAACCGGTATACAACTACCACTGGGTTGTCAGGGGATAGAGAGAGATATTTTAGAATTTAATTAACCTTAAAAAGTATAAATGCCATGTTGAAAATTAATTTTCCCTCTCCCAGATTAAACACATTTTTATTCATCTAACTACTCACTCATCAAAACATTTATTAGGTGCCCACTGTACCCACAACACAGGATTACTTACAAAACAAGACAGACAAACCCCTTACTTTGATGAAGTTTATAATTCTTCAGGGGAAAAGGTATACTGGAATTGGTATGAATGCTACAAAGAGTTATACTCAACATTATGGGATTTACTAGGTGTCCCTACACAGTTAGCAGTGGTTGGTTCATTAAAAGAGGTGGAAAATTATTTCAGCTAAAAGAATCACCTCCCACTGGTGAAATATTAGACACAGAGACTAATGGAGATATTATCTGGAGCCTTCTAGGACAGTCCAAATCACATCATGTGAAAACTCAGTCTGGTTTTAGCACTCTTTGAGGTAAAACTCAGTTTCTTGAAAAATAACTGGAATGTTTGCTTTACCATAGCAGGTAAACATTCAGATTGTTAACACTAGTGATCAGGTTGTTATAGGACACATCAAAGACATGAAGAAAAGAGTAATGATGGTTTTTACGACAATAACGAAGCAGTATAGTGTATAGCCAATCTAGAGAGAACATTAAGCTCTGTGGGAGCAGTGCTAGAGTATGAAGCCATTTTCTTGTTACTATGGAAACAGCAAAATGTCAACTATTTTTAGAGCTTTGTTCCAAGATTCAACCAGCCATGCTAGTTATCAGTATGTTTAAAGATGCAGAAACATATGCCAAGTAATACAGCTAGAAATTTAAGTTTGTAAGGTAATTTATTTCTTCTAGAGCATTTTAATAATATGCATGGGCCCTACATTTAATCCTATTTATGCAATTAAATATCCACACTTTATAAGAAATTATATAAACAAGTATTATTTTATATACACATAGTTAATAAAATAAGTTACATCCACATATGGTTTTTCAAGGGTGAGTATAACATTATAGTGTTCACAACTATAAACACTATAATTAACTTGGTACACAGACACTCAATTAGTTGGCCTGTTATCACTTAGCTAATTTCTTTCACCTTCAATAAACAGCTACTGAAAGCGAGGCACCCCACTAGGTTCTGGAAATATAAGGATGACAAAAGTGCCATATTTTTCCCCAAGTACATATTTCCAAACATGAGCTTGACCTTAAGAAGCATGACATTATAAAACCTGACAAAAATTTTAGGACAAACAAATGTTAATTAAGGAGACTGTCTCCAAAAATAAAATGTCTCCAAGAAGCAAAAATGAAGAATGGATTCATGTTTACCTGTGCAATTTCCTTTGTGTTTGATGCTTAATGAAGCTCCTCTGGCAAACAGGAATCTAAAATCCATTTGTGCAGTATACTTTACATATTGGTATATAATGGAAAACTAGTATCTTTTATAATTTTATGGGCAAGATATAAACCACACAATTAGCAAAAATGATGCAGATAATGAAACTCTGAATTACCAAAAGTAGCGTTCACTCATTACTATGTATATATAAGATGTTTATGATTCACGACCTTCATCTCCTCTATGCACATTTTGAGGTTTTACAGACAAACGTAACTACTGACAGCGATCTGAGAAGAAAGTCATCTGGTAAATTATTCTTACACAGATTTACTTTCTTAGGTTATCACTGATGCCTCCTGAGTTCTGTAGCTAGAGACAACTAATTGAGAGTAACACAGTCAGAAGACATTTTGCAGAAAAATACCCTCTCATTTGGAGTGATTTAGACACCGTTGTTACCAATCCTGACTGCCAAGTTAAAAGTCAAGTTATTAGGCAAATTTATCTAATTTAAGTAGATTAAATTCAGTACAGTTGACCCTTGAACGACTCGGGAGGGGGTGTTAATCCCCATATAATTTATGGGTATTTATAGGCCTTCCTTATCCAGGGTTCCTCTGCACCCGCAGATTCAACCAATCAAGGACTGTGTAGTACTGTAGTATTTATTACTGAAAAATATCTGTGTATAAGTGGACCTGGGATGTTCAAATCCACGTTGTTCAAGGGTCAACTGTATTTTGAAATCAGGATAACAAATTATTGTACTGATTAGTTCATTAAAATTGGTGTCCTTTGGTTAAGAGGTGATAGGCAAGCCTTGATAGAAAAAAAGAAGAAAAAAGTGTGTGTGTGTGTGTAGGGGGGTGCTGAAATGAGCTAAAGTTGCTATCTCCCTGAAACTTTAACATGCAAAAAACATTTTACAGTATTTCAAAAATACTCATACAGATATCTACATATTTTAAAATGACATTTGCTGGTACTTTAATGAGAGTCACATTACCCAACTGAAGTAAAAAGTTAATAGAATCATCCAAGTAATTGTACTTCAAATTATTTAGATACCCGTAGCAGAAAATAATGTCCTCCCTGGGAACCGCCCTCTGTGGAAGGCTATTGCCCCACCCCCAGTTATGCCCACTCATTGAGGCAACTTGCTTATAGTGATGCAGGACATAAAAAGGTCTGGTCCTTATTAGTCTCTCAAACAATTTCCTACATATTTCCTATGGTACCTAAGATTAATTTACATGACCATCCAGGTTCAAAGCTCCCTGTGGGATCAACTGATGCCCTTTTAAAATGAATTGCTATTCAGCTTCTCCCTCTGCTGAATCTTGGACCCTCACACCTCTATAGGGAATTTCTCCTAAAGGTCTCCCCAGTAAACCTTTTACACTCAAATCTCCATCACAAGAGTCTGTTTCCAGGGAACCCTAATAAATCCCTTAAAAGTATCTGGAGAACTAGAGATAGGCTATATAACAAAACAAGCAGAGGGTTGAAAAAAGTAGGTTTTCGGCCCCTATTTATTTATTTTCTTATTATTGATTAACACTCGTAGATCTCACATACTGCCTATCTGCTTTATTTAAGGATTTTCCATGAAAACAAATATATTCTTTTGCATACTTGTTGCTACTAAATGGGGAATGTGTAGCCAACGTCACACTCGTTGGAGCATATTTTTCTGCATCGATTATCTATGTTAAGTGACACCATGGTAATGCCTTATTTGGTAATGTTTTATTTATTTATTTATTTATTTATTTATTTATTTATTTATTTATTTTGTAATGTACAAAGTATACATAACCTAATTTGTGCATTACAGAGCCAAGAATGCCCCTCAGGAAGTAACTTACATTTTTCATTTAATAATCAAAAATCTGTTTACAGGGGCTTCCCTGGTGGCGCAGTGGTTGAGAGTCCGCCTGCCGATGCAGGGGACACAGGTTTGTGCCCCGGTCCGGGAAGATCCCACATGCTGCGGAGAGGCTGGGCCCGTGAGCCATGGCCGATGAGCCTGCGCGTCCGGAGCCTGTGCCCCTCAACGGGAGAGGCCGCAGCAGTGGGAGGCCCGCGTACCGCAAAAAAAAAAAAAAAAAAAAAAAAATCTGTTTACAAAATGAGTTAAAGATGTACACACTGGGACTTCCCTGGTGGTGGCAGTGGTTAAGAATCCGCGGCCAATGCAGGAGACACAAGTTCAAGCCCTGGTCCGGGAATATCCCACATGCCGTGGAGCAACTAAGCCTGTGCGCCACAACTACTGAGCCCACGTGCCTAGAGTCTGTGCTCCGCAACAAAGAGTAGCCCCCGCTCACCGCAACTAGAGAAAGGCTGCGTGCAGCAACAAAGACCCAACGCAGCCAAATAAATAAATAAATTTATTAATATATATATATCTAAACAGACACCACACCAAAGAAGATATACAGATGCAAATAAGCATATAAAAAATGTACATACCATCCTTATTGTGTAATTGCTGTTATCTTCACTACAATAGACCATATGTTTCTGTATCCTCCTACACTTCCTCAGTGCCTAGCGCAAAGTACATTTACAATAAATGAATGAACTGATGAATAAAAGATGATTTTTACACTGAGCTACCATATTTATCAATAACTGGCAAACAAGTTAAGGTCAACTAACATTTATGTATTACCTTCTACGTGCTAAGTCTTATGGTAGAAAGTGAAGCAGGTTAGTGTATAAGAAAGAATCTATTTGGAAGATCAGATTAAGCTGAGTTGAAACCTCAACTTGGCCATTTCTTGATGTGATTTTTGAAAGTTAATGAACCACTTCATTTACTTTCATCTTACTGTTTTTTTTTTTTTTTGGTCTTCTTTATTTCTTTCCTATTCTCCTCCCTTCCTTCACCCCCTATTTCTTCTTTCCTTCCTTAACCAATATTAATTAGGGTCTATCCACTATATCAAGCACTATGTGGGTGTTAACAAATATGCCTGTGCACAACACAAGTTTTTATTCTCAAATTTATCACCATTTGGAATAACAAACAACAACAAAAAAGGGGGTGTGACAGATTTTTAACTCAGTCTATAGAGTATCTGGGGAAGACTTACCAGGACAGACGTTTTCAAAGGTAAGTTCAAAAATGTGATTAAGGGGTTATTTTGGTAAGATGTGGAGACAGTGCCTGAAGAGGAGGGAGAGAACTCCAGGCAGACGTTATAAGTAAAGGATTGTGCAGAGGTGTGAAGGCAAGAGAACACGGGAGTGTGATGGGAACTCAGTGTAGTTCAATTTTGTGAGAATTATTTATTCTGAGTAAAAGAAACCCACTTAGGTCTAACAAAGAAAGAGGCATATGTGATAAGTATCCAGAGGTATCTAACAGAATCCAAGAGGGGGAAGGTAGCCAGGTCCTATGAGCGAATGGAATCTATCCTAGGCAAGCCATCATGAGCTGATTCTCTATTTCTTTGGACCACATGGTGTTTTATCTCTGCTTCATTCAGCATCTCTGTTTCAGTCTTTCCTGTGGTTGCTCTTTTGCTCTTTTTTCTTTTTTTCCCCACATGTAGTGGAAACATTGCTTTCCCAGCCCCACATCTATACCATTACTCATATTTCTGAGACTCAGCAGAATTTGACAAGAGGCCCTTTTCCCCAAATCCAGGTTACTGCAAGTGAAAATTCCCAAGGGATCAGATGCCTATCCCAAATCCAACCCTACTCTAAGTGAGTTGGAAAGGGGTTATAGTTTGGACAATGTGGCCCGACCTGAGGGCTCGTTTCTATAGAAGTGGTTATTAAAAGAGGATCACCTCTGTGACTAGAGCACAGAGAGAACAACAATTGGGTGGAGGAGGGAATGGGATTGAGCAAGGAAGAGAGAAAATATCCATTATCTTGTAAGTTATAGTGAGGACTTCGGACATTATGCTTGGAGTATGGAAAATAGAGATTTGAAAGTGACAGGATGAGATTGTCTTTAGAAAATGTACCTTGTGTGTCCAGCACAGTGTAGGGAGATCTGTGTAGCCCAGGTGAAATACAACTCACTAGTGGCAGAAGTTTAATAGTTTATAGAGACTAGAAATGAAACCAGGTCACAATGAAAACTGCAAGGAGCCTAAAGGATTTACATCGTCCTCAGCGTTACTATGAGAGTTTTTACTGCAGTGGATTCAGGATTTGGGGACCCAAAGCACTGACAGTTTGGGGATTCCCTTTAATAAAAAAAAATACATTATAAAAATAAAGAATAATTGCAGATACTTATTTCAATCAGAAAAGAGATAACAGTGAACTTAGATTTATGCCCAAATCAACTTCTCCTTAGCCACATTCCACAAATGCTTAAGACATTCCAGGGTCACCCAACAGGAGGGAAATTGTGGCAGAGGAGAAGCTGAAGTTGAAATATACCGTGGTCCTGACTGAATACAGTAAAAATATCTTACTTTGCAAAAATTTAACATGCATAAGACCATATGAACACATTGCTGTCTCTTCTAAAGGCACTAAAGGGCGAAGGGTATTAAAGCTTAAGCTTCATTAGTTTCACTGTACATCCACCTCCAGTTTCTAAATATGACAGGTCAAAATCTCCCAGGAAAGCTAAAAATTCTAGGGTCCTTACACAGCTAAAAACATGTATGTTTGAATCAATCTAATAAATCAGGAAGAGAGTAATGTTATTCCACAAGAGCTTGGATGTAGACTTAGAATTCATTTAAGGCTATGCTCAATGACTTACCACTGTTCTTCTACATACAGTTAGTTAACAGAACAGCATTTTAAATGCCTATATGTCTAGTGGCCAATGCCCTGAAATAGAAAAATACACTGTATCATGGAGCTATCAGTTGTTTGAAAAACTTGAGGGTTCAGGTTTACTTAAAAAAATCTACTTAGTTCTAAGGCACTTCTAATTTTTTTTAATGTTTAATATCCCAAGTACACTTAGAGAAATATTCTCTTTCACTTTCTGTAGATGACTGAAAATGAGTGAGTCACTCTTCACTGCCTCTATTCATGCTCTCTGAAGGAGAAGCATCCACATTTAAGAATAATTATCCTAAGGCATTTGTTGTCCTTTGAAGAAGTGTTTTCTAAACAGACTCACCAGGAATCCTTTTTTTACAAGAGCACTCAAAATAGACAACTTTTGAAAATGAGTTCAAAGTTTATTTCCACTGAATGGATAAGAAGGTCTTTGGGGTCAAATGAGGAAAAAGAGTCAAATTTCTTGAACTTTAAAATATTAGGCTATAATAAACATTAGAACAAAAAATTTAAACTTAAAAAATAGATAGATTTTATATCATCCTTGACTTTTTATCCATCCGGATACCGGAAAGTTTCTGAGTAACATAACGTCATTACTTGGTATTTATAAAATATCTTCATGTAGAGCATATCTTTTTATTTTTTGTAATTTGGAGTGTTTGTTGCTTATGAAAAGTGTCAGACTGACATCCCTGGATACCAAAGTCCTCAATTTGTGCCTCAGATAAGCCTTGGGGAAGCACAGTCTTCTCAATGATCCTAGACAACATAGTTACAACTGAGCAGTTTAAGCAATAACTGCATGGCTCAGGGCCTGGCCTCTTTGCTGAATCTGTCAGCCAATGCACCAATTAACTCAACTACAATTTTTATGATGTGTACCAATTTCACTGAAAAGTGAATACGTGGCTGTAGGTTTTACAGTTGCCTCAAGAAACAAAGAGCCTAAACTAATTGCAAAAGCTGTCACCACTGTCATTGAGCCACTGACTTGAAAAGTTTACTGAGCAATCTTTTTTAGTTTCCTTTGTACCTAAAGTCATGATTTTACCTAAAGTAGACTATTTGCCTTGGAGCCAAACATAAAACAAGGAGAAATTCATTAAATAATGATACAAATGCAGACCTTAAGTGTTTTACTTAGATGCTCATAAATTCTATTGTAGCTATTGAACAATCTCATTCTTCTCAGTTATAATGCTTGATAAATTTATTGCTAAAACTCTTTCTTAAGCAACATTGAGCCTTCATAAAAATGTTATTTCCAAAATGTATACACGTACTTTGTGTAAGATCTGTTTTTGTGACTTGCTAATGATTCCTGAAAAGACTGAATGCATGGGTGTCTGCCCTCTTTTGGTTATGAAAATCAGACAGTCTGGTGGATCTGTGAAACTAATATAAAACTGAGAAACCTCTAAGAAAACAGAAGAGTTAGTCTGAGGTGAATGTTGGGGTAGAAAAGAAGAGGGTCGGTAGATGGTTCTGAGTAGAGGAGTCTGGTTCCTGGTGCAGAGCTGAAGCTGGGAGAAAACCTGCATGTTCTTTTCTCACCTCCACACAGCCCTGGGTGTGCCACTGTCCACCACATGGCTACTGGAGTCAGAAGAGCAACAGTCAGCTCACGTCTGGCTGGGATCAAAGACCAAGCTGTCTAGAATGAGAACTGACAAAATATACCTAGAAAGACGAAACAACACTTTTCCTACCCCACTCCCTCACAGGCTGGGCTAGAATTAGAGACTTCTGGAAAAGAACAACACCCAAGCATGAAGCCTGGAGAATGTTTTAAAGGGCAAGGTCACCTGCAAGGTCATGTTCAATAGGTGGTAGAGGTCTCTTTGCCCTGAAGCATATTCTCCAAACTCTTCCCTTGAACGCCAGGAACAGAAGCTAAACCCAGACTTTAGCCTCTCTCTCCTCCACAGCTACCTAAGATAGCTGAAATGGAGCTCATGGCCAGGAATAACAAGAAATTCAATGAACAGAAATGCATATAAAACTACAAACTGAATAGTTTATACCACATGAAACAGAATTAGTGTAAATGAGACACAAAAAATATAATAAATAGGTCTAAAATATCCTAAAAGCATTAAAGGCAAAGAATGGGAACAATAAGCAGAAACAGATAGCGACATCTGTGGAATAGATGATATTTGAATTTTAAAAATTAGTAGCTTGGAAAAAGAGCAGAATATATATAGCAGAAAATCATCTTAAGAAACTCCTCAAAAGAAAATAAAATGGATAAAAGTAACTGGCAATGCAAAAGAAAAATTAAGACATGGGGAACTTAGTAGTAGGTTTATCAGTACCTTTATACCTGAAGTTCCAGACACAAAAAAGTAGAGAGGAGGGAAAAAAGCATTGAAAAAATAATGACCAAGAAAATGGCCCAACTACAACATAATCTCAAAACCACTTTAACATTTTAAAAAATTAAATAATTATATATAAAAAAGCTTCCTAAAAAGACTATGCATTCTATAAACAAAAAACAAACCAAAAAACCCACTAGAATTAAATTGACACTGAACATTCTAATACTGGATGAAAGAAGAATCTTTTTAAAGTGTTAATAGCGAAGTTCAAACTTGGTACAATTTTATACTCAGCCCAAATTGTCATTTACATGGAAGAGCCAAACGGCATGTTCTCCAGGGATGCACTGTCTGTAGAACTTTTTGCTTAATAATCATACGTGGATACTGACGACCACCTTGGAATGTGCAATCCCATAACTTCCATTCCACAGAAAGACCATCTTCAAATTTATTCTCAGAAGAACAACTCAAGCAAGAAAATAAATCAAGGGGGATTCTATGAGATATATTACAATATTAAATATTAAAGTAATACTTATTAATTTTTAAAGTAAAGTAATATTTATCAACTGTTAAAGTAAATTTAATATTTACTTTAATACTTTAATATTTAGTTTAATGAGGTTTACTGTCATATAGAAAAATAAAACAAAGCCCAACAAACAAAATAAACATCTATTACAATCAGAACTAAACTGCAAATAATATCAACACAACTGGGTGAAAAAAGAAGAGAATGATGTATAAGGAGAAAAGAGCATTATATTCAGGGAAAAGATATGGGTATTTATGAGCTTATCAAATTGAAAAAGAAAAAGACAAAGTATGTCTGCATATAAGTGTAAAATGTGTAACTTTTAAAAAAGCATAAAATGTTAATACAGCTACTGGAAGCCAAGAGAAAAGAAAAAATGTGATAAATAGAAAATGTAATTTGCAAAAATAAGTCCTAATATAATAATAGTTTCAATATAGTTGAGTTAAACTCATGAATCAAAAAGACAGACGCTCACATTATAAAAAGCCATCCAGCAATGCTTTATCTTGGAAGAGATAAATTAAGAGAACATATGAGCATTAAAAATAAGAAATAAAGGGCTTCCCTGGTGGCACAGTGGTTGAGAGTCCGCCTGCTGATGCAGGGGACACGGGTTCGTGCCCCGGTCCGGGAAGATCCCACATGCCATGGAGCAGCTAGGCCCGTGAGCCATGGCCGCTGAGCCTGCGTGTCTGGAGCCTGTGCTCCGCAATGGGAGAGGCCACAACAGTGAGAGGCGCGAGTACCGCAAAAAAAACAAAAAGAAAAAAAAAGAAATACAAAAAATGAAAGCTTCAGAGAGAAGGGAATTAAACAGTATGTGTAAAACAAAGAAAAAGAGAGATGGGGACTTCCCTGGTAGTACAGCAGTTAAGACTCTGAGCTTCCACTGCAGGTGGCGTGGGTTCTACCCCTGGTCCAGGAACTAACATCCCACATGCCGTGCAGTGCGGCCAAAAAGTAAGGAAAAAAAAAAGAGAGATTGCATCAAATAGGTAAAAGAAACAATAAATAAACAGATATAATAAACATATTAAAGAAATACAAAACAGTGGAACTATAAGAAAAATCAATGTCAGTAAATCGTACTCTAACATACTCATATTCATTTGAGAAACGTATCAAACTGGCAGAAAAAAATAACTGCGGGTAGAGAAAATTTGAAGAGCACCACCAATTACCTTGAAATATATGTGTGTGTGCAAAATTGTGCATGTAATATCCAAAATGAAATTGCAACAAATTAGACAAAATCAACAACTTAGAAATTTTGTTTGCTGATGATGAGATAACAATTGAAATCATTAAATATGAGTGTATATTTAAATTATATATAAATTATGTAAAGGTAAAATAGAAATATATACTTATATGTTTATGTATATCCTGCTATTAAACATATTATTTGTCTTATAAATAAAATTATAAAATTAGTCAAAAACACTTAGGACCAAATGAAAATGAAAACACTACATTTCAAAAGTACAGGGTATGGACAATAAAGTAGGACTAAAAAGGAAATAAGTTTACATATATTTAGGCAAAAACAAGACAAATTATAAAAATTATCAAAATATTTGATTTTAAAAGTTGATGAAAGATCAAGAGAGCAAACCCAAGGGAGACAGAGGGAAGAAAATAATAACTATAAGAGTAGAGGTCAGTAATATAAACAATAATAACCAGAAGAAAAGTCAATAGAAAAGACTAACAAAAATTATAACAAAAACAATAGTGTTTTAGGAAAAAAAAGTAATTCAGCCAAATCTCTGCAGAGTGATAAAATAAATGAAAGCATGCAAATAAATTTTTGAATATAAAAGAGAAATAACTGCAAACTCAACAAAAGATTAATAGCTTAATAAAAGAACACAGTGAACAAATACACACTAATAAATCTGGAAACTTATGGAACTTAAGAGAAAACAAATAGCCTTTTATAGTCTTATATTTTCTATCTTTTCATTTACTTCAGTTGACTTCGTTTACCTCATGGTGCATAATTTTAAGATCTGCTTTAAAATCTTTATCTGATAATTTCAACATCTGGGATATCTTGCAGCTGACATCTTTTGTATTGTCTTTCTTTTGGAAAATAAATTACATTTCCCTGGTTCTTTCAAAGTTGAGTAATTCTGATTTGACCTTGTACAAACATAATATTATATATACTCTGGGTTCAGCTGTAAACTTCTGCAAAATACCGCGGTTTTTGTTTCAGAAGGCAATCAACCCTGTTAGTCTTACACTGGAAGTTCTATGTTGCCTTTTATGTGGGTTGGAAGCAATCTCAGTTCAGTTCTCCAAGCCTTTGCTACACTGGTTTGATCTGACCCATGCACGTATAGATCAGAGGTTAGTCCGGAATTTGTGAGGGTGTTTCATACACAGAATTAGGGATTCTCCTTATCTGCTTCTCTCCTTCTACCATCATTTTTCAGCCTATAGGGGTTCTCTTTCCTGGTTCCTCTGGCCCAAGGGATGGCATGATTTTTGTCAGCATTTTACCTCTGGCAGGGCGTGGCTTCCTGACGGGGACCTATTTCTGAAACGTGACCTTGAGAAAAACTAAAAAAACATTTTTTTAACTTTCCTCCACAATGCACCTGCTTTTGTTCTTGTTCTCAAGCCCTCAAGTAACTGTTTTTGTGTTTTGCAGAGTTGATCATAGTAATCAGTGAGCGGAAGGGCTGAAGCCCATCAGTGTGGTAGAGTGGGTCAGGTTTTGTATTCAGCTTTCTGGATGCTAAATAACTCAATAGTATGCTGTTCTCATTTCCACCTCCTTTAAGATCTTGAGCATATCCACTGAGTTGTCATTTTAAAACAGTGTATTTTTATTGAGAAATTACCATGTGCTAATAAGCACTGGGATGACAGGGATGAAGATGCAATCCCTGATCTCAAGAACTCTGAAAATCAAGAATGAAGACAGTTTAGTAAATAAACAAATGCAGTGTGACAAGGACAACAGTGGAGACACGCATAGGATTCTATGAGAATTCAGAAGAACGTTTAATATAGCCTAACTCTCCCCAGAGAGGCTATTTCTGTGCTGTATCTTGAAGGCTGTGTAGGAATCACACAGGTGAAGAAGTGAGGGGTGGGGAGGAACTCCTAGGCATAGAACGAACAAACAAAAGCAAAGAATACGTTAACTAGTGTAGGGAGGTTGCTGAAAAATGTATGAAATCACAGGAATCAATATTATGTACCACAGAAAAATTGCAGGCTCTTTATGGAGAGATTGATAAAGACTGTATAAATGCTAGAGGAGAGACTTGCTCTTAGTGACACTATGGAAATGGGCAGGAAGACATGGCATAGGGAAAACTAGATGGACTAGGAAACTCTAGTGGTGAACTTGGTGGGGAAATACTCCCTGAATTGAGGCATAGAAAATGAGAATGGAAAGAAGTGAATGGAGTAGATTTGAGGGAGAGTTTGGAACTGATTAGAGAGGGTTTGGTAATGGACTTGATGCTCCAAGTATGGGAGAAGTCTCAGGATATTTCCAATTCTTGCTTGTTTTATAAGGCAAGTGGTTCTATCAAAGATCAATTTCAAAATCGTAGGTTGGATCTTGAAAGAAAGAAGCTCTATTTGGTTTAGATCTTGTTGCAACTTGAAGTGCTTATGAGTTTCTCAAGTGAAGACACCAAATGGGCACTTGGATAAATGCAACTGGAATATGGAAGATGGGTTGGGGCTGGATGTACATCTTTGGGGGTCGTGGCATTATGGATGTTAGTGGCAGAAAGGACATTGGAAATCATTTATTCGAATCATATTATTTTTCAAGGAAACCTCTTCAAATTGAGAGTTAAGTGACTTCTTCAGTTGAGAATCTCAAGCAAACTGGGACTGAAAGGTAGATATAATGTATTTATATCCAGAGATGTTAATACTGTGCTGCCCTGTACTCTATCTATGTGGAGTAATACTGTTCTAGAAACTAAAAAGCACACATTCAGATGCCAGACATGTGAGTGACAAGGTTGATTTTATTTTGTGACATTTCAAAAGAGTAGCTTCCATTCTTGCTCACGATTTATGTTTAAATTTCCAATGATAAAGGTAATGGACAGAACAGAAAACGGGAAAACTAGTAGAAATGATGAAGGGATAGAATTTGAGTTTGACTAAACTTAATTTGAAAAATAAGTACCTGAACTAGCTAACAATCTTTAAAGGAAGTAATATGTATAAAAAGTGCCTACCAGAGAAACTCGCACAGTAATAAGCTCCCACTCAAGCAATTGTAGCTTTATTAGTTTAAAAAGATAGCCACTGAGGTTATTCCTACAGTGTCCATTAGAATGTGAAAGACTGTTCTGAAACTAATGGCCTAGAAATGCTAAAGCACTGAGCATTCCAAGGGAGACAAGAGTTACCCAGGTGTGCAGTTATCACCTGAGGATAACTTTCTTGTTCAAAAAGTTTCTTCTTGCAAATGAAACAAAATAATATTACCATTGATGAATTCACTATTTCCTCCAAAAGCATGTACATATGTTATTAAACTTTTCTTTGACTTTCTCCTGTTAATCTGCCTCATGTCAATTTAATTTTTAGACCAACCAGAAGAACTTAGAAAGGCAGAGGAAAATTTCTTCCTCCCTGACACCCGTAACTGCTAGAAAACCAGTTCACGGATCAAAACCAGACATATTTTCGCTATAACAGCCCAAAGGTAATGTAGAAATTTTGAAGATTAAGAGAAAAGATACATTCTCACTTGCCGATACAACTGAATCTGTCTTCATCTCTAACCTTTAACTAATATGAATGCTGTGACTATTCAAGAAAATCTTGATTCAGTTTATTATGTCAACTGTGAGATGAAGAGGAGTGGTTAGTTGAACTTCCTTTTATCGTGATTTCAATAAATATACATTACACTTACAGTGATCAAAATCACAGATATGTGAAAACAACAATGAAGCATGAAAGTGCAGTTAAGCTACTGAAGTCGCTCTGTTACACACTCAGATGTCTGTCCAGTGAAGCACTGCCCTGCTGCCAGCTGGGCTAGCCTGGAATATTTCTATAATTGTGATATATGGATGCAAGTCTGTGCTGATTAAAAAAAACAAAGAGTAATAGGCCTTAACCCTGGTAATTACCAGCCTGCAACAATTTGAGCATGAAAATATTTTCTTAAGTTCCACGAATCAGGAAGAAATTTGGATTAGATGGCCTCTTAGGGATCACTTCTACTCTAAGAATCCACGACTGAAATTTTTTCAGTGATGTGTAGAAACTCCTCTCTGGCCCTTCAGAAAATCCTCATCTGCAAAATCCTGTTAAAATCTCTTGATCTGGTTAAGCAGACATATATTTTCTCTCCAAACCTTATAAATGTTTACTCAACAAATTACAGATTTTCTTTATATTGACTAAGAATAAGGGAACTCTAACAAACTCTCCTTGAGGGAAGTCTTTGGATATTAACTCGCTATGATCATGACTCTTTGATTTCTTCAGCAGCTAACACATTTCACACATATCATCAGTAGTATCACATATTAATCATAGTGCTAAATTACAAACAACAAAGACAAGCCCTGCCTAATTTAAGCCAGAATGAAAAATACTGATTGAATTTTAAGTTGTTTATAGAATTTCTGGGAGAGTTGGGAGGTTAGG
This sequence comes from Delphinus delphis, assembly GCF_949987515.2. Classification (NCBI taxonomy): domain Eukaryota; kingdom Metazoa; phylum Chordata; class Mammalia; order Artiodactyla; family Delphinidae; genus Delphinus; species Delphinus delphis. Next base: position 174,852,217 of record NC_082683.1, read on the forward strand.
GCACAAGAAAGGGAAGCTGTGCAGCCAGAACAGAGCCAAAATCATGCCCCAAAAAATCAGTCCTGGGTTGGCATGGCTGCCTGCTGCCATCACCGTGCACAACTGGCACCTGAACTTGGTGTCACTGACACTGTTGGCACCAACCTCAGGATGCTTCTTCCCCTGTTACTGCTGGCCCTGCCACCCATGGAGATGGACATCGCTGCCTCTCCAGTCATTTCTGGAAGCAACTCTTCACTCTGTTCATTTGAATCCATTTCTTCAGATTCAAAGTCCCAGGAGATACAACTAATCAGCCACCCTTAGATTATGCACATGTGCCTCAGGTTCCAAGGTACAGAAAGGCAAATAGGTGGCTTTCCTCCTAGACACAGAAGTTAGAGACTTTCTCAGGAGTACACAGCCAAGAGAATTACAAATAATAAAAGGGCCCAATGAATACCTTCAGAAATGAATAGAGGAATGAATAAATGAATGAAATGGTCAACTTGCACCAAAAAAATGCACTTCAAATAGACAAAGATTTATACTATAATGCAGAGATGTGAAAAGTCTATCATGAATAGTAAACTTTTTTTTTTTTTAGTAAGAAGATATCCACAATGAGCACCTTACTATACAATTTAAATAAACCAAGAGCAGCAAGTAGCATGCTGAAGAGAAGGAAAGAGAAGAGAGACAAGGGTTGGAGCATTAAGAAAACTCCACTGGATCCACACCTTGCTCTATTCCATATGCTTTAGAAATTTAGATCAAGTTGAGACATAAAACTGCAATCAACAGCTAGTTTACTGACAGAGCTAGGTTAGGTGAGGCCACTTAGAGCAGGAGTCAAATGGATCTAATGACACCCTACAGTCTCTATGTCCAGACAGAAGAGAAAGAAGAAAGAAAAGCAAATGCCCAAAGTCAAGAACACTCACCTGATTAAAACACAACTCACTTTACTTCTATAGAAAGGAGTAGGGCAAGAAGTTAAGATTACTTAAGGAAATACAGGATCAAGATAAATTCACAAATAGGATCAATATTAATCTTAAACTTTCACTATCAATCCTAAGGATTAACCATGGTGTAACCATTCCACATATGGGTTGAACTGTGTTCCCCCCAAAATTTAAAGTCCTAATCCTCCAATACCTCAGAATGTCGCTAATATTTGAAAACAGGGTCACTGCAGATGTAAACAGGTAAGATGAGGTCATACTGAAATAGGTTAGATCCCTACTTTAATATGACAAGTGTCCTTATAAAAAGGGTAAACTGGGACACAGAAGCACACAGAGACAGAATGCCATATGGAGAAGAAGGCAGAAATCTAGGTGATTCTTCTATACACCAAGGAAAGCAAAGATTGCCAGCAAACCACCAGAAGCTAGATTCTTTCTCACAGCCCTCAAAAGGAACCGACTCTGCCAACACCTTGATCTCAGGCTTGTAGCTTCCAGAACCGTGAGATAAATTTCTCCTTTTTAAGCCACTTAGTTTGTGGTACTCTTGTTATGGCAGACCTAGCAAATTCATACAGAGCTCTAGGGAGATCAGCAAAAGTCAGGAGAGTCTGTTTCCTATTCACCAAACACACTGCCAATTATAACCACTGCTGCCTTGAAGCTTCTCTTTAGTCTAAGATGTCCTTCTTTCTGCTGTTCTATTTCTCCCACTTTTCAGGATGAACCTACTTCAACGAAGTATGTATTGTACTTATTGTCTCTACTCTTGTTTCATGACAACCTCAAAATAGAGCAATCTAACTTGTCACTCACCACTTCACTAATATTGCCTCCTTGAAGGTCATGAGTGACTCCCACTTTTAAATTCATTACATGATGTTCAGAACTCTTTTTGATTGTTTCCTCTTCCAGGTTTATTGATTTTTAAAAATGACTGGCTATTATATTTTATCATAATCAATTTTTTACATTGTTAGCTACTATGATATATTCTCCAGCAATTTCATTTAGCTTTTATGGATTTGAAGACCCACAGTTATTCTTTTCTTCTCCTTCTGGGAACCTATGTGGAAATGATCTTACAGATACTACCTCTATATTGACTACATCAGAATCTACATCTTCAACTTCGACATCTCTCATGAGTTGCAGATACGTATTTCCAAAGTTTTGGTGAACACCTCCACCTGACTGTTCATACGCATCTCATTTAAGACTAAACTGATCATCTTTACTGCTGTTGACACCTGTTCCTCACAGACTTCTCCACAGATAATTTTACCAAAATCCACCCTCAAGCCTAGGAGTCTTCCTTCTCATTCCACATCCAGCAAGCCATCAGGACTGATAGACAACTTTTCTTTACAAATAAAATTTCAAATATAACACACTTAAAACTCTTTCATTATCAAACACACAATACTCTTCAGCATATACAGCAATATTTGACACTTTCCTAAATACTCCAAGCTATAGCAAACATATTTTTCAATAGGCTGACTTTGAGCAAGCTTTCTTTGTCTACCTCAAGATCAAGTGTGTGTACTTCCTGTATGTTCTCTTAATATGTATACCACTACTGACAGTACCGGAATTTTAAACTCTCTGTTCGGCTTTCTATATATTTCCTCAGTTGTGAGCTCCTCCACAGTAAAAAGTCTTAATTCCATGGCTCAACAACCAGGACAGTGATTGTAAGGATGATTGACTACATTTGTTGAATAACTGGAGGCCACTAGAGTGTTTGGAAGCACTTGTTACTTCCAATGATATCAGATCTCTAAAGATAGAGGGGGAGCGGGGGGGGGGGGGAGAGAGAGAGAGAGAGAGAGAGAGAGAGAGAGAGAGAGAGAGAGAGAGAGAGAGAATTTTTACACCAAATGACTGAACTTGAATTACTTCCTCAAAATGTCAGAATTCCCCAAAGAGTAAAATATCACTGACACAGGTAAAAAGTGTACTGCTTTATCCTTGGGGTTTCTTTTAATATATGAAGCAGCAATAATCTGAACTGCAGCATACCTCCTTTTTAGAAGGAAGCATATTCTAGGTTTCTATTTCTCTATCTGTGTACGTTACTGGAAACAAGGCAAGTTAAGTCCCCAAAAGGAAATCTAGGTGTTGCTTATGGTAGAGATATTATGTTGGAAAAAAAAGACAAATGGAAATTCACAACATTCCTTTCCCACCACATTCATTTAACAAATTTGGCTTTTACAAATGATTCTCTTTCAACAAAGGTTTCTACAGCTTAAAAAAAAAAAAATTACCAGTACAGACAAATGTACCTTGTTGTTGAAACCAAGTCCCTGGTCAGATGCACAGTGAGTCCAAACAAACCAAAATGCCAGCGTTTGGAGCAGAGAAAGATTTATTGCAAGGGCCAAGCAAGGAGAATGGGTGGCTCATGCTCAAAAGACCTGAACTCCCTGATGGTTTTCAGGGGAGAGTTTTCATGAGCAAAATTTGGAGTGAAGGCAGTAGGGTGTGTGATTTTCTTCTGATTGGTTGGTGGCGAGGTAACAGGGTGGTGTTCCAGGAATCTTGGGTTCAGCCTGAAGTTACCATCCTCCACCAGGGTGGGGGCCTTAGTTCTTGTAGAACTCAAAAATATTTTGTTATGTGTATCCCTTGAGAGAGAACCAGGACCCTGTCCCATTGCTACACTACTGTTTCTTGACTGCCTTTCCTTTGTTTCTGCATTCCCTCACTCCTCTAACTAGTAACTGTTTGAATCTACCCTTTGGAACTCAAGGAAGGTCTAGCAGGTTGAAACCTTTTTCCTACAAACAAGAAACTGGGGACACAGAAGGGCTTTTGTACCCAGGAGGGTCCCATAGGGTCCTGCTCGATTTCAAAATGATGAATGCAATAAATAGATGATGAAATCCAGAATGCTGGTGAGGTGTGTATGACTTTGGAGAGGAAGCTGATACAGCCAGTGTAAAAAATTTAATTCCTCAAAATCCAATATAAAGAAATGTTATCTTTTCCTATGAAATGATAAACTGTTATATGAAGTACCAACAAAAGTCACAAAGGGCAAAACATTAGATTATTGATGGTTCTAGTTCTGATTCTGGTTCCTTCTTGAACATATTTAGAAAACACAGCTGTACAAGTGAAATCGAGCAGGACCCTGTGGGCCCCTCCTGGGTACAAATCCTTTCCTGTTCCATTTCTTGCTTGTAGGAAAAAAGTTTCAGCCTCCTAGACCTTCCTGAATACCTTAGGGCAGATTCAAACAATTGCTAATCAGGGAAGTGAATAAATGCAGAAACAAAGGAGGAGCAATCAAGAAACAATAGCACATCTATGGGTCAGGAATCTGGTTCCTCCTCAAAGGATATACATAACAATATTTTTGAGTTCTTCTGTAGGAACTAAGGCCCCCACCCAGGTGAAGGATGGTAACTTCAGGCTGAGCACAAGATTCCTGGAACACCACCCTGTTACCTCACCAACCAATCAGAAGAAAGTCATACACCCTGCAGCCTTCACCCCAAATTTTGCCCATAAAAACTTGTCCCTGAAAACCATCAGGAAGTTTGGGTCTTTTGAGCACGAGCCACCTGTTCTCCTTGCTTGGCCCTGCAATAAACCATTCTCTGCTGCAAACTCTGATGTTTTGGTTTGTTTGTCCTCACTGTGTGTTAGCACTCGAACTTGCATTCAGTGACATAATGCCCACTCTACTTTTAAAAACCCACCTTCCTAAAAACCTCATTGCTCTAGCTGTTCTAAAATATTAGACCCTTAGACATCCCTGTCTTTTGTATCAAAAATATCAAATGAAATATTAGAGTCTGGAGACTTATTTTGTATGTACGCACTGCTGTAGAGGAAAGAATTTTCCTCTGCCCTTGTAAGTTCTTCTGGCTGGTCTAAGAAGTAAACTGATGAGACAGATTAACATGAGAAAATCACACTAAAGTTTAATAACATGTATACATGGGAGAGAGCCAGCAAAACTGAGTAACTTACCAAAATGGCCTAAACCCTCACTTTCAAAACCATCTTCAGCTAAAGACAAAAGTGGATGTCAGGGCTAGTGGTTTGGGACTTCAAAGGAGAGAAAGGCAATTCATATGGAGCAAATGTTTGGTAAACAAATGTTTGCTGGGCCTTGTAGAGAGAGACAACCGGTCAAAGTGGACTCTGATCTCTAGGACCTGCTGAGTTTCCCCCATCATTCTTAGCCCATATTCCTTGCAGATATCTCTGGTGTTAGCTCTATTCCAGGAACAGACCCTTTATCTAGATTCTGTTAGGCAGCTAAGGGGGAGGTTAAAAAAAAGACTTACTAAGTCTTCTGTTTCATAAAAAATAATCAGCCTAAAATAAATCTCAAACTAAAGAGACATATTTTGAGGTGGCAAATTTTGCTCCCCTACAGCACCAGGGCAGTAAAATCAGATGCTGTCAAGCAAAGTTAACAAAAATTAATAAAAATATGAAAGCATCAGTACCTCTAAAAGTGACAGCCACTGGTCATTTCTAAAAAAAAAATAAAAATAAAAGCCGATCCAAAGATGCCAGATTTTATGAAATTATTTTCCAAGAGAAGCAATAAAAACATTTTTAGTCAAAAATCTTCAATATTTAAATACCGATCCATTCTTTTATAACACAGTGCAGGCAAAAACAAAACAAGTTTGCAGCTCTACCTGCAAGAAGCCAGTTTGCCACCTCTGGTTTACAAAAGTCCTTGCTACTCTCCTTGATAACAAGAGAAACAATTTGTGTTGGGTTTTTTTACACAGGGATTTTAATTCATTAAATGGCTTAGTTTTTCATACTATACTATTTTGTAATGCTTTGTGGTCCCTCATGCATGGGTCACTTCTCTCCAACTGCTGCTTCCTTGAAGGTAGAGGTAAGGTTATATTTTTTTGTTTGCTTTCTCAGAAATAAATGCACAGTGGGTATTCAGTACCTCCTTGTTGGTGGGATAATATAATAAGTGTCCTGAGAAGCCCAGTTCAGCTTGGCTCTTCTAAGCCCTTTGAACACATAACACAACTAGCAAAGATATTTCAGAAAATATCCTTCTGGATACATGACTTAGCCTATCATTTGGCTCTTAAATCAAAAACAAAAATGGTAAACAAATACTTCTGTAGCTCTACTTCTGTGTTTCATATTAAAAAGTCTGAATTGTGTTAAATGCAGGCTTAATTCAATTTCGTTGATTTACTGAATTCCTACTAAGTGTCACAGTCTTCTAGGTGCTGCAGATGAAGCAGTTAACAAAGCAAAGTTCCTGTCTTTACGTCCAGTACATTTTTACAAGGGGTTTTGCAAATAATATGCTTACCACAAAATCTGTTTTTACTGGTCTTTATTCTAACCTTGGAAAATATTCAATGTTAAAGATAAAATTTTTTGATTTATGGTCTCTTCTTAGGTGAATACAAGAAGTCCTCTTACAAACTTTTAAGTAATTATACTCAATAATTAAACGATCAAGAAAGATCCATTCTATTTTGTTTAAATGATTCAAAGGGAATTGAAAGTAATGGTCTATCTGGCAGAGTTGTGTGTAATTATTTTCCATTAATATTTGCAATAGACCAGAACTTAAGCTTGGAAATATACAGTGCTATGGGGGATATTATAGAAGAGTCTAGAAACTAAGTAGGCTTGTATAGTGTCGTACTAAGTAGCATTATACTGCTGTTGTATAAAATAACATATTGCTATTGCCATTAGTGCAGCTAGCCTGCAGATTCAGACCTCGAGGAATAAACCCTGATGGGGTGATCACTGACTGATGTTAACATTTTGCTCTCAGCAACACATACTTGCAAACAAAACAGCATATATTTGCTGTGACCTTGGGGAAACATCAGTTTCCTAAATATAAACTGACCAACAAATATAAAAGGCACGTAATCCCAAACTAATCAAACATAAAACAACTTAAATAACTGGCATTCAGGAAATGAGCGTAATAAAAAGGAGTGCAGAATCATGTCCTTATCTTGAATTCCTTTTACAAAAGTTGCAAAAGTTAGAAGGATGGCCATTGCTTACATAAGTACTTCAGTATTTTATTCTTTTTTTTTTTTTTTTCCCTCAAGCTGTTCCAAGGCTCCAGGCCTCCCAGGAAGCAGAAAGTTCTACTGCCATTCCTTCTGATGCTGCCCTTCCATGTTTATCTCTGGGTGAATGTGGGAGAGAAGGCCTATGCTAGAGCCAGGGCTTCTTGGCAAGCTTGATAAATGAACAGCAATTAGTAGCGTTTCCTGCAAGGCAAGACTCAAGCAGCAGTGGGTGACTTTTTGATCTCTGGTTCAGTGCCTGCTTCTTCCCCCTGCAGCTCATCCACTGGCACAATCCTCTTGCCCCTTAAAGTGCCTTCCTGCTTTCCAGATCACCAGACAACACCTTTGCAAACATGGCAGCAGTGAGTCAAACTTAATGAAACAACTTATTTTTTCTTAATATTGATAAATTACATAAGGAAGTAGATGTTCTTTAGTTCATACACAGCAAGATAGTTCTTGAAAAAGAAAGTGCACAGTACAGGAAATAAATTTGTTTAGGATGACTTTGTGCTCTTTAATCTCCAAAATTACAATGAAGAATAATGCATATGTTGAGAAATTTGCTGATTAGTTCTTGTCTCTGGCATTTTGTGTTTAACAAGGTTTAATGGGGGAGACTGCATAACAGAAACCAATAGAATTAGGTCCTGTTTCTCATTCTGTATTCAGAACAGTCAAAAGACTCAAAAGAAATATTTGGAAAAGCCCTGGAAGCCATCTATGTCAACTTCCTTAAATTTCTGAGAGAGAGGATCTTTTAGTCTTTCAATGAAAACTAACTGTTAGAGGATCATTACTGTAGTACTGCATATTGCAGTCAGCTTTACTCATCAGAAAGTTCTAGGCAAAACCTGCCTTTTGCAAATCTGCCCATTGGTTAGAGTTCTGCCTTTCAGAGACACAAGGAGAAGCAGGTTATGGCTACAGATAAACCAAATAAACATATATTCCACATAGGGACTATTTAGTGAAATATGGAGTAAAAAGTGAATGGGAAATTAATACCTGGGGACCTTAAGTGTGGAAGTACTGTGGGAGACACTTCAGTCATGCATTAAATATTTATTAAGTTACACACAACGCTGGGCACTGGAAAAGTGCGTTAAAATAAACTGTGTGAACAATACAACTTCCAAATGTATATATTTGGCTGAAGTACATACAATTCTTTCAACATTCACCCAGTTTTATAAATGGTATACGCCAATTTATATTTCTTTGTATTTTATAATTGTATGTTTGAGGTCAGTAACCCTCAACCTTCTCAAAGCCACACTTCCAGACCTACCTCCAGCATGCACCATTTGCTCCATGTGACCTGAGCTACTCATCCTTTTCTTCTTTTTTTTTTTTTTTTTTTTTTTTTTTTTTTTTGCGGTACGCGGGCCTCTCACTGTTGTGGTCTCTCCTGTTGCGGAGCACAGGCTCCGGACGCGCAGGCTCAGCGGCCATGGCTCACGGGCTTAGCCGCTCCGCGGCATGTGGGATCTTCCGGACCGGGGCACGAACCCGCGTCCCCTGCATCGGCAGGCGGACGCTCAACCACTGCGCCACCAGGGAAGCCCTCATCCTTTTCTTAAATAACATTTTGGTTTTATTCAACTATGACTCTGATTCCTTCCTTCTAATAGTTTCTTTTATCCCTTGGAAAGATCTGTTGCAATCCTGCATACGTTAACTCCTTGTGAAGCTTTTCTCTGACTGTAGTCAGAGAAGAAATTTCATAGCAAATTTATAAACAAGTGATTTTCCATATTGCATCTTAAGTGTATCCCCAACAAATTCCATTTCTAATAAATGCTATCTTCTTATGGGGAAATATACAAACTGGTTGTGTCTGGGCTATGCCTGGAGAAATGGGCACTTCTCAATCTAAATGTCCTCCTAAAAGAAGCTCTGAGTTCAGTAGACCTACCGCTTGATAAAGGAGACTCATGAAGAAAAGGGTTAGAATATATTTCACAAAAGAGGAGGCTGGAGTGAGAACTGTGAAGGAGAAAGTTCAGAATGATAGTATGTATAAGTCTTATCTCTGGTTATGGTAATAACATAGAAATATGTCAAGAAATTTTAGGTCAGGACTCAAGACTGGAAATAGTTATAAAAACACTGGAAACTTTGTAACTTTCACATGTATACCTTTTTTAACTTTTGAAATTTTTTTAAAAGAAGCAACATTTTAGTTAAGCAAGGTATATTTGTCAACAAGTCTGACGTCCTGACATTCAGTTCTCACTCTCCTGCCATCCTTCCATTTCATTCCTACTAATGCCCATCAAAAATGTTCTATTAATGAAGGACTGATTTAATTTGATCAGTGGAAAATTCCACTCTGGTCTTAGCCCTGGTGACTGTCTCAGAACCTCCTTCAACTGGTTACTGAGGACACCTTGCTGAATATGCAAGTCTCAGTCAGATAAGCCCACATGGAGAAGTGCACTGGTGGCCACTGGCCTGGACGGCATCTGAGAAATCCACAACCGGCCACGTATAGAGAGGAGAAGACTAGAGGCCCGGAAACATGGATAGCCTATTTAGTAGAAGGTTGTTGAAGACCATCTAACTTGATGCCAAAGATCACAGCTTCCCAGTATCATAAGCTGCACCTATCCAATACTGCCGTGCAACTACAACAAATGCCTTGTTAGAAAAGGTAAAAAAACAAAACAAGACAAACAAAAAAAAACTCATCTATTTTGTTTTTAAACACTTAACTAAGGTGACAAAAAAAGCATAGTGAAAAGGAATAGCTGCAGGGGTTTTGAGGGATTTAGGGGCATATCAAGGAAAGAAAAATAGGGGCATGAGAGGCAGTTACCACACACAATGGTGACTGGGTGGCACTTGGACAGTGTTGAATGAGAGGCAAAGTTTCTCACAGCATGAGATGGTCCAGAGGCTTATGCCACCATCCAGAAGGGTATGAAGGCAAGAGAACTCCCAGGAGAGAGGGGGATCAGAGAGGAGGCTTGCAAGTCTAGGTGATGTCACTCAGCAGCATGGCTGGGAGTCTCTGGGTCAGACAGCTCCAAAAGGGCAGCTGCAGTGGCCTGGGGTCTCTATGGCCTGGGGCTATCTTATCTATTGCCAGCAGATGGGAAGTAAGATTCTACAGGGGGGTATACAAAGCACGCAGGCCCTAACTGGCTAAAAATCTGCTTGTTTGGGCTATTTTTAAATAATTGGATGTATAAACATTTGAGTTTGGCACTAGCAGGCTTTTGAGTTAACAGGTCTCAGCTTGAAGTAAAGAAGTAAGCAACACAGGGGCCAATACACAGAGGCCATCTTTGGCTTATTTATATAACAATAGGAAAAAGGGAAGATTGCACCTCTTTTCTGGAGACCATTTTAATAGGACACAGACACAGCATGAGACTCAGGACTGTATATTCTAAGACAAGAAGGAAGAACAAACGGAGTTCAGGGGGATCTGAGAAGCTAGCTGAAGGCTAAGTGGTGGAAAGGCCTTAAAAGTTCCAGTAAAGGTCTGCAGTCTGTAGCTCCCACCAGGAGCCAATGGTTCTTTAGTGAAGAGGAAATTCCCTTATGCTTTCAAAAGCCCTTCCCCATTTCTTCTTACTTCAATATCACAGGTACAGTTCTTTTACAACAAATATAAATCAATTTCTTATCAGTTGAAAGCTCTGTAATTTCTTTTGTCTTCTTTAAGCATTTCTGCGGATGTTAACCTTTATAACCAGTGCACACTTGATGTTGTGCAAAATTATGTTTAAGTGCTACAGTCTACCTAAAACAAGGACTATAATTTTTGTCCCAAATTTAGATTATAACCTTTAAAAGTATTTATTTAAAGTGTACTGTGTGTCAGTCTGTATCCAGACCTTGGGAGGAAGGCTTGAGATGAAAAGAGCCAGCTCCTGGCCTCACAGAGCTATGTTAATGGGTCAGCTAGGACTCCAGTATGTAACCAGACTGTTTTTCTACACAGCTTGAGTGGAAGGAATCGTGCAGCTCCAATCCATTCTGGGGCTAGTTAAGCCTACAATAAGTTAGTTAAGCCTACAATAAGTTAGTTAAGGCTAGTTAAGCCTACAATAAGTTAGTTATTGTAGGAAATCCAGTCATCCAGCAGCAATAATTCCTTCCATTATGCATTTTGGGTGTCTTCTAGAGTTTCATGTCTGTGGAGGGAACACAATCTGGTCCAGGTCACTTCTATATAGGTGAGCTGACTACAAGAAAGAGGAAACTTGAGTGATATTCTGCAAGGAGAGAATCTGGCAAAGTTCCCGGTTCCTAGGAAGTCCATATGTGCTAAAGCAGATTCACTCCTTATGTTAGGAAATCGTAGGGGAAAGTTATTCACTCCCCAGTGTAACCTTTCTGGGAGGATTCACATTTAATTAGGATCTCTGAATTAAAGATCTTTCACGTTTCTGTTGTTTCATGGGTACAAGGTTGAAGAAATTCAGGTTGTACAACAGGTTATCAGGGCCACTGATGCCGAAGAACCATGTCTTAAGCGTGAGGTGCCTCAGTAAGTGGGAGGGTGCTGTGCCATCTTCCTAGGCAGGCAATTGCGGCCTACACCAATGAAGTCTTAGCAAAGTGTTAGGCCTGTGGTACAGGAGCGTAGTGGTTTGCTAGGGCTGCCATAAAAAAGTACCACAAAAAAAAAAAAAAAGTACCACAGACTGGGTGACACAAACAACAGAAATTTATTATTTCACTGTTCTGGAGGACAGAAGTCTAAGATCAAGATGTTAGTAGGGTTGGTTTCTTCTGAGGCCTCTCTCCTTGGTTTGTGGATGATCTTTCTTCTCTCTTCTGTCTTTACTTGGTCTTCTCTGTGCATGTCTGTGTCCTAAAATCTTTTTATCAAGAGTCCAGTCACGTTGGATTAGGGCCCACCATATAACCTCATTTAACCTTATTTTCAGGTGCTGGGGATTAGGAGTTTAGCATATGACTTTAGTGGGGGACACAATTCAGTCCATAACAAGAGTGGTCACTGAACACGTCAAGCTACTGATGCTACATTTGCTTAATGAGAACACTGTGGATAATTTGCCTGAATCAGGCTCAATAAAGACATCTCTTCATCTTGAACACAATCATCTATTTCAGTTTATTATTTATATACAAGCACTATATGAGAGACAAGAAAGCTTCAATAGCACTAAGTCATGGTTAGTAAGGGTGTCTGCTCCTTTTTTTTTTTTTTTTTTTTTTTGGCGGTACACGGGCCTCTCACTGTTGTGGCCTCTCCCGTTGCAGAGCACAGGCTCCGGACGCGCAGGCTCAGCGGCCATGGCTCACAGGCCCAGCCGCTATGCGGCATGTGGGATCTTCCCGGACCGGGGCACGAACCCGTGTCCCCTGCATCGGCAGGCGGACTCTCAACCACTGTGCCGCCAGGGAAGCCCGGGTGTCTGCTCTTTATAAAACCAATAACCCTATTTTGAGTCAGAATGATCCATTCTTCTAAAATAACTGGCACTCCTTCCCCTGTAGTCAGGGATTCTATCTTCTCTAATGCCAAAGGATACAATTCTCCAAAAAATGATCTCCCATAATCGTAAGGTGATTTTCTGTGGCTGCTTATTCTGTGATAGAGTTACCGACTCTCATTAAAGGAAAGAAAATCACATACTTAATCTCTGTTGGGGCCAACCCCCTGTATGCACACAATTCATATACAGCTGAAGACAGTGGCAGGTACATTCTATGCAAAGAATGGGAGCTACAAGAGTACAAGCATAGAGAGGAGATGGCTGACAAAGAACAACAGTATTTGGTATGAAAGCAGTTTAGGGAAGGTATGTCTGGTGGCAGAAGCAGAAAGAAGGGGAAGTAAGTTACAAAGGACTTGGAACATGAAGCTGAAGAATTTCAAGTTTATTCTGAAAGTTTTTCCTCTGTTGCTGTTTTCTTTTTAAAGGAAAATTTGTTTTACTTCTTTCATAAATGATCCATTATTCAGAGTATCTGCCTCTTGGGAGTTATGGAACAACAGAAGTCACAGGTACTCACTGTCATCATAATATTCTTAAAGCTTTAAGTTTATGAAAATATTTTATGTAGGTGCTCTCAATATGGGATGGATTACAATGCATATAAAATTATTCAGCAATGTAACATGTACACTAGAGGGATCTGAGTTAAATGATTACATTTTCATAAACAAGAAGAAGACACTGAAAACAGATATGTTACTTAAAATATGTCATATAATTCTTAGTTTTAAAGGTCAAGTGAAGACATAATTAACTGAGGGAAATTCTTAAATGCTTTATTAAATTTCTTTTAAATGAAAATGGTCTCAATTCATTTGGAAGACACTATCATATTACACTGCCTGATAAACAATAAACTCAAATTCAGACACTGAATCAAACTATGGAGGTTAATATCTATGCCTTTAAAATATTTATGGCACTACTTTATTCCTCCTAAGTGAAATGCTGCTAGTTGAGTCTTTACTTCTGGATTTAACTAGGAGTTTTGTAGAGAAAGCATTCCATAAGAGGCCTGAAATATCCTGGTGCTGCTTTTTTATATCCTCATCCATGGGTTCATCCTCACTTCATTTACTTCAACAGAAAGCTGACATTTGTCTAATATTATTTCTAGGTTATCCCTCCCAGGCTTTTGACCTTTATCCTCCAACCAGAAATGTCCTTTTCATAGGTCGTCCTGCATAATACAGAAAATCTCTGTTTAGTAAAACACTCCATTCCTCATAGTTTCTTCATATGGGCGGTGAAACTTGAAAGTTTCCTATTCTGTCAACTTATCAACTTACTTCATCATCTGTCTTCTTTAATTTAATGAAAAAGTATTATACAATAAAAGAGTTGTATATAATATTAAAGAAAATTTTTTTCTGATGCTTGTTAAAATAGTAAGGAAGATTTTATTCACAACTATTGCAATGGGTGTCAGTACTATTAAAATAGAGGAGAGAGATGGGGCTCAATTCCAAATACAAGGATAAGTGGGGATTTATAACCAGTGAACAGGATAAAGAGGATAATGAAAAATGGAAAACTATTAAGAGAAGATGTCAAATGTAGGGGAATTCTTGCTAAACCAACTTAACAGGATTCTTGCTGAAGGCCAGCCAGAGTGATCAAGGGTGGGAGAAGAAAAATCTGATCAGGTATCAAGGGTGATCAGATATCAAAGGTGAAGATGATTCTCACTAAACTGACATAGGATTTTTGCTAAAACTGGGGTAGGCAGGCTGAAGAGAAGGCCCAAAGACAAGGCCTAGTTGAAAAGAGGGCTCAGAGGAGGCTGACTAAAGTTTGGTTAAGGAGAGAGTCTTTGTCAGTAACCTATAGTCAGTCTTCTTTTTTATAGGAAATATAAGTTATCTCACATTAAGCTTTTTTTTTTTCCCTAGTCCATAGGCTAATCAAAGGGATTTGTCAGTTAAATAATCAATGCTTTCTCTGGAAACTACTCTTCAACTGTTGCAAAATAAAGTTAGGAATAATAAATGTATGATATCTTATCCAGGATTCTGGTGAAAACTTCCCAACTCAATCTCTGCATATCATCTTGTAGTGTTTGTTTCCCACTTTAAAAAATACATTATTCTTTGCCAAAATGTGTGTAAAAGTTTTTATGACTCAAAATACTATGCTTACTCCCTCCATGTTCTTGAATTTTAATTTTTCTCCCATTTAAACGTTCTTTTTTTAACTCTTTCCAGATTCTCTGACACGTAAATATATATCTGAACTACTCAGATGTGTTTGAAATTCACTGCTGAACCATTTTTATCTTCAACTAATACTGTACACACAGTGTTAGATCTTTGTGAGGAGAGGCTTTTGGCACTAGGCACCGTAAAGAATTATGTTGACATCCCATCTTTATCTATCTCACTATTTTAAGTTCTTTCCTCATTCCCCTTTCTAAACCTGTGAATAGTACTTTAAGCATAATATATTGCCTTTTTCCCAGCAGTTTATTTTTGGAAATGCCTACTTTTGCATAATTTTAAGAAAAATAATCTTGACTTACATGACCAACAATACATTCTTTCTTCAAAGATCAGAAAAATTATTCTAAACTTCCTTCATATTTTTACTTATTTCCCCAAAGTTCAACAAATCGTCTGCCATTTTCTGGCTCTTTGTGATATACCACTGTGCTTAGTGCATCTTGACCTCTGACATTCTTGTCAACCTGCGTAGCGGTACTTTTGTAAAAATTTCCTAAATCAATGTTGAATAATGTCAGAGGCTGCAGTCTGGATGGCCTCCCTCTCATCCTGTAAATGCCACCGTTAACACGCTTTGTATCACTGTGCTGGTCATTTCATCTTCTCATACATCACTAAAATCAGCAGGGAAATTTTTTTCCCAAAAGCCCTAAAAGTCTTTATTCATAAACAATACCATCAGATGAAGATGCATTTTTACTCATTTAAGAGCTTGAGTTAAGCTTCAGTTCTTCTCTAATAAATGTGTTTCTTTATTCCTTGTTGCCTGACATTCACCTGCATAATTCCCCCTTCAGCTATTATGACATGACCCTCCTTTCACAAACATCATGAAAAGGTTGTCTTCTCTTTCATTTCCATTACTATAGTGACTATGTACTGGACCGATCATCCCAATGAAAACAACAAAAAATATTAAATAAAATTTTAAATGCTTCATCTAGAAGACCTAAATGGTTATAGCCAAAAACTATATGAAGACAGGAATACATTAAGCAAAGTGCTAATGTCAGCTTTTCACCTTAAGGAAATGCAGTATGTAGGAATCTACCTGCTTGCTAAGTAAGCTCTACAGAGTATCTGCTTAGTTGCTCTTGGTCAGGGCTGTCTATTTTGTTGTAATCCTGACACTGTCTGAGGATAATCACAAGCCTTTCCACTGTCCCTGCTGCTGAAACCTCATATCCGCAGCTTTCTTGTCCCAACACCAGGTTTTTCCATTCCATTAATTGCCTTGGTATTTATGAAGAATTCCCAGCTGGCTTCTCCATACCATCTAACAGAGGTACAGGAATCTGTGAAGTTGGGCCCAGTCACCTTTCTCAACAACGGCTACTCTACTAATCCCATGTCATTTGAACTTGGTACCATGCCAAACATGATAATTTTCTGAGAAGCTTGCAGGAAGAAAGAAGGAACAGAGGGAGGGAGGGAGGGAGGGAGGAAGGAAAGAAGGAAGGAAAAGGGTTAAAAATTGCTCACAATTTTTATATTTCCCCAAATCTATCTGGATCCTTCCAGCCACCCTGTACCTCAGGTTTAGATTTCAAGATGGGAATGAGAGAACTGTGTCTCAAAATTTCTTTCTGGTTCTCTCTCTTCTGATGTTGCCCAACTTGTTCTTATCTTCATGCTCTCTCTTAAACATCCCTCAGCCCAACCCTGAGTTTCTTTCTGTCATGAGCTTCTGTGAAACGTTCCTTGCTCTCTGATTGGATGTAGCCAACCTTACAAGTCATCATTCCACTCATTTATCAAAAATATATTAAGCATCTACCATCAGCCAGGACTATTTTAGACCCTAAGGACTGAAGGACTGTGTGATAAATGAGATAGACAAAATCCGTGCTCTGATATAGCTTACTTGCTAGAGGGTGAAGACAGATAATATACAATTTTAATATAATATAAATTTAAAAATATCACAGATTGCTAAGTGCTCTGCACATATTTAAACCAGGGTAAAAACATATAGAGTAACAGAGTGTTAAATACATATACAGTAATTATACTGAGGAATCAGGGAAGATTTCTTATAATGATGACATTAACCTGAGATTTTAATCATAAGGAGCTAACCAGGTAAAGATAATGAAGAGGAACAATCCAGGCAGTAAACAAGACCAAGATGGCTGAAGTGCAATCAGTAAAGAGGAAAGTTTATTGAAATTTTGCAGCAGTCAGAACATAAAAGACTGCTAAGGAAAAGTGCCTGACCTCATTCTAAGTGCAATGGGAAATCACTGGTGGGACTGACATCTTAAAATACCCATCTGGCTAGTGCCTAGAGGAGTGATTCTTTAACATTTTAGTCTCAGTATTCTTTTAAATTGCTGAAAGCTTTAAAGACCTCAAAGAGCTTTTGTTTATGTAGTGTGTATCCATTGATATTTATGGTATTAGAAATTAAAGCTAAGAAATATGATAATGTTTTTAATTAATTCACTTAAAAACAATAAACTCATTACATGTCAACAAAAATAACAGATCTTTGTTGAAAGTAACTATTTTTCAAAACATAAAAAGAATGAGAATATTGGCATTGCTTTATATTCTTGCAAATCACTTCAATGTCTGTCTGAATAAAAGAGAGCTATATCCTTATATCTGGTTCTGCATTAAATCTATTGCAGTATGCTCTTGGGTTGAAGTATCTGAAAAAATTTGGCCTCCCACAGATATATAGTTGGAAAAAGGAGGAGAATTGTTAATAATCTTTTAGATAACTCTGGATATTCTTCTATGATACTACACCAAAACTTTACAAGTGATGGTTTCTTAAAACTTAGTTGTAATGTGTAATTTGAAACTATTGCTGAGTTTCTTACACCTTGTTATTGTAAAATCTCTTGTTGAATCTCACATTTAGGAGGAAGTACTTTACCCCTACATGATTTGGTAAAACAAACATTATTCATTAGAAAAATATTAGTTGCATGAGTTATGCATCTCTTCCTCATGTTAACAAATTTCATTAAACAATTTTTTTAAAATCACATTTCTTATTATCACCAGTGACCTCACCAGACAAGTGTTTAAGTTTTGGGAACATGTCAATCTCACAGTAGCGAATCCAGTTTTCCAAACTTCTGATTTTTCTCTCGGTAGCTCAAATTTTATCATTGGCAATAAACACTGTCAGTTTTTCTCCTTGACGCGACAATGTTGCTTCACTCATTTTAGACAATGTCCGAATATCTTCCTATGTCTGAATAACTTCAGTTTTTCTGTCTGCAAATCTTTCAAGTAAAAAATGGTGTTCCATGAATAAGAAGCTGCTAATTCACCCCACAACACAAACAACTGAACAGTGTTTTGCCTTACACAAACATCATACCTTTGTATGCAGCAGAAGTGCTTCGTGTGTACTTCCCATTTGGTCACACAAAATACTTTAAAGACATATGCTTATTAGTTGGAGATCAATAAATTTAACATTTTTTTCAGTTTATCACGGATATTCATAAATTAAACTTACTTCTTTTCAACTGTGAGTGTGTGGGGGTGACAAATATAATGACTAGTAGTGGTTTTGTGTCACTGCTTCATTTGTACTAAGGCACCAGCTGTTTACCCACCGTAACTTTTGCATCATCTATGCAAATGTTCACACAGTCAAAAAGGCAACTAACATATTAGTATTACTGTAAAAATACTTTTGACCTAAGGATTCTCTGAGTCTAACAGTCCCAGGGATCCCCTGAAGTCTGTGGACCTGACTTTAAGAACCACTGGTCTAGAGAACAACTGGGGAGGAGGGTGAAAACAGAAGCAGCTGGGAAGTTTTTTGTAGTTTTGGAAGAAAAAAAACATGGAGTTTACATTCAACATGCAAGTAATGAAACTATAAAGAAGTAAACAAATTCAGGATATGTTTTGGTGACAGAATCAACAGAACTTACTGTTGGATGTGTTATGAGAATGAAGAAAGAGAAGAATCAATGATAACTCCAAGATTTTGCCCTCAGCAAACAGAGAATCTCCATTATTAAGATGAAGAAGATGGGCAGGGACAGATTTGGAGAGAGAAGATGAAAAGCTTAACTATGGGAGTTCCACGGACCCCCTTTCCATATCCTTGAAAACTCAGCTTTTCTTCTCTAGATCTATAAAGTCTAGTGTCTAATTTAAAACCAGAAACGGAACAAAATTTTTGTTCTAGGCATTTTCTCCTACCTCCTTCATCTTTCCTGTTTACTTCGTTTGTCATGGGGAAATAACCAGATAAATAAAACACCTCCTAACTTCATGATCCCCCACCAAAAAACCTTAATGAAGAAGGGTAACATTAGAGAACAGTCCTCATATCACCCTCACTTCTGGTATCAATTGCAAGTTTGGGGTTTCCCAAGACCACCCTCACTTCCGAGACCAGTTGCAAATTCAGTAGGTCCCAAGACCATGTTTACTTTTGACACCAATTACAAGTTTGGGGGTCCTTAAGACCCCTTACCCCCTCTGATAACCCATTAGACTCACAGAACTCACTGAAAGCTGTTACGTGTATACTCATAGTTACAGTTTACTACAGTGCAGACATACAGATTAAAATCAACCAAGGGAAGAAACACATCGGACAGAGTCCAGGAAAGTCCAAGCATGGAGTTTCCAGTTGTCCTCTCCCAGTGGAGTCAAAGACAGTGCTAACTTTTCCAGCAGTGACGTGTGATGATACACATTGCCAACCAGGGAAGTTCACCCAAGCCATGGTGTTCAGAGTCTTTACTAGGGTTTGGTCATATAGAATTGTCAACTGCTCACATAGCTGACCTCACTTCCTAGGCAACTCTGGAGTTTGAGCTGACAACAGATAATGCAAAGTTCCCACCATAAATCACATCTTTGTACTACGTGGCAAGACTCAAGATCCCCCAGTAAACACTTTTATCAGATAAGACATCACCAGAGCTTTGACATAATATTCCCCAATCCAAGGGCAAAGGCCAGACCTCTCACTGAGCAAGGGTAAATTCTTTACTGTACTGACCAAGGATTTTGCTCTAGGTAGTTTCTTCTATCTCTTTGATCTTTCCGTTTGGCTTAGCCTTAATGCTTAAATGGCCAAATAACTAAAATACTCCTCACCTCTCTAACCTAACACCCCACACCAAAAAAAAAAAAAAAAAAAAAAAAAACTTAATGAGAAAGGAAAACACAGTGGGTGGTTATTTCAAAAATTTTTTTTAGATCTATGTAAAGATTTTGCTATAGTACTTGACTAACATATTTTGAGAATTTTCTATGTGCTAGGTACTGCAATTTTAAGTTTCATGATCTTATTAGTATTCACGTCCTAATTTTATAGGTGTGGAAACTGAGGCTCAAAGACGTTAAACAATTTGACAAGTCATACAGAGAGAGTATGTGGCACAGCCAAGGCACAAATCCAAGTGTGACTCTGGACAGTCTTCCCCTGACTGCTAAGCTGTACACTCAATAAAAGGGAAGTATGTATCTGTCTTACAAGTATTACATTATAATCATTTTCAGTCCCTTCTCCTATATACCTGAATTTATTGGGAATGAAATTCATTCATCTAGGTAAAATTTACTTTTTAAAGATTTTTATTTTATCTAATTCTGGGCACTGGACTTTCTTAGCAGTGCCTTCCATATTTTATGGCAAAGTCTTCTACAATTTGCATGGCTATGAGAGCTTCCTTCTCACAAAAATACAGAGTTATAGACCATTACTCCTCCTTTAAGTACAAAACCTAAGGTACTCTTAATTTTTATCCTCCTTGCTTAGTATACTCTACCCACTGCACACTATACTCAATACTATATAATATATCCTCCGTAATATACCTTTGGCTATTTCCTACATCACCAACAGTTTCTCTTTCTATGTGTAAAGCATCTTTTAGGTGGTTTTCCCCATTTTCCCTTGTCGCAGTTTATATCACCGTATTTCCTTATCCAAATATATCTTTCACTGAAAGACTTTCACTGAAAGCATAAAAATAATCACAGGAGTCTTTGAAGCAATTCTATTACCTTTCCCCCCCTCCACAGTTATTTTCAATGATAATCAACTTTCAGAGACAAAACACCATGAAATACTTTTAATAGTCACGTTCTCCTTCTCCTTTTTATTTACATAATCTCCAAAACAAATCCATCCTTTCAGTAGATCTTAAGTACTAACAGATCTCCTTATTTCCAGTGATTTCAAACATAATACATTGTCACTGGCTCTACGCTAAAGGAAATAAAAAGTGGAAAGAACTGTCTGGCAGCATGAGTACTCACAATAAATCTCCCCTCAAAAGGGCTCCAAAATTATGTCTAGGCACCTTCCCTACCTCCTGTTCAACTGCATTCTCTTCCTTGCCCTTTCCCTGTTTTATTTTTTCCTTTATCGTTTCCATTCTGTTATGCCCACCCACATTCTTTTAACTCTCTCTGTTATCTCTCCACTTATAGGTTTCCAAATGTATCTGAGAAGACACGTTCTTGGTGTTTTTATCTGCAGCTGTAGGTATGGTTAGAGTTCAGAATGTGAGTCTCCCCATTTTGGCGGATTTGCTTCTGTTGCTGTCTGTCACTTTACATTTATTTCTTCAACCTGGTTCTTCATCACTTATAAAAGCAGCCATTATTATTCTTTACTGTAAATCCACTTCTTTGAACTAATGTAACATCTAGTTTAACTGGTTCTTCTTCCTTTTTTCTTTAAGGAAATTCTACTTACATACCTAGATAAAAATTTTAATTTTTAACTCAGTAAGTTATTATCCCATTTACAAAGGTTTAAAGAAGAAAAAGTGGTTAACTTCTCAAGGTCACTAAGCCAGAAAATGACAGACAGTTCTTGCAAATTAAGTCCCTTATTTAGGGAACCTCATTATTTGTAAGTTGTAATATAATAAATGTTATATTATATTAACTTAATATTATATCAATATTAGTATAAAACTTATTATAATATTAATTATAACAAAGCCGATATATATTAATATATAGTACATTATATTAATATAGTATATACTAACACACTATATTAATATATCATAATAAACGTTATATGTAGTTTTAAAATATACAACACTTATTTAAAAATCAAATCACCAAAATATGATTTTTATAAGAATTTAACTGAGAAAAATGCTATTTTTTGCAAGATGATTTATTTCAACTCAATTATCATGATCTTTCCTTTATATAAAGATTCTAAAAATTAGTTTTGCCTTGGAATTTCTTGATGAGACAAACATAGGTTTTCTCTGGTGACAAATAAAATGATGCTATGTTGGTTCTTCATCACAATTATATCATCATAAAAGTGTTGGCACAATTAAGGTTTTTAGTAGAAGTAAACTTACAATGGATATTCATGTGATTTTGATAAATTACTGAAACATTTCCTATGAGTAGTAGACTTAATTCACAGGTAAATTCATTCAAAACATGTAATTTTAACTTTCAGCACTTCAACTTACATTGCAGGTAAAGTGGAATATTTAAGCTAATCTTTCTTAACATTATAAATAGAATCACTTACATCAACAAGCAGTTTCTATGTTAATTCCAGCACTGCCAACTTCCCTTTCATTTAAATGTAATAATATTTAAGAGGTATTTCACTGCAGAACTTTTAACAGGATGATAATAATTTCTTGTGAAAACAAATTTAAAATTAAATATCAAAATTCCATTCTGAATTTTGAAGGATTCTAACTTCCCTATAAGATGTATTTGAATAAGTAATTGGGGCTTCCTTTTTGTGTCATGCAGGATAGGTAAGGTTAAGTTGTGGTAATAAGTTAACTCCCAAATCTCAGTGATTGAAACCTAAAATGATACATTTTTTAGCTTCCATTACATGTTTATCGAGGGGCACAATATGGGACTCAGCTCATCACAGTCACTCTAGGTCCCATACCAATAGAGCCACCCTCATCACAACTGGTCCCAGTATCTGGAAATACTGCCTGACCACTGCCCACCTGTCCTCCCCAACCACCATGTGAATTCAATATTTTTTTCACGATTTTCTGTTTTATTTTCTTTGTTCTTTCTCATTCCCAATCTCTCTCCCTATCTCTAAATTCATAGTCCATCATCTCCAATTAGAATTTCTTGGTTTATTTGTGATCTCTCCTTTTAGAAGTTTCCAATTGCTATTGAGAACAGAAGTACACCATAATTATGTCTAAATCTGGGAGGATACAGAGAGTTCTGAAGTTGTTGCACCATCAATTAAACACTCAGTCCTAGCTCACTGGCCCATAGCTCACTGGCCGTAACTAGTCATTTGACTGCATCCAACAACAGTGACTTAGTAAATATAATACTACTATAGGCCTGGAATGCAGAGAGTCAGAAATATTTAGTGAATGTAATTAACATTAGACAGTCCACTCTCTGATCAGCTACTTTCACTTCCAAGTCCATAGACATCTTCCCCACTCCCAAAAGGAAATAACTCCAAAGTCCCATAAAGTCAAGACCCAAACTTCAAAGTCCATGATCTCTAAGTGATGAGCAGTAGGCACTACAGCAGGTCTAGATAGGACCCTTTCTTGATGGATAGATCTATCAGAAAATTGTGTGCTCGACCTCCAAAATATCTGCAGTGGTTGAACAAAAACAGGACAATCAAAATAAGCACTCCCATTCACAAATGGGGAGAAAGGAAAGTACACAGATGTCATTGGTCCGCAGCAATTCTGAAATCCCATGGGCATTTCAGCTACAAGAAGACCCCATACTGGCTGTGGTAAACGTATCTCAATTAGGCCCTGGTTCCATGCTCAGGAAGTGTTGGTCTTTGATCTCTTTGATCCTTAGCTCTGCCTCCAAAGATATCTCCTCTCTTCTGTTATCCTGTTATCCTATAACCTTAACTCATCAAGAGGTTTTAACAATGGTCAAACCTCTGACTGCATTCTTGCTGCATGGCTGAATTTTAATCAACCCTTATTCAAGAAATTTCCCAAAATTATCTCCTACTGGTCAGGATTGAGAAGAAATTGCTTTTTCCAGTTGTACAATTTCTCACATTTTTGGAGTCTCTCCAGGCTCTTTCATTTCTGCTTCTAAGCTGGCCAATTATTTCTGGATCCATCTCTTCATCTATTCATCTTTTCATTTTCCAAACTCAGCCAACAGTAACCAACACACATTACTAACATTCTATTTCCCAAACACTTTCCTTAAAGTTACAAGGTCAGAAGATAAATTATCTACATTGCAAATGATGACATTTGACAGTTTTATCATGTGTTTCTCCACTACCTAACAAGGATGACTCTCCTTCTAGTCTCTAATAATAGTTTACTCCTAAGAAAACTTCTTAAAGCAATGTAAAATGCATTGTTTGGTTATTATTGCATTTGACTTCTGGTGCCAAATTTGTATCAGTGAAGATAGGCTAGTTTAGGTTATGGAAGAAAAGGGAAGGGAAGGGAGGGGAAGGGAAGGGAACTTATAAATCTCAATACTTCTAAAAAAAAAGAGTTTTAGTTTTTGCTCTCCTTGTACGTACATAGTAATTTGGCAACAGATCTTTACACATAATCTTCATGCAGGGAACTAATTTGCCAGGGAAACCTCTTAAATATTGATGCTTATGTATCATTCCTCATGTATTGGTTTTCTATTCCTTTGTAAAAAAACCACCACAGGGCTTCCCTGGTGGCGCAGTGGTTGAGAGTCCGCCTGCCGATGCAGGGGACACGGGTTCGTGCCCTGGTCCAGGAAGATCCCACATGCCGTGGAGTGGCTGGGCCCATGAGCCATGACCGCTGAGCCTGCGCGTCTGGAGCCTGTGCTCCGCAACAGGAGAGGCCACAACAGTGAGAGGCCCGCGTACCACAAAAAAAAAAAAAAAAACCACAAACTCAATGGTGTAAAGCATCACTTAAAACAATGCACATTTATTATCGCATAGTTATTGTGGGTCAGGGCCTGGGTACAATTTAGCTTGGTCTTTTGCTTGGGATATCACAAGATGGCAATCTTGGTGTTAGCTGGCCTACATTGCTTACAGAACTCACGATACTCTTCCAAAATCACATGGTTGTCTGCAGAATTTAGCTCTTTGTGGATGTATGACAGAGGTCTCCTTTTGCCTGGTGACTGCTAGCCAGGGTCCGATCTCAGGTCCTAAGCACCACTCATAGTCCTTTGCCACATGCCCCTCTTACAGACAACTTGGCAGCTCACTTCAGTAGGTGAGTAGGAGAATTCCTCTTTTAAGGAATCAAATGATTATCAAACCCATGCAGAATAATTTGAGTAATTCAAAACCAACTGATTAGGGACCTTAACTACAGCTGCAAAATCCTTTCAACTTTGACATATAATGTAACCTAATGACAGGAATGATATCTTGTTCACAAATTTTGTCCACTTCAAGGGAGAGAGGGTTATATATGGAAGGTACACTAAGGAGGAATTTTGAGGGCCATCTGAGATTTCTGTCACATATTATAAGAAGAAAAAAAAAATTCTCAGTAGAGAATGTTTGAGGGTCTTACCCTGTCACTCAATACCCAGCCCATAGGGGACTTCTGATAACCCACTGACTAGAACCAGCCTCATGGCTCTGCTGAACCACAGAAGGCAATGAACTGCAATCCTGCCATATTTCTGAGAATATTAAGTCATCCAATTGTTGGCCCCCACATAGCCTACAGCTAGAAAAATATGTAGAAATCACTATCCACTACCTTGAAGGAAATAAATATTTGAGATATCTATAACACAGCTTCAAAACCAGTGATGGGAGAAGGCAACATTTTAGGTTTTTTATTGATCTTACATATTAGTTTGGGTGTAAAGCACAGATCTGGAACATGGAAGTAAAGGAAACTCAACCTCTCTGAGGTTGAAGAACATCCCTTTGGTCATACAGGGGGTTAGTAACAGAGCTATCATTTAACCTAGTTTGTCTATGCTCTGTCCACTGCACCAAGCTATCTTCTGTGTATGTGGACTGTGTAGAAACACTGTAATATGAATTGCCAGAGTACTGGAAGTTTGAAGTAAAGATTTTTTTATGCTTCACAGCCTAAATGTCCATCAACAGAGGAACGCATAAAGATATGGTACATATACACAGTGGAATATTACTCAGCCATAAAAAGGAATGAAACTGTGTTATTTGCAGAGACATGGATGGACCTAGAGACTGTCATACAAAGTAAAGTAAGTCAGAAAGAGAAAAACAAATATCGTACATTAACACATATATGTGGAATCTAGAAAAATGGTATAGATGGTCTTATTTGCAAAGCAGAGATAGAAATACAGACATAGAGAAACAAACATATGGATACCAAGGGGGAAAGGGGGTGGTGCTTGACACAGCAGTGTAAAGCAACTATACTCCAATAAAATTTTATTTTAAAAAAGAAAGAAAGAAAAAGAAAGGGAACCCTTGTACACTTTTAGTATGGAATGTAAACTGTTACAACCACTATAGAAAACAGTATGCAGGTTCCTCAAAAATTTTTAAATAGAACTATCATATAATCCAGCACTCCCACTTCTAGATATTTGGGGTTTCCAAAGGAAATAAACCATTATCTTGAAAAAACAAACAAACAAAAAAAAAGAATTTTATGCTTGATAAGTAATAATCATCTAGTTATTTTTTCATTGATTCATTTATTTATCAAACAGGTATTGTGCCATTTACTACATTTCAGTCATTAGCTCTTAAGTAGAAAGAAAACTATATTAAGACACAAACCAGTACTTTTTTTTCCTTAGGCCTAAAGATAAATGTGTAGAAGACTCTTCTGAAGTTTCATACTTAATAGTAAAGACAATGAGACAAGGACTTTTCATAACCTCCCAAACACTGTGCTCCCCTTCCTTCTTAGTACAAGAACTCCATTGTTCTGTACTGCAGCAACACGACTATGTTCTGCCTGTGAGATGTAAGTGGAAGCCTTGGGATCTCTAGTTTAACAGTCAGATATAATTCTGATACATCTCTCTACCAATGCCCTTGTCACCATTCTTACAGAATACAGTATCCATGAAGATGATGTGTCCAATATCCTGGTTTCTCAATTTCTTAGCCTTATCAACCCCAAAGATCTGTGTTTTCTACTTGACCCCACCCTGTCATCCACATCTCTATCTTGATTCATAGCATGAGTTTATTTATTAAGCTTTTTTTCACTTAGTGTTAAAATGTCACATTACTTCCTCCCTGTACCTTACTCTCAGCTAATGACCTGCCATGCTCACTGTGCCTTTACACTTGCTGTCCCCTCTGCCTAGGTGCTTTTCTCTAGACCTGTGCATGGCTGGCTTCTTCTGGGCTTAAATATCACTTTTTACAAAATGCATTCCCTGCCTATCTGAGATCAAGTGCCCCATCTCCCTGATTAAATTCCTTAACAGTTTTCATTATCTAAAATTATTTACGTGTTTACTTCCCATTTCTCTTCTTCTTTAACATAAGGAGGGGTTTTTGGTCTGCCATTTTTTCCACTGATATATACCAAGGACAGAGAATGGTGCCTTATAAGTAGAAACTGAATAAATACTTATCAAACAAATACATTATTGTATGGTTTTATAATGTATCTATAGAAAAGAGCCGTGCTGGAAAATTGTTAAATGAATTAATGAATGAATTAGTAGTGAAATGATTTGGATCAATGAGGTGAGGAAGTGGGAGGCACTCCTTTTTGATATATTATAGAAAAATTTTGTAAAAATTTAAGGACGAAACTTTTACTAATGTTAAAAAAAATTTTAAGCATTACATGTAAGGTATTTATTAAAGAAGAATGTCTTTATCAACGTGAGTTTTTTACTTATTACATAACAATTTCTGTTTGTAGTTTTATCAAATCTGAGAGTGTATTTTGCATGGTATACTTTGTTGCATATACAAATTCATTTTGCACAGACCTGAGAAATACCACAAAGTGACAGAAAATTGATAGGCAATCATCTGCCATATAAAAATAAGAGTGAGTTTGGCTTTTTCATCAAATAATGAGGGTATGCTGGGGTGGAATACCATGAAATATAGACCACATAGCATACATACAAATCACGATAGGGCTTAGTGAGGGCTTTGCAAAGAGATCATCCAGAGCAGCTGACTTGGAGACACAAAGAGAGACTTTTGTGACTGATGGTTAGATAGATGAACTGGACAAGTTCAGAAGCTGTGGACAAAATAGGAAACAGTGGTTTCGAGCAGAAACTCCAAATCTGAAGGCATGGGGCAAATTCTCCTCATAGCAGGCAGCAATGTTAATTGAACTCATCTACACTGACAATCTACATAGAAGTTCACAAATGAGAAGCAGCAGGGATGTATGTAATGACAGCTACTGATGGGCTAGAGCATGAAAGAATAGGTAACACTAAATAAAAAAATGATTGTGTATTTAGATTTTCATAAAAATACTAATATTATGTGCAGCAGCAATATGACCCCTTAGGTAACAAGACCCCCTTCACAAAGTCAGCATACACCAGCTTGGAACCTGCCCACAGGGCCAGTGACAAGGAACAGGAGTCCAGGCAGGACTGAGTCACAGTTGAGCCAAGAGCCAAGAGGGAGAAATGGCATTATATCCAAAAAGAAAATGAAGTTAAAAAACAATGCGACCGCTTTCTAACAAATTAAATGATGGTTGAAAAGGCCATGCTAGAGCTGGATGATAAGATATAATGGCACCCTGATCAGAAAGCCTGAGGAAAAAAAGACTTGGAAAAGGATCACGGTCCCTACTCTCCAGCAAAAGAGGTGAGGTGTATGAATTCTACTACAGTTACATAATAGACTGCAATATAAATATTAAAAATTATATGAAACTATATTTATTGGCCTAAAAAGATGTCTCTGGTACATTGTTAATAGAAAACATTTATAGAAACATATATCGTATACTCTCCTTTTTTAAATGCTAGAGAAAAAATATGGAGCATATTCCAATATTAAAACTTGGTAACTAGAAGTAGAAAATATATGGGCAATTTATTCACTTTTCATGTCTGAATTTTCTATTTTGCTTTAGATTAAATTTATTAATTATGTAATAGAAGTAATCACATACCAAGAACCACACTAGTTTGGAATAAATTATTCAAATGATCTAGTCATATGATTTTTGCATATGAAAAATATACACTGAGACACACCAGATAGGAGGGGCAATTCAAGATAAAGAGTAATAACCCTCACTGCAGGCGTCAGGTATACTCTGATAGAAAAGAATATCCATGTGGCCAGCCTGAGCTATAAGAAAGTGAGATACTCATTTTGTAGAGAATCCTAGAAAGATTCGTTAGTATAATGACAAAAAAGAAGACATTTTCCTAAAGGCATTCAGCACCTAGTCATTTCTTTCAAGTATTAAAGCTCAAAGTAAGTTTGACAGATCATAATATTTGTTTTAGTTCTTCATACTACCAATTCTGAGAGAGTTTACTTACTGTGAGGTATGTTTCATAGATGTCCTCAAAATCCAAAAAAAAAAAAGGTTTTAAAATCCTGTTTTTATCTACTTAATCTTTACCTGTAGGCAGAAATAGTATATCCACCTTTTTTTTTCCAATATGACTATCTATAGGGTACCCGGAATCTAGACTATTACCAGGAAAGAGCATGGTGACAATTAGATGAAATTTCACAGCCAGAACTGGTTCCCTGGGTGTGTGACTTCTGTAGTCACACAGGGTCCAGTGCTGAGAAGGTCCTCACACTTGGTTTAATGGTCTGATGTTGCCGTCTTGAAATTCTTAATAATTTTTTAACACAAAACACTTAATTTTATTTTGCACTGGGCTCCACTAATTTCATAGCTGATCCTGCTTATAGTATAACTTGGAATCTTTACTGTTCTGGGATGAGTTGGCAAAAGTCACACCACCAACCCCAAAAGACTAATTCATTTGATGTCAAATATACACATGTTACAAATAGAGCAAAATGCCCATTTGGGTACTGACTAAAGTGAGTATTAGTTTGAAAGAGACTGGGAAGTTTAGTTTGAAAAAGGAAAGTTCAGTTGTCTGGGAACGTAAATGTTATTGCTTAAGATTTGTATACAGCCAAGTATCAAAGCTGTGTGCACATTTATGGTTAACTTTGTTTTGAATTAGCTTTGTTTTGATTAACTTTGCTTTAATTAATTCCTGCTAAAAAAACTCTTTTACATAAGATTTAAATAACAAATCAGGAAATAAAGTAGAATTTCTTGTATTGGATGGGTTATTTGAGCATGACTTTTTCTATGTCAGGATTTGTGACCATCAGAAGATGGCAATTAGAAGCAGCCCTTGGATCTTGTGGGTAAGACGCAACTGAACAATTTTACACTTATTCATTACATATAGGACTTGCCCAAGTATCATTCTTGCTTTCTTCAGCATTTTTCACAAAATCTTTGTAAAGGCAGGACACAACCTAACAATGGTAGTCTTTAAGGAGTGCTGCCTCTTTTTTTTTTTTTTTTTTTAGTGTGAGCAGAAGGTGAAAGGGAAGAGATTTTTGTTTTCCTAGAACAGCACAGCTTGGTGAATATGATACCTTCTCACAAATCCATAAAGAACTGAAAGTTTATGCAATTTTAAAATACCTCAGGAAGTGTTCATGAATATCTTTTAATTCCAAGTCATTTAACTTGCATTTAAACATGCTAGTCTAGCAAAATCATACTGGTAATTTCATTGGTACAAATAAAACAGATCTGAATGGACTGGGATTTGAGGAAAAGGAAGAAAATTAAAATTATTGCCTTTAGGAAAATAACACTTTTATAACATAAGAAAATTTTAATAACTTTAAGTTTATCTACCAAAAAATTTCTTTCTAAGAGTCTGAATTCAAGCAATTAGTTAAGCTGGAGAGACTGGTGTGGGAATTCTCACTCCTTTAGTGAGGAGCCCACATAGGGTGCATTACATAACCTCTCTCAGCCCACTGCTCAATCTGCAAACTGGAGCTGACTGTAGTGCTTTTCTTTCAAATTTATTTGAAGATTAAATGTGAAAATATATGCAAAATGACTGGCATATCGTTGATGCACAACAGATGCAACATCTCTTTGATCTCTATTTTTTTTAAATAATATACACATATGCCACATGTATAAATCTTTGCCTATCAGTTTTTTTTAATCTGTCTTTTCAACTGATGTAAAAGAGAACCCAGGGTGTCTCCCCCTCTCTCAACTTTCCATTTTCAGGATACCCTAAGTCTCTTAATTCCTCTCATCTTCCCCCAGGATCTGACTTGTTCTGTTTCTCAGCCTCAGGCCTAGGTCAGTTAGGTTCCATCAGGTACTGGAAGGGTACAAAGAGCTTTAAAAATTCCAGGTGGGAGAGGAAAGAACAAAGATGATCTCTTCCCTGTGCAACCTTGAAATGTAACAACTACAAGGTAAACACATCTCAACACATCCAAGATGGTCTATCATTTAGTGTTAACTTTGGTATGTGAATATGCTAACAAGAGTCCCGGTTTTCCTTTTCCAACCATCCCAGATGCTCCCTTCTGCTCTCCCAGATGGATTGGGCCGTGGCTAGAAGGTAACATGGTGGCACCCTGCTCTGAGAAAAAGATAATCCTGGGTGTCAGGAATTATAGAAAAAAAGTATATGGATAAAGGTGTATATATAGACTATATTTCATATAATCAATTAGAAGATAGGTGAGATACATCTTGAACATTTAATGGATAAAAGGACTTTTCTGAACGGTTTGGATGGTTTTACTGCAGGAAGATGAACAGAACAAAGCAAGCTCTATAAATATTGATTGGAGTGAAAATAGACACAGAATACACACAACTAAAATCTTCATAGGCTCCCAACATCCCACTCAAAGTACAAATTACTTCTACTAGAATATCAGACTAAAACCAATAAGGCCTCTTGCAAAAATAATTAAGAAAGCCTGAACGAGTCAGAGGAAACCGAGTGGAATAGAATCATTGGTTGTGCAGTAGCTTTCCTCTTTGAATCTAAATGTAAACACTAAGGAATATATTATAGAAAAATTCTGCTCCATAACAAGTTTTAACTTGTTCAACAATGACAAAGTATAGACAAGCAGTTGTATTGTTTAAAAAAACAATACTTGAACAATTACTCGAACAATTTAAGGTAGGTAAGATGCTTTTGTTTGTCATCAGGGTAGCACTGTTCAGATGATAAATTATATGCCTCGGAAACACTACGGCTTAGTGAGATTCCTTTTTTTTTAAATGTCACATAACACACTGCCATTGCAATCTGTACTTGTATCTGTGTGCTGTTTGTGTAACAAAGGCCTTTACGTTATTTTATATGTGTAAAGAAACTATACTTGAACTTTGCCTATGTGGTTAACTGCCCTGAGATTCCTGAAAAAGGAATCTTTATAAGGAAGCTCCTTTTCCTTCCCGTAAAAACTACATCCGAGACCATGCTAAGCTACCTGGGTCCTGACATTTTGGCAGTTCTCCATTCTACACCTTAACAACATGGAGTGTCTCTACATTGGCAAACTCAGCAGCTTCTTCCTCCACATTATAGGAATTTAGAAAATGTCTTTCATGCACAAAGTCTAATATTTAGCTGGCTCTCAAGAATTAATCAGTGAAAATAATATCTACTTGGAATTTTTAAAACTATGAGTAGTAGCCAAAAAGTGAAGTATCTTCCAAAGTAATAATAGTGTGTATCTCTCTGTAGATATACACCTTACCAAGTACTCCAAAAGCATACGTGTACACACACCGCACATGCACATTTAAGTGTACTAACACGTTTTCTAGGAAGTCAACAACAGCTATTTTAGATATTAAACATAATATAATCAAATAGATAACCATTCTGATATAGCTAAACATATTTTAGCAAACATGTTCAGCCTCGGTCTAATTGATTTATGTATGAATTCCCCATGGAAATTATCTCCACCCTACAAAATTATTCAATGTGGTTAATGTGCATGTTAAAAAATGCTGATGGGGAATACAGAGAAAGTGATCTCTGTCAAAGGATTTGCATTTAAGATCTCAAAGCATTATCAGAACTTTCATAAAATAGTCACAATATAATGTTGTTAAAGGAATGTCAACAGAAGTTCAGAATACTGAATTAAAGTAACTTGGTCATACTCTACAAATTATTCCTTTGTTTAAAAATCATTTTCAAAGCAATTATTCATTAATTCTACAAAATTGTTAGCATAAATCAATATTAAACTCTGTAACTGATGCTATACTATCTAGAAATAAGGAATTTATATTCTCTCACTCATTTCTCTGGAGTGTGCCCACTAAGTGGAGACAAACAGTAATACACCTAGAATGAATATTATGGAACTGTCTGATCCTAATACTTAAACCTAAAATAGCATATGGTTATGATCCAGTAATCCCACTTCTGGGTATATAGCCAAAGAAAACAAAATCAGTATCTTGAAGAAATAGCTGCACTCCTATGTTCACTGCAGCGTTACTCACAACAGCAAAGATATGGAAACAACAGCAGTGTCTGTCAATGGATGAATGGAGAAAGAAGACGCAGCATATCTTTGGAATATTATTCCAAAGATAATATGGAACAATGGAATATTATTCAACCACGAGAAAGAAGGAAATCGTGCTGTTTGCAACAACATGGATGGACCCTGAAGGCATTATGCTAAGTGAGACAAGTTACACAGAGAAAGACAAATACTGTATGATATCACTTATATGTGGAATCTAAAAAAAGCTAAACTCATAGAAACAGAGTAGAATGGTGGTTAGCAAGGGCTAGGGGGTTGGAGAAATGGAGAGGTGTTGGTCAAATGGTACAAACATTCAGTTATAAGATGAATAAGTTGTGGGTATCTAACGTACAACAGGGTGATTATAGTTAACAATACTGTATTATACACTTGAAAGTTGCCAAGACAGTAGATCTTAAATGTTCTTACCACAGAAAAGAAATGGTAATTTTATGAGGTGATGGAAATGTTAGTTAATGCAACAGTGGTGTTCATTTCACAGTATATAAGTGTGTTACATCAATACGTTGTACATCTTACACTTACACAATGTTATATGTCAATTTTATTTCAATAAACCTGGAAAAACATAAATAAAATAGCATATGGTCATAATAAAATTTAAAAGGTAAATTGCTTGCATTCATCAGTTATTATGCATAACATTCCTTAATATGGTGATGCACCTTTACATTCTTATCCAGTATGTGACATCATTATAGACTGATAAAATTCTATAAATATGTAAAAATACGTACATTTTACTCTATACTTGTACTATAAAAAATACTGTGATTTACTTAGACTTTCACCAATTTAAAACATGTTCAAAAGTAAGTTTAGTTTGAATTAAATTATACTACAGAATCTAATTGATTTTTCTCTTGCTAAGTCCCAGATCTCCATGTGTGGGCCAAGACCCATTTTTAAACCATGTTCAACAAACTAGCTAAATTTATGTTATTTTCCAGTTAAGGTTAATGTTTACAGTCTAAGACAATGATCCAAAATGCAAATTGAAATATTTCACATTCTATGAAAACCATTTTAAAGGACTTAATAATAAAAGATAAATTGCCAGCATTACCTGGTCTGTGAGGTGCTGAATGATTTTTCCTCTCCCTATTTCTCCAGCCTTATCTCAAGTCTCCAGTCAGCCCCTACCTCATTCTTCTTACCAGGGGCCGCAGAATCAGGTCTTCGGAGGCCTGACAGCTCATCTGAATCTGTGCCCTCAGTCACTCCCTCCTTCCTAACTTCTAAGTCTCCCTCTGAACGCACCTGTGGCTGTAGAAGACAGTTTTTGGTATGTTGATAGCATTCTACTCTAAACATTGAATCTCTCTCCTTCACTGCATGAGAGCTAATTCTAGCCCCACAAGAGCCTGCTGACTAAAGGCAGGAGCAACTGAAGATCAGGGGAGTGACTGCTTCAAGGTGAAACCTTCAACCAATGGTATGTGTGCAGGGGTGAAAGTGGGTGAATAAACACCCCAGTCTGTCCATCTTCCCCTGGAACAATTCAGAAATATGTTCTACGTGTTTTCTCAGAGGATCACCAGTAGGACTGAGGTCCAGTTGCCCAAAATAGAAACCCACTTATTAACACACATCTCATTTGCATTTCTTTCTTTCTGTTTCTTTTTCAGCACTTTTTCATTTGTGCTTCCTGGGATCATTTCTCAAGTAAAATATTTGTTCCCAAATCCTTGTTCCCAGGTCTGCTTAACTTAAAAGGAGTGGTAAGCACTGTGCTGATCTGCAGAATCTATGACCAACGTAAAAACATTTGATTCCTTTTGAATAAACCAAAGCAGGGGGAGAGGGACATCCAGACGCATACACCCCTGTGATTTAAGCTTTCTGATACTGAATTACTAGAAGCTCCCTGCATATTCATTTTATTTCACCATTCTGTGTCTGCTTTCATGCTATTTTCTAAACGAAATGCCCTTCCCCAGCTTCCTCACTTGCACAATTTCTTATCTTCAAGAAGCAGCTCAGATATTCTGTTTGAAAAACTCAGAGTCAAGCTTCTGTCATAGCAACCGACATGTATTTCACATATAAACCTGAACACATTACATGGAAATGATCTGTGTAAGACTCATAAGCTCTTTGAGAACAGGGCCCAAAACTTACTTCCCTTCTAGACTCCAACACAGGGCCTGGTATGTACAGGCACTTATAATAATAAATGAGTAAATACCTTATTTTTCAAAAAACACTTAGAAGATGTCAGGAAATGTTTTAAGTGCTTTACCTGTATTAACCCATTTAATCCTCAAGACAACCTCTTGAGGTATGTACTATTATTACCATCATTTATAAAATGAGCAAACTGAAGCAGAGTGAGGCGAACTGACTGACCTGCAGGTGACACAGCTAGCAATGAGTGAGCCCAGAACAGATTTAGACTATAATCTATGTTCTTTACAGCTACCCATCATTGCTTCTTTTGAATTAAATATCAAACAGTAGGGCTTCCCTGGTGGCGCAGTGGTTGAGAGTCCACCTGCCGATGCAGGAGACACGGGTTCGTGCCCCGGTCCGGGAAGATCCCACATGCCGCAGAGCAGCTAGGCCCGTGAGCCATGGCCGCTGAGCCTGTGCGTCAGGAGCCTGTGCTCCACAACGGGAGAGGCCGCAACAGTTAGAGGCCCGCGTACCGCAAAAAAAAAAAAAAAAAAAAAAAATCAAACAGTAACATCTAACCAATAGAAAACACGATTTGTTATCATTTTGTTACAGACCTTGGTATCTAATCTATGCTAACCCATGTTCTTATCTATACCTAGTTTTCGAAGGAAGAGCTTAAAAGTCTCTCTCCAACAATATCATTTACAAAAGCAACAGTAAAAAAAAATATTTCCATCGCAGCATTCCTAAATATCATATGATTTCTAACTTACCAATGTAGATTTCCTTATGTACCAGAAATTTACTTTAAAAATTTATTTAACACCCCATGGAAAATAATATGCTCAGCCTAGGTAGTACCAGTTTTTAGAAATTAATATTCTTTTGAGAAAAGAGTCAAAGATTATTTATAAAAAGTGGATGATAAATGATTAATTCTTAATACATTCTTTAGCTATGTAAATAAAACCAAAATACACTGTCTAGGGTCCTACTTACACAGGCTGTTAATGGCAGTAGACTTGGTAAATTTCAGAGAACCAGCCTCAAGTGACTCTGCAAGTCACATTTCACACTGTGTTCATCCTGTTTCCTGTCAACAGTGGCTATAACGGGCACATAAACTAAAATTTATAACCTTTTGAATCTGTAAAAGTTCTGTGTCCTTAGCCTTTAGCAATGGAAATATGCCAGTAATTTGCTCTTATATGATCCCTCTTCTCCATCAGATTTGAGGAAATTTTAACTAGCATGGAATTATAAATTCTTAATGTCATTTCTGAATTGATAGGCTCCTGATAATCTTAAATCCAGATCAAGAATTATTTTAGAGTAAATTCATACCCCAGTCAACTGAACAGAAAAGACTGCAGTAAACATCCAATATATATTCCATTAAAAACAACTTTAAATACATCATCTAAGTAAACTTGGGGAACTATTTAAAAATTTAGGAGTCCTTGGTCAAACCTTAACTGAGAGATAAAACTTCTAAAAACATTATCTAATAAAATGAATGGGACAAGATGAAGAGATTTATTTTGTTAGCCAAACCATATAATTTAACACTGCCCTTTTCATTTTACTAACCTAAATTTTCCACAATCTCATTTAAGCCATTATTTTAGGTACGTGATTTATTCTCCACATTATTCTAATAATTCTCAATAAGCAAACAGGGAATTTTTTTAAATGTAATGATTGTTTAAAATTTTAAACTTCTCTTTTTTTTCTAATAAATATTCTAGTAAATAGTATTTATGTATCTCATCAAATGTTTTCTTTTTATTTTTCTAAAAGTTATTTTCCAATTATGTTTCCATAAAACACAGTGATCTCTCCAGCACAGACAACTACTCAATGAAACAATGTACTTCAGGTTTTAGGTAGAGAGCTTAATATTACTATAAATGCCTACAAAATATTCTTCACTTGTATGAAACTGGGTTTATCATATACAGGCATCCTATTTCTTAAAGTCTTAAATCAGAAGTAAAATTTGAATATGCATTTGGCTCAAGAGTTCTTAGAATCTGTTCTGAGAGACTGTGGGTTAAATTATCAAGTAGTATTTAATGAGCATATCAATTCTGTAAATTAAGTGACTTTAAATTACATGTTTTATACTAGACAACTACTAGAGACAGGGATAAAAAATCTATTTATTTGCACATTTCTGTGTCAGAATTTTCAACACGTTTCCTTGTAGACTCTAGGTTCTTTTTTTAAGTTGTTTGTTCAAAAGTGAGGTAACTGCATTTTGCAGTGCTCTGAAATATTTGAAAAAAAAAATTGTGTTCTTGATGGAGATTAAGAAGATAGATTTGAGACGTTTTTTGACTTTTAGGAAATAGTTTGCAATCTGGGTTTAACATAGATTTCTGAACTGCAGAGTTACTACAAGGGGCCTGTGAACTGATTATCTATGTGTACAAAGCCGTATATATAAAATAAATATGTAGAATATCATACACTTATATGTGCCATTGTCAGAAACATATCTGTGTGTCATAAAGAATAATGTGCATACTTATTTTAAACATTAGTAGAGTCACAGTAGTTTTTGTTATATTTCTCAATCCATAGATGCTGAAAGTTAACACAACTAGCTTGTGTCAGATTATATTGATATAATAAAAAAATCTTTGTGTTCAAAATACTTGGAAAACACTGTTTGGAAGGCTTGCTACTAAAGGGAAAATTGTTTATATTTTCAATTTCAGAGTATTTACCATTCATTTTAACTGTGACTTAGAAAATAATATGTCATTATATTGAAAGAACCACTTTTTTTTTTTTTTTACCAGAAGTGAGGGGGTAAAGGACATGAATGGATTGTAGAGGCCAAAAAATCTGCTTCTTTCCACATTTACATTTTTATTAAAGATCTGAACTCTAAAATTTAGGCATCAGAGAGATCTAGAGGAAAACTATTTGAACAATAAATATATGTGAACTCAAATCACATTTACCTTCAAAATTACATAAACTCTCAACTATCAGGGTGATTTAATTTTCCCCTCATCCTGTTTTCTGGACTTTAGTTATTATGAATGTATATGTGGTAGGCAGAAGAATGGCCTTTCAAAGATCCAGGCCCTGTTCTCCAGAACTTGTGGGTATACTATGTCACATAGCAAAGAGGAATTAAGATAACAGAAGGAATTAAAATTACTAGGCAACTGACCTCAAAATAGGGAGAGTAATATGGATTATTCAGGTGGGACCAATGTAATCACAAGGGTCCTTAAACATGAAAGAGGGAGGCAGAAAAGTCAGTGTTAAAGTGATACCATGGGAGAAAAACTCAACCAGACATTTCAGGCTTTGGAGGGGGACCATGAGCAGCTTCTAGAAGCTGAAAAAAGCAAGAAAATGTATTTATCCCTAGAGCTTCCAGAAGGGAAGCTGTTGACACTAATTTTAACCAGTGAGACACATCCTGGACTTCTGACCTCCAGAACTGTAAGAGAATAAATTTGTGTTGATTTAAGCCACTAAGTCTGTGGTAATTTGGTACAGCAGCAATAGGAAACAGTTTGCTAAGGTGTATGCACTTGATGACTATGTATATTTTCATGAACACCGAAAGAATTCAAGTGAAGTAATGATGAATTAGGTTAGCCCTTTCCCAACATAACTGCTGAAGTAAAAGGACTTTTGCTGTGGAGCTAAACATGATATAATGGGAAGAGATTCCTGCTTTTCCTCAGGAGAGAACATTTGCACCAGTAGGAATGAGGCAGAAATCTGGACAGGTGCATCAGACCGATGGTGGTGAGTAAAGCACTGGGCCAAGAGGGTTCAGTCCAGGCCATTTCAGGACCACCTGGTCTCTGACTTGCTCATCGCAGCGCTGATTCTGCAGAGGTGGGCAGAGCAACTAATGAGACCATATGACTCATGAGCAAGTGTGAGTAACCCATAGGAGATTTTGGGGCTCTGTGGGAGAAGAAATCCCTGGGGGATGGTGTAACGTTAGAAAGGAAATGAAGAATTTATTCTGGGAAAGGCAGTAGAAGCTCTAAGCAAATATAATTTTGCTATTAAAAAGACCCAGTCACAGATACAGAAAACAAACTTATGGTTACCAGGGGATAAGGGAAGGAGGGATAACTTGGGAGATTGGGATTGACATGTACACACTACTATATATAAAATAGTTAACTTATAAGAACCTGTTGTATAGCACAGGGAACTCTATTCAATACTCTGTAATGGCCTATATGGGAAAAGAATATAAAAAAAGAGTGGATATATGTATATGTATAACTGATTCACTTTGCTGTACACCAGAAAGTAACACAACATTGTACATCTACTATACTACAATAAAAGTTTTAAAAATAATTTTTAAAAAAATCCACACACTCAAGGTTAGAAAAAAGAATACACACACTCAAGGGCTAGTCATTTCATCCACATTTGAATTTGTCTCTCTTAATGGATTAATCAAGGAGGACAAAAACACAAAAGAAACCCCTGTTGTGAAATAAAGAGCCAGCTCAGAGGGAGGTCAGCTGGTCACTCTGAAAGAGAGCCTCTCAAGGTGACAGGGAAACTTTAGTCTCAGGTCTGATACCCATTTTGCCAGAAGCCCAAGTCTGACAGTACAGTCCCAGTAGGTTGGACCCTAGAGGATGGACTTCTACAGTCAAACTTAAAAGAGACTGATAATAAAACAGGAATATAGCTTTTGTGCTCAAAACCATGGCACTTCCTCCCTGTGTCTGCCGTCAAGAGCACCTCATTGTCAGTGTCAAGGCAACCGAGGTGCTTAACAGCCCGAGTTTGCGAGATGGGCAAAGAAAAAGAGCGAAGGCTTTAGAAGGCCTGAAAGAATATTTTATCCGGTCAATGAAAAAGCCTGATGAACCATCCTTGTTCAAAAACCTAACTTTCCAGTGAGCTGAACACTAACGTCACTTGAAATACTATTTCTCTCAGTTTCTTGGACTTGGACAAAGCTGGAGGAAAAATGTCAAATGCTGGTATTTAAATCATGTTTATGAACTTCACGTGAACCATATTTAAACACGTTATGAAAAAGTGACTGAAAATACAAGATACATAATTTATGTATTATACGTGTTATTTCTAGTTTTAGTTCTATCCTAAGGTTAAAACCTGGTCACCTAGAATTTAATTCCTTCATTAGGAATCCAATAAGCAGTATCTTAAGTTGGATTTCTGAAGACAGTCTCTCTCACTTTCTCTGTCGCCCCCTAGATACAGAGGTATTTTGTTTATTATTAGTTTCCTTCCCAATTTTTCCATCAACACTAGATCCTAGACATACCTCATTTTAGCATCTGTGTTCCAGTATTTAACAAAATAAACCAAACCAACCACCTTTTCTGACCGATGCTCAGGGAATATGGGTATGAATGCTGCTAGATTCAAAGAGCAGAGGACAACTATGACCAAAGAAGGTTTTCACAGAGACTGTTTCTCAGAGGTCATTTCTTTTACACAGTTGCGAGCAATGAAGAGATCCTCATCGCAGAAGTAAACGCGGGTCAGAGGTAATCACTGCTAAACGTCAGCTTGGTCAGTCAAGACCACAAAAGAAATGTAAACACATTACCTAAATGGTGGCTGCCATTACCTTTCAAAAGAGAACGGTGTGTGTGGTGAGCCTGGCCTCCAGCTTCTTGGCCCGCCGCTGAAGCCACCGCCGCTCGCACTCCCGCCTCAGAGCGCCTGCTGACCCCACGTCAACCCCGCCGCCGCCGCCGCGGCCGCCACCAACGTTGACCCCACGTCGACCCCGACGCCGTCTCGCTCCCGCAGCACCCTCGCCCAGGTGCCGTGTCAGAGTAAGCCACCTGCACTGGAGGAGGAGTGGTTGCATGGCTCTTGGGTGGAATTACACTTTGGCAATAATGGGAACGCCAGCGTTGTTCAGACTCTGTTTCTGTTTATAATGGCGACGTGGAAGAAATACTGCTGGGTGTGCAGCATGAGTCTGGACGGAGTAGCCCCAAGACTTCTCTGTGACCGCCCACCTTGCTCACAGACCTCGCAAGATACCAATGGAGCTTCCAAAGCAGACACACTAATATTGATGAGAAAAACAGCTCTCAGTCGGAGGAAGATTACATGGAGACAAAGAAAGACGGAGAAAGCCTCTTGAAGAAACACTCAGACTGGTTATGGGACTGGTCAAGTCGGCCAGAAAACATCACTCCTCACCCCCACCCCCAGTTCCTCTTCAAACCCCCGCAGCGCACGATCGCGCTCAGCTTGAGGAACACGAGTGTTAGGGAGAAAGGGGGCATCTTCTCTGCAGAGTTTCTAAAGTTTTTCTTCCGTCTCTTCTCTCTCATCTGCTAGCCATGGGGTTGGGTATCTATATCTGAAGGTTACTGAAAATATCCACCATAACCTTTTAATGAAGAATTGGAATCCAGCTTTTTCATTTAGTGGGAATTTACATTGGGGTTTGCAACGCAGCTTACTATCATCTTGGTCCTTGGGTGGCTGCACCACTTGTGTCATTTCTTAGGTAAATGCCACATTCCGAATTCAGTAAAATAAAAATAAGACACTTAAAAAAAAAGAGTGGTGTGAGTGAATATGGAGCATGTGGAGTTGAGAGGGAATTTCATTATAAAAACACTAAAACACTCCAGGACTCTGGGTGAAATGTTCATGAAATTAAAAACAAAATTATGTGGAAATTTCCAACAGAGGTGCCTACAACTATAATATATATTTAATCATTACTGGCCTCCCCGATTTAGCCACTCATGTTTAGTAAATGGAAACAATGTGAAGTGGGAGAAATATCAACTTTTGTAAGTGGGTATTTTCAATGAAATAATAAATATATTAAAATAAAGATTTTAAGCCTCTGGATTTCTTGTCATTCCCTTATAAATTCTCATAATATGAAAACATGCTTGTTTACCCATGTCTTCACTTGAAAAACCTTGCTGACAACCTGTTCATTACCAAAGCAGACCATGCCAAGATGATACAATGTGGTTTCTACCCACCAAGAGCTTTTATTCTGTAGAGGAGAAAGGCACATGCAACTTCTCACACAAGGGGACAATGGGATATTCTAATTGAAATTTTTCCAGTGTCCTTGTTTTGATGTCCTCACTTGGCTTTGGGCTTCACTAAGTATCCTTGCTCATAGAGTCTGTATTTTAGTTCTTTCAGCTATAATCCACTTTTATTATACCTGAGCTCTGTCCATGTGGTGGTAAGGTGGGGGGGAAGAAGAACATTCTATGATCTTCTGATTAAATCTCAATCATTTGATGTGTCTGTGTCTCGGAGGTATGACCTTCACAAGTGTTAATCCAGCCTTTTTACCTTCAGCCTCCTATGCCTTTCTCTGGCTGCAACATTCCCAAATCGATTTATTTGAAGCCCTGATTCTAGATGCCTGTTTTTCCACCCCTTAAGTAAGACAGGAAGGCTGAAGTGAGTTCTCTTCCTTCATCTGGATAAAGTTTAAGAATTGGGCGAAGTCCTTTCTACTGGAAAGTAGACCTCTGATATGGAGAAGGCTCTGAACATGTTTCTAAATGGTTACTCTTCCCTTCCCCCTCCCAGAGCCAAGAGGGTATCTTTCTTGGACTTTCACCATAGACACGTGATGGGGTTCCTGGAAGGAAAGCCCATAAAAATGTGGGTTCTCTCTAAGGTTGTGGTTCCCAGCAGTTTTTCACCCTCACACTAGTCTCCACTCAACCTCCCAGAATTCACCAAAATTACCACTTAAGTGTCACTACCAGTTTATGGTTCCAACAGCTTCTATTGCTGTATCTCTCTGGGTGCACTTATCTCTCTAGGTGTTGGGTTGCTGGTTTAGCCTGTAACCTAGTTCTCTGATGCATCCAAGATATCATTGTCCAGTTTTTTCTTATGGTAAATATGGGAGTTCTGACTTCCAAGCTCTTTACATGTTTGGTCTGAAACTAGAAGCCACAATTCATTTTTGATGTATAATATTGAATACATGAATTACCACTGTGATACAATTTCTAACATTCCTATTTAGGGATGATCTGCAAGAAAAATATCCTAGATCCTTATTTCCACCCTTTGAAAATGTAACATAAAGTGACAAAAATATGTAAAACACATCTAGGGCAAAACTTAAATATATAGAGAGACTTTAACTTTTAATTTAAAAATGAGACACAATATTAATAAAATCCCCTAAATATACAATGCCCCATGCCCCCCAACACAGTACCAGACAAATTAATTTAAACAATAACATAGAAAAAAAGAATAAACAAGAGGAACCAAGAAAACCATGTATAAAAGGGAAGAAGACTAAGTCTATAAAATATTTAACATACTGTAAAAATATAATAAAATGCACAGTTTAAAAAAATATGATTGCTGCACTTTTCGATAGGCCAACTAGGACAAAATCCAAAGTTTAGAAACAGACTTAAATCTTAGAGAAATTTAATATACTAGAAAATTAGCATCTCAAATCAGTGGGGAAAAGATGGCATTTTTAAAGCAGTTATGTTGGGACAGATGTATAACCATTACAAAAAAAGATAAATGTACATTCTCACCTTGCTACTTACAAGATGATAAATTCCAAATGCCCCAAAGATTTAAATATTAAAAATGAAACTATGCCAGTGTTAACAGGAACCATGAGTAAATTTCATTAAAACCTGAGAGAGGGGCTTCCGTGGTGGCGCAGTGGTTGAGAGTCCGCCTGCCAATGCAGGCGACACGGGTTCATGCCCCGGTCCGGGAAGATCCCACATGCCGCAGAGCGGCTAGACCCATGAGCCATGGCCGCTGAGCCTGCACGTCCGGAGCCTGTGCTCCGCAACGGGAGAGGCCACAACAGTGAGAGGCCCGCATACAGAAAAAAACAAACAAACAAACAACTGAGAGAGGATAGAATTCTTCCTAAATATAACTCAAAAACCAGAAGTGAAAACTAAAACATTTGATAATTTGACTATATTAAAATAAAACAATTTCATTAAAACATAACCTAGAAAACAATAGGCAGAAGACAAACTGTGGTAAAAATAAAATACAGAACATATAGAAAGAGATAACATCCTTAACATTTAAAGAGCTCCTAAAAATCAAAATAGAAAGACCAAACCCGAAGTGAAAATGGGAAGAAGTTATGAAAAAGAGAAACAAATGCAATTAGAATTTAAATATACAAAACTATGTTCAGATTCAGACATAAGACAAGGGAAAATTAAACAAGCATTTAGGGGCATTTATGGAAATAATGATAAAATTTGAATTAAGTCTATAATTTAGTTAATTATATTGTACCTCCAAAGGATACAAAGTTTCAGTTATGCAAGATGAATGAGTTCTGGAGACCTAATGTACAGCATGGTGACC
Organism: Delphinus delphis; assembly: GCF_949987515.2. Lineage (NCBI taxonomy): Eukaryota > Metazoa > Chordata > Mammalia > Artiodactyla > Delphinidae > Delphinus > Delphinus delphis. The sequence continues at coordinate 174,896,884 of NC_082683.1, forward strand.
ACAGTTAACAATACTATATTATCCACTTTAAATTTGCTAAGAAGGTAGATCTAAAATCTTTTACACACACACACACACACACACACACACACACCACAGTAACTATGTAGAGGGGTGGATAAGTCTTTTATGATTGTGGTGATGATTATTATTATTATCTCACAACGTATACATATATCAAAACATCAAATTGTACCCCTTAAATATATACACTTTTTTGTATGTCAAAGATATCTCAGAGAGGGGCTTCCCTGGTGGCGCAGTGGTTGAGAGTCCGCCTGCTGATGCAGGGGACACAGGTTCGTGCCCCGGTCCAGGAAGATCCCACATGCCGCGGAGCGGCTAGGCCCGTGAGCCACGGCCGCTGAGCCTGCGCGTCCGGAGCCTGTGCTCCGCAGCGGGAGAGGCCACAACAGTGAGAGGCCCGCGTACCGCAAAAAAAAAAAAAAGATATCTCAGTGAAGTTGTTTAAAATATAATACTATACCAATGTTAATTTCCTTGTATTGGTAATTTTACCATCGTTATGTGTTATGTATGATATTAACCTTAGGTATAGCAAGGTGAAGGGTATATATTTATGTTGCAACTTTTCTGTGTGTCTATAATTATTTCAAAATAAAGAGTTAATTAAAAAATTAAGCTACACACACGAAAACAAAACAAAATATTTTTAAAAATAATGAATGACCACTTTATATTTATCTCTCAGTAAAAATCCAAAAGCTTGAAAATGCAACTTGTTGGTAAGGTTGTGAGGTAACAGGCACTCACCTTCCTTCTTGGTGAGAATACAAAATAGTATAGCCTTAAGAGAGGGACACTTTCAACACAGTGTTTACCATTAAATTCAGCAAAGCCATGTGCAGTATAGTGATTTATAAGAAATATGTATTTGGTTATCCCAATGACCATTTCTCATATATTAGTGGGTCTTTGTCCAGGGTTCCAGACTCACAGCTCCCCAAACCCTTGGAATTTCCTAACTGAGGAGAGATATAAAGGTGTCTTTGGGGCTTCCCTGGTGGTGCAGTGGTTGAGAGTCCACCTGCTGATGCAGGGGACACAGGTTCGTGCCCTGGTCCGGGAAGATCCCACATGCCGCGGAGCGGCTGGGCCCGTGAGCCATGGCCGCTGAGCCTGCGCGTCCGGAGCCTGTGCTCCGCAACGGGAGAGGCCACAACAGTGAGAGGCCCGCGTACCGCCAAAAAAGCAAACAAACAAAACAAAACAAAAAAAGAGAGAACAAATAAGTATACACAAAATATCATAGGTGCTAGGGGAACAACTCATTACTATAAAACAACTTAGAGTAATAATAGAGGAAAAATTAAGTATTGGTCAGGTGACTTCAAATGACTTGTATTTTGGAATAACCAAAAAGTCCTGATCAATAAGGAAATGTTATTCTTTACAGAAAAATTCCATGGAAATTGAGTGGAAGGAATTATAGAATTAGAAAACATCATTTTGTACTGCTGCTTAAATGACAGGTTTGGGCAATGATAATGAATATATACTACAGACATTTGGTGAATAATGGATAAAGAACTGAATATTTACATGGTATCAATGTATCCCAAGCTCATCACTGGGGAAAAAGCACAATGACACAATGCAGGAGTCATTTTGTTACCACCTGAACCCACCGAACTATCTTAGGATACAGCCAGTAGACACAAATCCATATGTGACCCATTTATTTCAACTAGTAAATAACATGAAAAATTGGGGGCATCAGAACATAATACTGTTTTATACTATAAGTGGTTTAAGAGGCATAACTAACAATTGCAACGTGTGGACATATTTTTGGATGCTGATTAGAACAAACTATACAAAGACATTTTTGAACAACAAAAGAAATTTGAATATGGACTGGGTTTAGTAAAGATATCAAGGTATTTTTTAGGTATGATAATGGCATTGTGGTTATCTAGAAACTATTCTTTATAAAGACATGCTGAAATATTTAAAAGGGAAATATTAATGTCTGGGATTTGATTTAAAATGTTTAATCAAATTTCAAAAATAAGGACAAAAAGGATAAAGAAAGTGTGGCAAAACAGTGTTAATTTTAAAAATGAGTGTTAAAGGTATGGGGACTTATGATATTCTATCTACTTTCAAACTACAGTGAAAATTGTATGATATTTTCCAAAGTTTTTAAAAAAATTTTTTGGGGGGGGGACAAAATCCATCAGAGTAATTCAAAAATTTCTTTTTGTTGATACCTAACAATTTTTTTGCTTCTCATAGTGATATTTGAGAAATTAAGTGCATTTTATCTCTTAAAAAGCCTGCAATGAGGAACTAATTTGAATGACAAAAGAAGGAACAACTGAACAGCAAAATAAATACTATGGTACTAGACTGTAACTCAAAATATAAATATACCCAAGTCCATACTGATAAATTACTGGATAAATAGAGGGAAAGAGATAAATCTTCCTTACAAAAGAATTAAAAATAATTTATATAGACACTTCCTCCTCCTCCTTAATTGTGGGCTGAACTTAGTGAGTTGCTTCCCAAGAATAGCACACGAAAAGGTTAGAAAAAGAACTTTTCAGTGGAGAAAGCTGGCAAACTCTACCTTAGCCAGGAGATCAGGTCAGCACCACCAATGGTAAGTCATGTTGATAGTGCGTTCCCACTGATGTGATGTGATTCACTTCTTTGGTACCTTCTCCCAAATCCATAACCTCAGTCAAGTCATGATAAAAACATCAGACAAACCCAAACTGAGAGATATTTTACAAAATACCTGATCAGTTCTCCTCAAAACTGCCAAGGTCATGAAAAACAGGGAAAGACCAAGACACTGTCATGGACAGAGGCAACAAATGAGATACGATTAGGAAATGCCATATAGAATTCACGACTGGGTCCTGGGACAGAAAAATGGCATTAGTAGAAAGAACAGAAATCCAAATAAAGTCTAGTTTAGTTCATAGTAATGGACTAATGCTGATTTCTTAGTTTTGACAAATGCACCAGGATTATGTAAGATGTTAGCAATGGCAACAGCTAGGGAAAGAGTATGTGACAACTCCTGTATTATCTTTGTAACATTTCTATAAATCTATAAACCTTCCAAAATTAAAACTTATTAAAAATAAATTTCTGATCAAATTTAAAAACTTAACAATGTATTATTTGAGTCCTAGCAAAAATAGCAATTAGGCATTAGAAAAGAGGCCTTTACAGGACTGCAGGTGGGGAAGGACACCATTGAACTGCATAATACTAGAGAAAGTGGGTGAATTGTCCTGGGACTAAAGCCTGGAAGAGAGGCAGGCTAATGGGAGCTTTTATCCACTTGCAGATTAAAGCCTCTGTGGGAGAGGAAAAGGAACCTTGTAGGAGTCAAGTCATAACTAAAGAGAGGGTTGCTATACATAGAACATAAGCAGAGCATTTTCCCAGCTCAAAGCTTTTAGCCACTCACAGATGAGCTTGGGGAAGGCCTGGGAATTATAAAAACCAGATTCCAGTTTCAGCTCTGCCAGTAATATGCTGACAGTGAACAAGTCATGTGATTTTTCTCATTCTTGATTCTCTCAACTATGGGTTGAAATTCATCCACAGCTTTGAGTCTATGAATTTATAAAGGCAAGTTTTTTAATCCCTTTGGATATTTGAATAAAGCTTTATATTTGACAATGACATAAAAATTTAAATATATTGCAATATGAGAGGGATATAAAAATAGTTTTGGTCAGCATATAAAGCTCTAAATTCTCATTCTGACAAGTCCTTGGTTATGGCAGGAGGTAATTTAGCATACAATTACAATGTATGTAGGTTTGACCATAGAGAGTCATGCCTTTAATTCCTGAAGTATTCATCATACTTGCTATGATATTACCTGCAAGTATCATTCAGAAGCACAGGAACCTGTTGGACTGCACCATGAATGTGCAGTCAGCAAGGTCCAGATGATGAGAAAAACTACAGCCCAGTTTTTCAGTAGACTAATTGTAAGGAAAGAAGAGGACTGATTAGGGACTTATTAAAAGAGACTTAAAAGTCATATTAAGTTTAAAAAGGGAACGGATAAATATAAAAGCATGCATATCTGGGTTATAAAACTAAAAATGAAGTGATCATTATGAACTCCAGGATAACAGTTACTCATGGGGAGACAGAGAATTTGTAATTGTGGTGGGACACATGGATGGGGCTTCTAGGTGACAGGCAAAGTACTATTTTTTGACCTGAGTAGTAGTTCCAAGGGTGTTAGCATTTTAATAATTCTTTACAGTATACATTTGTTTTGTGTAGTTTTCACCCTTTATTTTATTATAATATGTAATAAAATCTTCATGTGTTGCTGGCAGAATGCTGTGTACTCCATTTACAAAAATGAATAAGAAACTTTTCCTATAATCAAAGGCTAGAATCAAGTAGAAAAAAAAAAGGTGACAAAATGAGCAACAGAAGCTTGCAATTCTTATTATGAAATTAGATAGAGTGAAGTCCAGTGGATGGGGTGTAGTTTTGCCTAGTTACCTTATAAGTGTTTTTGAAGGAGAGATAATGCAACGCTTAAGCTTAATATTTAAAGGTTAATCACTGTTTTCAAATGGACAAGAGGATGGAGCCATCCAGAAAGAAGGGGATGATTATTTTACCAAAACATATTTTTTAACAGGTAAAATCATGACTCATACAAATGTAAAATAAATATGTATCTAAGATTTTATTTAACTCACTAGTTAATGAAGGAATTAGTAAGATGTTAGAGGTGGTTCACAGAAGAATTCAAGACGCACACACGTATTGGTCAACAGGAATGCTAAAATGACTTTACAAATAGGTACAAAATTCATCAATATCCATAGGGCAGTAATCAAATGCATCTCCACTGGGCTAATCTGTGTTTATGTGAACCAGAAGCATGGGCATTACTATCAGTGTTCAACAATTTATAGAACTGTCAAATACCTCAAAGACAATGAGAAGGGAAGATAACTCCAAAGGGTGAACTAGACAGAAGGGATGGGGTGAGAAAAGAGGCTGAAAAGGTGGACAGGGGCCATATCATGAAGCTGAGTGAAGCCTTTTATTTTGTATGGCACTAGGGAATAAGCAGAGACAATTCTGAGTGGCCCTGGGGGTCGTTTTCTCTTCTTCTTCTGTAGCTTAGGAATAATTTAGTATAGGAGTTGTGAGTTAGATCAGTGGAAAAGTGGTAAACTCTGGCATTTCCTTAACTAAGACTCTCCCGTTGATACACAGATGCTGTCTGTCCTCCTTTCCTTGTATTTTGAGTGACTGAGGGGAAGCTTTACTCTTGGCACCCTTCTGTGAAATGTCCAGTGCAGCTATGCCCATGGCAGGCATGCTTTTACGCGGAATAAGGCAAGTGTGGAAGATTTTGTGTGCTTTTGCTTCTCTGCCTGTCAGTTTCCTCAATGAACCAAATGTAATATTTTTTAGGAATGTTAGTATCTTTTCCTCCTTTTGCATTAGAGGTAGTCAATGAATCTGTTTTCCGTTTAATTTTGTTTTACTGTTACAAGTAGCAGTAGTAATATTTTGATTTTCAAATTAACATAATCAGAATTTTGGAAGAACTAGTGTGAGCCAGTATTCACACTGTGTTGCTGTGTTGAAAAATAACCAAATTAGAAACTAACACACCATTGTAAAGCAATTATACGCCAATAAAGATGAAAAAAAAAAAAAGAAAAATAACCAAATTGCTCTGATTGAAAGCAGATTGGGAAGAATTATGGAAAGGGAGACTTGATGAGTTTTCTGGAATGTAAGTTCTTTAAGAGTTCCCTTACCTCATGCTGGTTATACAGTTTACTCTCCAAATGGCTGGTAAAATAGTACTGATTTTGACTACTTGATTGGTCATAGAACATGGGTATTTCTTAGATAACATCAAACGCTCAGACTTTCAGGTAGAACTAATTAGGCAATTAGCCCTTTATTTGAAAAGACTTATTTGGCGTTATAGAGTTATATTTTTCATTCAATGCACATCTGAATGAAAGAGACAGTTCTATCCCCCCTTACTTCAATCTCCTTTGTTCCCCTACAATTTAGCAGCTGCAGAACTGGGCTGTAGTTCCCCCCACAGCCGGGATCTCACTGCTTGCACCTTCATGGTGCAGTTAAACATGTTCCTCTGTCCTCTGTCATTTCTGCAGATTGGCAGCTGGGTCCAGAGACTGGATATCAGATTTGATCTCTTTGGAAAACTGTAAGTAGAATGTAGTATGGCTATAGGAAGCACATAATGTCTGCTTGTCTCTTTTTGTGATCTTAGCCACCGTTGAAGTTTAACACCTGTATCTAATCATTTGTTGGTTTAAAAAGCTGAGATTTTAATATTATTTCACTTTTATTTGTTTGTCAGAATATATCTTATTAAAGCAATACTTTCTCTCAGTCACTCTTTGGTTTCCCATGGTAGAGTTAATAAGAAATACAGGATAACTGCTTAATTGTTCCCTTTATTAACCAGTTTTCATTTTAATATGTTAATTTCTATAATCCTCTGCAGGTAGGCAATTCTTTTTAAATATTGCTATGCACCCACAGATGAAAATAAGTTTGATGTATTCAATCCACTCTCGTTATTAAAAGTACTGAAAGTCTGATCGTCCCTTTGTGGTTAGTGGAAGACTAGTAAGTTGGCCCTTGAATAATTTGAATTGACTCCATTAGTCTTTGATAGCTTCCCTTCTAACCGATATGGCAAGATTTGCCAGGCTCAGCTCGTGCATTTCCTGTCTCAGACCTCAGCAATGTCTCCACTAAACCTAGGTCGCTTTTAGTGAGAAGTGACACTTCAAGGCCACAATATGAGTCTCATCACGAAAGCATTAGTCATTGTATCTAGGTCTTAATAGTGAAAAGAGGAAGGGAATATTTATAAGTAGGAAAAATATACAGCCTAGCTCCATCCAACATAAAAGACTGGAAACAATAACCAACCCAGTAACAACTTCCCAAATTTATCCTGATACAGTCAAACTTCAAGACTAAGGAGATTTAAATTAAATGCTTCCTTATTGCATCTATATGTCCCTTATTCCACCCTAAAAATTCTGCTTCTCAAGGACACAGGAGATGATAAATAAGAATATCCACTAATTATTCATTTTGAAAATTATTCTCAGAATACTAATACTACCACCAATGTAATTACTGAAATTAAAGCTAGGAAAGTTTTCTTGAATCCTGGCTCATTCTAAAAGTATAAGAAAACTAATTTCATGTGAAAATAAACAACAGAAATGTATCAAATTCAAATTCCATGCAAAGTTATCATAAGAAAAGAAAAGAACAAGGAACATAATCATATAAATGCACACATTCACAAAAGGTAAGTATGAAACTGAGCCTCATTTTAGTAGGTCTTAATTTCTCCTAATGCCAAGGCAAAGACAACAACGATTCCAACTATCAACTTTCTGTACTGAAGTTATAAAACAATAATATTAGGTTAGAATATAAATGAGAGTGTAATGGTTGGAAATGGGTTGTTGAAACTAATATTTATAAAGTATCTGTTTCTTGAGAAACTTAAGAAAACTAATTGAAAAGCTATGAGTAATTCCATGAGCAATAATAGCAGTAATGGAATTCATTAAGGTAACAGGATATGTGTGTGTTTGTGTGTGTGCATGTGTGTGTGGTAAAAGACGGCCATCACCATGACCATGACCGATATAACACATATAACAAATATATAACACAACTGTTTTCAGACACTGAAAACAGGCAACATAGACATGCGATACTTAACAGAAGAGAGACAGATGAAGTGAGCCATACAACTTCAACTGCCTTCTTTGAAGACTTCAGTGCAGGGAAGAAATGTAAGGCTCATTTAGAGACTGAGAAGTTTACAGGGGTACTCCTTAAATAGAGCAAAAAGTACTATTTTAAGATGAGGAAATAGTGATCTGCATTCAGGGAGAGCAAGAGGGCTGAAATTTGCAAGACAAAGTACTAGAAAGAGCTCAAGAAGTTTGTACGAGGGTACCTTGGAGTCTGGCTGAACACCAAGCAGCTCTCACGCAGGATAAAACTCCACGAGCATTGACAGAGGACACCTACTGTGAGATATACGTTAACCTTCAGAGCTTACACAGGGCTAAGGGACATTCAAGTACTTAACATCCAGAATAGCAAAGCTTTAATAAACACTCTGAGAATTCATTAGAAATTTAAGAATCTTTCTATCTTAGTAATTAAGGCTATTCTAGGCTCACCATAACAAAGTTCAAATAAAAGTCTTTATGGACAAACCTGATACTCAGATAACTGCCTGACCAAGACCAACTCTATCATCATTAAATGAAGACTAATAAAGTCCTGATATTTAACATCACAAAATTCAAAATGTTTAGCATCAATATATAATTATTAGACATCTGAAAGAGTAGGAAAACGTGCTATTAGCCGGAGAAAAATTGGTATAAAAGCAGACCCAGAACCACAGTGAGGAATTTTCAAAAAAGGACTTCAATACAGGTATTTTAAATATGTTCAAGTACTTCAAAGAAAAAGAACATAATAAAGAAAAATGCAAACTATAAAAAAATGGAATTTCTGGAACTGAAATTTAAAAAATTACAGAATAAACCTAAAACAGATTAGGCACTGAGGAAGAAAAGATCAGTGAAAATTTCTATCAAGACATAGCAATGAAAAATATCTGAGGAACAGAGAGAAAAGAGGCTGAAAAAACTGGATAGTTCCTAAGTGACCAGGGGGACAATGTCAAGGGGTCAAACATACCTGTAATTGGAGTTTTCTGAAAATGGAAGAAAGAGAAAAACAAATAGGAGAATCAACGCCTAAAAGTTTCCAATTTGATGAAAACTATAAAACCACACATCCAAGAAACTAAACAAATCCCAAGTAGAATGAATATCTTTCATATCATAATCAAATTTTAAAAAATCAGAGACAAAAAAAAATCTGAAAAGTAGCAACAGAAAAAAAGACACATTAGAGCATAAGAACTATGATACAAATTATTACTGACGTTCTCATCAGGAATAATGGAGGCCAGAAGACAAAAATGCAACATCTTAAAAGCATTGGAAAAAAAGAACAAAAAAACGTGACTGTAAACCTAGAATTCTATCCTATGAGAATACTCTTCAAGCTAAAGGATAATTGTGCCCCAAAGAATGATTATCAGCTCAAGTCATCATGTAGCATCCACCCTGTTTTTCTTCTCCTACTTCCACCTGTCTGCACACACACACAGAGTTAGCCCACACATCTTCCAATTCTCTTTCAGACCTCTGGACAGGTCTTTAATGTAATTTACTTGTGTCCATGCTTTCACAGTCTCTCTCTCCACAGTTCTATCAGCCTGTGAAGAGCACATCTTACACGCAATTTCAGCAAATCTTATGAAAAATAGTAAATTCCTGTCTCATACTCCTCTGAATATAGTAATTCAAATATAGTCTTAGGGACTAGAATATGTCCTTGCTCACCAGCCCTTGCCCTCATTCACCTTTACAAAACTAAACCTCATATATATATATATAGAGAGAGAGAGAGAGAGAGTGCTAATAAATACTAGAGACTAAAGGAGTTTGTGGTGGAAGTGTAATCTGCATTATCAACATCTGTTTCCAGCTAGACTTGCCATAAAATGCCCTCCTGTACAATATTTTTAACAGTCAATTTTCAGCCAAGGTGAACTTAAAAATATGTTCAAAGTAAAACTTATAGAATCAGGGGCATATAGTATAAATATATACTAAATATTCTTTAATTTCATTTCTGCAAATGTTTTGAGCTCCTAGCTGGTATCCCTAAAAGGGATCCCTGTGAATCTTTAAGAATAACTATTTTCTTAAAATCAATAATTCAGAAAGATTGAAAATAAATTTTCTTTTAGATTTGTTAACTTTTTTTTTTTAATATATACAATTTTAGAGGAATTAAAGCATTAACTACTGGAGATCAAAGACTTGGAAAGACTAAAGCACATGCTACTGGTGATCAAAGGCTCTGATAATTCCGGATCTTCTTTTCTACTGACCTCTGGGAATTTGTAAGAATAAATCACTTAATATCTATCATCCCTGCCTTTTTTTTTTTTTTTTTTAATGTGAGTTATGGTCTAGATCAGCATTTCTTAGATATTTGGGTTTCATGAAAAAAAAGAAAAAAAAAAAAAGAAAAAAAAGAAGCTGAACCAACTTTGAGTTGCCGTTTCTTTTTTAATAAGAACATAAAATAAACAATCCTACAAACTGCCGGCTCTAGTTACAATATTTCATTAAAAACATTTTAAGATTAAAAAAGGCAAAAGGACAAATTCAGAATAAGTGCTTCATATTAAAAATAGATACTATTAAAAATAGTTTAAGGAAAAAATTACATATGATCTTTTATTCCCATTTTCATCATGGACTGGTAAAAATTTTACAAACGTCTGAAGTCATTCCATGGACCTGTGCTTAAAAATCATTGAATTAAATGCTTCTTACTATCCCCTTCAACTGTGAAACTCTATGATCTATCTTCTTATTTTGATACAATATGTAAAGCAAATGTGATTAACATTACATAGCATTATGTCAGTTAAATGTAATTTACCTAATTCAATGTATTTAAATAAGTAAAAATACTTAATTTTAAGAACAAGGGAAAATATGATTGGTGTAGCACTTTGCCACACACATTTTAACGCGTACTACACACGTTAAAGACCTTTTTAAAAAGTTCCTGTGGGAAATGACAGTGTCATTTGGGTCTAGCATCATTCTGGTTGCACAAACTAGAAGGAGAAGTTGTGCTGTGGTAATACTAGTCTTTATCTCAGAGACCAAGAGTCATTTTGCAAAATTGTAGTCTCATTTCCCTAAACAACTCCAGACTGAATTGTACTTTAGTTCCTCAGTTCTATATTTTTGCAGAGGCAGAAACCCAAGCTCTTGATTTTTTTTTTAAAGTGTTGCTGACGGGTTGAGATAACTTTTTACTCCATTATGTATAACCATGGAATAGCATTAACAAGTGAAAGATGTAATAAATTAGACATCTCTACATTTTAGACAGAGAAGATGGAAACATCATTGTTTTTCTCTTCTCAATTAAATATGTGTGAACCAAAAGAAAAAACTTTTTTCAAGTTAATATATGGTTCAGGAAAAGAAGAAACAAGCAAAGAAGCCAAAATCAGGTAAAAATCATAATTTTTTAAGTTAGCCTTATACTTTTAAAAACATGATCGACATTGAATATTTGTTAGCACTTGTTTTTAAAATATCTGGTTGAAAATATATTGATTGTAATATTACAACTGAAAAAAATCTATTTATTAGGAGTAAATAACTGTTAAATCTAAAAGTATTTTTATTTTATTTTTTAAAATGCAACAATTTTAACCACACAGGAGAACTTGTAATAATATTTATTGAAATATAATCTCAAATACTTTAAAGTCACTGAGGGGAAAAAAAACAAGTATATTTCACATATGCTATCCTAATTCCTCCATAAACAGTATTTAAATGAAATTCTTAAGAAAACCACTGAGCGTGTCCAGAGTGAGGGAGGTGGGTGAGAAGGGGTGTCCAGGTGATTACCAATCCCAAATCTGTTTGTCAGTCAGAAGGAGAGATTTCAATTGTCATCCAAGTTGTCCTGAAGCTAATGCCTTTTCATTACAGAGCTAAGGAAAAAAGAAATAGGCTAAGTCTTCTTGTGCAGAAACCTGAGTTTCACGAAGATACTCTTCCCAGCAGATCTGGGCAATTGGCCAAAGAAACAAGGTGAATAACTTGTAATTATCTGAGGGGGGGGGGGCATTTTGCTGATTCTATCATTAAAGATTTAAGAAAGAGGAAATTAGGGATTACCATTTTATTGAATATTACACAGTAATATAAGGAAGGGTTAGCGATCTCATTTCAAAAAAACTAGATCTATTCCATAAAATTAAACCATTTTAATAGCTTGAATTAAGTAATCTCATAAAAATTTAAAGATGCTCTTTTAAAATTATATGCCTGCCAATTTTAAATGATATATTTTACTCCTTCATCACTTTGTATTTTAAACTGATGAAATACTCATTAATTTAAGAGTTTGCACAATGTCATTGAGAAGTGCTATTCATCTCTTTCTTCAGTAGTTTGGAAAAAATGCCCTAGGTACAGTATCAAGTAAAGCACAAAAAGGGATGTTTTGTAACTTTTAGCCATTTCTTTAGTTCAAACAGAAAATGGAATAACCTTATACACTAGGATAATATAAATTTTTCCAAATATGAAATATGACCAATAAAAGATCCAAGACAAATATATTCAATTCTCAATTATCAACATTTCTAAAATATTTGTTGTATTAAGAATGTTTCCTATTTCTTACCCTTTTAAAACTTCATTAGTCAAACTTCCTGTATCTGTTAAAAAAAAATTGTTGCATATTTTGGTAAGAGTTTCAAGGAAATTGCAGTTTTAAAAAAGTTTGACTGAAAGACACTGTTAGATTAGGTTCTCCTATTTGCCAAATTAAGAAAGATAATTGACCTGATTTCTTTGTTTTTAACCTAACACATGATTATTTTTCCCTAGAAAATAAAATAATTCATGAGAAAATAATGTTATTTTAACACATTGTTTTATAGGCAAAACCCAATGTATTTGAACTTTCCAATATAAATACAATTTCCATTGTATAATAATCAAAGGAGAAATCCTGTGAAATATGACTGAAAAGAGCAGTATGATAGCACATGTTAGAGCAGATTCATAAGTAGAGTTTCTGCATACTCCATTATAAAACATTGTTTCTTGAACAGAATCTCTCCTGAAGAAGCAGTGATATGGGGTGAATCATTTGACAAACTGCTTTCCCATAAAGGTTAGTGCTACTTTTCCCAAATACTTTATTCTTTAATGGAAAAGCATACAAAATATGTATGTAACTATACAAAGCAGGCTGTTATAAAAATTTAGTCTGATTGATAATTTACAGCAATATGAGTTTTTGATCCACAGAAATAACTAAATAATAGAACAGTCAACTAATAAGAGTATTTTAAAAATACTCTTATTTTATTAAGAATTACTTATGGTGGATGAAATATTTCTTGGTGCTAGATGAATAGTTCCATATTTTCAGTGTTTTTAGTTTGTGAATGAGATCCTTGGTTTTATTAAATCCCAGATTATCTGTGTTATTTTTACTGTTAAGTGATCAAAAATCTAAAGTAGCTCTGTTCATGGATATTTAGGAAACCTTCGTGAAAATATATATTGTTTTAATTTTATAAATGCTTCACTCTTTGCATCAGTCATCAGAATTTTGCAGAGTAACTGAGAATCAGGTGGGCATTTAAGGTGGAGCTTTGTAGATGAGATGGAAAGTGAGGACAAATACTGAGTTTGTCCAAGCACAGGTCAGAGGACAGGCTGCCTGGATTGCTAATCCTTAGAGTCAGCTGCATAAGGAAACAGCTGAGTAAGCATTTTTTCCTGGCCTTTATTCAATCCACAGTTTCTTTCAGGGAGTAAAACTGACAGACTGAACCGAGTAGGCGATGAGGCTAAGCAACCACAGGGTTCATTGCTTTCCACGTTAAACCAGGCAGAGTCTGCTTAAGAAGCAACACTTTATCACTACCAAATAGCCACACACTTCCTCTAGCCCACAGCTTTTATTTGTATCTCCAAGTTCTTCTATTCCTTACCGCATTTCTTTGGGTTAGCCTGAGGCTAACTACTGTTTACAGCATTGCCAGTGGTTTTCTCATCCTAAGGTGTCTACTGGAAGCAGGAGCTCCTGTTGCTGGGAGTGCAGTACTTGCAATTCAGCCTCAAGTACTATGCACTCTTTGATGAAACCAACTTTTCTAATCTGTCTTCATGTCCTTTAATTTTCTCCTAATTGTCCATCCATCTATAAGGTTTTGGTGACCAGTTCATGTTCCCCTAGATTTACTGACAGAGAATCCTATTTCTGCAGACTCTCCCTGAAGACCTTCCCTCTTCCAATGAAAACAGATTCTGCCTCTGAATTGTAATATTGACTCAGAGAAAGAAAAGTATAGGTAGAGAAATCAAGGCTTAAATTTAGGCAAGGATGTAGTGAAAATGGAGGGTAGTGGTAAGAAAGGAAGTTCATGCTGAAAAAAGTTTAATGGGTTACTCCATCCTCATTTCACCTTAATGCTCTATAACTCCCTATTTTGGAGAAAAATAATGTGAACAGCTTTCTTCAACTTTTCTTCATTCCCAGTATCCACCCATTTCTTGACTTTTGTTAAAATTCTTGCCAAATATATGTAAAACCTATCTCCCATTCTCATTATCTCCTCTGTCACTCTCTTGGTTCAGGTATTTATCTAATTACAACCTGTGTAAAACTTTCCTCCCTAATTCATGCCCCCCAAACTTATTTCTTCTTTTAATCTCCTATTATTTCCACCATTTGGGCACAACTCAGCCCTTGAGCCTCTTCACTAGTCAGAGCAAGGAAAAAAGAAGTGGAATTCATTTTTTTTTCCAGTTTGAATGTTTATTATAAGGAAACATGTCTTTTCATCTGTGGATCTCCAAACCCAGCACCTGGTAAATATTAAGTGTTCGAATAATATAACCAAATTTGTTGCTAGGAAAAACTTAGTCCTGGGTCCCTTTCGAGATTTGAGCTCTGGTTCTCTTCTGCCTCACAATCACTTTCCTAATCACTTTCATATTCAGCTTCCTCAACTGTAAATGGAGATCACAATGTCTTTAGCTCCAATAGAAATAAATTTCTGTCAGGATTACATGAGATGAGTAAGAAGCCAATAACTGTTTTCTGTTTCTTTTTTTTTTTTTTAACATCTTTACTGGAGTGTAATTGCTTTACAATGGTGTGTTAGTTTCTGCTCTGTAACAAAGTGAATCAGCTATACATATACATATATCCTCATATCCCCTTCCTCTTGCATCTCCCTCCCACCCTCCCTATCCCACCCCTCTAGGTGTTCACAAAGCACCGAGCTGATCTCCTTGTGCTATGTGGCTGCTTCCCACTAGCTATCTATTTTACGTTTGGTAGTGTATATATGTCCATGCCACTCTCTCATTTCATCTCAGCTTACCCTTCCCCCTCCCCATGTCCTCAAGTTCATGCTCTACATCTGAGTCTTTATTCCTGTCCTGCCCCTAGGTTCTTTAGAATCATTATTATTATTATTTTTAGATTCCATACATATGTGTTAGCATACGGTACTTATTTTTCTCTTCCTGACTTACTTCACTCTGTATGGCAGTCTCTAGGTCCATCCACCTCACTACAAATAACTCAATTTCGTTTCCTTTTATGGCTAAGTAATATCCCATTGTATATATGTGCCACATCTTCTTTATCCATTCATCTGTCGATGGACACTTAGGTTGCAACAAGCCAATAACTGTTTGACACTACACAAATGTAAATGGCTTCTGCTATCATGAAAAATAATTATCAACAATAAATTTAATAATCTTTTTCTGTTTTGCAACCTGCTCCCAGCTGTATAAACATCACTTACAGGGTTAAATTTCAATGGAAAGAAATATATAAGCTGGACTTTTCTTTAACTTAATACATTGGTATATAATAATTTCATCATACTCTCACGACCCATTAGAGAGAATAAAGGTTCTCTCTAGGCAATTAGTCCTACAGAAAATCCTCCCCTGGCATTCTCTAATCATGTTGCTTTACAAGTAGTCAAAACCAAATGGAAAAAAATCTGCTCCTCTCTGTTCTCTACTGGTGGAAATATTAAAGTTCTGTAAAACAGCAGCAGTTGGAACCTAGAGGGGGTAGCATGAATAACAAAAATCAGCACTGACCCACTTAGACATTATTATCATTGCTCATGATCAAAGTGCTAATTAAATTATACTGGATTCACAAAAAATTATGTTAATGGTATTCTTTTAATCAATCCCAAAAATTCAGTTATTCTAAATTGCAAATCTTATTGTACTATTAAATTATAAAGCTTAAAATAATCACCTAAGAAAGTCTCATGGTTGCAATGGTCAAATTCAGCTCATTTCTATTGACTTGACTGTAGGCCAAAAAGAAAAAAAAAAGGAAAGTTTTACACTCATGCACACACAAACACACACACACTTCAAGACCTTGCTCTATCAGATTTTATAGAATTTCCGTTTCGTTAAATGTGTAAGTTTCTCAAATTCTGTATGCCATATCTATATAAAGGAAATGGAAAATGTATTAAATTTATTCAAATGGGAAGTGAAGTGATAAGTCAAACAAAGTACATCAGAAAATTTGAGTATTTATTTGACAAAAAAATGCCTGATACTAAAACCACTGCAGAATAATTATTAGCATCTTTAGGAAAGGAGCAGAGTAGATGGTTCTTATGCTAGATTTTAGGGGATTAATAAAAAATTCACTAGCTGGACAAAGAGAAAGAGATCATCCAAGCAGAAAGCCAACATAGGCATGGGGCATTAAACAGTGCAATTTATTTAGCGAACTAGAGAGAAAGTAATTCTTTATTGAGAAACATAATTTGAAAAAGCGTGGCTTAGGGTAACAGGTAATACATGAAACTCAAGCAGAAAGAACAGTGTTTTTGCTGTGTTCCACAGAAACCAAGGAATCCATGGAGTGTTTTGATAATTCCACTATTGTATTCAAATTTCGTTCCTAAAATGTAGCTTAACTCTTTTAAAATTAAAAAAAGCACAGAAGGTAAAATCCAAGGAAATATAACCAAAGTAGGGACTTTAGTTAATAATAACGTATTAGTATTTGTTTATTAATTATAACATATGTAGAGGCTTCCCTGGTGGCGCAGTGGTTAAGAATCTGCCTACCAATGCAGGGGACACGGGTTTGAGCCCTGGCCCGGAAAGATCCCACATGCCGCGGAGCAACTAAGCCCGTGCGCCACAGCTACCGAGCCTGCGCTCTAGAGTCCGCGAGCCACAAATACTGAGCCCACATGCCACAACTACTGAAGCCCACACTCCTAGAGCCTGTGCTCCGCAACAAGAGAAGCCACTGCAATGAGAAGCCCACGCACCACAACGAAGAGTAGCCCCCGCTCACTGCAAGAAAGCCCGTGTGAAGAAACGAAGACTCAATGCAGCCAAAAACAAATAAATAAATAAATTTATATATAAAAAAAATTATAACATATGTACCTTACCAATGTAAGATGTTAATAATAGCAGGGATCTGGAGGTGTGGGGTGTGTGGAAGCTCTGTCCTATCTTCATAACTCTTCTGTAAATCTAATCTATTCTAAAAGTAAATGTTATTTTAAAAAATGAACTCAAATATGTTATACAGTAAATTTAATACACTGCAGTCCATCAATAATTTAACCTCCATTCCTCATTTGTTTCTCTGCAGATATTAAGGTAATTTTTTTCCTGCCTTCCCTGTTTATTGACAAATTTGCCTGAAACTGAAAAATGAATCATAAAAATCTATGATTTAAAACCATATATAACAATAATTTCTAAATGTTGTTTAAGAAAAACAAAAGGAATAAACCAAAAACCAGTATCAGACTGTCATTCATAATCATCAATTTCAAATTTAGTTATCAGTCTTCTTACCAATTGACTTTATGAAAATAAATGTTACCAATATGAACTTAGCAAATCAATTAATTCCAATAAAATTACATATATATGTATATTACACTCACATATTCGTGAGTGTTTGTATGCATATATTTATATGGTTCTGTGTAAGACAGCTTTGAAAGTAAAACAATGCTGCTGATAATACATAATTTTGAAAACAATTGGATAAATAGTTTAAAATATGCCTGTAGAACTTGCAATGTTTCATGTAGGCTTTAGAAAATCATTACATGAAATTATGTCGATGCGTGCAAGATTTCAACAGGCAGAGGAAAAGGTTATTCCTGAGTAGAGAAAAAGGCAGGAAAAGGGCTAGAGAAATAAGCGATTTGCGCTTACTGGGCTTATAACCTAGGAAAGCAAGCAGGTCGCATTCACTGAGGTAAAGAGTAGTGAAAAATCACATTGGAAAATCAAGTTGGGGACAAACTCAAGAAGAGTTTGTTTGTTAGAAAGCTAACTCTGATGGATAGAAAGGTAGAATTCTATGCATATAATAGGACTGCCTACAAGGTTGTTACAAATATCAAAGTTAACCTCAACGTAAGGGCTATTTTGGAAAGAAAATGGAAGAACTTGGTGACTGAATGAATGTGTACTTATGTTGTAAAGTGAGGTGGTGAAGAAATAGGAGATGAAGAAAAAGGAGCCAAAGATCTCTAGATTTTGTTCCATATTAATAGGAAGGTAAGAGTGCCTTTTATAGATCAGAAATAGAGGTGGAAAAAATAGATTTGGAGAAGATAACAGGTGAGACTTTGAACTTTTTTAGTTGCTGGTAAACTTTATCAGCAGTTTTGCAGGGTTTTATAGGCACACACTTAGAATATAGAAGCATGATTGATTATAGAAACATTTTCTAACCATCTCACATACTTGATAAGTAAAGATTTGAAAGAGAAGGTTATTTCCTATGAAGGGAGTCTGTCAATAAAAAAAAAACTTCCAACTACTACCTGTTTATTTTCCTGTACATACTTTTTTCCAGTCACTGCAAATAATTCCAGTATTTTTAGTCTTTTTATTAACAGCTATTTGCTTGGACTTTTTGCACTTTAAATTGTGATTATATATACTAAGCTTAATTTTGAGATTAATTCATGATAAGGTAGGATAAAAGGAATATGTGAGTCATTTCACCCCCTTGATTTAAAAACATGAACTGATGATACTGTGGGAAGTACATATTACTGACTTTGAGGAAAGGCTGCAAGGAAGTGCATACTTCTCTTTTGGGGAAGGAAATTAGCACTTCTCCTTACACTTTTCACCTTGTGGCTTTTTAAGTTGCCCTTTCCAATTTTCAGTTACCAGTTTTCTGCAAGATAAGGGATTCCAGGGTTCTGCAAATTTAACTTTCTGAATCAAGCTGACCCGTAACAAACATGCAATTACTTTATCTATCTAAAAAATAAAAGTAAGTAAAATCCAGTCTAGATTATAAATGGGCCACACAAACAAATCATTATTGCACAAGTAACCACCACATTCTGTGGCAGGTCCAAAGTCAAATATCAAAGGAGAAGCAAGGCAACCTAGTACTTAAGATACCACACTGTATTTGGGTTTCCAACTTCTGAGTTCCTTGACTTTTTGTTTCATTTGGTTTCTTGGCATCAGAAAAATACTCCAACAGATGTCAGAGTTTCAATTTAGAAACATGCAATTACAAGCATTTCATATTTGTATGACACATTGAGCCAGCTTCTTCCAGTGTGAATTCTAATCCCGGGTTCTATCAAGCGCTTTTGGCAGATGTCTTCACCACTGCTTTCTTCTAAAGGACTGTTTAGTAAGTTACTGCCTCTGTGTGAGAAACGGTTCCATTGTGACCTGACTTCATGCAGCTGCCCCAAGTGAGTAAGAGAAACAGGAAGTAACTAGTGTGCTGGGATAATCCTGCACGATATTACGTATTATTTGTTTTAAAAGTCATTTACTTAAACTTTTAAATAGATGAACTACCTTCTCATTCATCATTAATTTGTTTCTTGAATCAGTATTTATTCTCCCCTATTATATTCATATTATGGCAACAAGATTCATTCACTTTAACTCATCATGAGCACTTTTAACACACAGCGCTTTTCCTTACGTTAATGCTGTGACTTCATTTTGAATGTCTGTATCAAACTCAAGACTAAGCACGGTGGTACTCCAAAGCCCAACGGCTGGTACAGAGCTGACACTCACTCATGCTTTGTGAATTAGTGAAGGACTATTTAAGTAGCATTCATGTTATTTTCTGGAAGGCTTCTATAGTCATCTTAAGTAAGCTGATTTTTCTCTGCTGCTCCAAACAGAATTAGTCACCCCTGCAATTCTCATTTCTTAGTCCTTGGTCTATACATGCCTGTCTTGCCTATTAATCTCCATATTCCTCAACAGTAAAGACTTTGTTGTTTCATGGCAGTTGAAAGACAAACGTTCTATAATTATAAACAAAATAAACCTGGATTCAAACCCCTGTGCTGTCTTTTCCCAGCGGTAAGATTCAGGGCAACTCAACACTCTGAACCTCAGCTTCTTCATCTGTATAAATGGGTAGAACAGGACTTAACTCCTTAGGGCTGGTGTGAAAATTAAATGGAACTGCCCCAATAAAAGGCATATAGCAGTGTGCCAAGGCCTTAGCAAAGACTCAAAACTTCAACTATTGTAATTAATATCATTGCATTTTCAGTTTATAATACAGTCCTCAGGTTCATACTAAGTGTTTCACAAATAATTAAAAGATAGACAAAGGAAGTTATTTTTAATAAGTAACAATTTCAGTTGTCTGGCATATGGATGATCCCTTCTAGGTGTCAATACAAAAAGTTTCTTATAATTGAGATTTATTAATAGGAAAAGTGATGACCATATCCTCCTAAAATTGTCACAGCAATTTATCAACTTGCTTTAGGAACAATCTGGTATTTAAAAACTGATCAATCATGCTTATATATGACATATAGATAGAATAAGATGAAATCCAAAAAGCATTTCCCTTCACTGGGGTCAAAGTAACTTTATTCATAAGCCCACTAAAGCATATTCTTAATTTCCTCTTTCCCGTCTAGGTCTGACCTGGAACAGACCATTCTGTTGTAAGATAGCAGGCATTTTATTTGCTAACTTTGCTTTAATTTCCATTTAAATAGTAACAGAGGAGCAAGTTAGAACAAGACAGATGTCTCTCACTGTGGGAGAGGAAGAGGCAGGACCCACATCATGAACACACAGGGCAATACCACCCAATGACAGGCTTTTCAATATCAAAGTGCACATTTCCATACGACCACTTTTGCTTTTCTTAATTAGGATTACCTGAAGATGTTCTCACCATCATTTTGCTGTCTTGCTTCCAATTGTTTCCTAATATCTAGTCAAGGAATCCTCCTCAGACTACTTTATAGCAGCTACCGAGCAAATAAGAAATTTCAGAATTCTATTAAAAAATACAAAGAATCTATCAGTTGTGAAGATAATTATGAGAGATAAATTAAGAGACTATACATATAGTTAGGATTCAATCCAGCAAAAAGTGGATGTTAATTGGAGGAAAAAAGGGCAAACATTTTAGAAATTTTGAAGAGGAAGGAAGTATGGGTGCTAAGCAGCGGTTTTTGATTACACTAAAAATTCATCAAGGGGGAATTCTCAATATATTTTTTTTAAAGTTCTGGCCAGAGGCTGGGGCATGACTATGTAACTACCTAAAGTTTGGTTTAAGCCAGCTGGTCTACAGATGGTTGTTTTTGTTGTGGCTTTTCTTTCACACACCTAAACATTGCCCACATTTCAAATTCTACTTCAATTTTGATTGAGGGGTTGAAAGGCATGTGTTGCCTTAGTCTCCTTGTTTCCTTCTGGGATCATTACACAAGAAGAAGAAGGAAAAAAAAAAGACAAAAAGTAAAAGCAGAGATTAGGCAACAAAATGATCTTTCTAGTCGCATAAATGGAAAAGGAAGAAGTTTTCAAGCTGTTGCCAATCAATAGTCAAATGATGCTTATTCAGCCTATTTTCTAAAGTCATCAGCCTGGGGCTCCAGCTTTACCTGAAATCTGAAAGGTTGCTGCTGTGATGTAGTTTTCCAAAATTAGAGGAATGTAACCTTCGACAATAGTAATGACTCAGACTGCTTTTTTACAAGTTCAGGTACTGAGCTACAGAGGGTAAAAGAGTTGTGGAAAGGAAAGTCAAACAGACCGCACTGAGGAACAGTAATCCCTAAGAGTGCTGGTGGGTTAACAAGTCAGGGTAAAACCCACTTGTCTGACTCCCTGTTTTTCACTTTCATAGCTATTTTGGCTTAAAAATAATAAAAACAGAGATAGATCACTAACTTTACTCTGAGAATATATATATTTGTAGGTATTTGGGGAAAATCTTCTATCAAAAAGCTTCAAGGAATCATTATCCATTTATATTTTTCTGCTACATTCTGAGCAAAGCACACTACACAGCATGAGAAATAAATCTTGAAAATCAAACACTAACTGTGCTAGAGAAATAAGAACAAGAGTGGTTCAATATCACTCACATTGATCATTCTTCCTTCTCCTCAGAGACTAGAATTTGTTGACTTAAGCAGGAAGCGCTTAGAACTAAGGCCTCCTTAAGACAGCTGTGTTTGACTAGGAATTATCTTACCAGCATCTAATCACTGTGGACAATTTCTGGGTGGCATGTCAGTCCTATGATGCCTTCTCAAATTCTTGTTGAGACTGACCTTTGCTTATCTTCCTAGTTTCTTCACTAAGGTTTAACCACTAACATCTGGTGCTCAGGATCAATTTACCAAGGAAAAGAAATGGCAGACTCTCCCCTCACCCCAATGAAAACACCAATGGAAGGAGCAGTGGAGTAGAAGACGCCCACAGGGCTCCTCTATCATGGTAGTGTTTGGAGAGATCCCATACCTACCACTTAGGGAATGTCTGTAGGTTATGCCATTTCTGGCTGTTGTTCTCTTACATTAAGTTCCTGGATCTCTAATATAATCAAACAGTTGCTTTCAGCATTAAAAACAAAAATGAAAACACAATGCTTCACGACAAACAGGACAAGTTCTAGATATAGGAGAAGTAAATGGTGACATGTAACACATGATTTGAGGACTACAGTAGTTTCCTGTGGCTGTGTAACAAGCTATGATAACTTTAGGGACTTACAACACAAATATATTATCTTACAGTTCTGTAGGTCAGAGGTGTAGCACGGATCTCACTGGAAAAAAAATCAAGGTGTCAGCAGGCTGTTGTCCTCTGTGGAAGGTCTTGGGGAGAATCCCTTTCCTATCCATTTGGGTTCTTGGCAGAAGTCAGCTCTTTGCACTTTTGGACCAAGGTCTCCATTCTCTTGCTGGCTCTAAACTAAGGCCACTCTCACCCTCTGGAAGCCACCACACTCTGGCTCTTGACCATCTTCTGCCATCTTGAAGGGCAGCAAGAGTGCTTCTCACATCGCATTCCCCTGACCCACTTCTCTGCTTTCCTCCTTCACTTTTAAGCACTCATGTGATGAGATTGGGTCCACCTGGATAATCCAGGATAATTTGCCCCTCTCAAGGTTCTTAACCTTAATCACATCAGCAAAGCTTTTGCTCCATGTCAGGTAATGTAGTCACAGGTTCTGAGGGTTAGGACATGGACATCTTTGAAGGACTGTTACTCTACCTATGACAGAAAGTGCTGCCTTCTTGAGAAAGATATACTTCTACAACTTGTTTGTTTGAAAACTGAGATCTGAGACAATTGAATTTATATGAATCTCAGTTTTCTCAGCTACGAAAATTAATATAGGACATATTCCAGACATATGTTGTAGTATTAAATGTAGTAATGTGTATGAACAGCACTTAGCCCTCAAAACCTTTAAACATGTTAAAAATGCAAACCCTCTTAGTTATCACCATAGTTCTACCCTATTCATTCTTCTTGCTTCATTCTATATGGAACTTATTATATCACAAATAATCATGGACCATGAGGAATAGTTCTAGAGAACAGTGAATAGAAGAAATGAATATAAGTGAAAATAAGTTGAGTAGACAAAGAAAGCTATCATTTACTTCACAATTTTTTTGCCTTAATGCTAGAATGTATGCTTCTCCCTCTTTAAATTCCTGAATTTAAGTCTCTAATATTTTGTTCAGAATCTTTACATCTGTGATCATTGGTCTATAATTTTCTTTTCCTTCCTTAATCGTTATTTCTGGGGGTGCTGTTGGTGTTACATTTGTCAGGTTTTGGTATTAGAGTTATCCTAGCCCCTTAAAATGAGAAGGAAATTATTCATCCCTCCACTGTTTTCTGTAAGTTGTATAACATTAGAATACTTTTCTCTTAAATGTTTGATGAAATTCACTAAATCTGGGCCCAAGATTTTATTTTGGGGGGGTGGTATTTTTATTATAAAAATCTATTAATTTAATAGTTTCAGATTTTTCACTTCAGTGTCAGTTTGGGTAGGCTTTCTTTACACAATTTTCCCATTTTATTTAAATTATATTTATTGGCATAAAATCATTCATAATATTTACTATCTTTGTAATATGCCTAAGATCTGTGGAAATATCACTGATTTGCTTCCTACTACTATGAAACAGCCTCACTGGGAGTTCTACTTTATTAATGTTTTTGAAGAACCAACTTTTGGCTTTGTAAATTTTCTCTATGGTTTGTTTTCTTTTACATAGACTTCTTTTATAATTTTTTTTCCTTCAACTTACTGTGGCTTTAATTTTCTCTTGTTTTTAAAGCTTCTTAAAGTACAAACTCAGATTTTATTTTTTACTAGTATAGCATTTCATGTGGTAAATTTCCCTCTAAATGCGGTTTAAACTGCATCCTACAAAATTTGATGCGCTGTATTTTTATTATAATTCAATTGTAAATACTTTCTAATTTCTCTTTTGATTCCTTCTTTGATCAATAAATTATTTATATGTGTTGTTTTATTTCCAAATATTTGGGGGCTTTTAAAGCTATGTTACTAGTTGATATTTTTAACACCTTTATTGGAGTATAATTGCTTTACAATGGTGTGTTAGTTTCTGCTTTATAACAAAGTGAATCAGCTATGCATATACATATATCCCCATATCTCCTCCCTCTTGCATCTCCCTCCCACCCACCCTATCCCACCACTCTAGATGGTCACAAAGCACGGAACTGATCTCCCTGTGCTATGCGGCTGCTTCCGACTAGCTATTTTACATTTGGTAGTATATATAAGTCCATGCTATTCTCTCACTTTGTCCCAGCTTACCCTTCCCCCTCCCCGTGTCCTCAAGTCCATTCTCTACGCCTCTATCTTTATTCATGTCCTTCCCCTAGGTTCTTCAGAACCTTTTTTTTTTTTTTTAGATTCCATATATATGTGTTAGCATACGGTATTTGTTTTTCTGACTTACTTCACTCCGTAAGGCAGACTCTATGTCCATCCACCTCACTACAAATAACTCCATTTCGTTTCCTTATATGGCTGAGTAATATTCCATTGTATATATGTGCCACATCTTCTTTATCCATTCATCTGTCAAGGGACTCAGGTTACTTCCATATCCTGGCTCTTGTAAATAGAGCTACAATGAACATTCTGGTACATGTCTCTTTTTGAATTATGTTTTTCTCAGGGTATATCCCCAGTAGTAGGATTGCTGGGTCATATGTTAGCTCTATTTTTAGTTTTGTAAGGAACCTCCATACTGTTCTCCATAGTGGCTGTATCAATTTACATTCCCACCAACAATGAAAGAGGGTTCCCTTTTCTCCACACCCTCTCCAGCATTTATT
Organism: Delphinus delphis; assembly: GCF_949987515.2. Classification (NCBI taxonomy): domain Eukaryota; kingdom Metazoa; phylum Chordata; class Mammalia; order Artiodactyla; family Delphinidae; genus Delphinus; species Delphinus delphis. The sequence goes on from NC_082683.1 coordinate 174,922,284, forward strand.
GTTTCTAGATTTTTTGATGATGGCCATTCTGACTGGTTTGAGGTGATACCTCATTGTAGTTTTGATTTGCATTACTCTAATGATTAGTGATGTTGAGCATTCTTCCATGTGTTTGTTAGCTACCTGTATATCTTCTTTGGAGAAATGTCTATTTAGGTCTTCTGTCCATTATTGGATTGGGTTGTTTGTTTTTTTGATATTCAGCTGCATTAGCTGCTTGTATATTTTGGAGATTAATCCTTTGTCAGTTGCTTCATTTGTGAATATTTTCGCCCATTCTGAGGGTTGTCTTTTCATCTTGTTTATGGCTTCCTTTGCTGTGAAAAGCTTTTAAGTTTCATTAGGTCCCATTTGTTTATTTTTGTTTTTATTTCCATTGAGCAAAAAGGATCTTGCTGTGATTTATGTCACAGAGTGTTCTGCCTATGTTTTCCACTAAGAATTTTATAGTGTCTGACCTTACATTTAGGTCTTTAATCCATTTTGAGTTTATTTTTGTGTATGGTGTTAGGAAGTGTCCTAATTTCATTCTTTTATGTGTAGGTGTCCAGTTTTCCCAGCACCACTTATTGAAGAGGCTGTCTTTTCTCCATTGTATACTCTTGCCTCCTTTATCAAAGATAAGGTGACCATATGTGCGTGGGTTTGTCTCTGGGCTTTCTATCCTGTTACACTGATCTATATTTCTATTTTTGTGCCAGTACCATACTGTCTTGATGACTGTAGCTTTGTAGTATTGTCTGAAGTCCAGGAGCCTGATTTCTCCAGCTCCATTTTTCTTTCTCAAGATTACTTTGGTTATTCAGGGTCTTTTGTGTTTCCATACAAACTGTGCAATTTTTTGTTCTAGTTCTGTGAAAAATGCCATTGGTAGTTTGATAGGGATTGCATTGAATCTGTAGATTGCTTTGGGTAGTATAGTTCATATCCTGGGGCACAAATCAAGCCTTGGTAAATTTTTAAAAAATGAAATCATATCAAGTATCTTTTCTGACCACAATGCTATGAGACTAGATATAAATTACAGGAAAAAATCTGTAAAAAATACAAATACATGGAGGCTAAACAATACACTACTTAATAACCAAGAGGTCACTAAAGAAATCAAAGAGGAAATCAAAAAATACCTAGAAACAAATGACAATGAAAACACAATGACCCAAAACCTGTGGGATGCAGCAAAAGCAGTTCTAAGAGGGAATTTTATAGCAATACAATCCTACCTCAAGAAACAAGAAACATCTCAAATAACCAATCTAACCTTACACCTAAAGCAATTAGAGAAAGAAGAACAAAAAACCCCAATGTTAGCAGAAGGAAAGAAATCATAAAGATCAGACAGAAATACATGAAAAAGAAATAAAGGAAACAATAGCAAAGATCAATAAAACTAAAAGCTGGTTCTTTGAGAAGATAAACAAAATTGATAATCCATTAGCCAGACTCATCAAGAAAAAAAGGGAGAAGACTCAAATCAATAGAATTGGAAATGAAAAAGGAGAAGTAACAACTGACACTGCAGAAATACAAAGGATCATGAGAGATTACTACAAGCAACTATATGATAATAAAATGGACAACCTGGAAAACATGGACAAATTCTTAGAAAAGCACAACCTTCCAAGACTAACCAGGAAGAAATAGAAAATATAAACTGGCCAATCACAAACACTGAAACTGAGACTGTGATTAAAAATCTTCCAACAAACAAAAGCCCAGGACCAGATGGCTTCACAGGCAAATTGTATCAAACACTTAGAGAAGAGCTAACACCTATCCTTCTCAAACTCTTCCAAAATATAGCAGAGGGAGGAACACTCCCAAAATCATTCTATGAGGCCACCATCACCCTGATACCAAAACCAGACATATATGTCACAAAGAAAGAAAACTACAGGCCAATATCACCGATGGACACAGATGTAAAAATCCTCAACAAAATACTAGCAAACAGAATCCAACAGCACATTAAAAGGATCATATACCATGATCAAGTGGGGTTTATACCAGGAATGCAAGGATTCTTCAATATATGCAAATCAATCAGTGTGATGCACCATATTAACGAATTGAAGGATAAATACCATATGATCAGCTCAATAGATGCAGAGAAAGCTTTTGACAAAATTCAACACCAATATATGATAAAAACCCTCCAGAAAATAGGCATAGAGGGAATTTACCTCAACATAATAAAGGCTATATATGACAAACCCACAGCCAACATCGTTCTCAGTGGTGAAAAACTGAAACCACTTCCTCTAAGATCAGGAACAAGACAAGGTTGCCCACTCTCACCACTCTTATTCAACATAGTTTTGGAAGTTTTAGCCACAGCAATCAGAGAAGAAAAAGAAATAAAAGGAATCCAAATTGTAAAAGAAGATGTAAAGCTGTCCCTGTTTGCAGATGACATGATACTGTACACAGAGAATCCTAAAGACACTACCAGAAAATTAGTAGAATTAATCAATGAATTTGGTAAAGTAGCAGGATACAAAATTAATGCACAGAAATCTCTTGCATTCCTATACACTAATGACGAAAAATCTGAAAGAGAAATTAAGGAAACACTCCCATTTACCATTGCAACAAAAAGAAAAAATACCTAGGAATAAACCTACCTAAGGAGACAAAAGACCTCTATGCAGAAAACTGTAAGATACTGATGAAAGAAATTAAAGATCATACAAACAGATGGAGAGATATACCATGTTGTTGGACTGGAAGAATCAACACTGTGAAAATGACTAGTTGGTTTTTGATTAAAACACTTATGGGCAAAGGACATACTGTGTAAGACTTCAATCTTTTGACATTTATTTATATTCATTTTACATCCTAGCATCTGATCCATCTTAGATAATCTTGCTTGTGCACCTGAAAATATGTATTTGGTAGAATGTCATATAATTGTCAATTAGGTCAATTTAGTTGATAATATTCAAGTTTTACATATTCTGATTGACATTCTGTCTATCTGTTCTATAAATGTATGAGTGAACAGAATTAAAATCTGGAAGTATAATTGTGAAATTTTCCCCCTCGTTTCATGCTATCTTTTTTTTAATTTTTTAAAATTTTTGGCTGTGTTATGTCTTCATTGCTCTGCGCAGGATTTCTCTAGTTGTGGTGAGTGGGGGCTACTCTTTGTTGCAGTGTGTGGGCTTCTCATTGTGGTGGCTTCTCCTGTTGCCAAGCATAGGCTCTAGGTACACGGGCTTCAGTAGTTGTGGCACACGGTGGGCTCAGTATTGGTGGCTTGTAGGCTCTAGAGCTCAGTAGTTGTGGCAGTAGTTGTGGCACATGGGTTTAGTTGCTCTGCGGCATTTGGGATCTTCCCAGACCAGGGCTCAAACCCATGTCCCCTGCACTGGCAGGCAGATTCCTAACTACTGTGCCACCAGGGAAGTCCTCTACTATCCTAAATTAAATAATTTCTATTTTCCCATCTTCCAGTCTACTCACCTTTTCTTAGGCAGTTGTTAATCTGCTGTCATGATGATCCAATGAATTTTTTTTGCTTCAGGTATTTTCCATTTTAGTTTTAGAAGTTCCACTTGATTGTTTTCTATAGTTTCAATTTCTTTTCTGAGTTTTTGCATCTATTCACTCCTTATGTCTTTTTTAACCTTTTCATTCTTCAACATTGTGCTATTTCCAACATTTCAGGTATCTTGTGTTTCAGGTATCTGTTTCTATTGACCACTTTTGTTATTGATAATGGGTCACATTAGACATTTCTTGCATGCCTAATAAATTTTTATTGTATGTGTGCAAGGAGGAAGATATAGGAGTCTAGATCATGCTGTCTTCCTTTAAACAGCATTAGATTATTTTTCTGGCAGTCAGTTAAATCACGGGTGGATCCTCTTGATTCTTTCTGATCAGTTTGATATTTAAAACCAATCTCTTTCCAATTTATCTTAGTTTGAGGACAAATACCTTGCCTGTAGTATTTATACCAAAAATATAGCCTTTCTTGGGTATCTCCACTATAGCTGGGCCAGAAATCCAAGGTCTCCCAGACCCATGCAAACTCCCTGATCTCCATTTACCTCTCAGCACCACTGTAGCTATACTCTTCTGGGCTTCACAGAGTTTGCCCTGCCCGTGTACAGCCTGACCCTCAGCCAAGGATCTACAGGTAACCTGCATGTAGACTTCCAGGCACCCTCTGCATGTTTCTTTCTTCTCTTTTGTCCTCTGTACCCTGACCCACAAATCCCAAACATATCATGATCCCCAGACTCATCTCTGCCTCAACAAGATTTTTTTGCTAGAACTTTTGTATTTTTAATGAAAATTTGTACTTCTTCTCATGTGTTCAATTATTACTTATTTCTTTCAGTAAGTAAATATTGAGTGATTTCTTCATGCTGGGGACTTTTGTGGCAAATTAGACAAGGGCCTTCATCTCATGAGTCTCACAATATAGCATGAGAAACAAAAATAAGGAAGCAACTGCAGCACAATAGTTTAAATGTTACCCAGTGTAGGAAGTCATATATGAAGGACAGCCAACTTATTCTTGAGAGATCAGTGAAATCTTTCCAGATAAAGTGATCTCTAATTTAAACTTCAATGGGTGATACAGATTAGCCTGATGAAATTAGATTGATAAAATTGGAGTAGGAAGAGAAAATCTTTCCAATAGAAGCTAAAGAGATGTGGGAACATGGCACATGAATGAAACTCTAAGTTATTTCACTGTGCTTGGAGCTTAGAGTGTGAGAAAGAGAGTGGAAAGAGATTAAGGGCATTGTTGGAAAATTTTCAACAGTGAAGAAACATAATTAAGTTTGTACTCTAGAAAGATATTACTGACTAGAATGTGAATAATAACTTGGAAAGTGTTGGGGGGCGGTTAGCAGGGGAGGGAAGCAAGTGAAGCCTGGAGTCAGAGTCACCATTTAGAAGGTTTTTATAATAATCTATGTAAAATATGATCCTGGTCTGAATAAGGGTAATTCCAGATTGATTGAATAAAAATAAAAAGACAGATGCATGATACATAAAGAAGATAAAGTTGAGAAGATTTGATTATTGATTGAGTTGAGAAGAAAATTGGGGATCCCTAAGGATGCCAGGGTTGTGGGTTAAGTTGTTGAGTGGATGGTGTCATTGGGTGGGAAACATTCTGGGAAGCTTTTGGGTGAAGATATTGAATTCAGCTGTGATGTGATTATTTTGGTGGGAAATTCAGTGGAGATGTTTACCAAATGTTGGGTGATATGAGCTTGGAGCTCAGGAAAGAGATATGAGCCGGAGATCATTTCTGAAAATCATCAGCATATTCATTGTGTTAAAGTGTTGAAGTTAATTGCCCTGGAACTGGAATTAAAGGGAAGAAGGAAGAAGGATAAACTGAGAAGTATTTAGAAAAGCAGTAGTCAGAGATATAAGAAGAAACTCAAGAGTGTATGTGCCATAGAAAAGAATTACAGACATATTTCATCTTTGCCTGCTGTCATAGAGAGATGAAGTAATATATGGATTGGAAAAAAATTTTTTCCATGGAATATTACAGTAAGTCATTTTGGTAAAAATTATTTAAGTCAAGCGTTGAGTAGAAACCACATTTTAGTGTATGGGGAGGTAAATGAGTGAAGGGGATTAAGAGACCAACTGCAGAAAGCTTACTCAAAAGACTTTGTAAGGAGAAAGATATAGATCAGTAGCTGGAGGAATATCTGAGGTGAAGAGAAAAATTTTCTTCTAATGATTACTTGTAATGAGATTAAAATCTTTTAATTAGATCAAAATTTAACTCAGAGAAACTTTATTGTTTTGCAAGATTGTTTGTAATGCCTTATTTTGCCTGTAGGTGCCAGCAGTATGCATAAAGTACAGAGGGAAATAAGGGGGAAAGGAGTTTCAGGAAAAATGTTAGAAGACGAGGATACAGGAGGATAGAGAAAGAAAAGGGAGGTAGAAGAGGCAAGAAAAGGAGAAGAATGTAAAGAACAGAATCCCAGCGAACATCAATTTAACCAGGGAACAGAAGACATTAAGCCAGGCTTAAAGTAATCGGATGGTATAAATTAGGAGGTATGGTGTCCTAGAATCCCAGGAAGAAGAATATTTCAAAAAGGAGGGGATCATTATTAATCAAATGCTGCTAGGTGAGAACTCTAGACAGGACTCATGAAATTTCCTCGTGTAATAACTCACCTGTGATAGCAGAAAGAGAAATAGGTCATAACTATGAGTAGAGAACAAATCTAAAGAAAGATTGCTAAAAATCATTTGTATCCAACTCAAATGTGAATTTCTCTGAGAAAATTTATTTATTTATTTATTTATTTATTGGCTGTGCTGTGCAGCATGTGAGATCTTAGTTCCCCAACCAGGGGTCAAACATGTGCTCCCCACGTTAGGAGCACAGAGTCTTAACCACTGGACTGCCAGGGAAGTCCCTGAGAAAATTTATCTGAAAAATCTAGAAGGAACATTTTTACCTTTTCTCAATGCTTCTATAATGCTCTCTTCTCTATTTCAAATATCATATAACTGAACAGCTTCACTTCTCTTATCCCACAGAAATGAAAACTTATGTCTACACACACACACACAAAATCTATACATAAATGTTTATAGCATCCTTATTGATAACTGCTCCCCAAAACCTTCAACAGGAATGGTTAAACAAATCCATACCATGGAATACAACACAGCAATGAAAAGGCACAAATTACTGATATACTGATGAATCTCCAGCGGATCATGGTAGATGAAAAAAGCCACCCCAAACAATATATACTACATGATTCCACTTATACCATATTCTTGAGTAGACCAAATTACAGCAATGGAGAACAGACTATTGGTTCCTAACATTTAAGGAGGGGTTGGGTGTGGGAAAACTGTAAGTATAACAGTAAAAAGGCAACATGAGATAACCTTGTAATCATGAAAATATTCTGTATCTTAACTATATCAATATCATTATCCTATTTGTGATATTTTTACTACAGTTTTACAAGATGTTATATTGGTGGAAACTGGATAAAGGGTACATGGGCTCTGTCTCTGTTATTTCCTACAACTACACGTGAATCTATAATTTTCTCAAAGAAGTTTAATTTTTTTAAAAAATACCGGGGCTTCCCTGGTGGCACAGTGGTTAAGAAGCTGCCTGCCAATGCAGAGGACACGGGTTCGAGCCCTGGTCTGGGAAAACCCCGCATGCCACGGAGCAACTAAGCTCATGTGCTACAACTACTGAGCCTGAGCTCTAGAGCCCTCGAGCCACAACTACTGAAGCCCGCGTGCCTAGAGCCGGTGCTGCACAACAATAGAAGCCACCACAATGAGAAGCCTGCGCACCGCAACGAACAGTAGACCCCGCTCGCGCAACTAGAGAAAACCCAAGCGCGTCAACAAAGACCCGACACGACCAAAAATAAATGAAAAAAAAACCAAAAACCTATTAGCCCAAAAAAGTAGAATATCATAAATAGTTGAAAGAACCCTAGTATTAAAGTCAGATTGTCTTAGTGTTGAATCCTGAGTCTGCCACAGTTTTAGCTATGAAACTTTACCTAACTGAGCCTAAAAAAAACGATAGTCATCAAAATCATCAACATCATCATAACCATCACACCCCCCATCAAAACCCAGATAGAGTACTTGCTATACGCCAGTTTCTGTTTTAAGCGTACTGCACATTTTGGCACATTTAATTCTCTAAACAGCTCTATCAGGTCCGTTTTATCATTATCTTAATTTTAAATATTGAGAAACTGAGACACAGAAAGGAAAAGTAATTCACTCAGGACCACATAGTAACTAGCTGAACAAGAACTTGAACCCTGGCAGTCTTCCATAAGACTTGATACCTGCCCCTAACATTCATGGGCCTCAGGAAAAAAGTAAAAATAGAGGCCCCATACTATATTTCTAAATGCTTAAGAGTTACAGATCAGGCTAATAAACTGTTAAAAATAGACATTTTGGGCTTCCCTGGTGGCGCAGTGGTTGAGAGTCCGCCTGCCGATGCAGGGGACATGGGTTCGTGCCCCGGTCCGGGAAGATCCCACATGCTGCGGAGCGGCTGGGCCCGTGAGCCATGGCCGCTGAGCCTGCGCGTCCGGAGCCTGTGCTCCACAATGGGAGAGGCCACAACAGTGAGAGGCCCGCATACCGCAAAAAAAACACAAAAAACAAAACAAAAAAAACCATTTTATCCTTCTATTGTGACACACGGTAGATTACGTTTGAATATAAAATTCTCAGACTCTTCCCAGTTCTACCCTATAAGCATAGCCCACCTCCCTTCACTTTCCACCCATGGTTTGGTTCCACACTGTGAGAGGCCTCTTTGCACATTTGGGTGGACACTCCAGCATGCAAATTCAAGTCCTGTCCACACTCAAGCCTTGGGGTGTGCATTCCACTGAGACAGGTGCCTTTGGTGGATGTATCTGGGGAAGAGGACTGTGCCAATCCTGGAAACACAAAGCCTTTTTTTTTTTCTTTGAAAATGTTGGGGGTAGGAGTTTATTAATTTATTTATTTATTTTTGCTGTGTTGGGTCTTTGTTTCTGTGCGAGGGCTTTCTCTAGTTGTGGCAAGCAGGGCCACTCTTCATCGCGGTGCACGGGCCTCTCACTATCGCGGCCTCTCTCGTTGCGGAGCACAGGCTCCAGTCGCGCAGGCTCAGTAGTTGTGGTTCACAGGCCTAGTTGCTCCATGGCATGTGGGATCCTCCCAGACCAGGGCTCGAACCCGTGTCCCCTGCATTAGCAGGCAGATTCTCAACCACTGTGCCACCAGGGAAGCCCCACAAAGCCTTTTAAAGGGAATTTCAGGGTCCTGAGTCCAAGAAGCATGGTCTAGAAGTTGAGAGATGATCTCCAGCTGGAATGGCTCTTTGGCTCTGTAGAATAACCCTACGACACTCACCCCAAGGAAAGGCACAGCTGAGAGAAACCCAAAGTGAGGTCCAGATTTAAGGTCCCTGTTACTCAGGTCTAAGTATGATACCAGCCTCATTTCAACAGAAATGGTACTTACCTTTCATAGTTGTGAAGATTTCAGCTAATTGTTAACATGGTTCCTCATGAGCAAGATGTGTGCTACTGCCCTGAATTAGAGGGAAGACGCTTCTTCTGCTAACACTCACAGTTGTACTTCAATATCAAGTAGCATATATTCTCAGTATCAATATTTTTTAGTTAAAATATATCACTTCTTTCCTTGGTAGATGGACTGGAGACTTTTACCAGATTTCTTAAAACTGAATTCAGTGAGGAAAACATCGAATTTTGGATAGCCTGTGAAGATTTCAAGAAAAGCAAAGACCCTCAACAAATAATTCATAAAGCAAAAGCAATATATGAGAAATTTATACAGAATGATGCTCCACAAGAGGTAAAGATGATTGTAAAAATTTACATCTGTTTGAAAATTTTTTGAGAGAATATGTCTTCATCAAATCGGTACTGCCATACATTCTAACAGAAAGGTCAGAATTTTGTTGAAACAAAAATGGTGGTTACTTACAAGCATGTCTCATGTTATTCTCTTCACTTTATTGCACTTCACATATATTTTGTTTTTTACAAATTGAAGGTTTGTGACAGCCCTGCCTTGAACAAGTCTATCGGTGCCATTTTTCCAACAGCATTGGTTCACTTCATATCTCTATGTAACATTTAGGTAGTTCTCACAATAATTCTTACTTTTTCCATTATTATTATACTTGCTATGGTAATCTGTGATCAGTGATCTTTGATGTTTCTACTGTGACTCATTGAAGGCTCAGCTGATGGTTAGCCTTTTTGCACAATGAAGTATTTTTTAATTAAGGGATGTATGTTGTTTTTTTAGTCATAATGCTATCACACACTTAATGGATTATCATGTAAACATAACATTTTTATGCACTGGGAAACCAAAAAATTTGTGTGACTCACTTTATTGCGATATCCCCTTTACTGAGGTGGTCTGGAAGGGAACCCGCAATATCTCCAAGGTCTGCCTGTATATAGATTTCTATTTACAAACAGAATGCATTATAAGATATCGCTTATGGAAGGAAAGGTATAACTGAAGTTACTCCTCAGGGTATTTTATTCTAGACTAAGAGTGAACACAATTAATTGCAACATTCAGATTCATTCATTTATCATGTTTATCACCTTAGCACAAGTAACTGCTTGTAGAAACTAAAGATTTTTGTACGTGATGAAGGTAAGAGAAATCAAGAAGTTTGTATTATGTACTATTTTAATGTTAGCTCATCTACCTGTACAAAGTTTCATTTGCCCTGTAATTATTATCCCTACACATTAAGATGGACTAAAAGAAAATTTCATAATAGAAAGATGAGGAAAACCTAATTTGGCAACGGTTCAAGTGAAAAAACAATTGTGATTTTTTTTTTTACTGCAAGCTCAGTATGAGGTAACTGTATGAAACAACTGCTAAAATGGCTATTAAACCAGCAAATATTACTTCACTATCCTTGAATATGAATTACAGTTTCTGTATTTTTAGTACGTGCTCAATAAATAGTGTCTTTTCACAGAAGTGTAGAACTGATAATCTGTCACTGTTAAGAGTTCTGTTTGACTATAGATTGTTGCTGTCCACGAGGTAGCACTGCTTATGTAGATACTGTTGCACATGAAATGACAGTTATTTTCCTTGTTTCAGTATGTCTCAATCTGTTTTGTGTTTCAAAGTATTATCCTGTCTTCCCCTTACACACAAGTAAACAAAGGCAGCTGGTTATGTGGTGTTACCCACGAAGGAAAAGAAACCTACGTGAAAACTGAAAACTGAGCACCATCAAAGCCGAATATATCATCAATGTTTTGATAAAAAGCGTTAAAGGATTTTATATCTTTATATATATACACACACACACGTATATATGCATATAGGCATTTTCAGCACACGTTTGCTTGTAGGAAAACATCATAATATAATGAAAAGAGCACTGGGATATAGCAAAAGCCTCACATTGAAATCCCAAATATGCCCCAAACACACTGCTTGCCCTCACTCAAAATAATTGAATTTCTACAAAGTTTAGTTTTCACTTTGAAAATGAGTTGAATCTAATGACCTCTAGGACACCTAACATTACATTGTTCCATGATCCTACACTGGCAGAGACTGATAAGGACCGGGTGCAAAGGGAGAGAAGAGCCAGGTAACATGCCAGCCCAGAGTGAATCACTGGATCCCTGGACCCACAACAGGAAAAGCACCAAGCATCCAAGTGCCGTATGCCCCCTCCAACGTGGAGTCAGTCCTTTACTTCTGTTTCTCAAAGGTGTTTACTTAAGTAGATTGACGATAATTACACTTTTATTATTGTTTTTATTATCCAGGTTAACCTTGATTTTCACACCAAAGAAATCATCACCAGGAGCATCACCCAACCCACCCTCCACAGTTTTGATGCTGCACAAAGCAGAGTGTATCAGCTCATGGAGCAAGACAGTTACACACGTTTTCTGAAATCTGACATCTATTTAGACTTGATAGAAGGAAGACCTCAGAGACCAACAAATCTTAGAAGACGATCACGTTCATTTACCTACAATGAATTCCAGGATGTAAAGTCAGATGTTGCCATTTGGTTATAAAGAAAATTAATTTTGCTCAGTTTGCTGGCAAGCTTGTATATCTGCTTCTAAGATATAGCATGTTTATGTTAACAAATTGCTAAGTCTTTTAAAATAAAGTGCATCATTCGAAATGATTTAAAAAATGCAAACCAAAATTTTTATTCTGACAATATATACTCTATCTGCCAAGATATTCTGTAAAAGCTTCCATCTGACTTCATTTCATTCATAGTCAGAAAAACTTATTGCTTAATTAAAAGGCAGAAAAGAAGTAATAATTATGTTGTATAAGATTGTAAAGGTTAAACTTTTGCAAAATTTCAACAGTTTGGCCAAATATCTAGTTTGGACTTTTTTTTCTAGATGTAAACTATATGATGCTCAGATAGCCATGTATTTGGACAACATTTTCTATAATGATGAAGCTTTTCTCTGGTTCAGTTATAGAGAGTATAGAACCCTGGCTCAAGAATAGCAATATATCACTTCTAGTTATAAGCCAGCAACAGGAACTTTTGGGAGGACACATTCATCTCTACAGAACTTCCAGGTCATACAGAACCTAGGTTGATAACCAAGAATGGGATCCACATTTGTGCTCATTCCTAAGTGAGCATGGACGTACTCAGTTATACGGAACCACTTCTGGTGGTCAAAGAAACATGACCAGATGCTGCAATAGCTCCAGGTTGGGACTGAGTGGAGCATCTTCTCATCTGTGAGAAAAACTTTCCGCTAAAAGAGTGGGCAGTGAGTCATCTGAATGATGACCAGAGGAGGTTTATCCCCAGAGTCATGAACCTTTATTTTTGGAATGAGAGGAAATAAAGAGGCAAGGAGTCCAAGGCCCTGGAAACTCAGGCACATGCCACACTGGCTCATATTCAGATAGTGTTCCTCCATGGATCATGTTCTTATTCCAAATCTCACTGAATCATTTAATACTATATTATTCAAAGATGATGATGCTAATAAGTACGTATGTCTCTAACTATCGGGAAATATTTACTTTTAGATGTGTGTTGCATTATATGTAAACGTCTGTATTTAAAATGTCATATGTTTGGCTTTGGCAAATGTTATTTTAGTTGAACTGTAAAGTATAAAACTGTAGATCACCTATAGTAATAAATATTTTTAATTTCTTCATTCATACAGTTAATGTTTATCTGACCACTAAATGCTCTCACCGATTATTGATTATCCTTCCTGTCATCAAATGAGACAGATATATTTTCTTATTTTAGAATGATATTGGAGTAGAAAGTATTAATCGAGTTATTTTGTCACTGATCTTCATGCTAAATCGACTCCCAATACTGTTGTGAATATGAAAACAAGGCATTATGCATTTCAAAGATCAACTAAGAAAATTATTTTTCTTTTTTCTTTGGCTGATTTGTATTTTCTTTTTTTGTGGTAGTCTCTTTTCAAAGAGTTTGATAGCTTTATACACAGAGTTAAGACTTTATACAAGCTGTCTGATCTCATCAGAAAAAAATCATGGACTGATTTTAACAGCATTTTTCTAGGACCGCAGAAAGCTAGTATATAGCTTTTTCGCTTGTTAATACTCTTTAGAAGCACCCAATATCTTGTTTAAATTATGAAATATTCCATGAGACCCTTCAAAAACATAACAGGGCTTCTTGATGAAGTTAAACCTTGACTTCAAGGAGTTTGTGTCTGTAGGGGGGATAAGTAGTCAAATACAGAAAACAAAATAAACAATTGTAGAAGTGAAAGAAGTCAAGTAAAAATGGGCAGACAGTACTGAACGCTGGCTGAAGGAATTGCAGAAATATACAATGAAAGCCTGAGAGTCTTAACGTCTGGGCTCCTTATCAGATGCCCGATTCTCAGAAATTCATTTAATTTCTAAGCATCCTTCCTCCACACATTCTTTTCAAGATGAGGACTCATGATTTCTAATTTCTAATTTTCTTTATGGCCCTCACATTTATGGATTCTATTGATTTACTGACCTGATATTCTCCAAAGCACCTCTTGGTTGATGCCCAAACAAGAAAAAGAGGCAAATAATTATGGTTAATGAAGGAAATTTTCAGACTAAACGTTAATATGGGATATTGGTCTAAGAATAGGGAGCAATTCTATAAAAAAAATTAGAAGTACATGAAAGGAAAAAAAAAATCACAGGAAATATAGCTTACATTTTTTTGACCAGTCACGTGTATAAATACAGAATGTCTTTACAGAGAGACTTGGGTTGAATTAAATCATCTGAGGTGTCATAAAGCCCACAGACAAAAGTCAATACCCAGACTGTCATATTTTGTACATAACAGAAGCTCAATAAATGACCTTGGAATTAAATGGAAGCAATAGGAGGCCCTATGAGGAAAGTAGTACATATTTCAGCAAAAGGTAAAGGCTTTCCAATGTGGCATATTTTTATTTAAATCCTGGCTCTGCCACTTATCAAAAGCAATATGTTGGGAAAGCTACTTAAATATTCTGAACTTCACTTTTTCATTTGTAATATTGGAATAAAACATTTACAGTGTTCTTAAGACAATTAAATTTTAAAATATTTGTGAAGTGCCAAGTATAGATTAATTTACTTTAGTGCATGGACAGGATTATGAAAAGTATTCCCTGTATTTAAGTACCACATTTTATTTATTTATTTTTAAAATACTTTTCTGATTTTTTTTTGGTGTTGTTATAAAGTTATTTATTTTTGGCTGCGTTGGGTCTTTGTTGATGCACGTGGGCTTTCTCTAATTACGGCAAGCGGGGGCTACTCTTCATTGCGGTGCGCGGGTTTCTCACTGAGGTGGCTTCTCTTGCTGCGGAGCACGGGCTCTAGGCGCGTGGGCTTCAGTAGTTGTGGCACATGGGCTCAGTAATTGTGGCTCGCAGGCTCTAGAGCGCAGGCTCAGTAGTTGTGGCAAACGGGCATAGTTGCTCCACGGCATGTGGGATCTTCCTGGACCAGGGCTTGAACTCGTGTCCCCTGCATTGGCAAGCAGATTCTTAACCACTGCACCACCAAGGAAGTCCCTTAAGTACCATATTTTAATTATAATATAAAATTTCTAATAATGTCTAGGTTACAAATCAAACAAATACCCTTTGAGAAAAATGAGATTTCCAGAATAACATATGCAGGCAGCTATTACTCTCATGAAATCTTTTATAATTTTGCACTGCAAACAAGAGTAAATAATGACTTTTAGCTAAATGAAAAATACTGGAACATTAAAAGCTTAAATTGTTTTTAAAGACAAAGCTGAAAAAGCTTAACTTTTTGGTTATGTGCAGTGTAGCCCTTCTTTAAGAGAAAAAAAGGGGACAAAGAATATTGAAGATACACAAACGCTGAAATGCTCACAGACTTAACTATATAGCATTAACTAAATTTAAACACATTAAATTTACTTTCACTGTGTCATATTAACTGGCCTTATATTTGATTGTCTCGCTCTTTAATTATCATCTGTCTTAAAATGAAAACAAAACTGAAAACCCTTGATAATTTGACAAATTTGTTCATCTACATCACCTAAAGTATTTTCAACAATGAAAATAAAAGGTAAGATAACACATCCAAATCCATTTTCTGTAACATGTTGGTTGAATGAACAAATATTTATTGAACACTGTGTATTTGATTGGTACTGTTAGCTGTTGGACATGCAGATATGAATCAAACAGGAGTGAAAGGCAGGGAGAAAGAAAGAAACTTTCTTCCTGGATGTTCTCTGATAAATTTTGCATGCTACAATATGCAGCTGAAAGCCACACTTAAACAAGACAATCCTTCAAATTTATCCCAAATTGCAAATCCATCTGTGACTGATGATGCAGGTATCATTTATCTTTTGAAGCTAGGAGTTGAGTAGCTAATTTCATTTAAGAGAAAAACAGTAGACCCACTAACTTGCACAAACTTTGCTTATCTTATAAAACGAATGCAAAACTAACCAAAAGCATACACACATATATAAACACATTATATTTAAGGTTTTTTTGTTGTTAACTTCATTTCATTGTTTTTGCCTTATAAGTCAACAAATTGTAGAAAGGGCCTCCAAAGAGTAAAAAAAGGTCCTTCAAACGGTTAAAGAAAAAAAAAAAAACCCACATAACTGTAAGCTACATTTAAAAAAGTAGTATCACTTGAGAAACAGTAGAGAGAAATTAACAGCATAAGTGGTAAAATATTGCATTTAATAAAATTAAAAGACAGGGCTTCCCTGGTAGTGCAGTGGTTGAGAGTCCGCCTGCCAATGCAGGGGACACGAGTTCGTGCCCCGGTCCGGGAAGATCCCACATGCCGCGGAGCGGCTGGGCCTGTGAGCCATGGCCGCTGAGCCTGCGCGTCCGGAGCCTGTGCTCCGCAATGGGAGAGGCCACAACAGTGAGAGGCCCGCGTACCACAAAAACAAACAAAAAAACAAAACAAACAAAAAAATTAAAAGACAGTATTAACTGTGATTTTAAAGAATATAATCATTCTACAGAAAATCACATGTGGAACTTAGCCTTCTAATTAAGTTTTCTATAGTAGAAATGCAACTTTTAGAATTAATAACCAAGGGAAATTCTTTATCATAGATTTCATAAAAACAACAGCATTATCTTTAGATAGTCTGTTTACAGTCTCATCTCTGATATCTTTACCTACTGGGAGGAAATAAGTAATAATTGTGGGGAAGATGATGATTAAAACTGTTAAATCTGGAGCTACTAAAAATATCAAAATTGTGCGTAATAGACCCTATTTACTAGAGCAAAGAACTGAGTAAAAACATTTGAAAAGATTGCCATCAGTATGTGAAATCTCCAAATTATTTTCTGAACATTAAACTATTGTGACCCGCAGAGAAAATGGAATATTTAAACATGAACTCGAATGAGGGATATCTGTATTAATGATACCAGTGATACATGTATTTAATAACCCATAGTTTGGAATACCTCATGCCTAATTTATCCTTATTTAATCATACAGAGCTGCTGCAGTTCAATAAACATTTGCTACAGCTTCACCTCAGTTCAAGTCACTGTACTGTATGGTAGGAAGGCAAAGATGAATAACACAGTATAAAGTTTATCACTGAGGATATTACACCCCATGGTGTTCCCGTGTAGGCAAACACATAAATCAGTCATTTCAATATAACATGCAAAACATTCACATATATCTTGCTTCACCTATCTCTAAAAAATGGCAAGACAGTTTCACAATGATGTAGTAAAATACCAGAGTTATACCTTTGTGTCTTCACAATATGTCTGAGTATATTTTATGGTATAAGGTTATGTACTGAATTGCTCTTTCCAATGAAATACTTTAAAATGCTTTACTTTACTTTAAAATGTCAATCTCTGGAAACCTGAACTGATCTCATAGAATAGATAAATGGGCATTATTCACATCATAATGTGATTCATTACAGGCTCCCTTTAAGTAGGAGCTCCCAGAAATGTATTTAGGCATTATTCACAGAAAATTATTTCACATAGAGTCTTTGGAAGTAAATTTTTGGTAGAAAACCGAAAAGCAGAGTGTTAAAAGACACAGATAAATGAATATCACCCCAAAACCAGATATATGATACCTCAAACTATGAAGTAAATTCATTGAAAAATCATGGTTCAATCCATAAAATTTTATCTATATTATTCATAAGCATATCTATTATGAAATGTAATATACACATTCTCTAAAAAATCATAGGATCATGAAGGAAACAGTAACTTTGCAACTTGATCCATTAACTTATTTTTGCTAGCCAATTTCAGGTATATTTTCTTCTATTCTGTTTTTTCTTTGTTTTTTTCCTCTAGGTGGCTATTTTGCCAAGAATTTGTAAAATAAGATTTCAGGGTGATATAGATAGATAAATATATAGATAGATATGTGTATAGATATATAGATATATACACACATAGTTTGATTTTTAAAAGATAAATTTTAAAGATATTTTAAAAGATAAATAATAATTATAATTATTCTTCAGTCTACTGGGTTAAGTGTATTTTCTCTGTCACTCAATTTCACTATTTTTCCCTCACTGAAGAAAGTCCTTAGGCAAATGTTTGGGGTAATATAGTATGACAATATTTACACTTTGCAAAGGGTTTTGATTAAAAAATTAAGGTTATAAACATCAAATAAAAAGTATTAGAGAAAAATCAATAAAATAGTAATTTGAGGGCTTTAAAAAAGTGTGTGAAAAGAATTTTTAATCCCTGAATATTGCAAATACTGATTGTTTATCCCAGCAACTGTATCTCCCTAAAAAAATAAAAGATATCATTTAACCTGCATTAAGACAAAGACACGATGAATGTAATAATGGCTCCTAAAAGACAGTATTTTATTACAAGTAAAACACTGTGGGATTCTCTTGAATAAGAAAAAATTAGCAAGATTTGAAATTTTCTATTCAAAGCATGACATTGTTCTGAAAAGGGGAATCCAGTTCATTACTGGGAACCTGCTTTAGACAGCAGATTTCTTAAATTTTAGTTCATCACTGAACACTAGTGCTGAAAGGAGATTTAGAGATCATGTTCCATCAACCTTTCACATTTTAAAAGTCAGAATAATGAAGTCATCTCTAGAATAATTTAGAGCAATAATAAAGAATTTGAGTGAAAAATGACTCAGATATCAACCATTATTGTTTATTTATTCATCTCATCAATAATAATTCCTTAATGCCTCCTAAGTATCAGGATTCTCTTCTGATAAAACACAAACTGTCAAAAAGTCATCTTGTTTGTTTTACTGGAGATTAAACCTTAATCAGAACTCAACATGAAACTAGATTCTTTCCTTCAAATTTATTTTTGCTGATATTATAAATATGTGTTAGTGAATATACATATACACAGCCATACTTGTTCAAAGAAATGCAAATTATATTAAATTCAATTATTTTTTACTTAATTTTACTTGTAAAATGCTAAAGATATTACAATTTAATTGAATGGTAATTTTCAAAGCAATAAAAATTCAAAGAATTTTATTTTATGGAAGAAATGAAGTAAATTAATTTTGTTTATTGGCATAGTATCTGAATTTGTTAGTGATATTTCTTATCAGTATTTAAATTCTAGTCATTTCTTGACTTCCTGATTTTTGGAAGTATTGAGATACTTAATAATTTTCATATTAAAATTGCATATTTAATCTAATAACTACTCAATTGTAAAATACTAAGTTTACGTACTTCTGTCTTTGGCTTTAATACTTAGGATATGTGTCATGTAGTAAATGAGTTGATCTCTTAAATTCACTTTTAAATAGAACTAACTTAATTTTTAGATATTTGGTTGAGTAATTTTTATAAAACCTAATTAGAGCTACTGGTTTATTCTTGTGTTTTATTTTTAAATGTCCATTGTTTCTTTTTACTACTTTATATATGCCATGCAGGTTTGCTTCCAAGATTCCAATACATCTATAGAATAAATGCTGGAATGACTACTACTGGTTAAAATTAATAGTATACAAAGTAAAAATTTAAATTATAAACTTTGATCACAGAGATTAATTTTTCTCTTCCATGTCATAAGACTGAGTCTTTAGCAAAGATATAAAATGAGTTGTTTGTTCAACTCTCTTCAAAGGATGCTTCAGACCAGACTTCACATTAACAAGAAAAAAAAATAAAAGTCTCAAGATACCAAATGTAAAATCACAATCATACATTTGTAAGTTTTTGATGAATATATCCTTTTAAAACTTCTAATCATGTTACATAAAGTAAAGGAACGTTTAACATCATAGAAAAACAATGAATCACACTGAAGGAAAAGTAGGCTTAGACAGAAATGGGAAAGAAGGAGGTTCTGGGAAAACCAGATAATCTCCATGAAAACATTCTCAAACAGGAAAGACTTTTGTGCATGTATTAACGTGTTATATGTAACTGAATCATAGACTTTATTAAACAACCATCGAATCTACTTATAGTTTTTGTTTTACAAACACTGAGGTCATCAGCTTGACAATCTTACTACTTTATATGTTATGATTCTTTCTTCTACTTTTTTAAAATTAAAATTTCTAAAAAAAAAAATTGGGACTCACGGGGTTTTATAGATTGGCTATTTTATCTCCTAGACTTCATCTTCTTCAACTAAGTAATTGGTTATTGAGATTATTCTGAAATCTATAAGCTCTCTTTATAGGTCTGTTTCCTTTAAACCTGGCTTAAAAACAAAACTATTCCTGGGTATGAAAGTAAAACACCAATACTTCTATTTTTGATTCCATGCATGACATTACATTCAAAAGCACTTTAAATTGAAAATTGAATCAGGATGTTTAGATAAAGGAAGTAAAGTCCATGTAATATGATTTCAGAGTTTGAAAATAAGATGCAATATGAATTTAAAATAAATGGTCATGGGAAACCCAAAGTTTTTCTCCTTCTTCTTTAGTATACAAGACATTAGTGCCACTAGGCATCATAAGGTTATATTTGTGAATTTTAGGAGGCAGCTGAGACTTTGTGAACAGAAAATACACAACTTGCAGTTTTATTTTTCTCAGAAATCATCAGAGATTAAAAAACTAATCCAAAAGCACTCTTAGATAAAACTGAAAATAGTTTATTATTTGTAACTACTACATGCAAAAGCACATCTTTAATTTCTAGGTATTTAAGGTATTTTTGTTTCTTAATATGTGAATATATTTTGGAAGTACAAATTGAGGATTTTCAGATATTTACAGAATCAAAATGTCTTTGTCTTTATATGTGTTTCACCGATTTCAAGCAGCCTGAGAAAAAAGTCAAATATGCCAATATATGGTATGAAAAGCACCCTCAAATTCTGAGAATATTCAGAGCTAATTGTTGCCAGCACTTTTTTCTTTTCTACTATATTCCAATATTTTAAGAGTTGTTATTTCATTTTCATCCTGAGACAAAATATTTTAATTTTTTGCCAATTGTCTAGATTTTTATTTCATTATATAATAAGATTGATGACTTGGCATGCTAAAAGCGTCTCAAACTTCAACAACATAGAGGAAGAAATATTTTCTGAAAATGATTTTCCTAAGCAGATTCATTTTACAATTTAATTTCCTTCAGTGAGGTAAAGGTCAGTATGAGGCTATAAGAAAGTTAATTTGCATGAAGTATGCATAAGGAATATGAAAATAATACAACATGAAATATTCCTAAATCAAGCTTTTAAAACCAACCTCAGGGCTAAAAGAGTAATTATCAGAGAAAATAGCTCAACAATTACAGCACACTTTTTTTGATGATGTCAACTAACACACTCTCATCCTGAGAGACAGAAAGAGACAATCCTGTAGAGTAACAAATTCTTAGAATTAGCAATACTTTGTATTGCCTCCTTCATATGTTCATTGGCTTTAGAATATGCTTATCAGTGCTAAGTTTGTCAACTCTTAATACAATTCTCTGTGCAGTTCTACTAGTCAAGTAATTCTAAGCCAGTTTTATCTTTACGCTGATTACCTCTTTGCATCTCACCAAACTTACACTAGCATTTTTTTAACCATGGCAACCAACACATGTTTATTCATTGGCTATGCTCCATGTTTATCAATTTGAACAGGATTCTTATTCAAATTGTACTCTTATTCACAATAGTGTGGCAGACATCTGTTGATCTGTTGTTTATCTAAAAATCAAATTTTTTTAATAAAAGTGTCATAGAATTATGATCTCTCTCAGGGTCAATCAACTGATCCCTACCCTGTTCCCTCTAAATCAAAATAACTAATAACTCTCTACATTTCTTGATAAGGAAGTCTGCTTTTCCTGAACCCTATTGAGCATGTAAGAGAGTTTTTTGAAATTTTATGATGGATCCTGCAAAATATTAATTCAGAGACATGATCTTGTTTCTCTGCTGAGCTGAGTTGCTATAATGCCTAAAAAAAAAGCACATTGCATGGCATATCCTGCTCCCAGATTTCTTCCTGGGGCATTTGGGTGTGAAACCTCTTACAATCCCTCTATGTCTCCTGAAGCTTCCTCTCTTTCACAGCCACCCTGACCTGAGACAGCAATCCCAACATGGAGTCCAGATTCTTGGTAGTTTGTTGTGGAGATTTTACCCAGTGGTAGTTTGCTTCTGTTTTAGTTTGTATGGTCATTTTAAGATTTTGTCTTTTTTTCTTTCCTGGGTTTTCTTAGTCAATATACTGAGAAGTCAGAGAGCACTACTGCAAGCACTGCTAAACAGAAGTTACTGTGAATTAGAAGTTCTTTCCTAACTTGATTTTATACTTCTCTAGGATGGGTACTCTTCCAAAGAGGTTCTAACAGAAAATGGTAACAATGCTAGTTAAGTAAATATATGTATTCATGTCCTTTTGGTTTTTCTATACTATTTTATTCTCTAATAATCCTAAATAATAATCAAATTACTAACTACATTTTTTTTTGGCTGTGCTATGCGGCTTGTGGGGATCTTAGTTCCCCAACCAGGGCCCCCTGCAGTGGAAGCACGAAGTTCTAACCACTGGACGCCGGGGAAGTCCCACTAACTACATTTATTGAGGGTATAATATGTGTTAAGCATAGTATTGTATCCTTGCCACTTCCCGGTGTTTTGACTCTGACAACCGCTTCGTGACTGTTTTCCAACTATATAGGAGGCGATAATAATGTCCCTCCCTTACAGTTTCTGGAGGACTAAATGAGCTAATGAATCAAAAGAATTTAGACAAATGTTTGATACACAATAAGCACTCAGTAGGGCTTCCCTGGTGGCGCAGTGGTTGAGAGTCCGCCTGCCAATGCAGGGGACACGGGTTCGTGTCCTGGTCCGGGAAGATCCCACATGCCACGGAGCGGCTGGGCCCGTGAGCCATGGCCGCTGAGCCTGCGCGTCCGGAGCCTGTGCTCCACAACGGGAGAGGCCGCAGCAGTTGAGAGGCCCGCGTACCGCAAAAAAAAACAACAAAACAAACAAACAAGCAAAAAGCACAAACAAAAATACAAAACAAACAAAAAAACAAAACAAACAAGCAAAAAGCACAAACAAAAATACAAAACAAACAAAAGAACAAAACAAACAAACAAGCAAAAAGCACAAACAAAAATACATGTTAGCGCTTGATCCATGAAACAGGCTGATTTCCAAATAGCTGAACTATAGGTAGAAAAGAACCATCCATCCTCTTTCCTTACTCCCATTCCTAAAAGCAGATAACAGTGAAGAAAGCGTAATATTTAAATGACGGTTTTCCTTGATTTTTCCTCCGTGTGTGTGGTGTGTGTATGTGTGTGTGTCCTTATTTATTGAGGAAGCCAGAATTCTAAGATGGCCCCCAAGACTCTTGCCCCTGGTGTACACGTCTTATGAAACCACGAACCCTTGAATGTGGGTGTAACCTGTGCATATGATGGGTACTCACTCCCTTGGTTGGGTTATGTTATGTAGCAAACTATGATGGAATAGTCACTCCAGTATTACACAACCAGGCCAATACCTTGATTTCAGCCATGAGACCTTCAGCAGAGAACTCAGGTGAACCCTACCCAGAATCCAGACCCACTGATAAGTTTGTGGTAGTTTGTTACACAACAATGAAAACACGAATAAATGTCTTTAAACCTCTAAACCCCTTTATGTGCACACCTTTCATGATATTTATAGTCATCAGCTGATACTAATCCAGCTATTAAATATTTACTGAACAACTATTATATATCATGAACATATAAGAAGTGTTGGGGATACATAAACTGATAAATTAGACATGATCGACTACTTATTTTTAAAATGTTATGCCCCAAATTGACCAAATACATCAGATGATTTCACACCAGTGCAAAGTTCAATGGGACATTGATCTGACTGTACACTTTGCTGCAGACAAAGGAAGCAATAGATTTTTGGGGGCTATTTATTCAATGTTAGGTCATTTATTCCCAAAGAGAAAATTCTCTTTTGCAATGACATTTTTAGAGAGGAGATCTGTTTCATTTTTCACGGAGTTACTGTGAAACACTACAAAGATTTTTAAAAAGCATTTTAAGCCTCTTGAAGGAAGCATCCTTTGCAAATGCTAAAGAAGTTTACTATTAATAAAAAACAGTTTAATGATCTTATCTATAGAATCACCCTTATCCAAATATATTGCCATAGTGTCCTATTTATTTAAGAACAGACTTAATTTTTAGTTACTTCATCAGATCAAGTATCTTCCGCCATGTTTTAAAATCTGTTAGGCAATGATTAGTGCTAGAAATGAATATTAAAGGGCATTTTTATAAGCATCTTTTAAACCATAATTTCAACAGGCATCAGACTCACAGTTGATTATGGTTTCATAATTTCAAGTAGTATAGTAAATTAAAATACAATCTTATATGACCCTCATTTTAATATTTACATTTAGAATTCCCAAGACAGATGTCAGTGTAAAGTGCTGTCTAACCTAATCACTTTACTATTTTTTTACCAACAATTCCTGTAAGCCTCCAGACAAGACAACTGATATATTGAAATTCCAATTGCCAATTGCCTGCTGCCATGCTTAATGACTCCAGGATGCAAAACCTTTAGGTCAGGTTGCAATTAGAGACAGAACAAAACCACCACAAATAAAGAATAGACACACACCTTTTCAGGGTGGAACCCAACTCTGATTTGATTTGAAAAATAATACTGGGAAACCACTTGCTTTTCATATCACACATATACACACCCATCTTTAGCTTGAAGCAGACAAGTAAAATGTCAATTAGAAGCTACTGTTGGTGCTATGGAATGAACCTAAACCAGAAAGCAGTGGACATTTCTAGAAACATCTACTGTAATTGTCATTTGGAGATTAACACATAGTAAAAACTGTTTTATAAGCAGCTTCATGATACTATCTGAACTTCTGAACTACTTAATGTACACTAAAATTATTAACTTTTAAAATAATTCTATGATCTCTGAAAACAAATATAAAAAACAAACAAACATGAACTTAGTAAGCAAATATCTTTCACGTAAAGGCCTATGTTTTTTCTGACCTTTCTGAACATTTTCTTTCTTTACCCTGTGACCAAAATTTGGTCTCATCCAGTATGAGACACACATTCTAGGAGGATAAGTAAGGGGTTAAGAGATGGTGGAAGAGTAAAGGAATTCTTCTAAGGTTAGTTCTGCAAAATCCAGGAGCCTGTAAAGAAGAATCATATGTCGGAAAAGAGTGTTTATGAAACTCTGCTTATAGTAATTCTAGTAGTAATATCCTAGCCACCATCACTCTAGCTGTTTACTTGCCTCTCTTTCCATGAAATCTGAGTTCCTGAAGGATATGAACACAGTTTGGCAAAATGGAAAAACATAACTAGTGTTGGGAGTTGCTCACCCCTATGTTTTGTCCTAGCCTTTCACCTTCCCTCTGTGTAATCTGATTTGTCAAAAATCAGCAGTGGCTAAGTCAACTTCCTTTTTCTGTCTTAATAAGCAGGCGAGGGCTGGTCTGGAGGCTGAATAGGACATCTGTAGGCTAGGCTCCTTTTATCTTTTTGCTTGATTTTCTTCTCGTATGCCTTTGTCCCCATGGTTGCAACGTACTGCCGCCACCATAGGCCTGATGTCTACTTGCCCAACCAAAAGAAGAGGACGAAGGGAAGAGTGCAAAGGGCTCCCTCCCAATGAAATACCACCTCCTTTCTGGAAGGACACCCTCCCCAAGGACTAATCACATCAGCTGTGTTCCCTGGCCACAGGTAGTGTGGGGATACTGCAATTTCAATTTTATAATTTTAAAATGAATGACATTTAAATGATATAATATACGTGAAAAGCCTGTCATACTGCCTGACTCACACTAAGTGAATATCAATTGCATTAATGAATACATAGAATATATTTACTTAGAAATTAAAAAAATATTATTTACTGAAGTATCAAGTTTTT
This sequence comes from Delphinus delphis, assembly GCF_949987515.2. NCBI lineage: Eukaryota > Metazoa > Chordata > Mammalia > Artiodactyla > Delphinidae > Delphinus > Delphinus delphis. The sequence goes on from NC_082683.1 coordinate 174,947,768, forward strand.
TTTGTTTTTTTTAAATTTATTTTTGGCTGTGTTGGGTCTTCGTTGCTGTGCGTTTTTTTTATTTATTTACAAATAAATTTATTTATTTATTTACAAATAAATCTCATTTGTAAAATGAAAATAGTTATTCCTACTTCATTTATTTTTTAGATTTTAAAAATTCAAGCATAGTTGATTTACAATACTACATTAGTTTCAGATACACAACATAGTGATTTAGTATTTTTATACATTATACTCCATTTAAAGTTATTATAAAATATTGGCTATACTCCCTGTGCTATACAATATGTCCTTGTATCTTATTTATTTTATACCTAGTAGTTGTACCTCTTAATCCCTTACCCCTATATTTCTCCTCCTCCCATGCCTCCCCCTACTGATAACCACTAGTTTGTTCTCTATATTTGTGAGTCTGTTTCTGTTTTGTTCGATACATTCTTGGTGTCATTTTTTTAGATTGCACATATAGGTGATAACATAGAGTATTTGTCTTTCTCTGTCTGACTTATTTCACTAAGCATAAAACCATCCCATTCCATCCATGTTGTTGCAAATGGCAAAATTTTATTCTTTTTTATGGCTAATATTCCATTGTGTGTATGTGTCTGTGTGTGTGTGTGTGTATACACACACACACACACACACGACATCTTCTTTATCCATTCATCTGTTGATGGGACACTTAGGTTGCTTCCATACCTTGGCAATTGTAAATAATGCTGTTATGAACATTGGGGTACATGATGTATCTTTTTGCATTACTGTTTTTGTTTTCTTCTAATATACACCCAGGAGTGGAGTCGCTGGGTCATATGATGGTTCTATTTTTTAGTTTTTTAAGGAATATTCTTTTTTTTTTTTTTTGCTGTACGTGGGCCTCTCACTGTTGTGGCCCCTCCCATTGCTGAGCACAGGCTCCGGACATGCAGGCTCAGCGGCCATGGCTCACGGGCCTAGCCGCTCGGCGGCATGTGGGATCTTCCCGGACCGGGGCACGAACCCGTGTCCCCTGCATCGGCAGGTGGACTCTCAACCACTGCGCCTCCAGGGAAGCCCATCCACTCCTGTTTTAACTACTTTAAGGGGATAGTGGTTGAAACGGGATTAAGAGTCAGATTCAAACAAAGAGGTGCCAGTGCTTATGACACTGGCACCTCTTCAAGGGACTTATATGTCTGGGAGACAAAAAGGACAAAAGATGGGTCAAAAAGGCTCCATGTGAAAGACACAGTGGCAATTTATTTTAACAACCACACACACACACACACACACACACACACACACACACACACAGTGTACATAAGTTTGAGATTTTTGTAAGAATAAATTTTATAAGAATTTTATTTTTATAAGAATAAATTTTATACTTATATTCACACTTTGGCAGCAGGGGAAGAGCAAGATGGTGCAGCACACAGTGGCTGCCCTGATTCAGCTTCACTACAAACACACCGATACCGTTCTGTCACTGTCCGCATACACAGGGCAACACACTTGCAGTTTAGAAAGCTAATGGAAATCTACTTCCTGTTGCACTGCAGCAGAAAATTGTAGCACTTTCTTATATGAATAAGAAAGATAAGTTAAGAGGAAGATTTTGCCTAGAATTTCAATTTTCAGTAATTCATCTATTCTGTCTCTATAGTTTCCAAAGTTCTACTTGTGCAAACATTGACTCATCCCACCATGGAATTTTTATATGGTTGCCAAAGGTATCGGGAAGTGCATTAAATCACTTAAGTCCTGCCGAAGAGAAAAATAATAACCATGAAGAGAGTTAATTCTGAAAAGTAATTTCTTAGCAAATAATCTAATTACCTTTTACATAAGCTAAGGAAGGAACTCACTGTTTTCTTTCATTTCAAATATGCTAATAGGTACAAACTGCAGAAAAATAAAGATTTAATACTCTTTCACTTGAAGAAGATTTATTTTTAATATAAGAGGAAGTGAGTTTAGCCATAAAATATGATAAGAATAACTAAACAAAGAATACATAAAACATAGGCCCTGTGCACTTAGGAGGTTATTGTCATAACAAAATTCACGAAACATGCTCAAGGTATTGGGTAGCATATATTACAAAGGTAGGACCGTATCTGCCCTCAGGATTTGAGGTGGCAGTCTTCGTTTTGTTTCTGTCTTCTTTCATCTATGGACTATTTTGTATCATTCTCTATTCTTACTGTTTACTATGTGCATTGAGAACAATTATATTCTATTTCTACCATAAAAGTTTCAATATTCCAAACCAAGGTAAAAGTGGAAAACCATTATAAATGAAAACTACCAAGAGGATAATAGGATGCATAACAGAGGAGAGTCAAGGAAAACTGATGAAGACAGGCTATTACCTTCAGTTTTTTAGATAATCATCATGGATATAAGGCTTTGTGACAACAACAAAAAATAAAGGTGCAAGTTATTATTGGGCAGATGCAGATCATCGTTAAGTCTCCTGCCTTCCTTATTCTAGGTTCACAGTATCTGCCCTAGGAATCTCTCTTTATTATGGTAATCACAACTAATCCTTGACACAGTAACGTGAAAATCCTCTATAATATGCTTGTACAAAGTGATATTTTAAAATCTATCTCGAACAGCCTCTGGATATTACAGTACACCGTCAACAGCAACATTGCTTGAATACTGGAGGTATAAGAAATTTCCTTTCAAGTCTGTTTCAAAAGCAAGGTGGCATTGAGACACACCTTGTATAATGAGCAGAATATAAGAGAGATGGAAAGGGGCATTTCAGACACGTAAGGAAAAGACTGCCAAAGTCTAGATGTATGAAAATGCTTATCCTCTTCTGAAAATGGCTAGCTAGTACTTTGGATGATAATGGCACATGAAGCAGGAGATGGAGATGTGAATTTGTGAGGGGAGTTTTGAAGACAATGTGGCTGGAAAGGGACTTAGGGACAGATTGTAAATGGATTCAATGGTTTCATCTATGAAGCCAATGTGCTGTGGAAACACCGGAACAACATTAACCTGGTGAAGGAATGAATCACCAATGACATTTCAAGCACAAAGATCCGGTGAGCCCTCAGTAGGGACCAGAGCATTCGCTACTTGGTACCAGATCTTGTCCAAGAATATATCGAAAAGCATACTTTGTATAGCTCCGAGAGTGAAGAGAGGAATGTTGGGGTTATCCTGGCTCCTTTGCAGAAAAATACTGTAGAAGCTAATGCATAAGAAATTCTACAGCATGATATTTTGGACCTCCCTTTAGGGAATTTTAAATAATCTGGGTGTTAGTAACTGGGGGAAGGAATTGTGATCTTCTTTAATAAACTAAAGCTTAAAAGTTTGGTTGAAAAACGTTTTTTTGAAAAGTAGATTTTAGAGTCAGATTTTCATATCGTCAATCATTTAACAAATATTTGGGGTTTCTATTAGATATTAGGTATTGTTCAAGATGCTCGGATTAATGGCAAAAAAAGTCATAGTGCTTCAAAGAGGCTAGAGTGTGACTGGCATGACAGATGATCAGACTATTAATTATAATAAGTTTTGATAAATATACAGTGCCATGCCAATCAGCAATATAGAGACACCTAATGTTTGAGGGTGTCAGGGACAAATTCCTGAAGAAGTAACATTAAACTAAGAATTAAAGGATGAATCGCTGCCCTCTGGAAAAGAGAGAAGGAGGCTAGCATAAAAGGAGATGTGTTCCAGGAAAACATAAAAAGAAACTATTGCAAAGATAAAAAATAATCAGTACTGACAAGGATATGGAGAAACTGGAACACTTCTACACTACTGGTGGAAATGTAAAATGGTGCAGCGGCTTTGGAAAAGTGCCTGGCAGTTTTTTAAAAGGTGAAATAGTTACCATATGACTCAGTAGTTCCACTGAAAAGTATACATTCAAGAGAACTGAAAATATATGTCCACACAAAAACATATGCACAGATGTTCATAGGAGCACTACTTGTAACAGTGAAAAAGTAGAAACAATCCAGAAGTCCATCAACTGATAAACAGATAAATAAAAGTGCTGTAATATCCATACAATGGATTATTATTTGGCAACAAAAAGAAATGAAGTACTTATTCATGCTACAACACAGATGAGTATTGAAACTATTATGTTAGGTAAAAGAACACAGACACAAATCATAAGTGTAAGATCCCATTATGACATGGCCACAGGAGGCAAATCTAAGTTGACAGAAAGTAGATTAGTGGTTGCCTAGGGTTGCAGGAGGGTAGGGTGGCGAGGAGAGGACCAGACTGAGGTAGGGAATGGCTGCTAATGGCTATGGGGTTTCTTTTAAGAGTGATGAAAATGTTCTTAAATTGATTATGTTGATGATTGCACAATTTGGTGAATACACTAAAAGCCATTGAACTGTACAATTTAAATGGGTGAATTGTATGATATGTGAATTATATCTCAATAAAGTACTGAAACTATTGCAAAGCCTACGGTGCAGGAAAAAGCATTAGTCCTCCAAGAAACAGAAAAACCCTGTAGAGTTAAAACTAGACTATATAGAGAAGAATCTAAGTGATTATACTAGAGATGTAAACAAGGGTCAGATATTTCTAGACTTACAAAACATGTTAAGAATTTTGGGTTTTATTTTAACACTCAAAGAAAACAATTAAGTTTTATGAACTAGGAGAATGATACAATCATCTTCTTTTTCTAGAGAGGTCATTAAGGCCGGCATTAAAGAAAAGAAATTAGAGAAAAATAAGACAAGAGGCAAAGAGATCATCAAAATGCTATAGCAGTAATCCAGGAAAAATGATGGTGTATTGGCAGTGCAGACAGAAAGAAATGGATGTGTTGGAGAATAACTTAGAATCAGATACAATGAAACTTGGTGATTCCTTAGAAGGCACAGTGAGGAACACAAAACAGATACAGACTGTGCTTTGGGAGTTGGTGTGGCTAGTTGGATAGATATTAATATAATAAATTGAGAAGGTTAAGGTTTTGTGAGGCTAGGTAAAAGGAAGCTACAACATTGCACATACTAACTTTCAAACACCCATTAGCCAGGCAAGTGTATAGGTGGAGTGAGAAATGTATGCTCTGTATGGATCCAGAGCATATTGATTCAAAGTGCATTAAGCTTATAAAATACTTATAAAAAATCATGTCTTTACAATCTCACTTTTCACAAGTACAAATGTATTAAAGTTTTCTTTTACAGTTCTCAATAGCATCTTGTATTATTCTTTACAGATAAATCATAGAATCAGTGAAACTTTTTCTTCTGGTTTGAAAGCATATTGTAAATGAAAAATTTAAAATTATTTTTGTTGGGTATACAATATGCTGTAAATCACAAGTTAACATCAACATGTACAAATAAGGCAGAAGTAAATATTCAATATTTGATACCCATATGCATTTTTAATACCATTCGTTTTTCTATAAATCTAACATATGTCTGTCAAGCTTTTTAGTCACCTAAAATAATATGAAAACCTTGTTTATTTCCACTTACTCAAGTAAAATATTGAGTGTAAAATTTTAGTGAGGCATAATGATAAAATCCTGTCTCATTAAGATCTTGGCCAATTTTATAAATAACAAAATAATAGTGGAAAATTTTTCCACATTTAGATTTAAATCAGTAAGTTGTACTTGATCTCAGAGCCAGTGCATTTGACATTGAAATATTGATTCTACTCTCCTGATAGTTATGTATAATCACTATGGAATATGGTGTTTTAGAAAAGAAAGAGTCTTTGAATAAAAATAAAATTTTAAGAATGGGATTTTTTTATTAGATGATTGACATTCAAATAAAACTATACAAAAGATTATATTTTAAAAACACGATTAATTATATTAGATGATAGTGATTTGCTAAAATTAAGACAATATAAATTTAAGTGCCAAAAGATGCAAACTATTATATATAGAATGGGTAAACAACAAGTTCCCATTGTATAGCATAGGGAACTATATTCAATATCCTGTGATAAACCATAATGGGAAAGAATATGAAAAAAAAGGTATATATGTATATGTATATGTATATATATATATATATATATATATAAAACAATCACTTGGGTGTACGGGAGAAATTAACACAACATTGCAAATCAACTAAACTTCAATAAAATAAATAAATTTTTAAAAAATAACTGTCTTTTAATGTTTTCTAAAGCTTTTTTCTTTTAAAATTGTCATAAGCTTATTTACATTTATTTAATCTTATATTTAATTCTGTGGAGATGTTGCTTGCTTATCTGCTGGATTTTAATGTTGTAAAAGAGAAATCCAAGGTCAATCTTATTTTGGTTTTTTTTTCTTTTTACTTCTAGAGTTTTTGTTTGTTTATTCTTAGGAAGAAAAATAGGTCCATTATGCAATAATGATGGACTAGGTAATTCAGAAAACCTCTGAGAACATTTAGAAAAGACATAAATAGTATAGAAATCATCTGCCTGAAGTCATGGAAAAGGCTACAAGGCAGTAAAATATTATGTGACTAAGATCCATAAAAAAAAGAAATCCTAGAGAGAGAAATTTGACATTTTGGGGTCTCTTCCTGTTTGAACTTCAAGCCTGGCTTTGCTCAAATACTAAGTAGCATTTGTCATACCTTTAAGGAGCTGTAGGGACAGAAATGGAATGTAGGACAGTAATGGAGGAGATGCTTGATAAACCAATCTCACAGTTTGCACTCTGAAGGCATATATCCAGTAGTAAGGGGTAAGGGTGAGCTAGAAATAAAGTGAACCCTAGCTTCTAGATGTCTCAATCCCAGAAACTGAATTAAGAACATCTGAAATTACCAGCTCTTTAGCCTCAGATTAGAGGAAAAATAAACCCTCCCTAGGAGCAGAAAACAGTATCTTAACTCTCAAATTATCTTGACAATTTTTGATATAAACTTTCCATAACGCAATTAAAAATAACTAGACACTTGAAAAGTTATGATAATAATAGGATCAATAGATAGCAGAAAAAAAGTCAATAGAAATAAACAAACAAATGACACAGAAAATTACAATACTGGACATAAACTTTACTAATTATATTCAACATGCTCCAAAAGATAAAAAATTGTATTGGCAGAAAATTAAAAATTACAGATATCAAATGGAAATTCTAGGACTGAAAAAAAATGGAAAAAGGTAAACATTCATGGATAGATTTAACAGCAGATTAAACAGAGATGAAGACAAAATTATTAACCTGAAAGTTGAATCAGAAGAAAATACCCAGATTGAAAGTTGAAGAGATAAAAATAATGGAAATTTTTTTAAAAACTTGAGAGTAAAGAATACAGTAACATGTTCTAATGCTTATTTTAATTGAAGGACCAAAAGCAGGGGAGAGAGAAAACAGGAGATACAAAATATGTGAAGCAATAATAACTGAGAATTTTCCGAAGCTAAGGAAAAGTTGATAGTTCTGTACATCTCAAGCCAGAATCATTTAAAAAGTCAACCTAATTGTGTCATAGTAGAACAGTTGAAAATCAAAGACAAAGAAAAAAAAGTCTAAAAAAAATTGAAGTTGAAAAGAAACCCCACATTTCCTTCAGTAAAGCATCAGACTGGCAGCTAACTACTAAACAGAAATAAGGGAAACCAGAAGTTAAAGAGGAGCAATATTCTCAGTCTTAACGTTAAATAACTGTATATAGAAAGCTATCCTCAGGAAATAGATCCATCAAGGATAAAATTGAGATACAAACATATTTGGGCAAACAAAAACTGAGACAAACCAATAGTAGCAAATCAAATGTAATATAAAAACTAATAAATATTCTTCAGAGAGATGAAAAATGATCTCAAATATTCCTTTCACAAAAAGTAGATCAAAATGGATCACACAATCAAACATAAAATGCAAAAATATTAAAGCTTAAAAGATAACACAGGGAAAAACTAGACGATATTAAGATTGGCTATGACTTTCAGATAGAACCCCAAAGGCATAATCCATGAAAGAAATAATTAAGTTGGACTTCATTAAAATTTAGAATTTCTGCTCTGTAAGGCACTATCAAAAGAATGAGAAGAAAAGGCACTGACTGAGAGGAAATGTTTGCAAAAGACATGTCTGATAAAAGATTGTTACCCAAACCATGCAAATAACTCACAAAATTCAACAATAAAAAAAGGAGGGCTTCCCTGGTGGCGCAGTGGTTGAGGGTCCGCCTGCCGATGCAGGGGACATGGGTTCGTGCCCCGGTCCGGGAAGATCCCACATGCTACGGAGCGGCTGGGCCCGTAAGCCATGGCCGCTGAGCCCGTGCGTCCGGAGCTTGTGCTCCTCAACGGGAGAGGCCACAACAGTGAGAGGCCCGTGTACCGCAAAAAAAAAAACCCAATTAAAAAATGAGCAAAAGTTCTCAACAGACAACTCACCAAATACAGATGACAAATAAGCATACGGAAAGATATTCAACATCATATGTCATCAAGGATTTGCAAAATACAACAGTGAGATACTACTACACACCTATTACAAAGGCTAAATAAAATCCAAAACATTGATGACACCAAATGTTAGCGAGGATGTGGAGCAAGAGAAACCATCAGTAACTTTTGGTGGGAATGAAAAGTGGTATTCCCACTTTGGAAGACACAGTTTGCCATTATCTTACAAAACTAAACATTCTCTTACCTACTATTCAGCAATCATCTCCTTGGTATTTACCCAAAGGAACTGAAAACGTATGTTCACACAAAAACCTATATACAGATGTTTATAGGAGAGTAGGTAAGGATAAATAAACTATGGTAAATCCAGACATGGAATTGTATTTAGTACTAAAAAGAAATGAGCTATCAAACTACAAAAAGATGTGGAGGAATCTTAAATTTATATGGCCAAGTGGAAGAAGCCAATCTGAGAAGGCTACATACAGTATGATTCCAACTATATGACATTCTGGAAAAGGCAAAACTACGGAGACAGTAAAGAGATCAGTGGTTACCAGGGATTTGGGGGAAGGTAAGAATAAATAGGCAGAGCACAGGAAATTTTTAGGACAGTTAAACTATCCTGTGTGACTCTACAGAGTCAGATACACGTCCTCACGTGTTTGTCAAAACCCACAGAATGTACCACATCAAGAGTGAACCCAGATGTAAACTGTTGACTTCAGGTGATAACAGTGTGTCAATGTCAGTTCATCCACTGTAACAAATGTACTAGTGTGGGAGATTAATGTGGAAGGCTATGCATGTGGGAGAGGGGGCAGTGTATGGGAAAGCTCTGTACTTACTGCTCAATTTTGCTGTGAACCTAAAACTGCTCTAAAAACCAAAACTCTTGTTTTTAAAAATATTTTAAAGAAAGATCACAGAAAGTCAGTTATAAATCATTTCTGAGACACAGAAACTACATAATAATTTGAATAGAGAACATTAAATATAAGTAATAATTAATGGCAATGGGGATTGGGGAAACGAGAAGTTGGCTAAGAAGAAGTAAAGAGAATTTTTAAAAAGACAGAGCAGATATAAGGAGCAGCCACTATAGAGTAGCAAGTAAGAGACACTCCTCCCCATACTGAGATCAAAGCCTCACTATACTATAGTAGCATAGGTGCTACTGGATATGAAATATGATTCAAGTAGTCTACTCACTATTAACATGGTAAAGAAATATGTAATAACTATGGTAATGGAAGGGGAAAACAAAATTGTTAAAAATACATAGTTTAAACAAAAAGCTGAAAAGAAAAAAGAAAATATAAAAAAGGCAATACAAATAGAAAAAAATAGTAACATGGTAAATTTAAATCCAAATATATCAATAATTATATTAAATGTAAATAAATGAGAACAAATTAAATATTGCAATTAAGAATGCTAGATTGGAATTTTTAAAAAAACCAAATATATGCTGCTTTGAAGAGATACACCTTAAATATAAAGCAGAGAAATGTAAAGTGTAAAAGGATGAGAAAAAAACAACTGACAAAAACTAACCAAAATAAAGATGCAGTAGCTATATTACTATTTCATTAAACAGACTTCAAAGAAAACACAGAATACAGAGAGATATTTTATAGTGGTGGGTGAGAGTTTTAATTCACCAGTGTATTATGAAAATCCTAACTTCTTATGCTGTTAATAACTCAGCCTCAGAAAGTATAAAGAAACAGAGACTGAATAAAAGAGCTAGACAAAACACAATCAAAGTGAAATATTGTAATATACCTTCCAAATAAGGATTAATTATTATTTATAAGAGGGTTCAGGAGTGTTCTTGATATAACTTCAATTTACAAAAATAAATTTTTGTATTTATTAGAATCAATCATTAGGAACATAAAAATTTCAAAGGTACAATTTAATAATACATCAATATATCAAATATCTAGCTATAAATCAAGTGAAAAAAGTTCAGGACTTACACACCAAAGACTACAAAACACTGCAGTGAGAAATTGAAAAATCCTAAATGAATAGAGACACATCATGTTTATGGATTATAAGATTTACTATCCTGAAAATAGAATTTTTCCCCAAATTAGTCCAAAGGTTAAAAAAACACTCACAGGGCTTCCCTGGTGGCGCAGTGTTTGAGAGTCCGCCTGCCGATGCAGGGGACACGGGTTCGTGCCCCGGTCCAGGAAGATCCCACATGCCGCGGAGCGGCTGGGCCCGTGAGCCATGGCTGCTGAGCCTGCGCGTCCGGAGCCTGTGGTCCGCAACGGGAGGGGCCACAACAGTGGGAGGCCCGCGTACCGCAAAAAAACAAACAAACAAACACTCACAACTGAAGCCCCAGAGAAATATTTTTATGATAATTAACAAGCAGCTCCTAACCTCTGTATGGAAATATGAAAAGCCAAGAGTCAAGACACTCTGAAAGCAAACAAGTTAGGTGGAAAATATCTACCAGATATTAACTTATTAAAGAGCTATAATAAATAAAATATCATGGTATTAACACAGACACAAGTAGTCTAAAGTTACAGACTAAAAAGACCATAAAAGTCCTTTTTATTGAATATCAATTTCAAAAAAAAGTTCAACATTCAACTATAAACAAAAATCAATGCCAGCTTCATTGTACATCTAAATGTGACAGGTAAAACAATAAAGCTCCTAGACATAATATAGGAAGGAGAATATCCTCATGGCCTTGGGATAAGGAAATATACTTTAAGCATGACAGAAGCAGGATTAATCAAAATAAATATTGATATATTGGTGGAAATTAAAATTAAAATTCTGATCATCCTAAGAACCTATATGAGAGTGAAAAGGCAAGCCAACGTGTAGGGAAAACACTTTTCATACATAAAGACTAATGTGCTAACATCCAGAATATACTTTTTTTAAAAAAAAGAAAAGAAGAACTCTATAGGTCTATATGATTAAAAACCCAATACCAAAAAAAAAAAAGACAAGCATCATGAACATACAAACACGGTAGACGGTACCCAAATGATCAGTAAACATATAAGAAAAGTTCAAGGTCATTTGTCATCAGCAAAATGCAAATTAAAAATGCAATGCCATATACATGTGTGCATCCCTTGAAATAAGGCTAAAAATAAAGACTCAACAAACTGTGTAGGTAAAGAACAACGGGAAATTTCACACAGTGCTGGTAAAAGTACACCTTGTATTTGTAGTCTGCTAACAAACACAGAAATAGAGGTGCCAAATGAACAGAGAACCACCATTTCAGAAAGAAATTTCCATGGATAAATCAATCTGGCTTATCAAATGTTGGTTAGTGCAGTATTCATTTCAGCCATGCCACACCACTGGTGAATGGGGGTAAGCCTCCAGTGGTGGACCTCCAGTTAGGGTGTTTTATTTCAGATTGGCAGCGAATATAATGACCACTATTGGTGGTCATTGTATTTCCTACAGCTATGCCAAAGAGCTCTGATATAGGAATAGTTGCCTCTGGTTTCTATCTCATAGATACTTCTTATTCTTTGTTTTCAGTGGATTTGAATGTCTTCTTTCTTTTTAAAAAATTATTATTATTGCTATTTTATGTACTGTTTTTGTTTTTGTTTTTGTTTTGTTTTGTTTTCTTTCTCTTTCACCCAGGATAAAGGTGCTTGAAGAACAAGTTTGGTAGCAAATAAATCACGCCTTCTGATACCTTCACCCTATTTGGACAACTTAGTTCAAATACCATCACTAACTTGAATATCTCTGTCATTGGCATTGTCTATAATTTGTGGCTACAGCAGTTATGAAAGAAGGAATAATTTATACATTTAGCTTTGATAAATAAGTTCCTAAGTTCAAATTAATCAAAAAGATAGCCATGTTTGACACTTAACTGCCATTTGTCATTTATAGCTTTTAAAATGTTATTTATAGTTTTTAAAATATATTTTCTTTCCTCCATACTTTTTCAAGCTTTACTTTCAACGTCTCTCAAGATGCCTTTGGTTTATTACAAAAAATTTGAAACTGATAGGTCAATTTAGTGCGGAAATACAACCAGAAGTATGTCTCCCAATCGTAACCCTTAGGTTTATTCCAGGAGAAGGTTTTTTCTTCACCCTTCCTTCTTTCTGTTTCTTTTTCTTTCATTTTAAATGTCCTTTTGTGCATTATATACTATTTGGAAAAAGTCATCAGATTGTCTTAACTTGTTAACAACTTAAAACATAAATTACCTAAGTACATTTCAAAAAGATGCATTTTATTATGTTTAATATTCCCCGGAAACCCAGGAAAATATTAAGTGGACAGATAAGATTTCTGGTTTCTAATTTCCTCCAGCAGTGAAGTCTACAAATTCAAATATTACACATATTATCTTTTCCCAAATGTTAAGAAACTATTTAGATTTTTTTATTTTTAAAAAAGCTCTAACCCCATTAAAATAATGGGGTTATCACACTCATCACTCTATTAGATAAATATAGTTAGCTAGTTACAGTTCATTCTAGATTCTCTTTGGCTCAAGAAATTGATCGAGTTGTATCTAATAGGATATGTTTCTTCTCACAGGTTAAAATAATTACTCCTTTGGGAACATTTTTTTAACTTCATTTATAGAGATCTAAATTCCATCCAAGCAAAACAAAAAAAATGTGATAAATGAAAACCTCGATTGGAAAAATAAGTAGGTAGATGTCTTTGCATCTAGTGGAAACAGACTTTAAAAGTGCCATTCCATAACTGTACGACCTTCCCATTTGGTAGGATACGTGTGGAACAAAACTCAGTTGTCACATGAAGGTGAAAAGAATATGATATATAGAAATAGTGGAGTCTTTGCCTGGTCCTCAAGGGACTGAAGCAAAGAGGAGAAAAATGTTCACAATGTCAAACACTGCAAATACAATGAGCAGTATTTATCACCTAGAATAGAGTCAGGGTGTGTTTGGAGAATGTGAACAGCAGTGCTAGGGCATAAAATACATGTTATAAGAAAGGCTAAACTGCTTATAGGAGCTTCTCAATTGGTTCAGAAAATCCCCCAGACCATCTGGGTTAAGTAAAAATTTCTTTTCCCTCATTCAGATATGTTTACACATTTTTCTTTTCATTATGGTATATTTGTGTTTAATCTAATTTAGTTATATAAATCATCTCTTGTGGTGTAATTTTTTTTTTTCTGAAGAAAAATTTCCCAGATATAGCTACTAACTTCTCCCTAGTGGAAGGTTATATGTCAGTTCTCTGGTTGATTTTACTCTCCTTTTTCAATTTCAAAAACAGTGATCATATTTACAGATATAAGGGGGAATTCACTGGAAGCAGACTGTCATTCCTAAAGATGATGTAGGGGAAAGAGATACTAAAGCCAAAAGCATGGTGACATTTACCCCGACTGTTCTGATATTTTGTTTTGCACCAGTAAAATGGAAAATCAAAATTTACATATTATTCTCTTTGCTCAATAAAAATAATTTCATTTATTTATCTACTAGTTGTCGTTACTAAAAAAGTATCAGAAATATAAAAAAGTACAATAAATTGTGAGATTATTTTTATGAGTAATTGTGTGATTAAGTAAAGAAGATAACGTTAATGATAAAAAAAAATGTAGATTCCCTTCATTCAAGGGGCAGAAGAGTATCCACTGTTCTATTCTACGAAATAACTTTTAAACACATTTCTTGAGAGCAAGGCCTCTAAGTTTTGGGGTGTACTGGACAAATTGCATGATGTCAGACGCCATATCTTAAACTTATCGCCCTGAAAATAGAATTTAACAATTCAAGTAGAATAATGAGGAGGTTAACTTTTTTCAAATTTCACCTCTTTTTCTTCCCTCTTTAGTTCTCAGCAATTCCCCTCTCCCCCCCACCACCTTTTTTTTTTTTTTTTGAGATTATGTGACTCATATCATTTTAGTCTTGGTTGCTCCAGAGCCATAGGAGGTGAATGAGAAAGCAATGAAGATCCAATAACTTGGCAAAATATTTATAAATATGACTTCTGGTTTCCAGTCTGACATACAAAGAGCCTGCAAGTCATCACTTCCACTCATAACAATAAAAAAACTGAGCAAACTGAAGTCAACAACTATTCTTAGATCCATCAGAATTGAGGTGACAGGGCAAACTGCTGCCCTGAAAACTAGACAGACAGATGTATACAGACAATCACAGCTTACCAGGAGCAGAAGCCCAGAAGCAGAAGCTCATAGCTGGAGCCAATACCAATAAGAACACTTTAAACCATAATTGACTGATGGCTGGAGGCTCAGTGTAGACTAGCTCGAGAGTTAAAAACTCCAAAGGAGACCAGTCTTAGAGGAGCTCCCAAATTGAACCTTGCCTTACAAGGTTCTTACTGTGAAGATCACAGAATAATTCCCTAGCACTTCCAGCAGGGAGTGGGGAAATGTAACCATTTTGAAATATGCCCAGAGCTTTCTGTTCTCCTTCTCCTTTCTGTTCTCCTTCACAAGGCCTGTTGTGAAAGGAAGGTATTTTACCAGAGTCTAACCCACTGACCTGGGTGTAGAAAAACACCCAACTCCAGCCCCTCTTCTCAGCCAACTCTTCTGGCTGGCGCATAGGAGCTAGTTAAGGGTTATTCAGAAAGGTGGATATTCTAGGAGAGAGGGCTGCCTGATGAATTTCAGTCAACAAGTATGTACTTTGTTTCTGTTGTTTGCAAGGTACTCGGGGAAAGTGTAGTGGATCATAAAAATGCATCAGACATAGGGCTGTTTTTTAGTAACTTAGAATCTATTGGGAAAAAAATGGTAGCCTTCATATAAAAAGAGCACATTATAGTTAGAGTCAGAGATCTGGGAATCTCTTAAACTCTCTGAAATCAATCAGTTGTGTGGCTTGGGGACATTATTTATTCTATTAATGAATAATTTATTCCCTTGAAAGATAAAAATAATCACACATTTCTTGTGTGTATTTTGTGAGGACTAAATAAAATATACATGAAACTACCAGGCATATATTCATATGTGTGCTTGTTGAATTTTTTGACTGTGGCATTAAATAATGCAAGAGTTTAAGAGTAAAACAAGGCAGCCATAGAGTTAATCTCTAAGGGGTATTTCCAAAAGCTTTGACTTCAGGTAAAGGCCATGTTACCAGATGACGCCCTTCATTTGGGAAGACTTTCTTTAAAAAAAATGGCACTTTAATTGGATATTAAAGGATATATAGGGCTTAAATAAACAGAGAGAAGGGAAAAAGACATTGCCAGTGGGAGGAAAGTTTGCCTGACTGAGAGCCATAACAAAAACGTAGGAAGATTAACTTATCTAGAATAGAGATATCATTATGAACTCTAGTGAGAGATAAGACTCATTGCTTTAAAAAGTTTACGGCAATCTAAGGCAGAGAAGCATTGATTTTAATGACCTATTAATTAAAAACTCACAATGAAATCAAAGATGCACTGATAATAGAAAATATTAATGTGCCCATGTTACAGTTTTATACTGAAAGGAAGCAGCAACAGGATGTTAAAACAGGCTTCCAACATGGGAGTTATTTGAGGAATATAATTTTTGCTGTTGTGAAGAGGCTATATTTAGTTCAGAAGTCACAATAGAGCATCTAGCTGGGAGATTATTGCAAGTAGCAACATGGCGGTAAATACTCGGGATGGTAATGCTCTTGCACACCTATTTCCTCCTCAAAGCAACTCCTGAAACTGTATTTCTAGGGAGTGACATTTTAAGAGACAGGAAGAAGCTTTCAAAAGTGTAGTTTTCTCTACCTATAATAAATAGTTCAGTGATGAGTGCAAGGCTGTGAGCTTAAAAAGGTGGACAAACTTATTTTTTTCATGTTGGGAGGAAATTTTTAAAAATCAGAAAATGTTAGGTTTTATATTTTAATTGGCTTATTATTTCTTTTACTTTTTTATACAGAATATTGATCAATATCTGTGATTTTTCCTTTTTCCTACTTTTCTCAGTTAACCCTTTTTAAAAGGTAAGAAATATTCCAGGGACTTTAGGGTTCCCATTTTTTTCTTTTTGATTCAAGTTGAGCCCTTGAAAGCCCACTTCACACATGAAAAGCACATAAAAAAAAAATAGGTAGACAGATTTCTCTGCTTGTAAACTTTCAACTTAAAAGCTTCCAGAGTGAAAAACACAATCATACACCAGTGTAAAAGTGAGTTACATATTCCTGACAATAGTCACTTGGCCACTTTAAACAAATGGACTTAGGAAGAGGCTTTGGGAGGAAAACCTTTACTTTTTATACAAGTAAAAGTTCGTAACTCAGGTATAATGAGATCCATTCTTCCCAGCGGATGAGAGGCACTTTCTGGTCCCTTGAGCACAGCCCATTCCAAAGACATTAAGGGCAGGTGTAAATGAAGATTTGCAAAAAGCTTTGAGCAGTGGCAACATCATTTCAATAAATACACAGAACATTGGTGAAGCCCCACCTCATTTCAGGACATCCTCTTTATGTTTATCTCTTGCTGCAACTCCAGACACAGTGACAGCTTCTCACCTTAAGTGTCTGCCTCACCCTTCTCTGACTTAGGGCTTTCCCTGGCACTAGAGAAAATTGTTGCACTTCATCCAGGAATTATCTCCTGGGGGTGATCTTCAAACAATGGAGAAAGTGAGACAATGAATAAACGACTCAGCCATCTCATCCTCTGGTGGGACAGGGGGGACCAGTACTGCTCAGAAATTTCCCAGTGGTATTGAACCCCAGCTTCCCACAAAGGTAATGCACTTTATAGCAACTCCATTATTGGCTTTCCACTCATGGAGCACAGGCTCCGGACGCGCGGGCTCAGTGGCCATGGCTCACGGGCCCAGCCGCTCCGCGGCATGTGGGATCTTCCCAGACCGGGGCACGAACCCGTGTCCCCTGCATCGACAGGCGGACTCTCAACCACTGCGCCACCAGGGAAGCCCGGCTTTCCACCCTTAATTCACAGTCCTTACTTCTTCAGGTGTGTTTGCTGGGATCATCTCCCATATGAAATACTTACAAGCATGTCTTTCTCTTAGGTCTGCTTTTGAGGGAACAAATCTAAGAAAGTTAGTTCTTGAAGTGGCCCCTAAAGAAAATATTTTGGAATCAGTCCTCTTGCTGTCAGATAACAACAGAGACCACATTACTGGGGACATAGCAAGGCCTGGCATGCTGTAGCATCACACTTCTTTAAACTCTCATTTCTTCTGGACTGGGATGAGGCAGAGGTAGCACTTCATGATGTGAGGGCAAAGGTTACTCTAAGAATTGTGAAGTTCCCTGCTCTAGAAACCTTCATTACAGAACAACGAGAGGCTCAAGACAGCCAATGATCAAGTAGCAACATTTGAAAAGATTTTTTTCTTGAGCAGCTTGAGGACACGTTGAACTGATGAAGTTTGTCTAGAATTAGATCTTAAAGATCTTGGAGGAACAAAGGAGACTGAATACACACTTTGGCAGGTCACCTACGCTAAAGTGAGGGCCCTGATGGAGAAGGAGTGAGACCAAGGCTGGGAGCATTTAGTTGAATGCTTGAGAAGCTCAGATGGATCCTGTTTCCCCTGAGCCCTCTCAGCCAGCAGGGTGGTGAAGTATAAGACTGGACACAGGAAGAAATGATCGATATGGGAGGGGTCTCTCCTGAGTCTCCAATGACTCAATATTTAATTTCCTGGCAAAGATATCTGTAGACAGTTTTATCAGTTTGCTGAGATGGTTCTCAGAATCTTGGGCATGATGGTTGCCTGTGGTAAATTTGTTGGAGATGCTGGAACAGCCTTGAGAAATTACTCAGGTAGAGACCAGGAGGCCCGGAGAGATGAGCACGTCTTAGTGGATTTATTACCTGTTACTAGAGATCCCACTAGGTAGCTGTGTCCCCTGGGAGGGCCCAAGACACTTCCTCCACTAAGGCAGCAAAGAATGTGCTAACGAGGTAGATGGTGACATAGTTTAGAAAATGGTGGTGGTTCTGTGTAGGAAGGCTCAATGCTATGAGATGCTGCCGTGGAACTGGGCTCTATAGTTTTTCTATGCATGATAGTATTCTAGAATAGCAGGGACCAGGTCGTGTCAGAGGTAACGTGGGCTTTAGTACCCTAATAAGCAACAGTGTCTAAGCAGCAATTAGGATCCTAAACTTGAAGGATCTACATCAATGACTTATAGAATATGATGCTCCTAAGGGCAACATAATTGAGGAGCCATTCAGTAAGGATATTGTTTGGTTTTTAACAAGCACAAAATAAACCAAGAATGGGTGAGCAGAAGACTGAAGTCAGACCCCACAACAGAAAAACACAAACCCTCTACCAGTTTCCAAAACCGAGTCAAACCTCAGATCCAGAGTCCACAATTAAATCAAAAACTGAGCTCCACTGAGGGAGGGCCATGAAATTCCATCACAAGTATATACAGTAAATGTATCCCCAACATTTACTATTTAATAGAGAAACAGAGCAGTGGGAAAGGGAATTACCTAGTGTTTTGAGAGTTAATGGACATAGTTCTAAGCTGAGACAAACGTCAACACAGATGTCATCACCACTCCTATTAGTGTGGGGACTTAGGGATGCCAGTGAGAAATGAAGTCCTAGCTCCTGTCCAGCTGGCAAGGGGTACTATGAGTCTGTGGATCCATGCTGCATTTGCTTCCCTGTTCTGAGAGCATGCCATTGAACTCGATAAACTTATCAGATAGCTAAACCTCTCTGGTCAGTGGAAAAACAGTCATTATGATACAAAAAGTCAAGTCAAAGTTTCTAGAACCATCCCCATTAACCATGATAGTAAATAAGAGACAATAGTGCATCATGGTGGAGTTATAAATATTAGTTTTAAAAGTAGTAGGAGTGATGTCCCCACCAGATCCTCATTCATCACATCAATATGGCTTCCAAAAAATGGATCATGAGGGTGATAATAAGTTATCATGAACTTAAGCAAACAGTGGACCAGCAGCAGCTGTTGTGCTACATATGATGGTATCTTTTGCCAGAGGTCAACACTGCTTCTGGCACTTGTTAATGCAGTTTTTCAACTACAGCTGGAGTTAGCAATCTTTTTTTGTAAAGGGCCACTTAGGAAATACTTTAGACTTGCAGGCCGTATATTCTGTCTTTCAGTTATTCATATATCTCATTGCAGCACAAAATCAGGCATAGACAATTACATAAATAAGTGGATGAGACTGTGTTCCAGTAAAACTTTACTTATGAAAATGGATTATAGGTCAGATTTGGCCCATGGGCCATAGTTTGCCAAACCCTGATGCAGAGAATGTGGTTTCCTCATCAGGAAAGATGTTCATATTCACTTGAGAAAGAAATCAAATCATATTCACTGACTTTCCCAGGGCTATTTTAACTCCCGTACTCTCTATTAGAAAAATTAACAATCTTGACCCTTTGTAAAATAGCTCACTGGTCTACCATGTTGATGACTTTATGCTAAGTGAACCTAGTGAACAGAAGTATCAAGAACATAATGGATCCCCTGGTAAGACACACATATGCCAGAGGGTGAGAGAGAAACTATACAATAATCAGAGTCCAATGACAGCGGTCCAATGATAGCGGTCTAATGATTTTAGGGAGGAAGGGGACATCCACTACATGGTAAAAGACAAGTTACTACATGCTTACCACTATGAAAGAGGTATATGGTGGTCCTTTTTGAGTTTTGGATGCAATAACTTTCTAGAAGTATCTTTGTAATACTTCTTTAAGCCATTTGTCAGGTGACTCCAGAGATTGGTGTCTGAGGGGAAGCCAAAAATGGGCATTTCCACACACAGCTCCACTCAGGGGTGGCCCTAATGACATGGTGAAGAGAAATCATCCCAGTGGTAAGAACTTTAAGCAATACACTTGATTACCTCCTTCTAGGGAGGAATAAGTGGTTGAGATAAAGATGCGTACAGGTTGTTGGGCAATGGCAAATGGCTTGGTTTGTTGGTTAGAAACTAGAAGGAACAATACTGGAAGAGTAAATAAAGGAGTTATGGTGAAGAGGAACGTGGGTGGGTCTATGTGAATGGACCTGAAATAGGAAGATTTTTATGTGTCATGTCAAGGTTCACAAGAGAACATCTACTACAGAGAAGATACTGAACAACCAGGTGGATAAGATGACTTGTCCAGTAGATGTCAGTCTTTGTCTTTGACCTCTGTCTTTAACCAGATGGCCTCTGTGTTTGACTATTCATTGCTTGCACAATTAACCAATGAGCAGAGTATCTGTTCGCAGGGATGAAGGCTATGCGTGAGCACAGAGGCAAGGACTCAGTTTTACCAAGGCCTTTATAGTTACAGGTATTGCTGAATATCTGAACTTTCAACAGCAGAGAACCACTTTCAAGCATGTTGTATACATCAAACTTCATCTTTCATGAAGGGAGCAATGATTCATCCTTATTGCAACTGAAACTTATTCTGGAATGATGGGTTCTTTTTCCCCTTGCCAAAGCACTACTATCCTAGTCCTGACAGATTTACTGGTGTAGTATACTAAATAGTATTGCCTTAGGCCAAGAAAGTCATTTTATAGCAAAGGAGACGTAATAATGAACTTGCACCTATAAGATTCACTAGTCTTATCATATAGTATATCACCCAGAAGTTCATGCCATGAATTTTAGAATGAAGACTCAAAGGTTCATCTAAGGTAACAACTAGGAAGAGACACTGCTGAGTTGGAGCAATCTCCTTCAGAATGTAGTATAAACACCGAGTCAACGACAGTTAGATGGTGCTCTGTGCCCAGTACCTAGAACACATAGAACCAAGAACCATGGGGCAGAAGTAGGAATGGCTCTTATCACCACTCTCAGTGATCTATCTGGGGAATTTTTGTTTCCTTCCCACACAACTTTAGGCTCTAAAAGTCAGTCATCCTAGTGCCCTGCGTTGGTGAAGCAGGGGGATGCTTCTTCAACCAGAAGATGCAGAAAGAGTTTCATTAAACCCAAAACTACAACTGATACCAAATCATCTTGGGCACTTCACACCAATGGACAAGAATACAAAGAAAGGAATTACTATCATAAGTATCTAGAGTGGATGATTCACATTGAGAACAAGGAGAAATATGTCTTGGAACTTGAATAATATGCTGTGGCATCTCTTGATGTTCTCATGCCCAGTGATAATACTAAGGAAACAATTATAGACACCATAGCCTGACAAAGGCAAGGTAACCAGAAATTCATACCCCTCAGGGATAAAGGTGTAGGTCACACCACCAGGCAAACAACCTCTATCATGAGAAATGTGACTTATCTCATGTCCCCTTGATGTACCTGAGTGCACCTGAAATTGTAGTTTCTGACAGGGATGTGTGAGGGATGGAGATTTCCCAGAGCAATCTTCTGCCCAGTGTGGGAGTCTGTACATCAGTGTCCTAGGCTCCCATTTCCTGGTGAGATAATTCAGAGGCAAGTTTCTCAGAAATTCCTCCAATGGTATTGAGTCCCAGTTGACCATAGTGATAAACCATTAATAAATGCACATTTGTTTGGCTTTTCTCTTGCCCCTATTTCTGTTTTCCCTCTTTTTCTTTCATACTTCCTATGACCACTCCTAAATAAATTACCTGCATTCAAACATTTGTTTCTAGGTCTGCTTTGGGGAAAACCCAATATAAGTCATATAGTATCTCAAAATATGTAATATATAAATTGAATATATGTAATAAAGTGAATATATAAATATATATATTCAACAAGGCCAGTTACATCACTTTATATGGATACCGAGTATACCACTTCTTCTCAGAGGCAGGTCTTGCCCAGCAGTCATGTGGATTAAAGGAATATGAGAGTCATCCTCTGATCCTAGCAATAGGAAACATACTAAAAACCTTTGCAACCCACAATGAATATACACATTATATAATTAGATCAGAAAATCAAGCAGAGAATTTAAGATCTAAATGGAAGACAATTAAAATGGTCTCCATTATTCATGCTGAGAGACTGATCCTGGAGAGCACATGCACTGCAAGAACTGTTATAAAATAAAAGAGAAAAGAGCCTGCACAGTTAGACCAATATCACATTCCCTGGCATATTCTTGGAAGGGCTTTTAAGACAGAAGAATTAAACCTACAGAATTAAACACTGGAAAACTGGTTCCTTCTGCTAAAGCAAGAAGAGCATCTAAAACCTATGTAGACAAGGTTTATTAGGCACCAGGAATAATCTAGATGCCTTTAAATATGCATATGAACTGAAATAATGTATAGGCTAAGAGTTTCCATACTTTGTAGAAATACAAAACATCATTTAAAATTTCCATTTTCTATCCATATATACATCAAGGGTCACGGTCAAAGCCTAAAACTTCTTCAGTTATAAAACTCTCAACATTTAAAATTATAAATAATTCTCAATAAATCAAATGTTAAAAAATGCACTCTGTATTAAAATAGAGATGAAATAAATGATTCCCAAAGTGAAGAGTTTAGAAAAATCAAAGGATTTAAATTTGTGATCTTTTCAAGTTGTTTTAGCCCAATTTAATTTAGAATTTACTGAACTGGTTTGTTTTACATCACTTTGCTTTTCTCATTCCAGAGTTTTTCTCTCTTTCAATTCCATTTGTTATAACCATGATATTAACTAAATAATCTACTCTATGACATTGCAGAGTTAATTTAAGTCTCTTTTAAAATGATTGTGGTCACTTGGCCTTAAGAACTTTCATTTGGTGGCAGATAGTGAGTGGCTGAAGATGGGAATGAAAAGGGGTTTAGATGCATAACTTTATTTGGGTGCAAAAACCACAGTAAAAAAGACAAAGGGAGGAAAATGAAAGAAATATTGAGAACTGTACTTTTTCTGAGCTACTCTTCAATTTAATAAATATTTTATAAGAATTTAGAAAATCAGACTAAATTATTAGTAGTAAAAATACAGACTTGTAAACAATCATTATACTTGTAATCTCCCAATAATTTAAACTACAGTGCATATTTTTTATTAAAACTCAACAGTTCAAACTAAGTAAATGAATTTTATTTTTAAAAAGTTACCATTCTTGTTACTTATAGAATAAGAAACTAAAAGAATTAAAAACCTGGATTTGATTTTAGGCTACTGTCCAGAGTTAAATTTTTAGTTGATATCCATCTCCATAACTATATCACATAATTCATATTATTTTATGTTTCATATCGGAGAGGGATTAGACAACCTCAGAAGTATAGAATTATTGCTGAATATTGAATTTTATAAAGATCTGAAACTTTTTATTACTGATAAAAAGCAAAGTGTCTATAAATGAAACAATTCTTACAAGAACTATGATGTTGTAAGTGGAGTGCCCCAGAGAGGGTCTGGCCCACTCCTTGTTTTGTAAACAAAGAAATCTGCATTTAGAGACATTTAATAACAATCCTAACTGATAGAAAGTGGAATATTAGATAAAACATCTCCTGAATTCTTTCTACTATACTGTCTTAAATGTAAAAAATGATCACGTTTTTTGTATCAGATAGTAATCATTTCTGAACCCAAACAGATAGGAAGAAACACTGATGGAAAGAAAAACATCATTTTTAAGGTTATGGGAGATAAGCTCCGAGCTTTTAGTAAAAGTGGTTCAAATTTCCAGATTCCCATTTGATAAACAACCATGAAGTATTGTTTTCTTCAACATGATTTTTCAATGATTCTAAGACCAATCTGTGAAAAAAATGAAAGATGATGAAAATGAATCATGAAGATACGAAGCAGCTTTACCCATTTTATATAACCTTGTTTCTTAAGAATGGAGGGGTCAAAAAATGTGAACAATAGATTATGAAAGAAAAAGAGTCGTATCTATATTAGGTGTTGTTAATCACCCATATTTGTGTGATCCTTTTTGGCTTCAAATTTTCAACTACTTTATCTTTACTTGTTTCACTTTTTGCTTCTCACAAAAGGTGGTATTTAACTGAGAAACATAACCTGGTTCTATATATAACATGATCTAGAAAAAGTAGGGCAGTTGATGTCAAGGCGACACAAAAACTGCTGTTATCAGCAAATCCTAAATTTTTCAAAGGAATAAAGGCAATTTTCTTTAAGAGTCTCACTCTGAACCTACACTTAGGTAATTTTTTAAAGGGACAATTGGTTTACCAAACTCCCATCTTTCTTTTCTCTTGGTTCCAGTAAAGATGGCTCCAAAGTAAGGGTTATTTAAACAGCCCCTTCTCATAGGGCAGATGTGGACCTTCTCTTCCTTGCAAGCCCTTCCTAATTTCAGGGCCCATCAGATGTTGCTTTTTTTCACGCTGCCTCTATTGCAGTTGACAGAGAAGACAACTCCCATACTCTAGTCTTCTAACAATTCGGATATCTCCTTAACTCGAATTAGTAGGTGAGCACAAATTGAAAATAACATTTACTTGCCACCTAGCAGGTGGAAGAAAAGCAGTTTTTTGTTTTGTTTTGTTTTGTTAAACCACAACCAAAAACAAATTAGGAAAGGCATTACTTTTGTTGGGGAGGAAGAAATTTTCCTCTACCCTTCTAGGTTCTTCTGGTTGCTCTAAGAATTAAATTGACATGAGACAGATTAACAGGAGAAAATCAAACAAAAGCTTAGTAACATGTACACATGGGAGAAACCCAGGAAAAGTGAGTAACTCACCAGAATGGCTGAAACCCTCACCTTAAATACCATCTTCAGCTGAAGACAAAAGAGGATGTTGTGGGTAGTGGTTTGGGACCTCAAAGGGGAGGAAGGCAATGCACATGGAGGGGGAAAAGTAAATGTTTGGTAAATAAATGTTTGCTGAGCCTTGGAGAGATGGGACACAGAGAGGACCCTGATCTCTAAGGGTTTCCCCCTCCACACCTAGCCCCTATTCATTACAGAGATCTCTGGTGACAGCTCTCTTCCTGTAATAGGCCCTCTATGTAAATCCTTTTAGGCTGTTAGCAGGAAGGTCAAAGTTTCTTCCTGAGTCTTTGAGCCTTGATTGTTTTCAGCTCGAAATAAGCTACACACCAAAGAGACATTTTAGGGCGGCAAATTTTGTTCCCCTAAGCTTTTGTTTTCCTTTTCATATTTTCAGAAAAAAAGGACTAGCAGGTGACAGAGTAAAACCAAGGAATCATTGAACAATAAGGAGCAAGGAATCAAAAAAGTAGCCATATATATTTATGTATTTGTATATATGCACATCTGTATGCTTGTATTTGTATATATGTGTGTGTATACATATATAATATTAAAGAGGGAAGAAACTTTAGAGAGAGAGATATGATAACATTTTCCCCATTTTATCATTGTAACTAAGGCCAAGCCACCTTGAATTTAATCTAATTTATGCCTAAAGTATAAATATAAAAAATTCCAAGCTGTTCTGAGACAAACATGGAAGCATATGAAATGCTAGTCTGAAATCTGATATTTCAGATTTCAGTGACTTAGGAGTTGAGATTGCAAAGCTATAGCAGTGGTCTTAGACTTTGCAGAGCAAATAAAAAAATAGATGCATAAAACAATTGCAACCAAAGATATAAAATGATCTTTCTTAAAGGCTTATGAAATGGCCCATTTAAGAAGAAAAAAGTTATTAACAACGTCAAATAAATTGGTCTCTTGATTTTTAGGAATTTGTGTTGTTTCCTATGAATCTTTCTCAAAACCACAACACACATTTCACCAAATTGTCATAATGAAATGACTTGATGATTTAAAGTATTGATAAACAGTTAGAAAAATTAAGAATATTCATGGCTTAAATATATAATAGAGGGATACTGAGCTAAGAATGAAAATCGGTAATTAGCTTTGTAAGGCTCACAAGTCTACATATTTTTCATTCACGTCTACAAATTTTAACATGATCGTGGGACCTACACAGCCACGCAAAAACATCAGAGAACTTAAACATCTTCGCTTTTAAAAGATTTAGTGTAATGTTTGAGCTAAAACTTGATCATTTTTTATAAAGCAGCATCTGCATGCTACTTTGAAAATGCTTTAAATTTGGATATCTTTACAGAAGTTGCACATAGTGAAACACAGTATTCCTGTTAAATTCTTGTAGAGAGTGTGGTCCCTGGAGTCAGCTGGGGCTGCGGTTGGAAGACAGTCCCTAACTTCTGTCATTCATGAGCTCGCCAGTAACTCGGCCCCGAGCTAAAAACTCCCACAGGGAAGTAAAGGTAAGAGAGGAAGGGAAGGGAGCAGTGGGAAGGTCCATTGACTGCCCTTCAATTTCCTGAAATTGCCCACTTAGAATTCTTATTTCGACGTTACAAGCCTCACCTTCTCAAGTGTGAAGCCTGAGTGTGCTGAGCTGACATAAGGTACAGGGCGATCTCCCTCAGCGCTGCATGTTCAGGAAAAAGGAGGGACCATCTACCTTGAATAGAGAGAGCAGCCACACAGAGGTGGGTGCCTGTGATACCCACAAGCCAAACATAGGTGTGTACCTTTATCATGAGGATGCAGGAGGAGATGCTGGCCACGGGAGCATCTTAAAAGCAGGCTGTCTGACTGTTTCATCTGTGTGAGCATCCGGCCCTTCCACATGTCAGAAGCCTGGCTAAAGGAACTACATTCAAAACCTCCCCATTTACTTCTTCTTACAAACATCTTTTTAAAAATAATGTTTGTTTGTTTATGTGAATCATCTGGAAAATCAAATGATATATCTTGATGTTCTTAAAACAAGAAGACCTCCTTTAAGTTTCCTGTAATGTTTCTGAAAAACAGAAGGATTAAAATCCTCCGTGTGTGAAAGCATTTAGCTAAGGGATATTATTCTCTTTTATAGAGCATGGTGTTCTAGGCAGACAGTAGCTTTTTCTTAGCAATCCAGACTATTGTGAATTTAAAGGCTTGTGTCAAAAAATAAAAGGCATTTGAAGCTAAAATGATCCAGTGTCCTCTCATCCAAAGCACAGGTAGACTGTAAATAACATGCATTGTTACCTTGGCTGTGGAACAAAATTAGTCTGGAAAAACCCAAGTGTGTAAAATATGCTTTAAAATTTTTCTCTCATATAATTGCCATGCTTCCTTTGTTATCAATGTAGAAAATCTATGCAGTTTCTCTTGGTTATTTAGTATTCTATAACATGTTTTATTCCCATTTCCTTTGGTTTCGGATGTAAAGCGTGTACTTCGGGCTAGCACAAACAGAGAGACAATATATTAGAATATTATTCAGATCCCAGCTGAAGTGACTCAGGCCTTTGAGTTTTAAATAAAATGGTTTTGATTACTGTATCCTGTAATTCTGTGGGCAATTCAACGCCCTTACAAGTATGTGCAATTTCCAGGACTGACACTTGTTCCACATTCTGGTACCTGGTATTTCATTCTCAATTTAAGGTTCCTCTCCCTCTCTCTCTCCTCTCTGTGCCCACATAGATGTGTAGCTCCACCTCTTTAATTTATTCAGAACAAACGAAAACAAGCCTTTATACAAGGCATTTTGCAGTATGACAGACTGTAGGGAAGTTTGGGGTTGTAATGGGGATGAACGCACCAACAGTTATAAATATTAGATGCCACCCTCTCTGTCTTTGTAGAAGTCATTTACTGACACCCAGGAGGATCAGTTTCTCTTCCTCAAGACGTTCTCACTTTTGTACTTCCCTTCCTTCAATTAAGCAGAATAGCTGAGCTCCGTACTTTCCACTCAGTTCTCTTTCCTTCGTATGAACGTGCCCTGATAAGGCACATCCATCTTCCACCTCCGTTTCTTAAAGGGAAAGGAGCAACATAACAATTTATTTTCTCTCTCTTGGTGGTACTCACTATGGTCACTGGTGCTGTCCCTGAAATATTTCTGACTTTCCTCCTCTCCAGATACATGGTGGGGTTGTACTTCTAGGCCTCAGTGGTTTCACGTGATTCATGAAACAATGTAACATGTTCTGAAAAATGAGTCCCGATTGGTGAATGTCACTTCTGAGCAGGAGCATTTAATTTCCACTGTGAGACCCTCTCTCTTCCCCCTGCTAGGTACCAGCAATGCTTGCCAGGCAGGTGCCTCGGTGCACATGAGTGACTGCGAGAAGGAAACACATCTGCTGACCCACAGTAGGGGTGCTGTGTACGATATGAACCAGGAGACCTTCAAGATGGCGGAGGAGTAAAATGCCAAGATCACCTTCCTCCCCACAAATACATCTACACGTTGAACAACTCCTACAGAACACCTACTGAACGCTGGCAGAAGACCTCAGACCTCCCAAAAGGCAAGGAACTCCCCCACGTACCTGGGTAGGGAAAAGAAAAAACAGAGACAAAAGAATAGGGACGGGACCTAAACCAGCGGGAGGGAGCTGTGAAGGAGGAAAGGTTTCCACACACTAGAAGCCCTTTCGCGGGCGGAGACTGCGGGTGGCGGAGCGGGGGTGGGGGGAGCTTCGGGGCCGCAGAGGGGAGCGCAGTAACAGGGGTGCGGAGGGCAAAGCGGGGAGATTCCCACACAGAGGATCAGTGCCAAGCGGCACTCACCAGCCCGAGAGGCTTGTCTGCTCACTCGCCGGGGCGGGTGGGGGCTGGGAGCTGAGGCTCGGGCTTTGGAGGTCAGATCCCAGGGAGAGGACCAGGGTTGGCAGCGTGAACACAGCCTGCAGGGGGTTAGTGTGCCACGGCTAGCCGGGAGGCAGTCCGGGGAAAAGTCTGGAGCTGCCGAAGAGACAACAGACCATTCTTTTGGGGTGCGCGAGGAGAGGGGACTCAGAGGACCACCTAAATGAGCTCCACAGACAGGCGCGAGCCACAGCTAGCAGCACGGACCCCAGAGACGGGCATGAGATGCTAAGGCTGCTGCTGCCGCCACCAAGAAGCCTGTGTGCGAGCACAGGTCACTCTCCACACCTCCCTTCCGGGGAGGCTGTGCAGCCTGCCACTGCCAGGGTCCCGGGATACAGGGACAACTTCCCCGGGAGAACGCACGGCGCGCCCCAGGCTGGTGCAACATCATGCCGGCCTCTGCCACCAGAAGCTCGCCCTGCATCCGCACCCCTCTCTCCCCCCGCCCTGAGTGAGCCAGAGCCCCCGAATCAGCTGCTCCTTTAACCCCATCGTGTCTGAGAGAAGAACAGAAGCCTGAAGGCGACCTACACGCAGAGGCGGGGCCCATTCCAAAGCTGAGCCCCGGGAGCTGTGAGAACAAAGAAGAGAAAGGGAAATCCCTCCCAGAAGCCTCAGGAGCAGTGGATTAAATCTCCACAATCAACTTGATGTACCCTGCGTCTGTGGAATATCTGAACAGATAAGGAATCATCCCAAAATTGAGGTGGTGGACCTTGGGAGCAACTGTAGGCTTGGGGTTTGCTTTCTGCATCTAATTTGTTTCTGGTCTTACATTTATCTTAGTTTAGTATTTAGAGTTTATTATTATTGGTAGATTTGTTTATTGATTTGGTTCTCTTTTTTTTTTTTTAGTATAGTTTTCAGCACTTGTTATCATTGGTGGACTTCTTTTTTCGTTTGGTTGCTCTCTTCTTTCTTTTTTTATTTTTAATACTTTAAAAAAATTTTATTTTAATAACTTAATTTTTTTATTCTACTTTTTTTCTTTCTTTCTTTCTCTCTCTCTCTCTCTCTCTCTCCCCCTCCCTCCCTCCCTCTCTCTCTCTTTCTTTCTTTCTTTTTTTCTTTCTTATTTTCTCCCTTTTCTTCTGACCTGAGTGGCTGACAGGGTCTTCAAACTCCAGCTGGGTATCAGGCCTGTGCCTCTGAGGTGGGAGAGCCGAGTTCTAGACACTGGTCCACTAGAGACCTCCCAGCTCCATGTAATATCAAACAGCAAAAATCTCCCAGAGATCTCCATCTCAATGTTAACACCCAGCTCCACTCAAAAACGAGCAAGCTACAGTGTTGGACACCCTATGCCAAACAACTAGCAAGACAGGAACACAACCTCATCCATTAGCAGAGAGGCTGCCTAAAATCATACTAAGGTCACAGACGCGCCAAAACACACCACTGGACATGGTCCTGCCCACCACAAAGACAAGGTCCAGCCTCACCCACCAGAACACAGGCACCAGTCCCCTCCACCAGGAAGCCTACACCAGCCAATGAACCAACTCCCCACTAGGGGCAGACACCCAAAACAACAGGAACTACAAACCTACAACCTGCGAAAAGGAGACCCCAAACACAGTAAGTTAAGCAAAAAGAGAAGACAGAGAAACACACAGCAAATGAATGAGCAAGGTAAAAACCCACCAGAACAAACAAATGAAGAGGACATCGGCAGTCTACCTGAAAAAGAATTCAGAGTAATGATAGTAGAGATGATCCAAAATCTTGAAAAAAGAATGGAGAAAATATAAGAAACATTTAACAAGGACCTAGAAGAACTAAGGAACAAACAAACAATGATGAACAACACAATAAATTAAATTTAAAATTCTCTAGAAGGAATCAATAACAGAATAACTGAGGCAGAAGAATGGATAAATGACCTGGAAGATAAAATAGTGGAAATAACTACCACAGAGCAGGATAAAGAAAAAAGAATGAAAAGAATTGAGGACAGTCTTAGAGACACTGGGACAACATTAAATGCACCAACATTCGAATTATAGGGGTCCCAGAAGAAGAAGAGAAAAAGAAAGGGACTGAGAAAATATTTGAAGAGATTATAGTTGAAAACTTCCCTAATATGGGAAAGGAAATAGTCAAGTCCAGGAAGGGCAGAGAGTCCAATAAAGGATAAATCCAAGGAGAAACACGCTAAGACACATATTAATCAAACTATCAAAAATTAAGTGCAAAGAAAAAATATTAAAAGCAGCAAGGGAAAAAAAACAAATAACATACAAGGGAATCCCCATAAGGTTAACAGCTGATCTTTCAGCAGAAACTCTGCAAGCCAGAAGGGAGTGGCAGGACATATTTAAAGTGATGAGAGGAAAATACCTACAGCCAATATTACTCTACCCAGGAAGGATCTCATTCAGATTCAACAGAGAAATTAAAACCTTTACAGACAAGCAAAAGTTAAGAGAATTCAGCACCACCAAACCAGCTTTACAAAAAATGCTAAAGGAACTTCTCTAGGCAGGAAACACAGAGAGGGAAAAGACCTACAAAAACAAACCCAAAACAATTAGGAAAATGGTAATAGGAACATACATATCGATAAGTATCTTAAATGTAAATGGATTAAATGCTCCAACCAAAAGACAGACTGGCTGAATGGATACAAAAATGAGACCCATATATATGCTGTCTACAAGAGACCCACTTCAGACCTAGGGACACATACAGACTGAAAGTGAGGGGATGGAAAAAGATATTCCATGCAAATGGAAATCAAAAGAAAACTGGAGTAGCAATTCTCATATCAGACAAAATAGACTTTAAAATAAAGACTATTACAAGAGACAAAGGACACTACATATGATCAAGGGATCAACCTAAGAAGACATAACAATGGTAAATATTTATGCACCCAACATAGGAGCACCTCAATATATAAGGCAAATGCTAACAGCTATAAAAGGGAAAATAGACAGTAACACAGTCATAGTAGGGGACTTTAACACCCCACTTTCACCAATAGACAGATCATCCAAAATGAAAACAAATAAGGAAACACAAGCTTTAAATGATACATTAAAGAAGATGGACTTAATGGATATTTATAGGACATTCCATCCAAAAACAACAGAATACACTTCTTCTCAAGTGTTTATGGAACATTCTCCAGGATAGATCATATCTTGGGTCACAAGTCAAGACTTAGTAAATTTAAGAAAATTGACATTGTATTAAGTATCTTTTCCGACCACAACGCTATGAGACTAGATATCCATTACAGGAAAAATATCTGTAAAAAATACAAATACATGGAGGCTAAACAATACACTACTAAATAACCAAGAGATCACTGAAGAAATCAGAGGAAATCAAAAAATACCTAGAAACAAATGACAATGAAGACACGCTGACCCAAAACCTATGGGATGCAGCAAAAGCAGTTCTAAGAGGGAATTTTATAGCAATACAATCCTACTTCAAGAAACAAGAAACATCTCAAATAAAAAACCTAACCTTACACCTAAAGCAATTAGAGAAAGAAGAACAAAAAACCCGAAAGTTAGCAGAAGGAAAGAAATCATAAAGATCAGATCAGAAATAAGTGAAAAAGAAATTAAGGCATGCCCAGGGCAAAGGCACTCAACAACCCAGGTGGACAAAATTCCTTGGCCGGTTGATGTCAGCCGGCCTCTAGTGTTAGTCACCCGGTCGCTGGCATAATGTGTGCATGAACCAAGTAGCCATGGTGACAAAGATGGGAGCTGCTAGACATGAGCTCAACAGCATGGGTGCCCACTTACCGAGGCTGATCTAGCTTCTGCTGCTCTAGAGGTACACACTGATAACAAACGGGCCCCCCAATATGCACCATCTTTTGAGAAGACTAATTGGCCATTTGGTGGCAAACTGACTACACTGGACCTCTTTCAATGAAGGGCTAGCTGTTTATTTTAACAGAAATAAATACATAGTCCAGGTATGGGTTTATCTTTCCTGCCCACAGCTTCACCCAAAACCACTATTTGAGGGCTTAGAGAGTGCTTGATTCATTGACAGTTTCCCTCATAATATTGCATCAGACCCCAAAGGGCTTGTCTTGTAGCAAAGGACGTGTGAGAGTGGGTCTATGAGCATGGAATCCACTGCTCATGTCACAAACCACAGCACCCAGAAGCTATCAGCCTGATAAAGCACTGGAACAGCCCATTAAAGGTAGCGCTGAAGCACCAGCTCAGAGGTAATACTTTACAAGGATGACACACCATCCTCCAGGGCACACTATGCACTTTAAACAGAAGACCTTTACATGCTGTTATGTCCCCAGTAGGTGGACCACATGTGCCAGGGACCCAGGAAGTGGAAATAGGAGTGGCCCAATTTATCATCAATCCCAGTGAACCATGTGGGGAATCTGTGTTCTCTGTGCCTATAGCCCTGCAGGCTTTAGCTGCACCCTCCTCACGTTCCCGGGAATCCCCACACTCCACCCACTCAGACTGTGTCCCTGCTCTCAGCGTCCTCATGGTGTTCAAAAGAGGAGACTAATTCCTGCTGGAGGGACCCAGGAGAAAGGACCAGCTCCCCCATCACAGGCTGTGGGCATCTGGTCTGGTCAGATAGGGAGAAGAATGCCCCGAGGCTGTTCTTCAGGGGAAAGACTTGAGGAACAGGTAGAGACAATCTCCTGGGACAAACTTGCAGCTGCCGGGAGGAACTACTGGTCCCGAGGACATGCAGTGTCACATTTGGGTTGCTGTGGCCTTGGACCTTGGCAGACATCTGATTGGGGCCACAGTGTTCCACACCAGAAGCCCACATTGGGGTGGGCTAACCCCAACCCTAACCCTAACCCTAACCCGGGACACTGGCACACTGGAAGGCTCTGGATCTGTGGCCCACGCAGGTGCAGCTCACCCCCACCTCTTCTGGCTTAGGGAAGTCCCTCCCCTGCACAGCCTTTCAGTCAGAGCACATCCCCCTGTACCTGGCTGGGCTCCCAGGGGAGAGGTATCTCTGTGCTGTGACCCAGAGCTGGGAGGAAGCCTGGGGGGATGAGGCATCCACAAGGATTGGGGTTTGCTTGATAGGTGGTGTGAGCCAGACTTCTTATGGAGGAGTCTTGGAAGAGGGGCCGCCAGCGCCAGTCACCCAGGTGTTTCTCATCCCAGGACTTCTCTCCCTGCTCGGTCTGACAACAGGGTGTCAGACCCCTCAAGGAGAAGAGTCTGTGTCATGACAAACAAGTAAACCACTGACCAGCAGGGGTCTTTGCTAAAGGTGAGGGGGGTGTCTAGAATGGATAGGGGAGAAGGGATCATTACAGTGATGGGGGCTGCAATGTGTCCTATCTACCTTCCGTTGCTAATTTTCCCCAGGAAGAGACACCCACTAGAATCTTGAAAGAGCTGCACCCAGCAGAGAATCTATAAGGAGAATTGTGATGGAGAATATGATCTTCAGAACGATGGAAATATTCCTGTATTTGCTGGGAGTCTTGCCAGAAAACAGCTCTCCATGTCCAGCCTCCTCGGGGATTGCCTCAGATAAAAATACCTGCCTGTCTAAGGTTACACATCCATCCAGAGGCACTCTACCTCTAATTACTATCAACATGAGAAGAAAAGGCCTGGATCCCTCACCCTAACTTGAGATAGTTTTGAATCCCAGGTCCATGGCCCCTGTGGAGGTCAGTGGAGGTCTTTATTAGGATGACTTCACAGCTGAACCTCTGCTTTATTTTCTCCCTTACACAGGGTGGATCCCAAAAGCACTCCTTAGCAAACATCCTGCATGCTAATCTCCATCTCAAAATTTGTTGCCCAGCGAATCCAACCTATAACCAGGTACACAGTCAATCAAAATGGTTTTGCAAGCTACAATTGCTATTGTGTCATCAAAGTTTTATGCCATACCCAATTTTATCTCTGGAGAGTCAAAGGAAGATTTAAGTTTCGCATGGAATTGCATTTCAGTGACACGAGGAACCACTATTTAAGTGCTTATTATCTGTGAAATTAAGTTTTAAAATAGTCTGAGAATTTTAAACTTCAAACAACATTACAATTAATATTGCACAGAATGCTTTTTCCTTTCTTTTTAGTCACCATGGGAGCAAATACGTTAATAAATATATTTTGATTTGCCAAAAGGTTGCATTACTAATAATTTGAATGACTGCATCTAAGATCCTAAAAAGGACCCTTTTCCCTGAAAGTTAGGCAAAGAAAGAACAAATATTAATCCAACATTGCTTTTCTCTCATGAAGTCTTCCTCACTTTTCTCAGCATCTGGCAGTAAAAATGCAAAACTCATAGATTTACTTGTATCACTATTGAAAGTATTTTGAGAAGTCTTTGGAAATACTGTGTCTTTTTAGAGACTCAGACTCAAGGTAAACATTTAAAGCACAATCAATCAATCAATGTCTGAATTAAATAACGTTTCTTAAATGTAACTGATAACACATTCAATATACTAACCGCGAAATAGGAAAGCTTCTGCAGGCACTGATTTTGTTAGTGAAGTTAACTTTTACACTTACGTCTCAAAGGTATCTGCAGGCCAAATTCAGAAATTCTATTTGCATATTCCGCTGAAGATTAACTAGCCTGTCACAGATCTGAAAAGCAGAAGAGAGAACAGATCATCAATATCATTAGCGTAATATATTGTTTATGAAAACCCCAAAGCAGGGAAATATTAAAAGAACTGGAAAGCTCAGCACAGAAATTAGAAAGAAGTGTTTGTGTTTGAATAGAAGAAAATTTGTTTTAATTTGCTAGTCAAAACAACAAAGGGAAACAACCAAGGTAATTCAGAGAGCCAGTAGACGTTATTTGGGGAGAACCAGAATACTAAAAGAAATGAGTCTTGATAGTCACATTACTGCTGCTCTTCCTAAATGGTACTGTATCCTCATATATTTTATACACTTGTTGGAGAAGACTTTGAAACATTAATTTGTGCCGTAGTAAAATTATATTATATAAAGTGCTTTAAATGCTAAAGCTTAGCATGATTAAGCAATACTGAAACTATTGTGATGCTATAGAAAATGAGTGAACTTATCCTCAATAAAAGGAACCAAGAGCTTCAATTATCTGCCCACAGACTGTAATTTGAGTTTGTGTATGCAGGCTTATAAAAAGGATTTAAAAAGAAAATAAGTCCCATAAATTTGTTTAGGAATTTTCAGCAGTGTTCATGACCACTTAACTTCCATTTAAGTTTCCCAGGACTTATAGTAAGTCATGTACGATCTCAGTCATCCTCTCAAAAAAAAAAAAAAACCTATCCTTCACATCTTCATTTATGCTCTGTTTTACAGATTTCAAACGCTTAAGGAGAAAAGAACTAAATTCACCATTTGGTTGTTCAAATCATTAATTCTTCATATCACCCAAGTAATGTGTGCCTGAATCCTTTTCACATCTCCAAATCTTATCTGATCATCAAAACCCAGTTCTATCCCTCTTGCAAGAAGTGTTCTAATGTGTCCTTAACAAAAATTTCTTTTTGAAATTTTTATTACATTGATATCTGTAACATACGTATTAGCTTTTAATGGTAACCTATTTATCATCATCTGAATCTCCCATTTGTGTCTATTCTGTCTCCTTGTAAACCATGTAAGTAATTTTAAGACAAATGTCATGCCTTCTGTTTTTGTACCCTTTTTTGCATACTGGGCACAGAGTAAGAGACCAAAAATATGTGTTGATATATTGGACAATGATTCTTCTTTCATTTACATAAAGTTTAAGACACCTTGAAACTAAATAACAAGCTCAGAATCTTTACATTTCAGCACTAATTTGTGATCTATTTTCAATGACCCTCATTATTCTCAGGAATTCCAAGGTTAAACTCAGAGATTATTATTTTATTTATTTATTTATTTTTGGCTGTGTTGGGTCTTCATTGCTGCATGCGGGCTTTCTCTAGTTGGGTATACTCGACTGGGGCAAGCTGGGGCTACTCTTCATTGAGGTGCATGGGCTACTCATTGAGGTGGCTTCTCTTGCTGTGGAGCACAGGCTCTAGGTGCGTAGGCTTCCATAGTTGTGGCACGCGGGCTCAGTAGTTTTGGTGCATGGGCTTAGTTGCTCCGCGGCATGTGGGATCTTCCCCGACCAGGGTTCGAACCCGTGTCCCCTGCATTGGCAGGCAGATTCTTAACCACTGCGCCACCAGGGAAGTCTCTTCGATTATTTTTTTAAAATATTGCAAAATTGCTTGTGGGCATATCTATCAACAGTAAGAAAGGAGAGGTGTCATTCAGCCGGCCAGTCGGCGCGAGGGGCTTTCCGTCCTAGAACCATGGCCCAGTTTGCCCGTAACCTCGCGGAGAAGGCCCCGGCGCTGGTCAGCGCTGCTGTGACTCACTCGAAGCCTCGATTGGCCACATTTTGGCACTAAGCCAAGGTTGAGCTGGTTCCTCCAACCCCTGCTGAGATCCCTACAGCTATTCAGATCTTGAAAAAAATTATCAATAGTGCTCAAACTGGTAGCTTCAAACAGCTTACAGTTAAGGAAGCTTTACTGAGTGGTTTGGTGGCCACTGAGGTGTGGATGTGGTTTTATGTTGGCGAGATCATAGACAAGCGTGGCATCATTGGCTACAATGTTTGAAGACCAATCTTTGCTTTGTTATTTGGGTGTTCTTGGACCATGTGTGAGCAGACTGCTATTTGAATAAAATAAGACAATGCGTCAAAATCAAAAAAAAAAAACAAAACTGTGCTCAACTAGAGCAGCTTGAGAAGAAAGTTTGTTCAGGGGCCTGTTGAAATGTGCGCACTCCACCTATGTTACCTTCTTCTCAGCGGATCACATTAGGTTCAGTAGGGTGCTTTGCATAGTGGCAAATTTGTTAAGAGGGAACTATATTTCTCATAACTTACAAAAGTAAATGGTACAATATTTTAGAGATGGAAGGAAGGCAGATGCCATGACTGCTTGAAGGTTATCATGGTTAGATTCATGACACGACATGACAAACAGCCGCAGGGCTGCTCCCCACGTCCCAGCTGGTCCTCTCTCCCTCTGCTCTGTACACAGTGCTGGCTGTGGACTGCCAGCCCTGCAGAATAAGAGCAGCACGGCCCCATCACTAAATGCCGGGTAGTGTAACAGCAGTCACCATAGCTTCCCGTAGACTGTTCCAAATCGGCAACACCAACACTGGGCTTCTCAGATTGACTAAGTCAATGGCAACTCTGATCATCTAGTTCTCATGTTCAGAACTTCACTATCTGAATTCTTCCCACAACTATGGAAGTTTTAATGTCTCTACTATATCCCTGCAACAGATTATATTTTCTCAAGATGACCACAATGATCACTCCCATTCTACATGATCTCACAAGGTGACTCTTGATTCAGACATGCCTCACATCAAGTACTGGGATTTATTCTTCACCCTCATGTCTTGAATCTGGGAAGACACCTGAGACAACTTCAAGCAACAGAGTGTGGGGGTGATGGTGCTATATTATTTCAGAGGCAGATAGATCATCGTACTGAGAGGTACTTTCTTTTTTTTTTTTAATTGGAATATAGTTGCTTTAC
Organism: Delphinus delphis; assembly: GCF_949987515.2. NCBI lineage: Eukaryota > Metazoa > Chordata > Mammalia > Artiodactyla > Delphinidae > Delphinus > Delphinus delphis. The sequence goes on from NC_082683.1 coordinate 174,986,227, forward strand.
AATTTATACTAGTTTCTGCTGTACAGCAAAGTGAATCAGCCATACATATACATATATCCCCTCTTTTCTGGATTTCCTTCCTATCTAGGTTACCACAGAGCACTGAGTAGAGTTCCCTGTGCTATACAGTAGGTTCTCACTAGTTATCTATTTTATACATAGTAGTGTATATATGTCAATCACAATCTCCCAATTCATCCTACCTCCTCTTTCCCCGCCTTGGTGTCCATACATTTGTCTGAGCAGTACTTTCACCTTGCTTTCTCAGGAAGCTCACTCTTGGAACACACCCATGAGCCCAGGAGCCTCACAGAGGCCCATCTAACTCATCAGCTGTTAAAGAACTTATGATGTCTCTTCAACATGCTATCATCTTTTTCAAAGTCTAAAATATTTCTTTATGCAACTAGAGATTATAATAGTCAGTGAAATAAGTCAGGAAGAGAAAGACAAATACCATATGATATCACTTATATGTGGAATCTAAAATATGACACAAATGAACCTATCTATGAAACAGAAACAGAATCACAGCCACAGAGAACAGACTGGTGGTTGCCAAGGGGGACGGGGTTGGAGGAGGGATGGAGTGGGAAGTTGGGCTTAGCAGATGTAAACTTTTATATGTAGAATGGATAAACAACAAAGTCCTACTGTATAGCACAGAGAACTATATTCAATATCCTATGATAAACCATAATGGAAAACAATATAAAAAATATATAAAATATATATATATATGTGTGTGTGTATAACTGAATCATTTTGCTGGACAGCAGTAATTAATACAACATTGTAAAAGAACTATGTTTCAATAAAAATATTTCTTTATAATCAAGTGAATTTTATCATCACAAAGCATTTATCAAGTACATCTAACTTAAAATTACCTTATAAATATTTTACTGTCAGCACAATTCCTACACCACTAGAACAAAGAATTCTGCTTTGCATTCCTCAAAGAGCATTCATTCATTTCATATATGCAGCAGCTTCAACCCACAGATGATCATTCTGAGTAGCTGTGAAAAAAATAAGAGGCAAAGTTCTCAGGTTTATGTGATAAATCCTTGACATATCTTTTGATCTCAGGATTCATAACACAATCTAGTGGGTTATTTAATGGGAAAAATATGTATAGAAATAAAAATAAACTTTAAAATAATAATCTTAATATTGCAATATGTAGAAACTCTTCATTTGAAAGAGTAAATCATCCTTATAAATATTTGCTAGACTAGAAGGCATTAAATAGATGCTTGTGTATTTTTTTAAGCAGTGCTTTTCAATCTCATATTCTTTGAATCTTTTTTTTTCACAGTTACTATGTAATGATTCATTAATTCCTATAACCACCATAGAACCTGTTTTGGCGTTTTGTGTTTCAGAATTCTTAATGCATTAGTAAAGAATTTTCTGCCCTGAGATGTATTTGATCTTGGGTTGATCTAACAAAAGTCAAATTTCACAATGAGGCAGATACTTTATAGTCAAATGTATTAGTAGTAGTCGGGTTTCTTCAGAGAAACTGAACCAATAGCATATTGGGGGAGAGAGAGAGAGGGAGAGAAAATATTAATTTTAAGAAACTGGCTCATGTGATTGTGGGGCTGGCATGTCCAAAACCCACAGGGAAGGCCAGCAGACTGGAAATTCCTGCAGCAGTCTGTGTTGTAGTCTCAAGTCCAAGACAACATGGAGGCAGAATTCCTTCCCCTTCAGGGGACCTCAGTCTTTTCTCTTAAAGCTTTCCATAGATGGTGTGAAGCCCTCCCACTTTATGGAAGGTAATCTGCTTTACTCAAAGTCTATGATTTAGATGTCAATCACATTTAACAAATGTCTTCACAGCAACACCTAGACTGGTGTTTGACCAAACAACTGTGCACCATAGCCTAGCCGAGTTGACATAAAATTAACCTTCACACCAGGTAAAGCTGAGTCTCTAAATTTTTATTTTATCTTATTTTAGAATGAATTTAGCTATGTAAAAATAAGAGAAGCACATTACACAAGTATAGAAAAGTCAAAATTAATACAGAAAAATATAAGAAAATGTGCATTACTTGAATGGGTTCAATTAAATTTGCAATTGTTATACAAACTACGAATTTTTAAACTTATGTTTACCATATAAAATTGAAGTAAAGCTAAGGGATTGTTTTATAGCAAAATATTTTTTATCTAACATTATTCAAAAATATTACTTCTTTAAACTTCCTTTGTGGAAAAAAAATATGAACTGCATGAAAAATTTGAAATCATATTTTTTTATCTGCATTTCAATTTTAGCCAGAATTGAGTAACTCCTTGCTATTAAAGAAACTCCCATAGGGCTGCCTCACATATTAGTTCCTTTTCCTGGAGAACTGTTGCCTAGGTATCTACTTGCCTGAGTCTTTTTCAATCTCCAGTTTTTTTTAATTTTATTTACTTTTTATTGAAGTATAGTTGATTTATAATGTAGTGCCAATCTCTGCTGTACAGCGAAGTGACTCAGTTATACACATATAGACATTCTTTTTTTAAATCTTCTTTTCCATTATGGTTTATCACAGGATATTGAATATACTTCCCTGTGCTATACAGTAGGACCTTGCTGTTTATCCATTCTATATATAATAGTTTACATCTGCTAATCCCAAACTCCCCGTCCTTCCCTCCCCCTTGGCAACCACAAGTCCATTTTCTATGTCTGTGAGTCTGTTTCTGTTTTGTAGATAGGTTCATTTGTGTCATATTTTAGATTCCACATATAAGTGATATCATATGGTATTTGTGTTTCTCTTTCTGACTTCCGTTAGTATGAGAATCTCTAGTTGCATCCATGTTGCTGCAAATGGCATTATTTCATTCTTTTTTATGGCTGAGTAGTATTCCATTATATATATGTATTGTATCTTCTTTATCCACTCATCTATCGATGGACATTTAGGTTGTTTCCATGTTTTGGCTACTGTAAATAGTGCTGCTGTGAACATAAGGGTGCATGTATCTTTCTTCAATCTCCAGTTTTAATTACAATTCTCACAGAGATTTTATGAGATCAATAATTATAATGTATCCCCTAATACTATTTATAATTTAAAAAAAATACTGCTTTATATATTCTTGACATACTCTTTCAATACATTTAAATCTATCTGAAATAATCATATTTACTTTTTTAATTTTCTATTGTAGCCTCAAACCCCTGGAAAGTAATGAGACACCTAATAATACAAATTTAACAAATAAGTAAATGAATGATCAAATGAATGAATAAACAATGCTATGTTATATGGAAATAATGTTCCATGGACTGCACGTTGATGGATGTTGTCTTCAAAAGGTGTATTAATTAGGCTTACCCTACCTTATAATATATAATTGTTTGAACACGATAAAAGTTTATTTTTTGTTCACATTAATTATTAAACAAATAAGCCTGATCAGTTCTCATCCAAGTGTTGATTCAGGTATTAGAATCCCTCTACCTTATGGTTCTGCTAGTCTCAACACATGACTTCCAAAATTATCAAGCTTGTCTGTATCAAGCCAGTGGAAGAGGAAGGAAGAAGTAGCAGAAGCTGGACCTTTACCTTTACGTTGATCCAGAGCCAACAAACTTCACTTTAAGAACAATTCATAGGTTAAGATTTAGACACAAGGGAGGGGGATGCAGCCCTTTCCTGCCACAACTTTGTACTGTGGAATACCCATGATTATCTTAAGTTCTGAAAATCTCTCTGCTATTACATTTTTTGTCATGACTTTTTTTTTCCTAGTTATATCTTTTTAAATTTTCTCTGTCAGGTTTACAAATGAAGTTGGTATGTAGCATCCTAACCTTACTGTATCATGGTGTTTGGGGAGCACCCTCAGAGGCATTTATAGACAACATCTGACAAGACCTCAAAAGCATGATTTATTGTGTTAACCTCATTACTTTCTTTATACTATTTTTATTCATTTTATTTCTCGTGTGTTCTGGTTTCTTCAAATGATGGAATAAAGTTCCATGCAGAACACATAAAGGAGACATAAAAATATATTAAAACATATATAAAATATGCAATGACATTTTTAAGGAGAAACAGATTTGAAAGGTAAATTTATTTTAAAAATTCATTTTTAAATATAGATGACTAAGAAAAGAGTTAGTTCTTGAGCATTTTTAATTTCTCTTTCTTTTTGATTCTGTGTGATTCTCACTGGTGAGTCTTGGTCTTCAGGCACCAAGACACTCTGGTGTGGGGAGTTTCCTGTTGGCCCAGTGGTTAGGATTCTGGGCTTTCACTGCTGTGGCCCAGGTTCGATTACTGGTCGGGGAACTGAGATTCTGCAAGCTGTGTGGTGTGGCCAAAAAAAAAGACACTCTGGTGTGACATAACTATATCCTTATTCTAGCCCCTTATTTCTTATTTCTAGTTAGGAAATTGCCCAATGCTCATTTTTAATTGTACGATTACATTTGCAGGATTAAAGAGGCAACCTAAATGTCCACCGACAGATGAATGGATAAAGAAGATGTGGTACATATATACAATGGAATTATTACTCAGCCACTAAAAAGAATGAAATAATGCCATTTGCAGCTACATGGATGGACCTGGAGATGATCATACTAAGTGAAGTAAGTCAGACAGAGAAAGACAAATATCATGTGATATCACTTATCTGTGGAATCTAAAAAAAAAATGATACAAATGATCCTATTTACAAAACAGAAATAGACTCAGAGACTTAGAGAAGGAATTTATGGTTACCGGGGGGAAGGATAGGGAGCAGGGATAGATTGGGAGTTTGGGATTGCATGTACACACTAGTATATTTTAAATGGATAACCAACAAGGACCTACTGTATAACACAGGGAACTCTGCTCAATAATCTGTAGTAACCTAAACGGGAAAAGAATTTGAAAAAGAATAGATACTTGTATATGTATAACTCAATCACTTTACTGTACACCTGAAAATAACACTACATTGTTAATCAACTATACTCCAATATAAAATAACAATTTAGGGCTTCCCTGGTGGCACAGTGGTTGAGAGTCCGCCTGCCAATTCAGGGGACGGGGGTTCGTGCCCCAGTCCGGGAAGATCCCACTTGCCGCAGAGCGGCTGGGCCTGTGAGCCATGGCCGCTGAGCCTGCGCTCCACAACGGGAGAGACCACAACAGTGTGAGGCCCGCGTACCGCAAAAAAATAAAAAAGTAAAATAAAAATTTTTAAAAAGATGTTTTACTGCCTTCAAACACCATCTAAAAATGTTTTTAGTTGCTTATAAGTTTTCAATATGGCATGTTGGGTCAATAAACAAGTAACTTAACTTTTGCTTTTCTCAATTTTCTCACCTCTAAAGGGGAATAAAATTAGCATTCTACCTCACAGGGTTCGTTTAATGATAAACTCGTAGTCTATGTAGAGCAATTAGCAGAGTGGTTAGTACTTTGTACAGTATACCATTTTACCATTTAAGATGACACACAATGTTTGATGGGCCTTTTTAATTGTGAAAATATTAGAATCCACTTTTGTGGGTGGTGTTCTAATCCATTTACTAAGTAAATGGATTACTTTGATTTCATAACCACCTACAGAAGAGGAAACTGTAGCAACTTACTTTCATATTATTTTTTCCTGCACCCTAACTTAATGAACAATACTAGCAGTGATTAGGAATGTTACTTAGTTTCACTTAAAGTAGAAAAAGAACCAAAATGACATTATTCCACAATTGTATGGAAGCTGCTAGGCCTTTCTGTTTGTATGATTATAAAGAGGTTAAAGGGCAATTATTTTCTCCTTCAAGTCTATATTCTACCCTTCTCTAGAAAGCTCTGTTTTCTTGAAATTTAGATTGAAATAATTCTTTACAGGTCTACCCAGAGCTGGCCAAAATGCAAAGTTTGAAGGCACAGTACTAAGACTGCTCTCATTTCTGACAGGTTTGGGGGTTTCCCCAAACCATGCTCATGTTCAATAATTCACTAGAAGGGTTTACAGAACTCACTCAAACGCATTATATGCACGACTATGGTTTATGACAGGGAAAGGATACAAATAGGAATCAGCCACAGGGAGAGATGCACGGTGCAGAATCTGAGAGCATTCCAAATCTGAAGCTTCTGTTGTCCTCAGGCAGCATTATCCTCCCAGACTCGTGGCAATATGCCACGAGTGCTGCAAACCAACAATGTTCACCTGAGTCTTGATATCCAGAGTTTTTATTGGAGATTGATCATGTAGACATGATTGATTAATGGACTGATTGCCCACATAACTGAACTCAGTTTCTGGGTCCACTGATACTGCATGACCCAAAGCTCCTATCCAAAATCACGTGTTGGTCTTTCTGGCGTGGCCAGCCCCTACTCTGTGTTTACTGGATGTGGTCAGTCCTCACCCAAACAAAGGCACGTGGCTCATGTATGACATAGGTCACCTCTTAGAAGCCAAAGGGCAAAGTGTAGACCTCTATTTGGACAAGGCCAAATTCTCTACTATAGAGTGTCATCAGTCAACTTCTTTCCCTAAAAGAACTCTGTGCTTTACATTTAAAATGCCCGAGAGAGAAGACTGATTGCTTGGTTTGTCACTGTCATGTAGGTTGTCTGGAAATTTCACCTAAACCACTTCACCAAAAACTTCTAATTTACAATAAACAACAACTCTATGATTTTATTAAAATAATTATGGCATATAGATAGACTATGTATTCATTTATTTGTCTAAAGTTAATAAAAGAAAATATTGATATATAAAGCAGGCAAAAGAGGAAACAGTCATTTAGAGTTTGACCATCGATTTTACTCCAATATCTATACCTTAACTTTTTGGTTCAAATCATGGTTTGTCCATATTTAATGATTTTCAGTGAATGGGAAAATACAGCTTTCATCAGTAATCCACTTTCATGTCTAACTTCTCTTTGAACCAGAAAGAGTTTTCTTATTCTTGATCCAAATTACTCTTGCTGAAATTCAAATGAATTTTCTGTATTCTGTTTTTAGCAGTCAGATCAAGCAATATATTGGAGAATGAAGGTAACACAAAGCATTACTACTCACCATTTCTCAAATATGTCAAAGACACTTTAAATTCTAATTATTTCCCCCCAGATTTTAGTCATTCCTCTCACCATGGGGTCATAGCAAATCTAATAAGAGATACAGAATGCAGGAAACTCTCAAAACTATTTAAAAAAATATGCTCCTCAGAAAAACTACATAAAATAAGTTACTTGGACTGTATTTTTTAAGTTGCTCATTGCATATAACAGAAAAAATGTCTCCACACCTCACAACAGGGCATGAAACCAACCACAGGGTTATATCTTTTGCATCCTCAGTGTCTAGATTTTAGAAATGTTATGATTATGTTGCTAAGCAATGTGCAAATCAATGGCTCCTTGGGATTGTGTATCCTTTGGAAGAAGCTATATTTGACAGTTTGTTTATAATGCATTTTCCTAGATGCAAAATATCTGTAGCACGGCTAGAACACCTGCCCTTAGGGTCATCTAACTAAACTCACTGGAAACTTATCTTACGGATGTTTATTTTCTAACTACATCATGTGATATATAATGTCAGCATGTTTGTACATATATATGTAATCATACTGTTTTTATTTATACATTTATACTAGAGGTAAAATTTCTGAATTGTCTAGATGTCAAATTCCAAGTGATGTACAGGAAGAATGGCCGATACTTGTTACCTAACATAGGAATTCTACTTAACCATTGCTGTAATAGCCATAGAACCTTTCCAGCAACTCTTTGCTAAAGCCTTTCTTCTGCACAGCCAGGGCAACTTATCAATCATGGCAGCCCAATCTAGGTGGATAAACCTCTCAACATGTCCTAAAATTTCAGAGGTGCTCAAGAATCAGAATAACTCTTGTTAAATCCCAGAACTGAACCTTGTAGAAATTCATAATTGATGATCACTAGTATATTTTATTTGCTTATTCTTTTATGCATTCATGACTTCAAAAAAAATCAGTGAATGCTAAGCACATGTTAGACAGAGTAATCTAAAGACAGATCCCATGTAACATGCTTCTTCAAGACACTTATATTAGACTTGTGTGGATCTATAAGCTAATAAGGGCAAAAGGCACCATGATTGCTTTGATAAAAATAAGACTGAGGTATTAGAATATGAAGGGAATCCTAAAATTTAAGAGGTGGCAAATGAGAGAAGGGCACAGAAGGATAAAAAGCTACTGAACATAGACAGAGAGGTATAAAGTGCTTTGCGTAAACACAAAACTTACAGTGTGGCTGGAGGATAATTTAAGAAAGAAAAAAGCAAGCAGAGGAAAGGCCACCAATGCCATGCCAAATGGCAGTGAGAGAAAGTCACAGACTTTGAGCTGGTTATTGAAAATATCAGTATTGAATTCAGAACAATTACATCAGTAATAATGTAAGTGATGAACTGGAGACAGAGGTGGTCAGGAAAGGCAAACTGGAGAGCAATTTGGAGATATTTGGAGATATGAAGTAACACGAATAAATAATTTTTAAAAACTGGACTAGGTAGCCCTCTGTTTGGAAGGGAGAGAATAAAGAAGATGTATATTAAGAATGTGTAAATAAGAGAATTTGATACTCAGAAATTATGACCAAGATATAATATTTCTGAATAGTTCTGAATGTTACTTCCTGGACCCCTGTTTTGGATGATAAATTACAAGCCAAAGTTAGGTATGTCACTTCTGGACTGGAGCATTTATTTAATTATCAACATAAAAACCTCTAGTCTGTCTTTTCTTCTGGCTCATGAATAGCAATGCCTAAGTTACAGGCTCCTGCAAAAGCCAGTATTCCTGAGAAGCTAATGATTGGAGCACCTTGAAGACCTGCCATGGATCTGTAGCATGGGTAAGAAATAAACTTTTGTAGTTCTAAGTGACCGATGTTTTCAAGTTGTTTATTACCCCAGCATAATATAGCCTGCCCTGACTGATTCAAAAGCCATTGGTGCAAAGAAAGACAAATAGACCAATAGACCAATATGGAGACCTCACAGACAGATATATATACAGACACCCTGTCAATAGGGTACTCCACAAATCAACAAAAAAAGGAAGGATTGTTTGGTGTGGGAAAATAGACTGACTATATGGACGCATATAAAACTGGATCCCTACCTAAGACCATACAAAAATGGGAAATCTAGGCAGACTAAAGACCTCAATGTCAAATAAATGTTCAGCAAAAGAAATGTTGGAAAATTACTATGACCGAGAAAAAAAAAAGAGCTTCTTAAATAATACTTTCAAAGCATAACCCAAGAAGCAAAAAATTACCAATAAATTTGATAATCAACCAAAAACAACAAAAAAACCCTTTGCAATCCTGAAGCAAAAATAAACAAAGGACATGTCAGACCCTTTCCAGCAGAGAAAACCAAACAAGCTGACAAATAGAAGATGAGGTGCTTGAAATCATAGTTACCAGAGAAATGCACATAAAAGCACTAATAACTCATCACTTTAGTTCCACTGGAAAGCTGTGTAATGCCAAGTGCTGGGCATGGACAAGCCCTCAGTCTTTGCTGGGGAAAGGCACACTGCTGAGAGCATGCTGGAGAGCAGTCTTCAGTTACTTAGTTAAATAAAATATACACAATCTGCTCCTGATCACGCATCCGGGGAAATTTTCACAAGATATTAATAGTTTAGAGGACAATGTAAACAGATATTCTTTGAAGGCTCTTTCACAGAGATGGGTCAATAAATGTGTAAACGTGGTGGATGTGCCCCATGGGGTACTGTGAGGCAGCTGGAAGCAACACATTAGAGAGAAACCTACGAACACGAATAATCTTAGAAATGTATTAATTACTTTTACTTTCTTAGATTTGTTTTTATAATTTTTTTAACTGAATTTTTTTTTTTTTTTTTTTTTTTGGCCATGCTGCGCGGCATGTGGGATCTTAGTTCCCCGACCAGGGATCAAACCCATGCCCTAACCACTAGACCACCAGGGAATTTTCCTGATTAGTTTTTTCTTTTTTTGTGGTACACGGGCCTCTCACTGTTGTGGCCTCTCCCGTTGCGGAGCACAGGCTCCGGACGCACAGGCTCAGCGGCCATGGCTCACGGGCCCAGCCGCTCCGCGGCATGTGGGATCTTCCTGGACCGGGGCACGAACCCGTGTCCCCTGCATCAGCAGGCGGACTCTCAACCACTGCGCCACCAGGGAAGCCCTCCTGATTACTTTTAAAAAGATAACTAAATTATGCCATATAGTCCTATTTATGCATATTCAATGTCTGTGGACCAAGTAGTCATTTGAAAAAGAACACAACATAATAGACACAATAATAATAATAAATGCAGTATTAAGCACACGGACATGGTTGCCTATGTTGAGTGGGGAGTGTACAATGGGTGTCAGGTATAAGGATAAAGTGAATAAGCAAGTAAACAGAGAGGACGAAGAAGAGAAGATAGTTGTACGCTTCAAATGTTGACTATCTGCAAACTGTACCCTATAAGAAACAATAAGAAATGCCCTTTATTGGAATTAACATTCTGAGACTAGTTTTAATTATCTATATAAATCATCTAAGAGAAATAAAAATATGTTGTTATAATACATGACTGTGTTGCAGTTGTTATGGGCAAATCAGTTTGATTCAAGCCTTATCACAATAATTTGCACACATGGATTCTAAATTGCTTCCAGGATTTAGTATGTACTTTCACAAGCATTTTAAACTCATCTGTGCATTGTAAAGTTGTTTTTTTCATATTTAAAACTAATACTTTGCTATGTCTAATCTGAGATTTTATTTAATTCCTCCTTTTCCCACTTATATCTTCTTATTCTGTCCATCTCTCAAAGCTTTGGGTCACCCATTCTAACAGAAGATACATACCCTTGGTATTCAGGATGACACACATTTGCAGTAAAAATGTAACAAATATGAAAAATATCATGAGCTATGATTTTGCAATCTTATTATGTTGTTGTAAAGTGTATAGATAGATGTTAACACCTATAACATTTACTAATCATTCCATAAACAAAGACAGGAAGAAATGTCTTAAGTGGAGAGGGTGTGGGAAAAAAAGGGAACCTTCCTACACTGTTGGTGGGAATGGAAATAGAGCATTAGACTAAGTCTGACATGTTGAACCAACTGCATTCAGAAAAATGTGAATTGAATGAACATTAAGAAAACAAAGGGAATCCATGTGGGATGGATTCAAGTTTCACGTGATCAACACCTGTGAAACCAGTGGACTTGAGGAAAAATAGCCCATTCTGGAAAGAAAGTATGACCTTTTCTTGTGCAGGAGTTCTAAAAAACTGAATGTAAGCTGCAGTGATTCAAAATTGCCATTTAGATAAAAGTTCATGGAGTAATTGTATGTCACAGGACATTGCTAGTCAACTTGTGTGGTAGAAGAAAAATTGAAGAACACAGTCAAGAGAAACCAAAGTTTAACATGAAACAGGATACATTTTATATCAAAATAAAAATATAATATTCACCATGAGGAATAAGAGAAAAGAGTGATTAGCAATACACGATGAAAGTTTTGAACTTGGGAAACAGAAGAGCACTTCGCTGGTGTCACAGATATTTTTAATTGTTCTGAAGACATAAAACAGATTCTATACTTAACACACCACAGATAATGTAGAAATTTGACTTGAAATACAAACTCTGCAATTATCATTTCACATCCTGAATCGCTTGTTGCAATATTCAGTAACACGTTAGTCATCTGCTTCCTTCTAAATTGTCACTTATTTCTTTCCTATAAGCAATACTACTGACAAAACATCATACTCATTCATTTCTTCCTATAAAAGCACTTCCTTGCTGTCTGTTTTGTTCAACATTAAATTTAAATATACAGATTTTAACTCACTGTCAGAATTCTGGAATTAAAACCTCACATACCCAATATATTCCTGTTTGATGTCAGGTCCTTCTTTGTTTTCATTTCAATCAATACTTTCCTTATCCTACGTCTAAATAATAACCCCTAGTTATTTGTATGTTGTATCATTAAACATCTTTTCTATATTCATCTCTTCTGAAAAGGAACTGATCTGTAACATCAATAACAGTAAACATTAAAATAACTAAATTAGACCCTTGAGCATAAAAGTGTTTTCTACTGAATTAAGAAAAACCTTGGCTCAGAATATTCTGAAAACACTCACACCATCAGCAGTTTTCCATTTTTTCTTGCAGGGAATATTAATAATAGAATTATTAAAAGTTAGAGAACTTCTATAATTCTTTACAAAAATAATACATAGTTATATTATGTCAATTACATACATATTTATATTATGTAAGAGATACATATTTTTTTTCCTTTAATTACCCTAATCTGAAGTGGAAGCCTGAAGATTTTGCTCACTGTTGTTTGTATTACAACAATCCTAACTACAGTAGCAAACTTTGAAAAGAGAAACGACTTTTGTATAAATATAATTCATTTCTGCATGTGTATTTCTTAAAGATAATCGCTAAACACAGCTGTGAAGATGACAATTTAGGAAAAAACACTGACCAATGTCAAGATAAGACCAAAGCAAGAAGTAGAACATTCGGCAATAAGCAAGGGCGACGTCATTATTTGGCAAGTAGCTCCTACTTACAGAGAAATGTTTTCCTCTTTCAAATGAAAGCAGATGCTTCTGCTGTAGAATTAAACAGATTTCTGAGTCTTTAATCTCACCTAATTTTTAGTACTGACATGCATATTCACCTTAAATGTCTTATAAAATATCTAGCATTTTTGAGCTTTATATCTTCCAGGAGCGCAAATTAAAAATGAATGAAATACCATAAATTAGTTCCTGAGAAACAACACACCTAAATCTGGTAAAAACCTATACTGCACAATGCATACATTAAAAAAACATAAAGTGATGCAATTAAAAATAACTGAAGATTGACTTCCTTCTCATCAACATGGAGATAATGAGAAGAAAAATCTCAGATTTGAAGTCTTAGAAGGCAGACAGTGGGATCTTTCTTAAAAGAAGATGCCTAGAATTTAATGTAAGTTCCCAGGAAATATTTTGATCAAGAAATTAATTTTCTGAAAGTTCTACCTCTTGCTTCAAGGCTGTTTTAAAAGTATGTTTGTGACCTAATTTCAAAGAAAGTGACAAAATGCAAGTCAAGGAGAGAAATTACCATAAAGCATGTTCTGTGTTTAAGTGTCATACAGATGGTGAGTTAACCAAGCTGCTGCATTTTGATAACACAGGAGGAAATGCATAATTATATTGCACCATAACTGGATTGTCCCCTTTACTGCTTTACACCTCAAAATGTGGCCTTTTGTTTTTGAATCCTTATGTAGAGATAAAGTTTTCTTTTATATAAAATCTGTCATTTAAAGCTTAGTGGTTAGGAGAGTTTCTGTAGTCAGACTTCTTGGGCTTAGAAACCTACTCAGCAGCTTGCTAGACTGATCTTGAAAAAGTACCTTCTGTGTCTCAGTTTCTTTACCTGTAAAAAGGGCTAATAACAGCATTTACCTTATGAAGTACTTTAAGAATGACATGAAATAAGGCATCTGGTGAAACGTTGATAAATGTAAGCTACTGTTAAAGTTGTTTAATCTAGATTGGGAAAAGATATGCAAAGATCTCATTATAATAATAGGAAGAACAGAAATAAGTGGCGTGACAAATTCACTAGCAGTATGTTATGGTGCATTTAATTCTTCCTGGAGAAGTGGTCTTCAGGATGGCCAAATGGATGAGGGGCAGATTTCCCTGGTGGCACAGTGGTTAAGAATCTGCCTACCAATGCAGGGGACATGGGTTCAAGCCCTGGTCTGGGAAGATCCCACATGCAGCGGAGCAACCAAGCCTGTGTGCCACAACTACTGAGCCCGCGTGCCACAACTACTGAGCCCGCGCCCCACAACTACTGAAGCCCGCACGCCCAGAGCCCAAGCCACCGCAGTGAGAAGCCCGTGCACCGCAAGAAAGAGTAGCCCCCGCTCGCTGCAGCTGGAGAAAGCCTGCACACAGCAATGAAGACCCAACGCAGCCAAAAATAAATAAATTTAAAAAAAAAATGGATGAGGGGCCACTTCAGTTGAGTATTGAAGAATAAGTTTCCAAAAGGTAGGTAAAAGGCAAGAGGCTTAGAGAACGGTATAAAAAGGTATGCAGTTACAAAAGTGCATGACACCCCCAGAAAACATCATATAGTCTTGTATAACTGATAAGTTAAAAATCCACATCTTTACTAAACTGATGGATTCATTTTCTTTGAAATGGTGGTACTAAAACAAACGAAGAAGTGATTGAAAATCTTTATGCTTCACTTTCCTTGGCTCAATGTTCCTTTTCTTCTCTATTAAAAACCCACCATCAGTGAGAAATTAACAACCTCTTTGTGTCAAGCAGACAATCAAAATTCTGGCCAAATCACAGAGACTGTTTGCTAGTTAAGAGTTCCTAAAACACCAGGTTTCTGGAGGACGTACTTGACTTCACCTGAACTTCAGCACCCACTGGGAAGTCTGACTGAAGCACTCTCCTGGCAGAACTGGCTTCATCAAGCTGGATAATGATTTCAGTGCTGCTATTTGCAGTATTCTGGGCCGACTCTGACCTGCTTCTTTGCTCTTCGAGAGCTGTGTCAGTAAGCGTGCATTTATTTGTCAGAGTGCAGACAGAGAACACAAAGCAAAGAGCTTGTGAATTAAGGAAAGGCAAGTGGAGCTTCCTTGTGAAAACCTCCCGCCAACTTGATCTGCTAAGTCCCTTGGGATGGGTCGGTCTTACATACACAGCCATCTGCACGATTTGATTTTAGGAGTCTGGAGTACTCTCTACCCCCATAACCATCCTACTTCTTCTCCTGCTCGATTCTTCTTCAGGGTAGACTCTTAAAAAGAATCTTGGTGCTGAGATGGATTTGGGAGCAGTACCTTCCATACACCTGTTGTACTGGCAGAGGTCTGGGTGGCTCTCTGTAACATCACTTAGGCTCTTCCTTCTGTTTTGCTTTTGCACCCTCAATCCTGGGGAGGGCTCTCTATCAGCAACCATATTTTTGTAATAGGGCTTGGAGGCAGCCCGGTAATATCACTGTTTGCATATGAAATATGATTCTGGTTACCTCTGTTCTCAGATCACACCCACATTGACGTTCTCTGCCACTATCACTCCCTCATATTATTCACAATTTCTGACTTTCCTTCTCTTCTACAGCTCAGCACAAGTTTCCATCCTGATTTAGGCTAACAAGGTCTGTGTTTTGGAATAGGAGTATTATTTTCTGTTCTCTATTGTTTCCTCTATCGTAGAATTTATCACTGTATATTACAGTTATTTACCTACAGTTTTTCTTCACTAGTCTGTGAACTCTGGGAAGTGAAGGACCTTCTTTCACTTACCTTATAAAGATAACCCCAAACTGAGAACATATCTGGCAAGAAATATGTGTTCAATAAATGTTTCTTGAACTAATGAATGAGTTACCTGTTTTCTCCAAAATAATTTGTGTATTTCTTAAAATGCTATTAAGATTCATTTATTTGTAAATAAACATTATCATTTTATTATAATCTTTTTAAAATTATGAATGATTTTTTTTGAAAATAGCTCAAGAAGTCTTTAATATGTAGCTATAAATCCCTTTATCGTAACTTTTTTTCTAAGTAACTAGGACTGAAAGATGGAGAATGAATGAGAAAAACTAGATGGAACCTTGAGAACAAACATTTTCAGTACTTCCCAATGTCTCCAAAAAAAAAAATACCCTTGGATCTAAGGCAAAGGAGGCTTCAAGATGCCCATGCCAACCAACAATGGTTGCTACTTATATTGGAAAACCACCAGAAGTTTCTAGCTGCTTAGTGTCTGAGACAGATGGTATGGGTTTTAATACAAATGTTTAAATTCACTTAAGCGTTTTACACAGTGGAGGTTAAGTGACCATAAAATGGGAAGGTTCCAGGGCTTCCCTGGTGGCGCAGTGGTTGAGAGTCCGCCTGCAATGCAGGGGACACAGCTTCGTGCCCCACTCCGGGAAGATCCCACATGCTGCGGAGCCGCTGGGCCCGTGAGCCGTGGCTGCTGAGCCTGCGTGTCCGGAGCCTGTGCCCCACAATGGAAGAGGCCACAACAGGGAGAGGCCTGTGTACCACAAAAAAAAAAAAAAAAAAGGGAAGGTTCCAAATATTATTTTAGTACATACAGCAAAAAAAAAAAAAAAAAAAGCATCTACTACAAAACATAATCCATTAGGTTAATGATCTATGCCGAGGTGGCAAAAATATATCAGAAAAGTGATTCATTGATTCCGTCAAACTTTCCTACATCAACTTGCATTTTCAGAGAGATACAGAGTTCATTTTCTTGGATCATTCTGTGGTAAATAATGACTTAATTTCTCTGTCAAAATAGCATTCTCAAAGGTAAGCCCAGAAACATTATACCAAACAGCATCTTTGCACAATACATTCTAATCCAACTACATCTCAGCACTTTCTCAAGTGTATTTTTCTTTTTAGCAATGACAGATCCTTTATGACAGTATTTCTGTACCTGGTATGTAACCCAAACAACAAATAGGGCAACTAAACTGGGTTTTTGAATAGTTGCCATGGGTGCAGAAATATTTTTTTTAATCTTCTGTTAAAAACTTTCTCCAAACAAATCATACTTGATATTGGAGATTAATAGTTTAAACAAGGAAATGTGTTCTAAGCTGAAGTACAACTGGCTCTATCAGGCATGGTGAATTTCAGAGATGGTTACAGACTGGTACATCTCAAATTCACTGCATGTGGATGAAAGGTGAAAGGGGAGAAGTGCTGTGTGTGCTGTTAGAAGAGTCAAAAAAACAAAAACAAACAAAAAATGCCTACCGTGTACAAATTTAGAGAAAATTGTCCCTTCCCTGTTGAATATTTTGAATTTTGTTTCCCAAATTTAGTGATTATGATTTTTGAGCTGAGCTTTAAGGAGTTTAAATAAATCTTATTATAATCACAGTAGATGGAGCTAGGACCCATTGATCATGAGAAAAAAATGTGCATGTCAATACCTGTCTAAGTGGAATCTATAGATTCCTGTGGTCTGAGAGCATTTTTCCAGCAGTTAAAGAATTTTCAAGATTGACAGACATATTTATTAATTAAAAGAAAGAATGCCTCCCAATATGGAGATTGTCAGATAGACTCCTTCAGTATAATTCCTTAGGAATAAAGGGCAATAACATAATTAAACTAAGTCCGCTGTTTTTGAGATCCAGAAGTAAGACATGGGAAGAGAAGTCAGGCTGTTCTTTTCATGCTCAACCTAGAAATGTTCAGTGATGTTCTGGTCCTTTATATATGTGTTTTAGCTCCATTTATGATCTTTTACATCCTCCTCTGTATCAGAAGGGGCTGGGAGCTGGCAAGATACATTTTTCTGAATTTCCCTGCAAGATGGATTCCCTTCTGATTCTGCCAGTGCATGATCCCGGCAGGAAATGGGAGGCTAGAATAAAGGGGAAAGGTGTTGCCTTTTTGTTTTCTGCTTCTGGCAGTGCCTCTAGCATTGCAGCAAGAATGGTGGGGAAAAAAACCCAAAACAAGAAAACCCCCTGGGCTCTTTCTTAGGAGCACAGTTCTAACCATGTCAGGCAGTGGCTGTGATGGTGCCTACCATGCAGCTCCAGCAACAGGCTTGTGGGCTCGGATTCTAGTGACAACAGTAGCAGAACAAGTTCGTGCCACATCAGAGGAAGCGCAGTCTCTGGGCTTCTTGCAACCAGCAGTGACTGAGGCCTCTGGGCAGGGCTGTTTCCCCTTTTATTCCTCCAGTCCAGAAAGTAGAAGCTTTCTGCATATTTTAATAACATTATAACCTCACATTCCCCTTCTTATTTGCCTTCAACCCTTTCACTGATTTACAACCAATTATTTGAATTAAGTTTCCACTGTTTGAAATTCCTAGAGTGGTTTCTGTTTTTCCGACTAGAAACCAATGGCTAATGGAACTTTTCAGTCAATTATGAAAGCTAATCTTTTTCCATATTTGAAAAAACTGGAGTCTGGGAATGATCATTGCCGACAAAGATATTCCTCTAACCATTTCTTTGTGTATTATTAGGCAATTTCTATTTCAACCATCAAGAAAGCTCAAATCAAGTGGAATTTTTGCAAAGGAACTTTGGGCTCATGAACTGAAAATTCTAGTTCCCAGGCATCCGGTATGGCTTTAGAAATCAGGAACACAGTGCCGACATCCTTTGTTTTGCCCCTCAGTGCAACCTTCTGTGAGCCACACTCTGAGAAGTAGCAGTCCAAGCCTCTCATCCTCCATGACCCCAAAAGCAAAATTCCCAAGACCCTAAGATCCCTGCATATGCTGCATGTTTACTCCAAAGGCCCACTTCTGTATCAATCACTGTTCACACCGAGTGTGAATTTTAGGCAGTGGAGTCTCACTCTTGAAACTCAAGTGGGAGATAATTCCTCCCCCAGTTCTATGGTTGCAAGAGTTATACCCTAGGAACTCATGTGGGATCAAAACAAGAGTAGAATGTTGATAATAGAGAAAAAATTGATCTCAAAGAAATGTGAGACACATTAACTAAGGTGGAGGAGAAATAAATGTTGGTAAGCAAATAAAGGGTGTTACCCCATATATGTATCCTGCCAAAAATTATACCGTTGTAAGTAATCTGCAAATGTCTTTTCTTGGAGACCTGCGGGATTTGACAAGCAGGTCTGGTACAAATGGACCCTGATTACTCTGAAAGTGATCAAGAGCTCTAAACTGAGGAAATGTGCCAACCACACACATTACTAAGATATAAAGTATATCCTTCCAAGGTAGACTAACAACAATAACAACTGATACTTATCACATTGTATGGTGGATTGTTAACTGTTTCTAAATCTCTCTGTTCCTCTTTCTAAAAGTAGTTGATTTTATTTGAGCACATAGCCCTCCTTGTAGCTAGCTGAGACCATGTGGCCAGTTTCACACCAATGGAAATTGAGCAAAAGTGATGTGTGTCACTTCTGCACCATTTCCTTAAAAAGAAATCACCTTCCAAGGGCAGGAACACAGACCTGGATCTGAGGAAGTGGCAGATATGCAAATGAAGATGAGACTTTAGCCAAAGGAACCTGAATGCCTGAAAGGCCACGTGGACCAGAGCATCTTCACCAGCCTCCATCCCTCATCCCCAGAATGTTATACGAGAGAGAAATAGCATTCTGCCTGCCTTGGGTAGCCCACTCTAGACCAGACTAGTCACAAGTGGCCATTAAAACCCAAACCAAAATTAAAGGAGAAATGCAGTTTGTCAGTCACACTAGCCACATTTTAAGTGCTTAATAGTCACATGTGTCTAGTGAGTATTGCAAAGGACAGTGTGAAACAGAACACATGTCACGAGAGAGCGGTCTAATGGGCAGGGCTGCTCTGCACAATATAAGCACTTACTATACACCAGGGACGGTGCTGAGAGCTTCGCATGTGTGATCTCATTTAATTCTAATAACAAACTTATGTAGTGGGTACTAGTACTGACTCTATTCTATCAGTTAAGTAACTGAGGCTTAGGGAAGTAAATTGCCCAAGGAATCATAACTAGGAACAGGCAAAGCCAGACAGTATAAACCCAGGGTCTGTGTGACTCTAGGCCATAAGCTCCTTTCAGCTTTCCATTTTGCCTCTTTGTTCCCTATGTCCATTTCTCAACAGAATCAGTATCCATCACATAGTTGAACTCGTATTTCCTGAAACTGCCCTGCCTTCACTTCTGCAATGCTACAGTTTTCTCATTTTCTTATCCCCTGACCACTTCTTTTTGAACCTTCTTCTCATTCCTTTTTCTCTTGGCCCTCAAGTTCAGAAATCCTCAATGTCCTAAGCCTCAACCTTATTCTTCTCCTTTCTCAATTTCCTCAATGCCCACCGTATCAGCTATTTCCTCTGAATGTTTGATTCCCGCATCTTTCTTCCAGACCTGTGTTTCTAACTGCCAATATAGTCACTTCTAAAGACCGAAGTCATATGTTGAAGCCCTGATCCCTAAGGTGATGGTATTAAGAGCTGGGCCTTTGGGAGGTCATTAGGTCATGAGGGTGGCATCTCTGTGATGGAATGAGTGCTCTTATAAGGGATGAAGAGACCAGAGCTCTTCGTGTGAGGATACAGCAAGAAGGCAGCCCTCTGTAAACCAGGAAGAGGGCCCTCACCAAGAACCTCACCACGCTGGCACCCTTATCTTGGACTTCCAGCCTCCTTAACTGTAAGAAATAAATGTCTATTGCTTAAGCCACCTAGTCTATGGTATTTTAGTTATAGCAGCCTGAACTAAGACATTCACCCTACTATTTCAAAAATAACAAGCCCAAAATTCAACTTATCTCAGTCCAGAATCAATAGGTCCCTGGCCTTCCTGAATATAATATTAACTATAATAATTCTTCAAATCATCCAAGTTCAACACTTCAAGCCGTCCTGGAATCACTTCTTCCAAGGTCTTCCAATTTAAGTTAATTATCAACTTAATTTTAATTCATAAACACCTTTAGAATCACGTCTACTTCCTGCTCAAAATCCGTCAATGTATTAAAAGAACTTACATCTACTACTCAAGGTCTTTATAATGCATATTTATTTTGTAATTATACTTTACATGTCATGATAATTGGACTACTTCTTTCCCAGCTTTGTCATTGATTATGGTGATCTCTTTGCTCGTATTTTCCTGCCTTGGCTGTATTGTTTAATTCCTCCATCAAATGTTACCTCCTTGTGAACATCTCCATGACCCACTGGCCTTCATGTGACATCCAATAGCACTTTTCAATATCTCAATTATGGTGCATATCTTTCTCATTTTATTACACTTTCAGTAAATATTTGAATGCCTACTATATTCCAGAGCCTTTGCTCAACAAGGGAGATTGAAAGAAGAGGAATACAGTTTCAGAAATCAAGATATTCAAAATTTAGTGGGCAAAAGTAGAACAGGAGAGACAAATTACAATAAAGCCAGTACAATTACACTCTACCAGTTATAGTGAAAGTCTGCTATTTCAAACTTCTACTGAATTATTTCATTTATTCCCACATAAAAATCTTAGGTGTTAGCATGATCCCCAATTTACACATAAGTAAATAGAAATGCTGTGTTTAACAAGTTATCACAACTGTTAAGGGCTAGACCTGGTAAGGAAGCCAAAGTAATTTAACTTCAGAATCGAAGTACTTAATGAATGTACTATATTGGATAAATTGCTCTGAAACACAGGTCCTTTAACAATTAAGTCCTCACAGAAATCAGGAATGATATAATTGAAAGGGTTCTCCAGACAAAAAGAACCAATAGGAGATATAGATAGATATAGATGATAAATATAGATATTTATATGAGGAATCGGGTCACACAACTATGGAGGCTGAGAAGTCCCACAATATACCACCTGCAAGCTAGAGACCCCAGAAAGCCGATGGTGTAGTTCAGTCCCAGACCAAAGGCCTGAGGACCAGGGGAGCAGACGGCATATGTCTCATTCCAAGACCAAGAGAAGACTGATCTCTCGGCATAGTCAGGCAGAAAGAAACAGGGGTGAATTCTCCCTTCTTCCATCTTTTGTTCTATTCAGGCCCTGCATGGATTGTAGGATGTCCACCCACACTGGGGATGACCATTGGCTTTACCAAGTCCACCAATTCAACTGCTGGCCTCATCCAGAAACATCCTCACAGACATATCTAGAAATAATGTTTAGCCAGGTATCTGGGCACCCATATTCCAGCCAAGTCAACACATAATATCAACCATTACAGATGACTTCACAGAGGTGGTAAAATCTAAGTTGATTATTGATACTTTTTAATCAAGAAGTTGGGGGTACTGTTCCAGGCCATGAAAAAATATCTGAAATTTAAAGGTTTGGAACCTCATTGATGCACAGTAGTGTGAGGGCTAGGAGGAAGAATAGTGAGTGCAGGGAATGGCAAAGAATGTGACTAGAAAGATTAGACTAGAATCAGTTTGGGACCATAGTTTAAGGTCTATAAGCCATGTTAAAGAGGATGCACTTTCTCAAGGAGTCAGGGGGACACCAAGAGGGATTTTTTAAGGAGAGGGAGGGGGTATACCTAGTTCTTGAAACAGCCTGGGGATGAGGAAACCAGTTAGGAAACTAGCTGATAGTCCAAATGAGACACGATGAATACTAAGGATAAAGTAAATGAAAATGGAGGAGAGACACCAAAGAAGAGTCATGTGTTTTACTTAGAGTCTGACTAGATGGAGAAGGTCAGAGAGAAAGAGACGCCTAGGATATTCTAGGTTTGCTGGCTACAACTAAATATACTGTGATGTAATTAACCAGGAGCAAAAAGTATTGCAAAAGGAGAAGGAAACATAAAGCTTTTCATACGATAGGCACTTAAATATTTGAAGAATTGAATGAGAAAAAAGATGTTAATTCTAAACCAAGATCAGTTTTCTCTCTCTCTGAGTCTTTTGTAGTATATGTATTTGTCTCTTCCCTGCCATATGTTCAGCCTAACTAAATGGATATTCTATCAACACACTACAAATGAATGCACGGGATATGTGAGAAAGATGAGGCTAGGAGTTTGGGCTGTAAAACTTAAAAAATTCTAATTTTAAGGTTTAATTTTGAAAGTGATTTTTAGCACTTCAATGTTATGAAACAATCTGAAACATTTTGATAAATGTCAATGGTCAAACCCGTATTTCCATATGGCATGATCCACAGACTCTCAGAATTATAGTTTTGGAAAAGACCATATGAATCATTTAGTTCAACCATCAAAAGAATGTCCGGCTACATTCTTTAGTAGTGTCTCCTAGAAAAAAAATGACACTACAAACCAGTAGGTTCCACAAATTCTCTGTTATAAATTCATAAAGAAGAGAAAGAAGGTGAGAGAAGGAATAACCTGTAGCACAACTATAACTGATGACACTGAGGAGGAATCTTGAGAGAAAAATAAGGTTAAGAAGCTTAATATATACTATGCCAGCCCTTTTTCCAGTAGTTCAATAAACTCAACTTTATCTATTCTAAAGAACTGGTTGCCCTGTCCTGATTACATCCACTGTTATAATTAATAGAAAGTTCTTCCTTATATAAAAATAAAATCTGCTGCTCTACAAAATTAACTCTGAGCCCAAAGGATGCAAAATGTGACATGCGTTGTTATTTTAATGACAGTATTATACAACAAGGAAAAAAAATAAGCGTGGCTTATAAGAAAGTCTGAGATAATTTCATTAAATTAAGGGCATGCCTAGTACCAGCACAGTCCTAGAAACTACACCAAATATGTGTGCTTTTGTTTGTTCCAAGAAGGTGTCAGGTATTGGAATTTAAACCTGAACAAGACAGATATGGGTTGACCCTTATAAAGATTAAAGTCCACAGGGAGAAAATAAAGAAAAAATTTAAATTAGTGTGGTACTGACAATGTTAGAAGTATAGAGCTCAGAATGCATGGCAGGTACCCAAAATAGTCCTCAGAGGAGAGACTGGAGAAAATGTCCAGGATACAAAGAATTGTCGTGGAAGAAGGTTCTAGGCAGAAGGAAAGTCCTGGTTAACATTTTAAAGAAGTGTAGTATGGCTAGACTGTGTGGCATAAAGTGGATATTGGAAAGGTGTGAAAAAGGACAAGTTCTGTCACTCAAGGACAGAACTGATTGCCACTTTACAGAATATTGCTTTATTCTACAGTTAAATTATGGTTATGGACTAAAATTTAAAGAAGAAGAGTAATGTGCTGATGATATTTGCATTTGAGAAATGGCTTCCAGGTGAAGAACGAATTGGAAAGGGCAATTCTGGATACCGGGAGGCAACTTAGAAATGTGTTCAATAACCCGGCTGAGAGAGGGTTATCTGTCCTGGACTGGGGCAATTGATAAATGGGTGACAAAATGTGGACAAGTTCCAAAGATATTTAAGGGCTAGAATTAATGAGGATTGGTAGTTGATAATGTTTCTCTGATGATAGGAAGAGAAACCAAAGATGGTGTCCAAGATTCTGTCTTCACCTGAGTGGATGTTAGCACCATTGTACCGTGTTTGAGAACACAAGACGGAGAGCAGATTGGAGGAGGGAGGTAAAAAGATTAGCCCTACTTTCCAAATACTGAGTGTAAGATGTCGTGAACAATTAAATTGGAAATATCCAGTAGGAAACTGCATATAGGTGTCTGACGTTACAGAAATATATGTGACATATGTGGCTTTAAGATATACACTTGGAAGCCATCAGCCTCTTGATAGAAACTGAAGCTTTGGAAATGCCTTACATTGCCAGGTGGTAAAATAATCTCACTTATATGCACTTACCATGTTCCATGCACTCGGTTAAGCACATTTACTTCAGTCCTCAAAACAACATATGATTTGGTCTGCATAAAAACAAGATAAAGTATGTAACTTTACTTTCTCATTCTGTAGAACCTTAGAGGTTCACTATCTCCCCCAAACACACACACCAGCTGGTGAACTAGGTCAACTTAATTCCAGCGTCTTTGCTCTTAAGCACTTAACTACCCTTTGTGCCACTGCACAGAGCAGTACAGAATGAGAGGTCTGGGCAACACCAGTACTTAATAGGAACAGAAAGTGCAGCTAATAAAAGGGATAAAGAAAAAGGCGGGTGGGGGGTTATGAAGAACATGAGGAGACATGCTATCAGAACAGGCAGGAAATGAGAGCTTTACAAAGGGTAACAAGTGATCCACAGTAACCCCAACTGCTGGAAATCTGGGGAACGTAAGGACTGAAAAGTACCCTTAGGGCAGAGGCGCAAGGATGCATTTGATAACCTTGGCAAGATCATTATCAGTGGAGTCTGGTCTCTATGTTTCTTTCTTTACGTCTTTACTCAACAGGGTAGCCTCTTAAAACACTAAATCAAAATCTTAGAACGGTTCCTCGTTTTCCTCAGCAGAAAAGCCAAGTCCTTACAATGGCGTACGGGTCTCCGTGTGACCCAGCCTCTGTTACATCTCTCTGTCTTTTAGTCCTGTTACTCTCCCTCCGTCATTCAGCTCCAGTCCCACTGGCCTCCTTGTGCTTTGAACACCTCAGGCATACCTCCACCTGCTTCCGCGTTAGGACTGGTGCCCTAATATTCCAGGTACAAGGCTGTGCTTGTACCTGGAATATTCTTCTTCCAGGCATCACTACTGTTTATTTCAGCACCTCCTCAAATCCCTACATAAATAGCATTCACTCAGTGAGCACTGCCTTGAAGACTGCAATGTACTCCTGTCACTTCACCCTGGCACTCCTGATTCCCTTTACTAGAGCAATGCTTGGCACAGAGCAGGTAATTAATATGTGTTGAATGGATACGTAATTAAATAAGTGGTGAAGGAAAAATCGAGTTTGTTTTATGATGAGACATAAATAATGGTAGTAGTTACAGAGGATACATTTACTCAGACACTCCTTTGTGCCAGATGTTGTTTTAAGCAGTCAGCACTTGTTAAATCATTAAATATTCATAGCAATACCATGAGATACATACCATGATCATCACCACCCAATAGAAAAGGCACAGAAAGTTTAAATAATTTGTTCAAGGACACACAGCAGTTAAGTTGTGGAGCTGACATTTGCACCTACAGACAAACGTTAGAACTCAGATTCTTACTCACACTTTTACCTAAGAAAAATTTTTGCATAATGGGTTTCTTCAAATGAAAAAGAAAAAATACTGCCAAAGTCACCTATGTAACACAAAGAGTTAAACATTATGAAGTGGATTTCATACAGATACACTCTGTCCTAGTCATATGGAAAAGGCACATGCATAGGCTGGACATGACTAAATGAATACAGCCTACTAAGATCAAAATAAGTCGTCGTTTATTTTTTTAAGAGAAATAAAAATGTGAGGAATTTAACATGAGCGAGCAACATGGAAATCACATTCTAGACTTTCCCCAACTTACAGAGGGTTCCAGCCTAGTAAACCCATCACAAGTTGCAGGTGTATTTAATACACCTAACCTACCAACCGTCACAGCTTGGGCTCATCAGCCTTAAACGTGCTCAGAACACTTGCATCAGTCCACACTTGGGCAAAAGCATCTAACCAAAAGCCGATTTTATAATAAAGTATTGACGATCTCATGTCGTTTATTGAGTACTGTACTGAAAGTGAAAACCAGAATGGCTGTATGGGCGCAGAAATGGCTGTAAGCGTATGGGTTGTTTACCTTCCTGATTGCGGTCGCTGGGCTGACGGGGAGCCGTGGCATCACTAGCCCGGGAAAAGATGGAAATTCAAAATTTGAAGTATGGTTTCTACTGAGTGTATATCACTTTCACACCATCATGAAGTCAAAAAACCCTAAGTCAAATCATGGTAAGTCAGGGACTGTCTGCATTTAAAGCTTAACATGATGCAAGAATGCATTAAAATATGATATTTGAATACTAGGATGTAGTCATTTCTGTGTATTGATAATGGTTTTTATTCCAAGTTGGGATAAACACTGGTTTCCATTTTAACTCAAAATGCCCCCAAATGGAAATTATCCTTTTTTGATCAATAAAAAGAACCGAGAAGTTGGAAGAGTAAGGAAAATTAAGTTATTTTTGAAGACTTAACATAGCTAAAACAAGTAACGTAACTGCATTAAAAATTTCTAAAAAGAATTATTATAAAGTGCTAGTTTATCAGGATTTTAACCCTTATCAGAAGATTTCAGTGGTAGGAAGAGCCATATCCTAAGACAATTTAGTTAATTTAAAAAATATTTTGACTCACAGACATAGAGAACAGACTTGTGGTTGCCAAGGGGTGGAGGGTGTGTGGAGGAGGGATGGAATGGGAGTTTGGGGTTAGCAGATGCAAACTGTTACACAGAAAATGGGGATAAACAAAGTTCTACTGTATGGTACAGGGAACTATATTCAATATCCTGTGATAAACCATAATGGAAAAGAAAATGAATGTATATATATGTAAAACTGAATCACTTTGATATACAGTAGAAAATTAATACAACTTTGTAAATGAATTATACTTCAATAAAACAAAATTTTAAAAAAATTTTAAATGAAAAATATTTTGCATTTTTATACATTAAACTTACATTTTTATAACATAAGGACCTTGTGAAGGTGGCATGTGTAATTTTACTGATGACAAAATGAAGCTCCTAGAAGTTAGGTAACTAAGGTATTCAAAGCAAGTATGTAGAGTTCAGTCTCTGGCCCAGGGCTCTCAATTCCAGCCCACTGCTTTTCCCTCCCACTTTGGTTTTTCTCTACCACCTCTATCCTATTACTTGCACACCTGACAGGAAGACCATAATACACTAACTTGCTGGGTAGGTGTAGATCTTTGTAGTAACAACTCCAAAGGAGCTGTGCCTCCTGTTCTCCATGTCCGTGTATATGCTCCTCCCACACTAACGTAGGGCTGGGCCTTGACACTTGCTTTGGCCAACTGGACAGGAGCAAATGTGAGGGGAGCAAAGGCCTGATACGTTGCTTGAGCATTGGGGTGTACGGGCCTACAACTGAGATCACTCACCATGCTGTGAAAAGGTTGGATCAGAGACCATGTAGTTGAAGAGGCCCCGTCGCCCTTCCAGTTGAAGATAGCTGTGCAAATAAGCCCAGAGGAAACCGGCAGAAGAGTTAGCCAGATTCTCAAGAAACCATTAACCATTTTTGCTTTAAGCAACTAAGGTTTGGGATGGATTTATGGCAACCTACTTGACCCAGTTTACTCCAGACTGTCTTTGTTTTAAAACTGAACATTTCCTGTCCCAGGAATCCCCTCAGACCCAGGTAATCTGAATGCTGGTCACCTTAGGGAGAGTTTATTTTGCAACAATAAATAATTGCTACCTTCCCTATTCAAGGGCGGGAACCATGTCTTTCAGCTTTGTATACCTGACAATTCTTTATTTATTACCTTTTAGGTAAGAGTTGCTCAATGACTTTTTTGGAATAAATGTAACAAGAAAATTTGTACGGTCAGTAAGATTCTCTGGAAATGTATGTGTGAAAGATCATCATACACATGAATTCATTTAATCCCCACAACTATCCTGTGATGTATACAGTATTAATTTCATCTTACAGACGAGCAAAATGAGGCTTAGAAAGAATTTTAGCCCTAAGCACATATCCGGAAAAAAACAAAAACTCTATTTCAAAAAGATACATGCACCCCAGTGTTCACAGCAGCACTACTTACAATAGCCAAGATATGGAAGCAACCTAAATGCCCATCAACAGATGAAAGGAGGTGTGGTGTGTATATATACAATGCAATACTACTCAGCCATAAAAAAGAATGAAATAGTGCCATTTGCAGCAACATGGATGGACTAGAGATTGTCATACTGAGTGAAGTCATACAGAGAAAGACTAATACCATATGATATCACTTACATGTGGAATCTAAAAAAAAACGATACAGAAGAACTTATTTACAAAACAGAAACAGACTCACAGACATAGAAAACAAACTTATGGTTACCAAAGGGGAAAGGTGGGGGGAGGGATAAATTAGGAATTTGGGGTTAACAGATACACACTACTATATATAAAATAGGTAAATAATAAGGACCTGCTGTACGGCACAGGAATTATATTCAATACCTTGTAATAACCTATAATGGAAAAGAATCTGAAAAAATATACATAAAACTGAATCAGTTTGTTGTACACCTGAAACTAACACAACATTGTAAATCAAATATACTTCAATAATAGAGATATGAAAATGATCAAGTTTGTGTGTGTGTGTGTTTATACTTGAGGCAGGCATAGTGTGTTGAGGAAACAGATAGATAAATGCTTTTAACAGAGTGTGGTAAGTATGTACAAAGAGGACTAGAAAATAGCTTAAAATGGCGCTCCTTAAATTAATGTAAAGTAATGTACAGTCTTGAAGAGTAACTTTGGTCCTGGGACTTCCCTGATGGCGCAGCGGTTAGGAGTCTGCCTGCCAGTGTGGGGTAAACGGGTTCGAGCCCTGGTCCGGGAAGATCCCACATGCCGCGGAGCAACTAAGCCCGTGCGCCACAACTACTGAAGCCCACACACTCTAGGGCCCACGTGCTGCAGCAAGAGAAGCCACTTCAATGAGAAGCCCATGTACCACAACGAAGAGTAGCCCCCACTCACCGCAACTGGAGAAAACCCGCGCACGGCAATGAAGACTCAACGCAGCCAAAAATAAGTAAATAAAAAAAAATAATTTTTTTTAAAAAGTAACTTTGGTCCTGCTAGATGCAGTTGTTGAACTGCATGACCTATTGAGGTCATTAAAAATCAAGGATGTACTGGAATATATTATTGCCTTACATAATATAATTATACTGGAAGACGTTGTGATGACTCAGCCAGTAAGAGTTGCCTGATAGTAGTTCAAGGAAGAAGAAATACACAGTTCTGTAACAGAGAAATCCAGTATGACTTATTCAGGGCATGGGGGGAAGGTGGAGGGTGGCCAGGAGATGATGATGTCCTTGATTTCATCATGACCCCACAATTCTTGGGGAGCAGCAATACCTTTCTAGGAGTAACCTGTACTTTTGGATAATCACTTCATATTTTTAGAGAATGCCCCTTTCCATCCCTCTAGGTAAAACATGCCTGAAATAAGAAATATCTAAAAAGCAAAGACTGTCTGGAAATAATGATCTTGCAAACTATCCTGTTTGAGTGCATAAACATGCCAGTATATGTGTTGCCTTAAAATTTCTTTTGCTCAGTCTCTACTTAATATATTGAAAGTTAATTCAGAGTGAATTCCATAGAGGATATACAAATAAAAATACTTATATAATTACATTTATATATCAATTTCATGTTTGTATTAAAGCTTAAAATAAACTTGTAATCTTTCTATATAAAACATGACTCATTTTGCTCTTTTTTGCACCTCTGGGTGACTTTTCCATTTCTGAAACAGTTTACATGAGGCAATATTTTAAAATAGAGTACTAAAAGCATAGTTAACACTGAATATTTTAGAATGGCTACATTTGGAGAAAAATACTTATAAACCTTGTTATTTTTCCATGAAATTAAAGCAACTAACTTAGAAAAAAGGGTGTTTGTCCTCTGGTATTGGAAGCTTGAGCCCTGCTTCTTTACTATAAACAGCAGTTTGATGTAAGTTATATATGTTTAGAAAATATACTATTTTATTTATATCAGTTAAAATCTGGACACAAAATTCAAAGTGTATTTGAAACATAAAATTTTCTTTACTTCAGTTTGTTTAAAACTAGGGTGGTGCTCGAAAGCTTGTCATTACCAAATATAACATTGCAAAAAATTCCAAACCTACACAAAACTGACAGCATAAACTTCACAGATATTGTAAAGAAAAAAAGCCATGTAATCAGTTATAGTTGACAGGTAAGTAATTAAAGAGTATTGTTGTAATTTCCTGAGATAAACTGCCATTGGTATTCACTTAAAAAAAAGAAGTTAAAAAAGAAAAGGGAATAATAAAAAGAAGTTAAAAAAGAAAAGGGAATTAAAAAAATAAAAGGAAAAAGGATTATCTAATGATTTAAGATTCTTTTCGTGCTAAAATACTTTCGGTCATAGCAGTCTATAGTTTGTAATTCCATCAAGTCAAACTTTTTTCTTTTAAAAATATATAATGAATTATGTATTTCACTGTGTCCTTATTACTAAAATCTAATCCAGTCAACAAACACACATTATCATGGATCATACTCAAGGCAATATGCATTGTAAGTAAAAACTACAAATTTTCTTACTGAACCTGAACTTGTTATTTTTTTATTTCCCTCTGTCACAATTTAGGTGTTAGCTGTCAAAGAAATTAATCAATAGTGTTTTTTCTTTAATATCATTGTATTTTATTCAATATTTAACAAATACTATGTATAGACAAATATAAGGCAATGCATGCTAAAATGCTATTCTATCAAATCTCAGCTAGAAGAGCCTTTTTTTT
The DNA here is from genome assembly GCF_949987515.2 of Delphinus delphis. Classification (NCBI taxonomy): domain Eukaryota; kingdom Metazoa; phylum Chordata; class Mammalia; order Artiodactyla; family Delphinidae; genus Delphinus; species Delphinus delphis. The sequence goes on from NC_082683.1 coordinate 175,017,203, forward strand.
TTTAACTAACTTGAATGTATTGACTTGTGTCAATTTTTGCAGAGGCTGCTAAACTGGTCCCTGACATCTGCACTTCCCTTCCTCCTGGGTACACAGCTAGACTCTGTTGCCCAGCTCCCTTGGCTATCAGATGTTTCCATGGAACATAAGTACAAGTGAGATGCATCATTCCCGAATCTTCTACCTAACTTTGATGGGGAAAACCACAATGACCTGGAAGGTGACAGATCTACCACTAGCCCAGGTTCCTGAATAAGTGTGTGAAATAGTATTTCTGTTGACTTGGGACAAACTGCTCTGGACTGTTACATGAAAATTAGGTAAATTTCATACAATCTGCTAAATTTTGGAGGTTTACTATCATAGCAGTTTAATTAAATATGTTGAGAAAATGGTCAAATGCTTTGTATACTAATTTCTGGACTTTAAAAATATTTTACATATTTCCACTAAAAATGTACATAGTGTATTATACAATATGTTGATTTTGAAATAAAATTATTCTCACTCACTGTTTATGACATAATTTTATTAAAAGTTCACGTTTCTTTGACATCAGGGTCATATTATCCTCCGCCTAAAGTGTTGTAGACAAAACCTCTTTGAATTCATGTTATCTGCTTATAATTGTTCCTTTCCTCTCCCTCTGTCTCCTCGTATCATGGCTCCCAGGCTCCACGGGAGAATAACATTCCATCACTCCATTGCTCTAGGCTCTGTATGTGACTTATGTCCATCAGTGGAGTGTTGCTGGGCCTAAAGTGAGGAAAGCTTGTAACGTGCAGGATCTGGCTTGTGCTGTGGATTTCTCCTCCAATGGCTGCTGGTCCAAGGAGAAGGCGTAGACAAACTGAGCAGATCTGAACTCAAGATGAAGTCTGAAGCAGATCCACCCTAGCCCACCCACAGACATGGGAAGGAGAATAAACACTTGGTGACAGCTGCCATTGAGCTATTTATTTTTATGCATAATTAATTATCCCAACACTAACTGATTAATATACCATGTATAATGCTCACTGAAAATTTTATCGCAAGCACAGCTACCAACTTTTATAACACTACGGGTTTTTTTTGCTTTTTTGCGGTACGCGGGCCTCTCACTGTTGTGGCCTCTCCCGTTGCGGAGCATAGGCTCCGGACGTGCAGGCTTAGCGGCCATGGCTCACGGGCCCAGCCACTCCGCAATATGTGGGATCTTCCCGGACCAGGGCACGAACCCGTGTCCCCTACATTGGCAGGCGGACTCTCAACCACTGCGCCACCAGGGAAGCCCTATAACACTAGGTTTTTAAAATTTGCCCTGTTTTTCTATAGTTGTGAACTCCAAAATCTAACAAATGAAATTGTTTTTCAATGGCCTTTAAATAGTTACATCACAAGGACATTTTACATTTGCAATCGTGAAATCATACACCTGGATATAAAATCTCTGTTAAATTTATTTGCCTCCTTTTCTAGTTTTTCTGTCAGATAATCTCTCTATGTATCCAAAGCTAGCATTGACTAGAACAGTTTCATACTAATAACTTTTTTCATAAATAGAATGTCTTATTTCAAAAAAAAATGTAATGAAGCAACTGACAAAGGATTAATCTCCAAAATATATAAACAGCTCATGCAGCTCAATATCAAAAAAGCAAACAACCCAATCCAAAAATGGGCAGAAGACCTAAACAGACATTTCTCCAAAGAAGACATACAGATGGCCAACAAACACATGAAAAGATGCTCAACATCACTAATTATTAGAGAAATGCAAATCAAAACTACAATGAGGTATCACCTCACACGGGTCAGATTGGCCATCATCAAAAAAATCTACACACAATAAATGCTGGAGAGGGTGTGGAGAAAAGGGAACCCTCTTACACTGTTGGTGGGAATGTAAATTGATACAGTCACCATGGAAAACAGTATAGAGGTTCCTTAAAAAACTAAAAATATAACTGTTATATGACCCAGCAATCCCACTACTGGGCATATACTCAGAGAAAACCATAATTCACAAAGACACATGCACCCCAATGTTCACTGCAGCATTATTTACAATAGCCAGGACATGGAAGCAACGCAAGTGTCCATCAACAGAGGAATGGATAAAGAAGATGTGGTACATATATACAATGGAATATTACTCAGCCATAAAAAGGAACGAAATTGGGTCATTTGTAGAGATATCGATGGACCTTGAGTCTGTCATACAGAGTGAAGTAAGTCAGAAAGAGAAAAACAGTATCATGTATTAATGCATATACATGGAATCTAGAAAACTGGTATAGATGGTCTTACTTGCAAAGCAGAAATAGAGACACAGACGTAGAGAACAAATGTATGGATACCAAGGGGGAAGGGGTGGGTGGGTGGGATGAATTGGGAGAATGGGATTGACACATATACACTATTGATACTATGCATAAAACAGATAACTAATGAGAACCTACTGTAAAGTACAGGGAACTCTACTCAATGCTCTGTGGTGACCTAAATGGGAAGGAAATCCATAAAAGAGGGAATATATGTATACATATAGCTGATTCACTTTGCTGTACAGCAGAAACTAATACAACATTGTAAAGCAACTATATGCCAATAAAAATTAATTAAAAAAATCTAATTTTAAAAAAATGTAGGGGCTTCCCTGGTGGCGCAGTGGTTGAGTCCGCCTGCCGATGCAGGGGACACGGGTTCATGCCCCGGTCCGGGAAGATCCCACATGCCGCGGAGCGGCTGGGCCCATGAGCCATGGCCGCTGAGCCTGCGCGTCTGGAGCCTGTGCTCTGCAACAGGAGAGGCCACAGCAGTGAGAGGCCCGCGTACCGAAAAAAAAAAAAAAAAATGTAGTATGAGAGATTTCTAAGGACTTAAATAAGAGTGACCCTCTTTACAAGATTTTTTTTAATGGTGGACTTCACTTTATCTTTTGACAAGTACCATATTTATTCAGCAACACTATGTTCTAGATACTGCACTAAGGCTGGAAGTGAAATATGATTAAAAAAAATATATATATACATCCTGCTCTCAAAGATAGTTGCAGGCACAGCAGGCAAATCTCTTGGTGGAATTCTGAGATATGAGCCTGTTTGGTTCATGGTTCTTCTTTTTTCTTCTCTCAGCGCTCGCTGCTATAAAAGGGAAATGTGTCAGGGCTACAAAAAGAGATCATCTTGGCCGGAAGCAGGAGGAAGTATGCTTCTTTCTTTCCAGTCACACACGCCGCGCACACACGTGCCCCGCCTCCTCCACTCCCATCACTTCCACTCCCATCGGACTGCAGAAAGACAGGCAAGGCTGGAGGTCTTGAAAGTTGGAAGATGAAAACCTTATCTCCAGGCAGTATATGCCAGAGAAGCAGAAAGAGCCCGCTATGAAATGGATGCGCCACGCATAGTGACTCCACAGGCATCCTGACCAAAACTCCAGGCCCTCAAGGAGCAGAGTGCCTCCTAGCTTAAATGGCAAGTGCTACCTGCCAACAGATATCTGACGGGTAACCTATGGGGGCAAAGGATCAATGACCATAGGAGGTGAAACACCCTCACCCTCTGTCTGAAAGATCCAGGGCAACTCACGGCAAGAAATCAGCTTTACAAAGTCCATAATGTTTCCTGCATCCTTTAGTCTGTGCCTGAGAAACATAGCCACTGCACGAATCATATCTCAGCTCCTATACACTGATAAGTTTTATGACAGAGATTCACAAAAGTGAAAGGGAGATTCCTATGAAGGGAACGTTTCCCAGAATGGGGGAATCAGAATATACTCCAGCACTGATTTCAAATAAATATCAACCAAGTAATCTGGCTTGATAGCTGGACCCTTCCCGTCTCTGTCATAAGACAAAGAGAGGCTTTCTTTGTAAATTCCCAGAACAAATATGAAGCTGTATGGATCTATGTACTATCTGTAAGGCCATGCTCTACAAATATCTCTTTACTCACGTACGTTTACCTTAAAGGTCAGGGAAAATACTACTAACCTAGGTTGGGCAATCCATCTTTTCCAGGGAATTTACATGCTAGTTTGTGCATATTATCTCATTTAAACCTTTCCAAGACATTGAGATATATAACTCCCTACCTCCGTTTTACAGATAGAGATGCCATAGTCCTGAGGGCTTAATTTTCTGGTCCAAGATGACAAGAAGACACTCAAATAAAAATGACACAATTAATACTACTGCACATAAAATAACATGTATCTTAATAAAGAGCTGTCAAAGATACAAAGCAAGGTCTTTGGGCTCAAATTTTTAACACAATCATTAGCATGTTTTATCTCTATTTGTCAATTTCCTTTTTTCATTTACTTTACTTGGTTATGTTCACAATTCAAGTAGATAAACTAGTATTTGAGTTCAAGTGGTTAAGTTCAGCAGGATGTGTTTAACAACTGGCAGCTGTTATTATTTTTTAAACCAACATGAGAGTGCACTAAAGGAATTATTAAAGAGATCATGCATACCATGCATACAACATTTTTCTCTTTTCTTAGCTCAGGGTCTGCCTTTGCCCACGTGCACACACATTTTCAACTGGCTCACGATTTTTAAATTTTAGTTTGGAACTTGGCTTGCTGTAAAAATGTCCCACATTTTAACTTAGCATTTATAACTATAAATACCTGATGGCATGTTAAAATAATGTAGCGTCATCTATCACACCTTCTCATTTCTCATATCCAAATACCACCAAGCACTCTACATGCCATCTCCTAAATATCTCTAGAAGCTGGCCTCTGCTCTCCACTCCTGCTTACCTCAGTTCTTGCCCTCATAAACACCACACTGTGCTTAACTTAGCTGTCCAGTTTCTCGTCTCATCTATAAATAAGCGAGCTTGTAGAGTGCTGGCAAAGTTATCATCCTTTTAAAAATCTCTTAAAGGGCTTCCCTGGTGGCGCTAGTGGTTGAGAGTCTGCCTGCCGATGCAGGGGACACGGGTTCGTGCCCTGGTCTGGGAAGATCCCACATGCCGCGGAGCGGCTGGGCCCGTGAGCCATGGCCGCTGAGCCTGCGTGTCCGGAGCCTATGCTCCGCAACGGGAGAGGCCGCAACAGTGAGAGGCCTGCGTACAGCCAAAAAAAAAAAAAAAAAAATCTCTTAAACTATACCAAAACCTAAAAAACAGCACCCAACATATAAGATACCTGTACTGGGGTTTTATTTGGCCCACCCACCTTGAATTACATTTGGCTGCTTTCTTTATTTACATTTTATCAAGTATGCCATCCAATCTGGTGACTTGACATAAAGATGAATCTTTACCTATATTCCAAAAATACTACGGTTACTTACAAAATACAGATCACTTGATGTTATTTTTCCATAGGGAAATCAAAATGAAAGGTAAAGGTCAGTTTAAACAAATTCTAAATAGCATCCAGAACCTGAACTAGAAAGCAGAATGATCCTATAGGAAAATAAATTAGATGTAAAGGGAAAAACTAAAGGAACTCGGCAGAAGTTGAGTGATTTGAGCCCTTAGCCATATTCACGAGTTAGAGACAACTTCCTCGTAAAAGGCAACAAGTCTCATAGCTGAAAGATGGATATAAATCCCATATTATCTTGCTAAGAGGCACACATATTCCTAATACTGTTTATGGAACATTGTGATTAGAAAATATTACATGAGAAAGAGATGCCCACTGTGGACAAGAGCTTCCACGGAGGAAACTGGTTTCCAGCAGGCTCCACTGCACCTCTTCACATTTAAAGCCCTTCGCTGACATTATCTTCTTAATAGATTCCCACTAAGCCTCTTAGATTTTTCTCAGGCATTCTCGCACTTTCAATAATAACAGTAGTTTCCAGTTGTTAGACACTCTCTGCAGAACTTATACCAACTTGAACTCAAATGCTATTTACCTGAATTGTTAAAGTAGCCACTTTTTTTTCCCTAAAGAATAAAACCTTGAATAACTGGTTCAAATTGGAATCATATATATTTTCTTAAGCAGAAAAGAATGCATTATATTTTATAATCCAAACTGAGACCAATTATATTTATTAAGCAGGAGAATTTTGTTCTCGAGACAACTACACCTTCTTTGGAAATACCAGAGAAGCTTTATCTATCCCTCGGCTGAGAATAGTGACCAGTGAAAAGCTTGTGCTAACACAAGCAACTCCGTAACTCAGGGGAATCAGTGTTTCTTTTATATCCCTCTGCCTCATCAAGACTCCCTTAACACTTAGAACACCTACATCACATTATGAATGTATGTGCCCATATTTATTCAAGAAATGCTTAGTTGATCAATAAACGTAACAGGTGGGGATTCTAGGCTGGTCCGTATGTGGCTGCCTGGACTTCTAAACATAGTGCTATGCTTTCTCTCTCTTGACAGTCCTGGAGTTTGCGCTTGTGATCGTTCCTAAAATTTATTTCTGTATCAACTGAGCTGTGGTTTGTTTGGGACCTAGTTATTCTCCCCGCAAATCCTCCATACCTCAGCTGAGTTCTTTCCTTTTCTCATTTAATCTGAGACAGTTCTTTAAAGGAAAATGATTCCTTGCGACAATTTTTTTAGGCTAGAGTAGTAAAGGAAAGAAACAGGCACATATCTAAATGCATCCCTACTTCCCCTCTAACTTGCCTTTCTTGTCCATGAATAATGGAGAAGTGCTAGGCATGGTCCTTTGTTTTAAACACTTAACACATAACTGATTAGGAAATAATTTTATATTTGCATTTATTTAATTTGATGACATTAGAGATTATGGTGAGAAAATAAAGTTCTAGTTTACTCTCCTGTTTTTATGTGGAGCAGTGCACTGATTTGAACTAATTTTATTTAAATTCTGAGCAGTACTAGTAAGGAAAAAAATATCATTTCTAGTTGATTTGGAAAACGTTATAGGAAAATATCAGATCTTTTTCCTCAAATGGTTAAAGTGGCATTAAAAGACATTTAAAACTAAGTTACAATTTTCATACTGCACTTCCTCATAACTCTAGTTATTTTTTATGTGGCACCTTTTCTCTAAGCAGTACCACATGTTGTATAGACTGTAAGTTACTAATCAAAAGGGTAACCATGTTTTAAATTTGAATATATTTCACTTATCTTAAAGGTAAGTGCTATTTTAAATTTTCTGCACTTTCAGATTTTTTCACCTCTTAAAAAGTAAGTCAAGTTTCCTTCTGGATATAATAAACTGCCAACAACCTAGACGTATTTTTAAAGTTAGTAGCTGGATGGAAAAGATAGGAAGAGGGAGATTGCATAATGAGATCAGAACTTTGGTCTTTCTGTCTCAAAATCTGACCTCTGGAAAAAAAAAAATCTTACCTCTGGCAGTGGCCATTATCTGATGACTTACAAGGTGAATGGAGCATCATTTTATTTTTTGAATTTTCAAGACTTTGGGGTATTCTACAGGGAAATACATTTTGCAGTAAATGGTTGTAGAAATATGCTAATAGAAAACCACATGAACATGATAACCATCAATCACATACACATAATACAAAAATGTTCCATTACAACATGGATTTAAAAAAAAAATAACAAAACTGATTTTGGCACCATGAGAATAAAGAAGCCAAATGATTGCCTGAATTTTTATTTTCAACCAGGTTTTCAACAGATAGAAGATATGTCAAAGACCTAGCTACCCGCTGGGATAGCATACGTGGTAAAACCTCTAAAAGGCAGCCTGAGAGAAGAAAGATATTCAGCATAATTAATCGAATTGTCTTTGCAGCTGAGCCCCCTTTTTTTTTCTCCCAGAACTTTGACCATGTTTTTCTGTTCCTGATGTCGGCTCCTTTATGTCATACTGGAGCCTTTCCCTGGTGGAGTCCCAGCCCTTTCAGTGATCGTCCCCGAGTAACGCTGGCAACCTCATGTATGTGTCCTGGGTTTATAGGCAGAAGCTGCCCTCCAATGACTTGGACCCCTGTTTTTCATTTCTGCTGAATAGTTTTCACCCTGAGAGGATAAAAAGACAAAGGAGGCATTTCTTTCTTCCCTACTACATCTTTTTTTTTTAAAGATTATTCCAGTTAGAGGGGTGTATGTGTGTGTAAAGGCATTAAACTCACCTATTTAAAAAATTATTTTATTGAAGTATAGTTGATTTACAATGTTGTGTTAAATTCTGCTGTTCAGCAAAGCAATTCAGTTATATATATATGCTTTTTCATATTCTTTTCCATTATGGTTTATAAAAGGATATTGAATATAATTCCCTGTGTTATACAGACCTTGTTGTTTATCCATTCTCTATATAATAGTTTGCATCTGCTAACCCCAAACTCACTTTTAATTCCTTTGCTTTGTCTTAGTTCATACTTCTTCTATATAAACACTTTAAACCATAAATAAAACAGCAAAATGTAAAGATCAAACTTTTCTCAGTAATATCTGTTTGCAATGCTTATTTTAAAAAATACAAATATCTTAGGAGTCATACTTCGAAAACACCTGTCAAAATAAGGGAGAGCAGAGAATGAGAGATTTTGACATATCCCTAGTATCTCGGAGTATTTGCTGCTGTGATCTAAGGGGATTCAGTCTGATACATTTGTGTGTGAATTACTGTTATTTACTAATGCTTAGATTACCTGATGAGGGGGAGAAGGTCAACTGGAGAAGTTTAAGAGCAGCCTTCAGGGAAGGTGAAGAAGTGAAAATGGTTCAACTATTTCCTCCGGGGGTAATGAATACCAGGGGACCTGTTCCAGTGTCCTGCAGGTATGTACTATGTTTGTCTCATTGCCTGAGGGATTTGCCAATTATGTTTTCCCTGACTATGAGCTGGTCTCCAACTAGAGAAGAAGATGAAAGAGCATAAAAACAATTTTCAAACTTAGGTGATAATGAGGTGTTCCCAAAAAAGGATGGAAGGCATAATCTAATAAGGAAGTCAAAAGGAAAGAAACTATGACTTTTAAAGAATATAGGAGAATAAAACCAGAGGCTAAAGGTTGATCAGTTACAGAAAATATTGCAGAGAGATTGGATCAAAATGGCAGGGTAGAAGGACGTGTACACACTCCCTCTTGAGAGAGCACCAAAGTCACAACCAACTGCTAAACAATCATCGACAAGAAGACACTGGAACTCACCAAAAACGATACCCCACATCCAAAGACAAAGGAGAAGCCACAATGAGACAGTAGGAGGGGCACAATCACAATAAAATCAAATCCCATAACTGCCAGGTGGGTGACTCACAGACTGGAGAACACTTATACCACAGAAGTCCACTCACTGGAGTGAAGGTCCTGAGCCCCATGTCAGGCTTCCCAAACTGGGGGTCCAGCAACAGGAGGAGGAATTCCCAGAAAATCAGACTTTGAAGGCTAGCGAGATTTGACTGTAGGACTTAGACAGGACTGGGGGAAACAGAGACTCCACTCTTGGAGGGCACACACAAAGTAGTGTGCACATCAGGACCCAGGGGAAGGAGCAGTGACCCCGTAGGAGACTGAACCAGACCTACCTGCTAGTGTTGGAGGGTCTCCTGCAGAGGCAGGGGTGGCTGTGGCTCACTGCAGGGACGAGGACACTGGCAGCAGAAGTTCTGGGAAGTACTCCTTGGCGTGAGCCCTCCCAGTGTCCGCCATTAGCCCCACCAAAGAGCCTGTAGGCTCCGGTGCTGGGTCACCTCATGCCAAACAACCAACATGGAAGGAACTCAGCCCCACCTATCAGAAGACAAGTGGATTAAAGTTTTACTGAACTTTGCCCAGGAGAGCAACACCCAGCTCTACCCACCACCAGTCCCTCCCATCAGGAAGCTTGCACAAGCCTCTTAGATAGCCTCATCCACAGAGGGCAGACAGCACAAGCAAGAACTACAATCCTGCAGCCTGTGGAACAAAAACCACATTCACAGAAAGACAGACAAAATAAAAAGACAGAGGACTATGTATCAGATGAAGGAACAAGATAATACTCCAGAAAAAAAACCAAATGAAGTGGAGATAAGCAACCTTCCAAAAAAAGAATTCAGAATAATGATAGTGAAGATGATCCTGGACCTCGGAAAAAGAATGGAGGCAAAGAGCGAGACGATTCAAGAAATGTTTAACAAAGACCTAGAAGAATTAAGAACAAACACCTAGAATTAAAGAACAAACAAATGGAGATGAACAATACAATAACTGAAATGAAAAATACACTAGAAGGAATCAATAGCAGAATAACTGAGACAAAACATCGGATATGTGACCTGGAAGACAGAATGGTGGAATTCACTGCTGTGGAACAGAATAAAGAAAAAAGAATGAAAAGAAATGAAGACGGACCAAGAGACCTCTGGGACAACATACCAACGTGTGCATTATAGGGTCCCAGAAGGAGAAGACAGAGAGAAAGGACCTGAGAAAATATTTGAAGAGATTATAGTCAAAAACTTCCCTAACATGGGAAAGGGAATAGCCATCCAAGTCCGGAAGCACAGAGAGTCCCAGACAGGATAAACCCAAGGAGAAACATTCCAAGACACATAGTAATTAAACTGACAAAAATTGAAGACAAAGAAAAATTATTAAAAGCAACAAAGGAAAAATGACAAATAACATACAAGGGAACTCCCATAAGGTTAACAGCTGACTTCTCAGCAGAAACTCTACAAGCCAGAAAGGGATGGCACGATATATTTAAACTGATGAAAGGGAAGAACCTACAACTGAGATTACTCTACCTGGCAAGGATCTCGTTCAGATTCAACGGAGAAATCAAAAGTTTTACAGACAAGCAAAAGCTAAGAGAATTCAGCACCACCAAACCAGCTCTACAACAAATGCTAAAGGAACTTCTCTAAGTGGGAAACAGAAGAGAACAAAAGGACCTACAAAAACAAACCCATAACAGTTAAGAAAATGGTAATAGGAACATACATATCGATAATTACCTTAAATGCGAATGGATTAAATGCTCCAGCCAAAAGACACAGGTTCGCTGAATGGATACAAAAACAAGACCCACATATATGCTGTCTACAAGAGACCCACTTCAGACCTAGGGACACATATAGACTGAAAGTGAGGGGATGGAAAAAGGTATTCCATGCAAATTGAAATCAAAAGAAAGCTGGAGTAGCAATACTCATATCAGATAAAATAGACTTTAAAATAAAGAATGTTACAAAAGACAAGGAAGGAACTACATAATGATCAAGGGATCAACCCAAGAAGAAGATATAACAATTATAAATATATACGCACCCAACACAGGAGCACCTCAATACATAAGGCAACTGCTAACAGCTAGAAAAGAGGAAATCAACAGTAACATAATAATAGTGGGGGAATTTAACACCTCAGTTAGACCAATGGACAGATCATCCAGACAGAAGATTCATAAGGAAACACAAGCTTTAAATGATACAATAGACCAGATAGATTTAATTGATATTTATAGGACATTCCATCCAAAAACAGCAGATTACACTTTCTTCTCAAGTGCACACAGATGATTCTCCAGGATAGATCATATCTTGAGTCAAAAATCAAGCCTCAGTAAATTTAAGAAAATTGAAATCATATCAAGCATGTTTTCTGACCACAACGCTATGAGATTAGAAATCAGTTACAGGGAAAAAAAGGTAAAAACACAAACACATGGAGGCTAAACAATACGTTCCTAAATAACCAAGAGATCACTGAAGAAATCAAAGAGGAAATCAAAAAATACCTAGAGACTAATGACAATGAAAACACGATGATCCAAAATTTATGGGATGCAGCAAAAAGCAGTTCTAAGAGGGAAGTTTATCCAATACAATCCTACCTCAAGAAAAATCTCAAATAAACAATCTAACCTTACACCTAAAGGAACTAAGAAAGAAGAAGAAACAAAACCCAAAGTTAGTAGAAGGAAAAAAATCATAAAGATCAGAGCAAAAATATATGAAATAGAAACAAAGAAAACAATACCAAAGATCAATAAAAGTAAAAGCTGGTTCTTTGAGAAGATAAACAAAATTGATAAACCTTTAGCCAGACTCATCAAGAAAAAGAGGCAGAGGACTCAAATCAGTAAAATTAGAAATGAAAAAGGAGAAGTAAAAATTGACACTGCAGAAATACAAAGAATCATGAGAGATTACTACAAGCAACTCTATGCCAATAAAATGGACAACCTGGAAGAAATGGACAAATTCTGAAAAAGGTATAACCTTTCTGAACCAGGTTCAGAAAGGTATAACCAAGACTGAACCAGGAAGAAATAGAAAATATAAGCAGACCAGTAACAAGCACTGAAATTGAAACTGTGGTTTAAAATCTTCCAACAAACAAAAGCCCAGGACCAGATGGCTTCACAGGCGAATTCTATCAAACATTTAGAGAAGAGCTAACACTTATCCTTCTCAAACTCTTCCAAAAAATTGCAGAGGAAGGAGCACTCCCAAACTCATTCTACAAGGCCACCATCACCCTGATACCAAAACCAGACAAAGATACTACAAAATAAGAAAATTAAAGACCAATATCACTGATCAATACATATGCAAAAATCCTCAACAAAATACTAGCAAACAGAATCCAACAACACATTAAAAGGATCATACACCACGATCAACTGGGATTTATCCCAGGGATGGAAGGATTCTTCAGTATATGCAAAGCAATCAATGTGATACACCATATAAACAAATTGAAGAATAAAAACCATATGATCATCTCAATAGATGCAGAAAAACCTTTTGACAAAATTCAACACCCATTTATTATAAAAACTCTCCAGAAAGTAGGCATAGAGGGAACCTACCTCAGCATAAAAAGGCCATATATGACAAACCCACAGCAAACATCATTCTTAATGGTGAGAAACTGAAAGCATTTCCTCTAAGATCAAGGACAAGACAAGGATGTCCACTCCCACCACTATTATTCAACATAGTTTTGGAAGTCCTAGCCACAGCAATCAGAGAAGGAAAAGAAATAAAAGGAATACAAATTAGAAAAGAAGAAGTAAAACTGTTACTCTTTGCAATGACATGATACTATACATAGATAATCCTAAAGATGACACCAGAAAATTACTAGAGCTAATCAATGAATTTGGTAAAGTTGCAGGATACAAAACTAATGCACAGAATTCTCTTGCATCCTATACACTAGCAACAAAAGACCAGAAAGAGAAATTAAGGAAGCAATCCCACTCACCATTGCAACAAAAAGAACAAAATACCTAGGAATAAATCTACCTAAGGACGTCAAAGACCTGTACTCAGAAAACTATAAGACACTGATGAAAGAAAGCAAATAGTACACAAACAGATGGAGAGATATACCATGTTCTTGGATTGGAAGAATCAATATTAGAATTTCAATTTATAGTTAACTTATTGAAAAATAAAGACATGTGAAAATGACTATACTACCCAAAGCAATCTACAGATTCAATGCAATCCCTATTAAATTACCAATGGCATTTATCACAGAACTAGAACAAAAAACCTAAAAATTTGTATGGAGACACAAAAGACCCCAAATAGCCAAAGCAATCTTGAGGGGAATAAACAGAGCTGGAGGAATCAGACTCCCTGACTTCAGACTATACTACAAAGCTACAGTAATCAAGACAGTATGGTACTGGCACAAAACAGAAATATATAGATCAATGGAACAGGATGGAAGGCCCAGAGATAAACCCACACACCTGTGGTCAACTACTCTATGACAAAGCAGGCAAGGATATACAATGGAGAAAAGACTTTCCCTTCAGTAAGTGGTGCTGGGAAAACTGGACAGCTACATGTAAAAGAATGAAATTAGAACCCTCCCTAACACCATACACAAAAATAAACTCAAAATGGATTAAAGACCTAAATGTAAGTCCAGACACTATCAAACTCTTAGAGGAAAAGATAGGAAGAAAACTCTTTGACATAAATCACAGCAAGATCTTTTTTGACCAACCTCCTAGAATATTGGAAACAAAACCAAAAATAAACAAATGGGACCAAATGAAATTTAAAAGCTTTTGCACAGCAAAGAAAACTATAAACAAGATGAAAAGACAACACTCAGAATGGGAGAAAATATTTGCAAATGAATCAATGAACAAAGGATTAATCTCCAAAATATATAAACAGCTCATGCAGCTCAATATTAAAAAAACAAACAATTAAAAAATGGGCAGAAGACCTAAGTAGACATTTCTCCAATGAAGACATACAGATACCCCAGGGGCACATGAAAAGTGCCTCATCATAGCTAATTATTAGAGAAATGCAAATCAAAACTACAATGAGGTATCACCTCACACCGGTTAGAAAGGGCATCATCAGAAAATCTACAAACAACAATGCTGGAAAGGGTGTGGAGAAAAGGGAACCCTCTTGTACTATAGGTGGGGATGTAAATTGATACAACCAGTATGGAGAACAGTATGAAGGTTTCTTAAAAAACTAAAAATAGGGGCTTCCCTGGTGGCGCAGTGGTTGAGAGTCCGCCTGCCGATGCAGGGGACACAGGTTCGTTCCCCGGTCCGGGAAGATCCCACATGCCGCGGAGCGGCTGGGCCCGTGAGCCATGGCCGCTGAACCTGCGCGTCCGGAGCCTGTGCTCAGCAGTGGGAGAGGCCACAGCAGTGAGAGGCCTGTGAACCGCAAAAAAAAAAAAAAAAAAAAAAAAAAAACTAAAAATAAAACTACCATATGACCCAGCAATCCCACTACTGGGCATATACCCTGAAAAAAAACATAATCCAAAAAGAGTCATGTACCACAATGTTCACTGCAGCACTATTTACAATAGCCAGGTCATGGAAGCAACCTAAATGCCCATCGACAGACGAATGGATAAAGAAGAGGTGGTACATATATACAATGGAATATTACTCAGCCATAAAAAGGAACAAAATTGGGTCATTTGTAGAGATGTGGGAGGACCTAGAGACTGTCATACAGTGTGAAATAAGTCAGAAGGAGAGAAACAAATGTCGTATATTAACGCATATATGTGGAATCTAGAAAAATGGTCAGATGAACTGGTTTGCAAGGCAGAAATAGAGACACAGATATAGAGAACAAACGTATGGACACCAAGGGGGGAAGGGGGTGGTGGGGGTGGGGGTGTGATGAATTGCGAGATTGGGATTGACATATATACACTAATATGTATAGAATTGATAACAAGAACCTGCTGTATAAAAAAATAAATAAATAAAATTCCAAAAAATAAAAAAAAGAAAATATTGCAGAAAAGGAAGAAGAAGTGAAATTTGCATTATCAGAGCTGTATAATTAACAATCGCTTTTTGGAGGTTGTTTCTAGTCATCTGAACACTCATTCCAATCATGAAAAAGAAAAAAAAATTAATTGAGCATGCACCCTCAGGATATGTAGAACTATTTATTTAAAATTATATTTGCATACTAATATGCTAACATATTGCATACATTAAAAAATACACATAAAATATGATTCTTCAAAAAAGAGACAAATATTAATACTGTAATAACTTATTGGCTAAGTGTACAAAAACTTTCTCAATGTAACTGCTTCGATATTTTTGTTAGAGCATCCAAAGTTCCTTTCTATGTAAAGTGTATTTTGGTAATTGGGATTAAGCGCTAACATTAACATTTTAGCAAGACAAAATACCTTGAAAACACTTAAATAGAAATGTTCGGCATATATCATCAGCTGTATTAATAATCATGACACATTTTCAATCCATCTGTAATTAGCCTAAGATTTTGTTGAAATTTAGCTTTATGTTAAATCTCTGTGTTCTTTGGGCCAGTTGTTCTTATGAACTGGTTAGAAAGTCGTTTCTAGATCTTTTTTATGTGAAGAGCAATGAGAGTTTTTATGGGTGACACATTTGCGACAAAACATTTCCAAATACCTATCTTCAAAAGGCTCTCTCCTTGGCATGAGTTTCTTTCTCAGTCACCATGGGGAAAAAATGTCTTATTTACCAAAGAAGGGCATAATAAAATGTGATTATTTTATTTTTTTTAAATGTGATTATTTTAAAAAATAAATTTCAGGTAGCATGCAATAGTGTGACTGAATTAGAGTGCTTTTGTTTTCCTGATCCACCCAATATATGCCTGACAAGAAGCTGAGATTAAAACTCTGGCAGTTATCTTCAATGTGATGTTTCTTCCCAGGAATCTTTCCAAGCAACTCGTCTATTGTGTGAAAGTTAGTTTTGCTGAAATTAAATAGTAGAAACGATATATCAGATAATTTAAAATTTTACTTAAGAGAAACTGAGACCACCAGCATCGCTCTGTATTATTTCTATAACAAGCCTTTGTGTGTGTCTTTATTTTTCAAAAAAATAATTATAAACTGAAGTTCTAATATTTTCTTCTTGGACACCAGTGGATTATCTTTAGTATTCTTTGTATGTGTGCATTCCATTTTGAAGACCACTGGTTCAAAAGATTATGAATTATTTTACCATGTACTCTCAGGTTGAAAACCATGAGCTGAGAGATGGGAGGCAAGTGGAAACAGAGAGGAGCAAGAAACAAAAATTTTTATGCATTAAGTATTTCACCTACAACCAACGAGCCAGCTATTTCACTGATTAGAGACGTGAGCTTCAAAGGGCTTAAATGACTTTCAAAGAGCCACACCTAGTTATTAAGAACCTTAGGACTTTGCTCTTTTGGAGGTGCCATCCTCATTAGCGACTGTCTGTTAAAGAAGAGAGAGATTTCTGAATGCAAAACTGACATAAATAATGAAGTATCTTCCTCAAGGCGAGACAGAACACATTCAGTAGTCACAACTGAAAGTTCCTGAACCTTAAATTCCTGATTAGATTCCTTTGATCAGAGAGAATAATGCTGTCACTTTTAAAGCTTTAACAAGCTAAACAGTGTCCACTCGCATGTATGACTCCAAAAATCACAACAGAACAATGTACTCCAGGTGTCAACTACTTGCAAGAAATGATGAGGATTCATTTAGTCAATAAAGTTTTAAGTGAAACATTTCTAGGTATCAGGCACTAAAGATACAATGGAGCAAAAACGGACATTGTCATTATATTCTGTTATTGTCTTTTGAAAGATGAAGTCATTAATTAAGTACTAAAACCTGTGTTCAATTATAAACAAGAGTTATTGTTTTAAAGAAAAGGAGTGTGGCATTGTGCAGGTTGACAATAATGAAACCGGCCAAAGGTATAGGTCATGGGAGGCTTCTCTAAGATCTGAGGATGGTGTGGTGTTAGCAAGGGGAGAGCGTGCATGGCGGAGGGCACCGTCTATCAGGGCCTGTGGATGGAAGGAGTATAGCCTGATCCAGGAACTGACAGCAGGCGAGTGTGAGAGGAGGTCAAAGGGCAAAGAGAAGAGTGGTGTTCCGTGTGTAATGTGATGGAGATGCACGCAGGGACAAGCCATGGAGGACTATTAGAATATCAATAGAGTGTTGATCTTTATTATATGAATAGTAAGAAGTTGTCAGGGATTTTAAGTAGAGGATGACATGACCAAAATTCATTTGAAAGATATCATTGTGGCTGACATGTGTTGGAAGAGGCTAGGTTGAACTGAGAATGATGACAGAAGTAAAAATGAGAGTCTAATACTGAGGTGGCACTCCCAGTTGAGGGGAAGAGGTTTAATATACCATAAAGAAAAAAAAAGGTAACTATGTAGTTATCTAGTAGAAAGAGAAAAAAAAAACAATCTATAGGTTCCGCAGAAAGTAAGAAAGAAGGGCATGGTTAAGAGCCAAAAATGAACTAGAGAGAGACTACAAAAACATAAAGAAATAATTAGGATTTTAAATCTCAAGCATTAAGCAAATCTTCAATATCCAAAAATCAACTCTATTTCTATACACTAGCCATGAACATACCAGAAATAAAATTAAAAAAATAATTCTATTTAAAATAGCATCAAAAGGAATAAAATAATTAGATAAAAAACTAATTAAAAATAAAAAACTGACAATGTAGTGTAAGACTCGTACAGTTAAAACTATAAACACTGTTGAAAGAAATTAAGACACAAATGGAAAGATACCCCAAGTTCATGGATCAGTAGAGATATTACTGTTAGGATACAGTACTCCTTAAGTTGATCTACAGATTCAATGCAATTCCTGTCAAAATGTCAGCTGGATTTTTTAGGAAATATTTTTAGGAAATTGACAAGCTGATTCTAAAATTTATATGGAAATGCAAGGGATCAGAAGAGCCAAAATATTCTTGAAAAACAAAAAAATAACACATTTGGAGGATTCACAGTTCCTGATTCCAAAACTTACTATAAAATTAGAGTAATCAGGACATTGTGGTATTTGCGTAAGGACAGACATAGACATCAAAGGAATAGAACTGAGATCCCAGAAATAAATCTTTCCATTTGTGGTCAGCTGATTTTTGATGGTGCCAAGATTTGATAAGGAAAATAGTCTTTTCAATAAATTGTGCTAAGAACTGGATATCTACAAGTAAAAGAATTAAATTGGACCGCTAGCTCACATCAGACACAAAAAGTACCTCAAAATGGATCATAGACATAAGTCTAAGAACTAAATCTATGAAACTCTTAGAAGACATAGTAGTAAATATTTGTGACTCGCGTTAGCAGTGGTTTCTTAGACATGACACCAAAATATAAATGACAATAAAAAAATTAATAAATTGGACTCGAACAAAATTAGAAACTTTTGTGCTACAAATGATACCATCAAGAAGGTAAAAAGACAACCTACAGACTGGGAAGAAATCTTTGCAAATCATATAACCTCATAATGGACTTTCACCCAGAATATATATATTAAAAAACCCTCTTTCAACTCAATAACGAAATGATAAAATAACTCAGTTTTTAAAGGAGCAAAGGATCTGAACACAGATCCTATTGCAAGAAAGATATACAAATGGCCAATAAGTACACGAAAAGATACACATCATTAACCATCAGGGAAATGCAAATCAAAACCACAGTGAGATACTATTCCACATTCACTAGGATGGCTAGAATAAAAAAGATAGACTATCTCAAGGGTTAGCAAGGCTATGGAAACAGAAATGTTCATAAACTTCTAATGGGAATGTAAAATGATCCAGCTGCTTTAGAAAACAGTTTGGCAGTCCCTCAAAATGTGAAGCTAGAGTTACCTTATAATCCAGCATTTCCACTCCTAGGTATACAATCAAGAGAAATAAAAACATATATCCCACGTGAAAACTTGTACAAGAATGTTCATAGTTGGCTATTCATAAATAGACAAGTGGAAATAGTTGAAATGACCATCGACTGATAAATGGATGAATAAAATGTGGCATAACCATGCAATGAAATATTTTTGACAATAAAAAAGCGTAAAGCAACATACTTTGACATGGATACACTTCGAAAATATTACGCTAAATGAAATCACAAAGACCATATATTGTACGATTCCATTTATATAAAACATCCAGAAGAGACAAAATATAAAGATAGAAAGTAGGGCTTCCCTGGTGGCACAGTGGTTGAGAGTCTGCCTGCCGATGCAGGGGACACGGGTTCGTGCCCCGGTCCAGGAAGATCCCACATGCCGCGGAGCGGCTGGACCCGTGAGCCATGGTCGCTGAGACTGCACGTCCGGAGCCTGTGCTCCGCAGCGGGAGAGGCCACAACAGTGAGAGGCCCGCATACCACAAAAAAAAAAAAAAAACCCAAACCCCCCCCACCCAAAAAAAAAACAAAAAAAAAAGATAGAAAGTAGGCTAGTGGTTGCCTAGGGCTGGGTGGAGGAGATGGGGGGTGATACGACAGTTGATATGTAAAGTGTTTCTTTTGCCAGGGGACAAAAATTTCTAAAATTATACTGTGATGGTGGCTGCACAACCTTGTGAGTATTCTAAGAAACACTGACTTGTGCATGTTAAATGGGTGAATTTTACGGAATGTGGATTGTATAAATAAAAATTTTAAAAATATCAAGAATTTGAAAATAGATTGTAATAGGAAGTGTGCGATATGAGAGGGGGAGGGATCAATTACGATAAATAAATATTTTCTCTGTTAAAGTGGATGGATTTTAGTGCCAATCACTGAAATGGTTTGGAAAGAGTTGACATTAATTAAGCTTTGAATATGATGTGTTTGAAGACAAGAGGTAACAAGCATTGGCAAGAACATGGAGAAAAAGGAGCCCTTGTGTACTGGTGGTGGGAACGTCACTTGGTGCAGCCACTACAGGAAACAGTATGGAGGCTCCTCAAAAAATTAAAAATAAAACTACCATGTGATTCAGCAATTCCACTTCTGGGTATATATGTAAAGGAAACTCAATCATTATATCAAAGAGATATCTGTACCCCTTGCTCACTGCAGCATTATTTACAACAGCCAAGACATGGAAACAACCAAAGGGTCCATCAACAGATGAATGGATAAGGAAGATGTGGTACATATATATTGATACAAAGGAATATTATTCAGCCATTAAAAAAGGAGGTAAATCCTGCCATTTGTAACAACACAAATGAAATCTGAAGGCATTATTACAAATACTATATGCTCTCACTCATATGTGAAATCTAAAAAACACAAACTCATAGAAACCAAGAGTGGATTGTTGGTTGTCAGGGATAGGGGGTTGGGAGAAACGGCTGAAGGTAGTCTAAGCGTACAGACTTTCAGTTATAAGATGCATAAGTTCTATAGATCTAATGTACAGCATGGCGAGTACAGTTAATGATACTGAATTATATATACTTGAAAGTTGCTAAGAGAGTAGATCTTAAGAGTTCTTACCACACATACACACATGGTAGTTCTACATGGTGACAAAGGTGTTAACTAATCTTATTGTGGCAATCATTCCACAATGTATACATGTACCAAATTATCAAATTGTACACCTTAAATTTGCACAATGCTATATGTCAATCATAACAATAGAGCTGGGAGGGGGGAAAGAACTCCAAGCTTACTGGCTGGGTAGAGGAGCATTACTGGAAATGGGAAGCAAACTGTTCTGCATGCCTTCTCTAAACAGGAAAAACAAAATCAACTGATGGAATTTATAGAAATGAGTAATTAGGAAAAATGTTCTAAAAATATAAGAAGTCTAAAAAATAGGATGATTTGCCTTACACATATTTGGTTGTAGTTGGTGGATAACTTTTAATCACATGGCAATTTAAAATAAAGCAAATTATATTATGAAATATTTTATATCTGATTTTCCTTTGTATTTTTTGTTTACCACCCAATCTCATAAATTAAGACTTAAATTTGAGAAATGTCTGATTAATGTAGTAAAATTAGATACAAGATGATAAACAGTGTGAATACCTATCCAGACATTTGGGAAACAAACCATTTTCAGTTATGATCTCTTTATAATTATACTTTAAACAACTCATGCTGATTATATAACTTGTCTGCCATCTAGAAGTAAGTGGTACTGCTTATGAAGCTAGAGATAGGTCAGTCAATGGCAATGTTTCTGTAGCCCAATCATCCACTAGACATTACATGACATCACCTCAAATTTACTTTTTGATGGGCTATAGAATGTCGAAGCAAAGGAAAAGGACATTTTAAATGTTAGCGTTATATCACGCCAAAGGACACATTAGAGGATTTCCTTTTTTTTTGGAAAAATATAACCTGAGGTTATGGCAATCCTATTGTTTCTCTTGTGATTTATTCTACTTTGTTATTTTATCTGATAAGAAAAAGAAGGAAGAAGGAAGTAGGTAATGTCTATTGTCATTTTGCTCTACAGATAAGTCAGAGTGGAAAAAAATTAGATGTAGTATAACAGCATAGCTGCCTAGAACAAGAAATAATCCTGCAATTTCTACATATTCATGATAAATCTTGTGAATAAAATCTTGGTATAATTCAGCAAACAAAGCAATGGTAAATTTACATAAACTAGTAACGTTCCTTTAAAAATCTATTTAGGATGCTAAGGAAGAAATGTTTATTTGTTTGTCCATATATCATTTGCATGAGAGTTTACTGTGAAATTATTATGCCAAGAACTTTACCAGACACTATATAAAAGTATTTATCTTTAAAAGAGTTCACAATTCAGTTGGTAAAATAGGTGGAGAGAAATCTCTGAATAGTCCTCTAGACTTTTCTGTCATTAGTAAATATCATTTCTTGTTACTAACATGAGGAGTAACATCAAAGAAAGGGTTTCTTGAATTAATTCCTGACATTGTTCCATTAACAGCTTCAAGAGGAACAAAGAATGCTTCTGTTTACCTCTGTGATTTAGAAAAAAAAAAGGATAAAAAAAACAAAAACAAATAAAAACCTCCTGATCATCACACCCTAAAGATCAGAGTTAGGGACTGTGTACTGATGGGCTGCAGTAATTTCAGGGTTTATAACCAAACTACCAAGTCCAGGGGAAAAATAGCATCTATTGTGCCTCTTTCTTACAATGAAAGAAACTTCTCACTGTTTGGGTTAAACACTTCACTCTTAAACCAATCACTTTCAAGAAGAATGAAATTAACGTAACTAGTTTAAAGAAACTAGTTTTAACATAACTAGTTCCAAAGAAATGTAAACAATTTAAGATCTAATCCTGAAACTAAGAATTTGGTCATGAAAGAAGTGGAACTTTTTTTGTTTTTAAATCAGTGTTAATGTTAGGAAGAATGAAGGGTTGGGTAGGTAACTAACAGTTTCACTACACTGACCATGTTGATTGACATGTAAAATGTATCATAATTTAATAGATAATAGTTTACTAAGTATATTAGTTAATTTCATAAATGTATAATAATATTAAATCAATCCAATTATTAATTGCATCTAAGTATATAAATATGTAAGTCAAAAGGTACACAGTTTGTCTTTGTCCAAAATAGCAGAAAGATCTGACCCCTTAACTAAGTTTTCAACCTCTCTCTGGGGAAGTGATGCTATCCTCTTCTGGGTGCTAGGAAGCAAGAGTATTTCCAGCGGAAATAAGCCATGGGGCTCACGTAGTAGTGTTACTCTCCAGCAAGCAGCCTTCACTTTGGAGCTAGCAAGTCTACAACAGAGTTACACCATAATTTTCAAAGTGCTGTCTTCAAACCAGCAAGATCAGCATCACCTGCAAACTTTTTAAACCATAAATCCTCGGACCCCAACCCAAACCTCCTGAATCAGCAACTGCATTTAGATAAACAACAAGGTCCTACTATACAGCACAGGGAACTATATTCAGTATCTTGTAATAACCTACAATGGAAAAAATTCTGAGAGAAAAATATATATTCGGAATCACTTTGCTGTACACCAGAAATAATCACAACACTGTAAATCAACTATACTTAAATTAAAAAAAAAAAGAAAGAACTTCTGCATTTGAGGTCTGGTAGTTTGTTAAAACCCTGCAGGTGATTCTAATCATCTTAACATTTGAGCACCACTGAAAACAACTCTGTTGTCAATTTTCATTATCTTAATTGTGCCAATTTACTTCCAGCTTTTCGCTCCCACAATTCTAGTATACTCATTTCAGTATTTTTGCTAGTGCTTAATTTAATTCTTTTCTTTCCCACTGTTCTCCACGCTGCAGTCAAAACCATTTCTCTTGCCCACTAGATCAGCTTCTGTATATAAATGTCTAGAGCTGCACTGTCCAATATGGTAGCCACCAGTCACATATCACTATTCAAAATGAAATTAATTAAAATTAAAAATTCAGGCATATTAGCCACATTTCAAATGCTTGATAGTCAAATGTGCCAAATGACTAACATACTGGACAACACAGATTTATAAACCATATCGCTGTAAAAAACTCTATTGGATAGGAGTGAACCAGAGCATCACAAATCCATGTTTATAAGTGCACACTTAAGTAAAATGCACTAAAACCTACTGCTTATATATAAAAGTGGAATCCTTCCAGGATACATCCAATTGCAACAGGAAGAGTTATTCACCCTCTCTTTTATGAAGATGGTGGTGTTCGATTTTGAAAATATGGCAGACAAGATATTCTAAAAGACAAAAAATGACAAAACTTCTTTTTCCAAAACACATAAATCCGACATAACGGTAAGAGGACGAGGGGAAGATGGCAGAAGAGTAAGACGCGGAAATCACTTTCCTCCCCACAGATACAGCAAAAATACATCTACACGTGGAGCAACTCCTACAGAACACCTACTGAACGCTGGCAGACTTCAAACCTCCTAAAAGGCAAGAAACTCCCCCATGTACCTGGGTAGGGCAAAAGAAAAAACAGAGACAAAAGAATAGGGACGGGACCTGCACCAGTGGGAGGGAGCCGTGAAAGAGCAAAGGTTTCCTCACAATACGAAGCCCCTTCGCGGGCAGAGACTGCGGGTGGCAGAAGGGGGAAGCTTCGGCGCCGCGGAGGAGAGCACAGCAACAGGGGTGCGGAGGGCAAAGCGGAGAGATTCCCGCACAAAGGATCGGTGCCGACAGGCACTCACCAGTCCGAGAGGCTTGTCGGCTCACCCGCTGGGGCGGGCGGGGCTGCGAGCTAAGGCTCTGGCTTCGGTTGGAGCGCAGGGAGAGGCCTGGAGTTGGCAGCGTGAACACAGCCTGCAGGGGGTTAGTGCACCAAGGCTAGCCGAGAGGGAGTCTGGGGAAAAGTCTGGACCTGCCGAAAAGGCAAGAGACTTTTTCTTCCCTGTTTCCTGGTGCGCGAGGAGAGGGGATTAAGAGCGCTGCTTAAAGGAGCTCCAGAGACGGGCGCGAGCTGCAGCTAAAAGCGCGGAGCCCAGAGACGGGCATAAGACGCTAAGGCTGCTGCTGACGCCACCAAGAGGCCTGTGGGCGAGCACAGGTCACTCACCACACCTCCCTTCCGGGGAGCCTGTGCTGCCCGCCACTGCCAGGGTCCCGGATCCAGGGACAACTTACCCGGAAGAACACACGGTGCGCCTCAGGCTGGTGCAGCGTCACGCCGGCCTCTGCCGCCGAAGGCCCGCCCCGCACTCCGTGCCCCTCCCACCACCACCACCACCACCCCCACCCCCACCCCGCACTCCGTGCCCCTCCCACCACCCCCCCGGCCTGAGTGAGCCAGAGCCCCCGAATCAGCGGCTCCTTTAACCCCGTCCTGTCTGAGCGAAGAACAGACGCCCTCCTCCGGCGACCTACATGCAGAGGCAGGGCCAAATCCAAAGCTGAGCCCCTGGGAGCTGTGAGAACAAAGAAGAGAAAGGGAAATCTCTGCCAGCAGCCTCAGAAGCAGCGGATTAAAGCTCCACAATCAACTTGATGTACCTGCATCTGTGGAATACATGAATAGACAACGAATCATCCCAAATTGAGGAAGTGGACTTTGAGAGCAAGTTCTATGATTTTTTCTCCTTTTCCTTTTTTTCTGAGTGGGTATGTGTATGCTTCTGTGTGGGATTTTGTCTGTATAGCTTTGCTTCCACCATTTGTCCTAGGGTTCTATCCGTCCGTTTTTTTTTTTTTTTGTTCCTTTGTTTTTAATCTTTTTCCTTAATAATTATTTTTTATTTTAATAACTTTATTATATTTTATCCCACTTTATTTTATTTTACTTTATTTTCTTTCTTTCTTTTTCTCCTTCCTTCCCTCCTTCCTTCCTCCCTCCCTCCCTTCCTCCTTTCTTTCTTTCTTTCTACTTCTACTAATTCTTTCTTTCTACTTTTTCTCCCTTTTATTCTGAGCCGTGTGGATGAAAGGCTCTTGGTGCTGCAGCCAGGAGTCAGTGCTGTGCCTCTGAGGCGGGAGAGCCAACTTCAGGACACTGATCCACAAGAGACCTCCCAGCTCCACATAATATCAAACGGCAAAAATCTCCCAGAGATCTCCATCTCAACACCAGCACCCAGCTTCACTCAACGACCAGCAAGCTACAGTGCTAGATACCCTATGACAAACAACTAGCAAGACAGGAACACAACCCCACCCATTGGCAGAGAGGCTGCCTAAAATCATAATAAGTCCACAGACACCCCAAACCACACCACCAGACATGGACCTGCCCACCAGAAAGACGAGATCCAGCCTCATCCACCAGAACACAGGCACTAGTCCCCTCCACCAGGAAGCCTACACAACCCACTGAACCAACCTTAGCCACTGAGGACAGACACCAAAAACAACGGGAACTACGAACCCACAGCCTGCAAAAAGGAGACCCCAAACACAGTAAGATAAGCAAAATGAGAAGACAGAATAACACACAGCATATGAAGGAGCAAGATAAAAACGCACCAGACCTAACAAATGAAGAGGAAATAGGCAGTCTACGTGAAAAAGAATTCAGAATAATGATAGTGAAGATGATCCAAAATCTTGGAAATAGAATAGACAAAATGCAAGAAACATTTAACATGGACCTAGAAGAACTAAAGATGAAAAAAGCAACGATGAACAAAACAATAAATGAAATTTAAAATACTCTAGATGGGATCAATAGCAGAATAACTGAGGCAGAAGAACAGATAAGTGACCTGGAAGATAAAATAGTGGAAATAACTACTGCAGAGCTGAATAAAGAAAAAAGAATTAAAAGAACTGAGGACAGTCTCAGAGACCTCTGGGACAACATTAAACACACCAACGTTCGAATTATAGGGGTGCCAGAAGAAGAAGAGAAAAAGAAAGGGACTGAGAAAATATTTGAAGAGATTATAGTTGAAAACTTCCCTAATACGGGAAAGGAAATAGTTAGTCAAGTCCAGAAAGCACAGAGAGTCCCATATAGGAAAAATCCAAGGAGAAATACGCAAAGACACGTATTAATCAAAATGTCAAAAATTAAATACAAAGAAAACATATTCAAAGCAGCAAGGGAAAAACAACAAATAACACACAAGGGAATCCCCATAAGATTAACAGCCGATCTTTCAGCAGAAACTCTTCAAGTCAGAAGGGACTGGCCGGACATATTTAAAGTGATGAAGGAGAAAAACCTGCAACCAAGATTACTCTACCCAGCAAGGATCTCATTCAGATATGATGGAGAAATTAAAACCTTTACAGACAAGCAAAAGCTGAGAGAGTTCAGCACCACCAAACCAGCTTTACAACAAATGCTAAAGGAACTTCTCTAGGCAAGAAACACAAGAGAAGGAAAAGACCTACAATAATAAACACAAAACAGTTAAGAAAATGGGAATAGGAACATACATATCGATAATTACCTTAAATGTAAATGGATTAAATGCTCCAGCCAAAAGACACAGATTGGCTGAATGGATACAAAAACAAGACCCATATATATGTTGTCTACAAGAGACCCACTTCAGACCTAGAGACACATACAGACTGAAAGTAAGGGGATGGAAAAGGATATTCCATGCAAATGGAAACCAGAAGAAAGCTGGAGTAGCAATTCTCATATCAGACAAAATAGACTTTAAAATAAAGACTATTAGAAGAGACAAAGAAGGACACTACATAATGATCAAGGGATCGATCCAGGAAGAAAATATAACAATTGTAAATATTTATGCAGGCAACATAGGAGCACCTCAATACATAAGGCAAATACTAACAGCCATAAAAGGGGAAATCGACAGTAACACATTCATAGTAGGGGACTTTAACACTCCACTTTCACCAATGGACATATCATCCAAAATGAAAATAAATAAGGAAACACAAGCTTTAAATGATGCATTAAACAAGATGGACTTAATTGATATTTATAGGACATTCCATCCAAAAACAACAGAATACATATGTTTCTCAAGTGCTCATGGAACATTCTCCAGGATACATCATATCTTGGGTCACAAATGAAGCCTTGGTAAATTTAAGAAAATTGAAATCATATCAAGTATCTTTTCCGACCACAACGCTATGAGACTAGATATCAATTACAGGAAAAGGTCTGTAAAAAAATACAAACACATGGAAGCTAAATAATACACTACTTAATAACAAAGTGATCACTGAAGAAATCACAGAGGAAATTAAAAATACCTAGAAACAAATGACAATGGAGACACGATGACCCGAAACCTATGGGATGCAGCAAAAGCAGTCTAAGAGGGAAGTTTATTGCAATACAAGCCTACCTGAAGAAACAGGAAACATCTCGAATAAACAACCTAAACTTGTGCCTAAAGTAATCAGAGGAAGAAGAACAAAAAACCCCAAAGTTAGCAGAAGGAAAGAAATCATAAAGATCAGATAAGAAATAAATGAAAAAGAAATGAAGGAAACAATAGCAAAGATCAATAAAACTAAAAGCTGGTTCTTTGAGAAGATAAACAAAATTGATAAACCGTTAGCCAGACTCATCAAGAAAAAAATGGAGAAGACTCAAATCAATAGAATTAGAAATGAAAAAGGAGAAGTAACAACTGACACTGCAGAAATACAAAAGATCATGAGAGATTACTACAAGCAACTCTATGCCAATAAAATGGACAACCTGGAAGAAATGGACAAATTCTTAGAAATGTACAACCTGCCAACACTGAATCAGGAAGAAATAGAAAATATGACCAGACCAATCACAAGCACTGAAATTGAAACTGTGATTAAAAATCTTCCAACAAACAAAAGCCCAGGACCAGATGGCTTCACAGGCGACTTCTATCAAACATTTAGAGAAGAGCTACCACCTATCCTTCTCAAACTCTTCCGAAATATAGCAGAAGGAGGAACACTCCCAAACTCATTCTACGAGGCCACCATCACCTCGATACCAAAACCAGCCAAGGATGTCACAAAGAAAGAAAACTATAGGCCAATATCACTAATGAACAAAGAAGCAAAACTCCTCAGCAAAATACTAGCAAACAGAATCCAACAGCACATTAAAAGGATCATACACCATGTTCAAGTGGGGTTTATTCCAGGAATGCAAGGATTCTTCAATATATGCAAATCAATCAATGTGATAAACCATATTAACAAATTGAAGGAGAAAAACCATATGATCATCTCAACAGACGCAGAGAAAGCTTTTGACAAAATTCCACACTCATTTATGATAAAATTCCTGCAGAAAGTAGGCATAGAGGGAACTTTCCTCAACATAATAAAGGCCATATATGACAAACCCACAGCCAACATCGTCCTCAATGGTGAAAAACTGAAAGCATTACCACTAAGATCAGGAAGAAGACAAGGTTGCCCACTCTCACCACTCTTATTCAACATAGTTTTGGAAGTTTTAGCCACAGCAATCAGAGGAGAAAAGGAAATAAAAGGAATCCAAATCGGAAAAGATGTAAAGCTGTCACTCTTTGCAGATGACATGATACTATACATAGAGAATCCTAAAGATGCAACCAGAAAACTACTAGAGCTAATCAATGAATTTGGTAAAGTAGCAGGATACAAAATTAATGCACAGAAATCTCTGACATTCCTATACACTAATGATGAAAAATCTGAAAGTGAAATCAAGAAAACACTCCCATTTATACCACTGCACCAAAAATAATAAAATATATAGGAATAAACCTACCTAAGGAGACAAAAGACCTGTATGCAGAAAATTGTAAGCCAGTGATGAAAGAAATTAAAGATGATACAAATAGATGGAGAGATATACCATGTTCTTGGATTGGTAGAATCCACATTGTGAAAATGACTCTACTACCCAAAGCAATCTACAGATTCAATGTAATCCCTATGAAACTACCACTGGCATGTTTCACAGAACTAGAACAAAAAATTTCACAATTTGTATGGAAACACAAAAGACCCCGAATACCCAAAGCAATCCTGAGAACGAAAAACGGAGCTGGAGGAATCATGCTCCATGACTTCAGACTATACTACAAAGCTACAGTAATCAAGACAGTAAGGTACTGGCATAAAAACAGAAAGATAGATCAATGGAACAGGATAGAAAGCCCAGAGATAAACCCACACACATATGGTCACCTTATCTTTGATAAAGGAGGCAGGAATGTACAGTGGAGAAAGGACAGCCTCTTCAATAAGTGGTCCTGGGAAAACTGGACAGCTACATGTAAAAGTATGAGATTAGATCACTCCCTAACACCCTACACAAAAATAAGCTCAAAATGGATTAAAGACCTAAATATAAGGCCAGAAACTATCAAACTCTTAGAGGAAAACATAGGCAGAACACTCTATGACATAAATCAAAGCAAGACCCTTTTTGACCCACCTCCTAGAGACATGGAAATAAAAACAAAAATAAACAAATGGGACCAAATGAAACTTAAAAGTTTTTGCACAGCAAAGGAAACCATAAACAGGACCAAAAGACAACCCTCAGAATGGGAGAAAATATTTGCAAATGAAGCAACTGACAAAGGATTAATCTCCAAAATCTATAAGCAGCTCATGCAGCTCAATAACAAAAAGCAAACAACCCATCCAAAAATGGGCAGAAGACCTAAATAGACATTTCTCCAAAGAAGATATACAGACTGTCAACAAACACATGAAAGAATGCTCAACATCATTAATCATTAGAGAAATGCAAATCAAGACTACAATGAGATATCATCTCACACTGGTCAGAATGGCCATCATCAAAAAATCTAGAAACAGTAAATGCTGGAGAGGGTGTAGAGAAAAGGGAACACTCTTGCACTGCTGGTGGGAATGTGAATTGGTACAGCCACTATGGAGGTTCCTTAAAAATCTACAAATAGAACTACCATATGACCCAGCAATCCCACTACTGGGCATATACCCTGAGAAAACCATAATTCAAAAAGAGTCATGTACCAAAATGTTCATTGCAGCTCTGTTTACAATAGGCAGGACATGGAATCAATCTAAGTGTCCATCATCAGATGAATGGATAAAGAAGATGTGGCACATATATACAATGGAATATTACTCAGCCATAAAAAGAAATGAAATTGAGCAATTTGTAATGAGGTGGATGGACCTAGAGTCTGTCATACAGAGTGAAGTTAGTCAGAAAGAGAAAGACAAATACCGTATGCTAACACATATATATGGAATTTAAGGAAAAGAAAATGTCATGAAGAACCTAGGTGTAAGACAGCAATAAAGACACAGACCTACTAGAGAATGGACTTGAGGATATGGGGAGGGGGAAGGGTAAGCTGTGACAAAGCGAGAGAGAGAGGCATGGACATATATACACTACCAAACGTAAAATAGATAGCTAGTGGAAAGCAGCCACATAGCACAGGGAGATCAGCTCGGTGCTTTGTGACCACCTAGAGGGGTGGGATAGGGAGGGTGGGAGGGAAGGAGACACAAGAGGGAAGAGATATGGGAACATATGTATATGTATAACTGATTCACTTTGTTATAAAGCAGAAACTAACACACCATTGTAAAGCAATTATACTCCAATAAAGATGTTAAAACAACAACAAAAAGAACAAAAACCTCTAAGAATTTGTGACTATACAGTGTATCCTCCCACGGATGTGCAGCCTGGATTAATATCACCTGATGATCAATAAAACCTCAAGCAAAAAAAAAAAAAAAAGACCAACCAACAAAAAAAGAAACATATAAATCCTGGCCAAATGTAACAAATATTCTTTGTAATGAACAGCTGAGCTTACAAAAAAGAGTTAAGGATGGGAATCTCCGAAGTACCAACAGATTTCCCAATCTTGGAAACCTGGAGGCTTGGTTTTTAAGGGCAGTTCAGTAACAGGAGACAAAGTTTTTGGTAGGAAGTAGAAATTGAGATCTCTACATAAATTTGGAAGAATTGAATTTTTAAGCTTTTCTATTATTACTATATAGGACTTAGAGATTCTCTCAATAGTTTACTGAACTACTGATTGCAGCATAACTGAATATTCATTACTTTTATTTAAATAATTCATTAAAAGTTGATTAGCATCTGTATTTGGGATTTTTAGTTTGATGTAGTAAAGTATACTACATGGAATTTTTGGGTTTTTTTTTTTTGCATTTCTATTCTTTTTCTCTCACGATAATGTAAATACCTCATCAAATAGCAAGTCTGCAGGATGGAACTTGGGTATTTATATCATTCAGTTATATCCTTAGTAGTCACCAGGAAACAAATAGCTAGACTCGGTGAAGTTGAACATACTGTAAGTCTTACGAGGAAAACTATGCCACAGTCTTTATGTAAAACTATATTCCGATTATATTTAATCACAAACAATACTATTCATTTTATAGCACTCTATGGTTCACAAATTACTCATTTTTTTAATCTGAATTACATAACAACTTTAGAATTCAAGTTGTGCGGGTATGTTATCACTATTTTATTTGTAAGGAAGCTGGCATGAAGCCTCCAAAATGTCATATGAGAGACACATCGTATTGTGTTCTCTGCAAAATGTGATTCAACATTTTTATTAGATGCATATAATGCCAAATTTACAGATTTAGCGAGTTCAGCCCAAGCAGAACAGCCTACCATTTAAGTAGACAGATACATAGTCATAATTTGAGATGCTCCGTACATAACTGCACATATCCCTTCCTTGTCTGGATGTTTCATCAGTTCTAAAACTACCGTCATGTAGTCCCTATGATGAATTAACAATCAAGACAGAATTACAACATAAAAATGTCTCTGGATCAATAAAATCTTCCATGAGAGAAGGAAAGAAAGCCCTGGCCCAGTCTGCTATTAGTAATCTTAATACTGTTGGCTCTTGTGATCTAATTTCACCTTGAAATACTGAGACAGAGACCCTGAGGGGCTGAGACAGGATGAAAGTTTCAATGGTATCCGGGAGAGAGAACAGAGGACACACAGAAAACAGGGGCAACCTCTCCAGGACTGTCTAGGATGAAGTCCGTACTAACCACCTGGTCCAAAAGAGGGCAGGACGAGGCTGCAAGACACAAAAATAAATAAATAAAGGTATCATCTGCCTTTTTTTTCTTTTTTTTTTTTTTTTTGGCGGTACGTGGGCCTCTCACTGTTGTGGCCTCTCCCATTGCGGAGCACAGGCTCTGGACGCGCAGGCTCAGCGGCCACGGCTCACGGGCGCAGCCGCTCCACGGCATGTGGGATCTTCCCAGACCGGGGCACGAACCCGTGTCCCCTGCATCGGCAGGCGGACTCTCAACCACTGCACCACAAGGGAAGCCCATCATCTGCCAATTTTGAAGTTTTGTCATGGACTAATGCTGTTCTCACACTGATGTAACTTTTAAAGCCTCCATAATGCCCAAAATGAAATGATGTACTATAATACATAGAACTCAAATAGAGTTTTGAGTATTTGATAAAATAATCACCTGTTTCATCATAAGTTAATATTATCAAAGTGATTCCCTTGCAAAGCCTCATGACAACAAATAACTTTTATATGTTTTCTTTTGTTCATCTATCGGTTAATTCTACATGTTTTGAGGACAGAGCACTGAACAATACAGATGCTGGCCTCAAGAAGGCCACAGTCTAGAAGGAAGGAAAATAAGTCCAATAAGTTGCAATTTACATTACAATATTGAAAGAAATGCAATCAAATTCTGTCAGAAAGCAAAGCATTCATCTCCCCAGACTGCTCGCAAATACAAAAAGTGTCTAATCTATGATACACTTTTAAATCAGAACGTACACAATATCTCTTTTTTGAAACAGAATTCACCATCATAATATTCTAATTCAAGAAACAGAGACATTGTTCTTTCTCATCTTTGTCACCCTCTGTGAGATTAACACATTAACTCATTACTAACCTTTTCAAAATGCACTTATGCAAAAATATTATGTCACTTTTCCATGTGTTTCTATTTTATTGATTACATTTCCATTGCTCTTACATTAACTAGATTCAGTAACCCCTTGGAAACTGCTGCAAGCAATGTCAAGAAGTTTTGGTATGTAGATTTTCTTAGAATGCCTAAGTGGCTTGGTTTATTGTTTTATTTGTTGAAATCTTTTTTCCTTCCAAAAAGACACTTAACATATATTTCAGTGTGTACCCTCAATTGTCTTTCAAAGAGTTGCTTAACTCATTTAGTGGGAGGCTAAAAAAACTAAAGAGAGAAAAATATAAAGAATGTGGGTACCTGGGGCACTTCCTAAATCTAGAGCGATATGCAAAAACATTTCAGTTCAGTGCCTTATTCAGTTGATAGGCCAAGCTACTCTAACAAAGATAAACCAAAACTCAACGGCTCACCCAGCTGAGATGTTCACTTGTCTCCCACATAACAATCCAGAGATGTACAGCCAGTCCAGAATCCTGTCCCACAGCATCATCCAGAGATCCTAGTAGTTATTTTCTTGTTCCATGACCTTATCACACCAACAATCCAGCCAGTAAGAAGGAAAGAGGGAAACTGGAGGATGAGCAATGTTCTCATCAAATTATGATGCAGGATTCAAACCCAGTACTTCCAGCTGTATGCCCTTGAACCATTCCTAGTCACATGGCTGCACCTAGCTGCAATGAGAGCTGGGAAATGGGCTTAGCTAAAACCCAGGGATTCCATTAATAAAGGGAAGGAGGGGATGATAGTGGTTTCTTTGAGGCAATGCAATTTGCAGATTCTGCCATACAAACTGACATTTCAAAACAGAAAAAAACCCTGAGCTACAGGAAGATAGAGCGAAGCTGTTTAGATGGTAAACACAAATACTTTGGGAATTTGAGAGAAAAAACAATCCGAATAATAGTTATATGAGGATGGACTCCAAAGTTATTGATTTTTACTGGGGAAAAACGAGTACAAGTTACTGTAGCATGCTCTCTGAATATATCAGTGCAGTAGGGCCCTCTGGATAAAAAGATTTATAATACCATGAGCAATGAGAAATAGAATTTAATTTTACCCTTACAGGAAAACATCTTAAACTGAACAATGGAAGTACCAGAAAGAGTGATACACCTTAAAATCCTGAAAGGGAGATAAACAGAGAAGATAAAATAAGTACTTTACATGAAGGAGAGAAAATCGATACTACATGTTATTCCAAAATTTAAAAAATATTAGATTCTATAATACTCATTACATAGTAATGGATGATATGCTTGTAACAGATTATGTTAAAGGAAAATTAAGATATTTGGGAGAATTATAGTTAGCATTTTGAGACCGTCATGGATGGTTTCCTCAGAAAGCAGACTAACTTTTAAAATTATTCCCTTAGTGTCAGAGTCAGAGACAGTGTCAGAGACAAATATTGGGTTTAATGAACCAAACATCTGACTTTATTTTTTTTAAGATATTGCTAAAGGTTGTGTGTAAATCACACAGTCCCCTTGGGTTATCACTGGTATCATTAATCCTGTTACAGTCAGTGTTTTGCAGACAAAGTGGGTGTAAGCTGAAAAATGTAGTTAGAAATTCAAATCTTATGTTTTTCATTCTTTCAACTAATTTACCAAATTATTACTGTTCTATTAGAAATATATTACCACTCTAAGTGTTAAGCAATGATAATAAGGCAATCAAATTAATATCTAGAAATTTCTAAAAACCCATCCTTAAATGGAAAGGAGAAAGTGTACTTTAAACATTAACCAGGACACATTTCAATTGAAGTAATAAAGTTCGCCAGTGAAGGTCAAGGACAAAAGTTTTGTATCTTTAAGTCGTATTTCTTTTTTTTTTATTTTATAAATTTATTTATGTATTTATTTTTGGCTGCATTGGGTCTTTGTTGCTGCGCGGGGGCTTTCTCTAGTTGTGGTGAGCGGGGGCTACTCTTCATTGCAGTGCGTAGGCTTCTCATTGCAGTGGCTTCTCTTGTTGCAGAGCACGGGCTGTAGGCACATGGGCTTCAGTAGTTGTGGCACACAGACTCAGTAGTTGTGGCTCGCGGGCTCTAGAGCACAGGCTCAGTAGTTGTGGTGCACAGGCTTAGTTGCTCCGCGGCATGTGGGACCTTCCCAGACCAGGGCTCGAACCCGTGTCCCCTACATTGGCAGGCGGATTCTCAGCCACTGTGCCACCACGCAAGCCCTTTAAGTCGTATTTTTGTTGCTAACAGATGTTCAACTTCCTTAAAATAAAGTAAGGATCACCATCCTTTTGAAATAATGGTGATTTTCTTGGCTCACCATCCATCAGTGTTCCTCTGATTCCCCCAGGAGTTAGAGGTTCTCTCTGAGATGTTCTTACACACATTTTCTTTTCTGAACAGTGACATGCCTTTCCAGACAGCATGAGAGACCGGGACAAAAATCCACCAGCACAGAAGAGTTTTCTTTCAACAAAGCTGAGGATCTTATATTATTGCCCTTATCTCCCAGTGATTCTATATTATTATCTTTGACCTCTTAGTTATCCTTTTCTAATAAATTAAACATAATTCGTTTAAAATCATAAGGTTGGACACACTACTATATATAAAATAGATAACTGTTATGGACCTACTGTATAGCACAGGGAACTCTACTCAATACTCTGTAATGACCTATATGGGAAAAGAATCTAAAAGAGAGTGGATCGGGACTTCCCTAGTGGTCCAGTGGTAAAGAATCCGCTTTCCAATGCAGGGGACGTGGGTTTGATCCCTGGTCAGGGAACTAAGATCCCACATGCCGAGGGACAGCTAAGCCCATGCGCCACAACTACTGAGCTAACGCGCCTCAACAAGAGAGCCCGCATGCCGCAAACTACAGAGCCCACGCGCTCTGGACCCCGTGCACCACAGCTAGAGAGAGAAAACCCTCACGCCACAGCTAGAGAATCCAGCATGCCACAACGAAGAGACCTCAAGCCACAACTAAGACCCAACACAGCCAAAAATAAATAAAGAGTGGACATATGTATATGTATAATTGATCCACTTTGCTGTACACCTGAAACTAACACAACATTGTAAATCAACTACACTCCAATAAAATTTTTTTAAAAAATAATAAGTTTGGATAAGGCAGGGAACTAGCCATTCTGAACACTTACAAAGTACAGATACAGTGTTATGGTCTTTGCATTTGTTACAGATCTTTTTTAATTTCACTAACTCTTGCCAAGGGGGATATATGTGTTCTTTAACAGTTGAGAGAAGCAAAGCTCAACTTGCCTGAGTTTACACAGAAATTAGTTGGTAAAACTGCAGTTCTTGATACAAATCCGTGCAAGTGAAAGAAAAGCAGGAAACAGAACTATATGAATTCACGCTTTATTTTAACATCTACTTTATTTCTTGCTGGATTTCTTAAATTCTGCCTCTTTTGACTATGAGCCCTTCATGAGCAGACCAGAGTATTTTTGTGAGTTCTTGGTTGGTTTTTTGTTTTGTTTTGTATTCCAGCAGCAACAATTATAACACTCAATAGAACATAGCAGATATCTGTCCATTTATTTTAAATTGCTGATATTTGAATGTGTTGGAATGCATAGCATTACTTTGGAACCATCAAGGACTGTCTGAATCTTTTGTCCTAATTCCTAACTTTTCCAATGGGTAATCCAAGGTCCAGAAATGACCGTCCTCTTCAACATTGTTCAGCTAGAAATGGCAGAACCAGGATTTGAATTTATGTCTTCTAACCCCAGTGAAATTCCCACTACGCTAAGTTTTCCTATAGCAAGTGGCCTCCATAAAAGCAGTACTTCTAAACTGAATGTGGTTTTATAGCTTCTGCCTTCACTGGCTTTGAGAGCGTCTCTTCTATTTGGTCTCTGACTGCCTTTTGCCAGAGAGAAGCTCACCAACTTAAATCTCAGACAGCTCCAAGAAGAACCTACTTCCTACGACAGGGTCTTGACCATTAAATTACCTTCAATTTTCTTCTGATAAAATTCAAGTTTATTAAGTCTCAGGATGTTGCCCAAGGACTAAGGCTAAATATAAGAGAAAGATTTATGCTTATAAACAGTTATTTTCCCTTTACTGTGTAAGAAACCTCAAGAGAAACATCACATAAACCTAGAGAACAAGAAGATGAAATTTTAAAATAAAGTATGAGTTTTCCTAACAATCCTCTTTATTTCCCTTTTTCATATATGTGTGTATATGTTATATAGTATACATAAACTTGTATATAAATAAAAATTACATGTATATATTTATATTGAGAGACTATATATACATATAACATATATACTATACATACATATATAACCCCCTCTTTTGCATTTATGTCATCTGTGTCATCATGAACAAAACCTACCACTTTATAATTGTGTGTTCAGCTTCTGAGTGAAGAAAACTAAGGAAATGAATGTGAGCTAAGTCTCTGGTCCCACCTCACAGGTGACCTTCAGGTAGGACCAGCCTGAAGCTCACTTCCTTAAGGTGAAAAAAGATTGACGTTCAATTTTGAAAAACAAATGAATGCAAAAGAGATGTGATTTTTGGCTAAGCTTAAATCATACCATTATTTTCTTTCCATTATTTTTTTTCTTCCAGTTTTATTGGGATATAAGTGGCATACAACACTGGATAAGTTTAAGGTGTGCAGCATAATGATTTGATTTGCACACATCCTGAAATGATTATCACAATAAGTTTAGTGAACATCCAACATCTCGTATAGATACAAAATTAAAGAAACTAAAAAACAAAATCTTTCCCTGTGATGAGAACTCTTAAGATTTGCTCTCTCAACAACCTCCATTGCACGTTCTATCCTTAGTATTTATTTATAACTGGAAGTTTGGACATTTTAACCATTTTCATCCAATTCCCCTTCTCCCCATCCCTTACCTTTGGTAACCACAAATCTAATCTCTATGAGTACAGAACATTCATAATACTCTATGAATTTGTTTCTGAAGTATAATTGACCTATAACATTATGTTAATTCCTAGTACACAACATAGTGATTCATTATTTCTATACATTTTAAAATGATCACCATGATAATCTAGTTACCATCTGTCACCATACAAAGATATTATGTAATAATTGACTATATTCCACACACTGTACATTTCATACCTATGACTCATTTATTGTGTAACCAGAAGTTTGTACCTCTTAATCTCCTCCCCTATTTCTCTCCTCTCCCCAGTCCCCTCCTCTCTGGCAACCACCTGTTTGTTCTCCGTACCTATGACTCTGTTTCTGTTTTGTTATGTTTGCTCATTTGTTTTGTTTTTTAGATTCTCATATAAGTGAAATGATACAGTATTTGTCTTTCTCTATCTCTCTTATTTCACTTATTTCCTCCCATTATTTTAAATGTAGAACTTAAGAAAATTATATATTAAAGAAAAAAACCTGACAGATTAACTGAACCTAAGCAGTGTACATTCTATTGAGTAAATGTCAGGCTAGAACAAAAGCAGCATGGAAAAAAGGAACTATCAGAACCTAGTTTTTAAGTGTTTTTCTCATTGGAAAGGCTCTAGTTTTCATTATTATTTTATGCACCTGTTACACAAAATATAAGCAATCTATAAGCACTTGTGGAATTAAGTAATAATTCTGTCCAAAATACTGTTGAAAAGTAAGAGGGAGTGACATATTTCCCAGAATCCTTAGGGAAACATTCTTCTCCAGGGAGTTTGGCCATTTCAGTTGTATTTCATGATAGGATTTGGGTATCTATGAGAAATTAAATGTAAACTATTACTGTCAGGAAGCATTAAATAAATAGGCAACATAATTCCTGATTTGAATTTTTCTGGTGGAATATGTATATTGTATAAAACAGCCATAAATCACAGGCATTATGTTGTTTAATGACCCTTATATTTAAAAAAAGAAAAAATAAAATAAAACATGATTTCCTCAACATAAGAGCTAGCCAAAAAAAAAAAGCTTTATTTCTTTTGATATTCTTTATTGTATCAGGTAAAAGCAAAACAAAAAAAATTTTTTGTATTCCACTGTTTCTCTTTTGATGGTATCTTCAAGAAATTTCAGAACTAAGTTTTGTGCTTTAAATGAATTTACTTGGAGCAGGAACTCTATTAGATTGCTTCACTTCCCCCTCTTCACTACCTAAGTCTTGTCCTTTCACCTACATATTATGGTAAGAATGTGAATGAGTGAATGAGGAAAGTCATCTGCATACCTTGTGAAGAGCCTCAAAAAATCCTTTATCTAGAATAAAGTGATTTTATAAAATGATAGACAATATATCAGTATTATTCTGTTAATAATTATGAAGCATAGTCAGTTCAATTTTCAAGTATTGTGTTGGGGCAGAGAACATGACCAGAAAAGTAGAGGAATCACAATCATTTTCCAAAGTGTACATTCCTGTGTAAAACCAGATCAAGAAAGAAGATTACAATCTCTCTGGAAGTTTCCACCATGATGCCTTTTAGTCATTACCCCTCCTAAAGGTATTGTGTTTTTGCCTCTATAGATTAGTTTTGACTGCTTTTTAACTAATTTATATAAATGGAATTAAATTGTACATTTTTTGTGACTAGTTTGTTTTGCTTAATGTTTGTGAGCTGCATCCATGTTGTTGCATGTAGTGTTAGTTCATTGTTTTCCATTGCTGCAGGGTATTCCTTGCATGCATATTCCACAATTAATTTACTCCTTCTATTCTAAGTGGACTTGTGGGTTGTTTCTGGTGTGGCATTTTTGCAAACAATGCTGCTAATGACATTCCGATGCATATCTTTTACTACACATGTGTGCGCCACTCTCTTGGAATTACCAGGTCATAGGTTTTGCATATGTTCAGCTTGAAAAGAAACTTCCAAACAGTTTTCCAGAATGGTTGTAACAACTTACATCCACATCAGAGCTGAGCGAGGGACCCTGTTGCTTCACAGCCTTGCCTACCATTGGTATCACCATTTCTTTTTTAAAAATTTTAGATATTATGGTGGGTATTTAATAATTTGAATTTTTATTTCTCTGATGACTCAAATAGGTTGGCATATTTTCTTTAGTTTATTAGCCACTAGGATAGCCTCTGTTATGAAGTGTGTTTGCTTAACCATTTTGCCTGTTTGCTTTTCAGTTGGGCTGAATGTCTTTTTCTTGATTTATTTATGAGTTCCTTACACGTTCTGTGTGCACATCTTTTGTCAGATTATATTCTTCCCATACTGTCTCCCACTCTGTGGCTTGTATTTTATTTCACTCAAATAGTTTATTTAAAACATGCTCACCACTATCTTATACATAGGAAAAAGAGAGCAAAGGTTTACTCTACATGGTATCAGATAACCCTAGGCAAGAAATTATGTTAAGACCCGGTATAAAGTAGGAGCTCAATAAGTATGTGTTGAATTAATTAATAAATGATGGCATACATGTCTTTTCTGCTCAATAAAATCCTTATCAAAATATTACCTCCATATTTTATTCAAAATAGTAATGGCAGTTTTCTAGGAGAAAAATAAGAAAATTTTTGAAATGTCTCAGAGGCTTGTGCATTTCCCATCAACCAAAGAAGAGAAGCATGTGTTACTATTCTTGCAAATTCCAAAGAACTGTAATAATTTTTTTGAAATTCTTAATCTAGATAAACCTACCATACACTGTTTTACTTTAACATTACATCTAACTCAAGAAGATATAT
Source organism: Delphinus delphis (assembly GCF_949987515.2). Classification (NCBI taxonomy): domain Eukaryota; kingdom Metazoa; phylum Chordata; class Mammalia; order Artiodactyla; family Delphinidae; genus Delphinus; species Delphinus delphis. The sequence goes on from NC_082683.1 coordinate 175,058,439, forward strand.
TAAAGGAAAGAAACATTAAGAGGATAAAACATTCAACAGTAGAAAAGGAAATGGAAAAACAATTGTATCTGATTGGAAGACTTGAGAATGAGACTATTTCATGTTGAATGAATGTTCACAATCATGTTTAACAGATAGAAATGATGACTACTCAACTACCATATAACCATTTATAATAAAAACATAAAGCTTTATTTGCAAACTGCCTTGGACAATGTTCCTGGGGTTTGTTTCTAAATAAGTTGCTTGAAACCTCAATAAAAATCTCCATTGCAGGCATGAATGTGAATAAAACACTGACACTGTATATATGAACAGCTGCTCTTGTACTTTGAAAATTGTTTGGTGGGAGGAATATACATAAATCTATATAAACAAAGCAAGCATTTTAAAAAGCCATTTTGATTTTGTGAATGCTTCCTATAGCTCCTAAGTATTTCAATAGTTGCAATCAATTAAGGAATCTATTAACATTTCCTATTGTCAACCCTATCACGTCATAAATATATATTATTTCTCAAGGTGAAATAATAAAAAGGACCATTTAAGGAATGATACATTCCTTTAAATTCAAGCCTTTTAACAGGGGCATAAAACAAGTACATCTGCAATCATTTCACTAATATGGTCAACCACTGACATCTATTGGCAAAAATAAGCAGACAAGTTTTGGTTAACTTATAAACCAGATAGAATTTTTTAATGGCTCTAGTTTGAATATTAAAAGTTGATTTAGAAATTAATGTTTAGCTATGGTTTTGGTTAAATTATGTAAGGACATGACTATTTAAAACATATAGCCCCAAATACTGAAGTTGTGTTAGCAGTAGCCTAAATAATTGTTTATTCTTTTCCCTCATAAGATTACAAATTAGGAAGAACTCCAATTTTGTAGTTGTAAAAAAGATTAAATGTGTGGTTTGAGAACAAGTTTCAAGTTTGGAAAACTTAACTTTCGAATTTGCCAAAAGCTTAGTTAAGCTCATCAAATACATAGTATTCTTAACTCCTGGGCTTCCCTGGTGGCACAGTGGTTGAGAGTCCGCCTGCCAATTCAGGGGACAGGGGTTCGTGCCCCAGTCCGGGAAGATCCCACTTGCCGCGGAGCGGCTGGGCCCGTGAGCCATGGCAGCTGAGCCTGCACGTCCGGAGCCTGTGCTCCGCAACGGGAGAGGCCACAACAGTGAGAGGCCCGCGTACCGCAGAAAAAACACATAGTATTCTTAACTCTTAAATAAAAGAAAATGTGTCTTCTTAAATTGTCAAGCAAGTCAGATCACAGTTTCATTTTTTCGTGCATTTTCCTTGCCTTTATTCCAACCTTTTCTCTAACCTCTCTCTCCCACTAAGTACCACTTCTTGACTCTTATCCAGCGACCTCTCCCAGTATTTTGCAACTTCAAGACAATGGTGTTTCATCAAGGTGCCATGACGCTAGCAAGCATCTGGGTGTAATATCATTCATTTCTATGCTCAACAAAAAAATTTTAAATGTCTCTACATACTATAAACTATTTTAACTTCTGTGATGCAAAAGTAAATGATCCAGACACAAACTCCAGTTTACCTGGAGTTTTCCATTCAAGTAGTGAGAGACAGATAAGTGAAATAAAAGATATAGTATGCTCAACTGTATAAGGGCTTTTACACGTATGGAATAAATAATGCAGAGAAGGGGGTACAATATTTAGGGAGAAGACAGGATGCAGCGTGCTAGGCATGTTCAATGTAGCAGTCAGGTAAGGCCTCCCTTGACATTTGAGCAAATCAGGTGAGGCTGTCATAAATCATGGAGATGCTAGGGAAGGAATGCCCAGGAAGAAAGAAACGCAGCTGAGGAAGAAGAAGGCTTGGAAAAGAGGAAGAGCGGCAACTAGACCCACGTCACTGGGGAGAGTGAACCAAAGGTTGTATAATAGGAGCTGATGTCAGAGAGAAGATGGGGAACAATTCTGTGGAGACTTTCAGCTCGCTTTGGGGCAGGGCTGTGCCCCTGAGTGGGATGGGAAGCCACGGAGGGCTGGGTGGAGGAGCAATATGATCTGAGTTATTGCAGATATTTTAGCAAATATTTTATTAAAAAAAAAAAGAAGTGAACAGTGAAAATTGATGTGAATCCATCTTACAAAATTTCCTCTGAGGTGGGTTTCCTACAGAGTGCTTAGTGAGCAATGACATATTTCAGAAATAGGTGTAAATGTTTTAGTGTTATAGAGAATTCCAAATCAGATAAAGAGCATGTCCTGAAATATACAAAGGCAAAAAAAAAATTTTTTCAGTAAAAAAAAAAAACCATGATTTCCTTTAAGAAGCCTACTTTAAACTGTTTATATGAAAATTCCATCAGTAAAATTAGGGATTAATTTTATCTGTTTAACTTAGTATCTGCCTAAAAACTTCTTGTTTTACTCACACACATCTAATTTTTCGATAAAATTTCACCACACGTCAAAGTCTTCCCCAAACTTGATCACTCCTCACTACCTCCACTGCTGTCACCTTCGTTCAAGCAACCATCATTTCTAACCTGAAAGAGTTCAGTAGATTTTTACTGCCCTGTATACCCCATCTCCAGCTCTCCATGCTATGTAAAATATCTATAGGGATCCTATGAAAACATAGATTTTTGTCCTTCCTATGTCTTCCCAGCTTATCAGAGAATGGTAGAAATAAAATAAAAGACCAGAAAGCAAAAGAAGAAGGACCACCCAGGTTGCCAGCTTGAGAACAGACTGCAGGGGCGAAGGAGACAAGGAGAGGGCAGAGAGACAGCAGCTTTCATCCAGGGGAGAGAGAGTTGTAACTCGATCACAGGGGTGGTGATGGAGGTGACTGAGTAAAAATTGGGGGGTGGATACATCTGGAAAGCAGAATCAAAAGGATTTGATAACTAAATGGAAGAGGGGTGTGAAAGAAAAAAAGAGTTTAAGGAAAAAGTCTATAAACAAAGTCAAAATTACTTCCTTTCTGCAAGTCCCAGAGAAAACTCTAATGAGATTAGCTAGAGATTATTCTTTCCTTCTTTGTACTTACATATGTGATAGATTTGTATAATAACAGAATCTGATAACATTCAGAAGTCAAGGACAGTGAATAACTTCTTTCATAACATTTATGGTAGGTGCCAATGAAAAATCTATTATTATCTTTCCAAGTATTTATCAGACACATAACAAAACACATGATCTCAATTTATGATAACACAGTAGTATTGAATTGTTCCCTGGGAGCATTTACTAAATCAAACACCCCTTCCTCAAGCCATAAGACATTTACTATTAGAACCTCAGTTCTATTTAACTATAAAATTCCAATTAATAATACATTTCAAATAATAATACATTTCAGTAAAAACCAAATATGGTTGTCTAATTAATCAAAGCAGCAATATTATAGCCAGATTTAGGTCATGAAGGGAGTATAGACGTTTCATGGTAACACAATTCAATTCAACAGAGTTTGTAATTTGGACACTTGATTTGTTTCAAAGCATTCTGTTGGCCAAGTTACTTGATAGCCACCCCTGCACCAATTATAATATCCAGACAGGCAATCAGCAGCTCCACATGAGACCCCCTGGGTGGTACAACTCGAATTTCCTTGTATTTCCTCCAACTCATTTTGTATATCTAAAAGTGGCCATAAATCCTCTTGCAAGCTTTTACTCTCTCCACCCACTACATGCAGACCTTTTTAGGGAAGTTCTAAAAAAAATTTCATTCTTCAAACCATTTCCCTGAAGTTTTTGGCAAAATAATATTTATTGAAATACCTACTTCTTTACTGTTCCTGTTGTAGTTTTTCTTTTACATCATTGCTTCCTTTGACATTTATCTCAAGTTCACTCTGCTCTTTTTGATCACTGTATTCATTTTAACTTCATGCACTTAAATTATTCAATTCTAAGTGCAGTTATCATGGAGACAAAAATCCTTTAAAAATACAATCTATTATTGTATAGTGTAACTCAAAAAGAAGATAGTTCTGTTTAAAACTGTGCTTTGTGTGTGCATGTGTTTGTGTGTGTGTGTGTGTGTGTGTGTGTGTGTGTGTGTGTGTGTGTGTGTATTCTTCTAGGGAGCTTTAAAATGTTCTTTTTTCTTGAATCTGACCTTCCATTTTCAATATCCTTTGCTTCACACTGGATTGTGAATGTGCCCTTTCCCCGTGTCTGAAAATCTTTCAAACTTCACCATTCATTCTAAGAATCAGCAATATGTTATGTTTTTATAGCACCTTTCTTCCAGGGAACAGAGAGTGTTTCATATACATTACCACATTCATCCTTAAAATTTCTCTCACAATACCCATAGCCCTGGCTAAACTATGCCTCGGTTGAAACCTCAATCCATATCTTTAAGCTCTTCCTTCCTTGACTGCCTTCCCTATAAACTCTGTAAATCACATTTTCAGAATCCTGCATCTGTAGAAAATAAGCATAATTCTATCACTCAAATCACTTTTCTTTCTACCCTTACTCTCAGGATTCACCATCTTTACTTCAAAACTTTACCACAATCTACCTGGTCGGCCTTAGATTTCTAAAGTCTAGCTACTTCTCTCTGAAACTTCTCCCTCATGAGAGTGAAATAATTCGACTTGATAACATGTACTTGCTTCTTTCTCAACCACGTTACTTATCTTTGCTCTAAATTATAATTGTATCCCTTTTAAATTTATTTTCTTTTTCTACTCATGATTAAAAATCATATTCTAAATTTCATTTGACTTGTATGTACATACCAAATGTGTGTTTTGAAATGCCGATCCCTCTGTAGTAAATGATAGCATTTGTTAATATTTACCATGAATTAGTCACTTTTATAAATTCTCAGGTCAGTTGCCTCATTTAATCCTTACTATAGGCATAAAAGCTCAATCCTATTTTCTATACATTAGAGACAGAAAAACTGAGGTTTTCAAAGTTTAAATAACACGCCCAAGGATGAACATAGAAAGTAGCTGAACATGGATTGAAGTAGCCAAAATATATCACTATTTGTCCCTCTACATGATCTCTTCACAATTATCTTAGATTGAATTTTAAAAGCAATGTGACTTTCCCTCAGAATTCATCAATTATCAGCAAAACACTGTCTTTCACTGCTCAGTTCTGGGCTCGAACTGGTTCAGAAAATCAATCTGAAATCCGACCATTTACTTAGACAAGATTACCAGCACTCAAATGTAACAGTTTTCTTAGACTTAAAATAAGCCATCATCTATAATCATACTTAAAATAACTAACTACCTTCAGTATACATTTTTAAATAAAATAAAACCATTAGCGAGAACTTAAGAGGAAAGAGATAGTCTATAGACGATATAAAAGTTTATGTCCTGAGCTGTCCAGTCCCCTGTTTTGCTTTATTACTGAAATGGCCTACTTATATCAGTGGAAGCTATCCTGTTACAGATGGCCTACTTCATTACATGGCATTGACTTTTCCCTTTTGCTTCTGAATTCTGAGTACTTAATCAGCATTTCTATGTGAACTGGTTTCTTCTCATAAAGCTCATTTCTCTTCAGTTACTTTATGTAGCACTCAAGGGACAAAGAACCATGTTAAATGTTCAGACACTGAGGCAAAAGCAAAAATAATCTAATTTTAAAGATTGTTTGGGTAAAGCTAATGACTGTGCTAAATATTTCCCTTTATAGATGTATCACATTTCAAATACCACACTCATAATGTATATTTAACAAAGTAAAATGCCAAGCGAATTACTAAATAAAGGAATATAAATATATACCGCCATGCAATGTAATACTTAAATATCATTACTTAATTTGAGGGCATGTGAGAGAAGGAAGGAGGAGTTAATTATTTGAGCTAAACCCCTAAATGATCAAGAGTAAAAATGTGACAAACTAATCTATTTATCTTTTTATATACTGTCAGTGTTACAGCACACAGGGTAAAACATATTCTATAAATTACTCTTTAGTGCTTTTAAATCCTTGAATAGGATGAGCATTAAACACGAGGCAACAGCGACATCACTACAACAGCTGATATATTATTTATTTATGTATGTATTTTAAACATCTTTATTGGAGTATAATTGCCTTACAATGGTGTGTTAGTTTCTGCTATATAACAAAGTGAAGCAGCTATACGTATACATATATCCCCATATCCCCTCCCTCTAGCATCTCCCTCCCACCCTCCCTATCCCACCCCTCTAGGTGGTCAGAAAGCACCAAGCTGATCTCCCTGTGCTATGCAGCTGCTTCCCACTAGGTGTCTATTTTACATTTGGTAGTGTATGGATGTCCATGTCACTCTCTCACTTCCTCCCAACTTACCCTTCTCCCTCCCTGTGTCCTCAAGTCCATTCTCTACATCTGCATCTTTATTCCTGTCCGGCCCCTAGGTTCTTCAGAACCTTTTTTTTTTTTTTTTTTTGACTCCATATATATGTGTTAGCATACGGTATATGTTTTTCTTTCTCTGACTTACTTCACTCTGTATGACAGTCTCTAGGTCCATCCACCTCACTACAAATAACTCAATTTCATTTCTTTTTATAGCTGAGTAATATTCCATTGTATATATGTGCCACATCTTCTTTATCCATTCATCTGTCGATGGACACTTAGATTGATTCCATGTCCTGCCTATTGCAAACAGAGCTGCAATGAACATTGTGGTAAAGGAATCTTTTTGAATTATAGTTTTCTAAGGGTATATGCCGAGTAGCGGGATTGCTGGGTTGTATGGTAGTTCAACCATATGGTATTTTTAGTTTTTTGAGGAACCTCCATACTGTTCTTTATAGTGGCAGTATCAATTTACATTCCCATCAACAGTGCAAGAGGGTTCCCTTTTCTCCACACCCTCTCCAGCATTTATTCTTGGCAGATTTTTTGATGTTATGGCCATCCTGACCAGTGTGAGGTGATACCTCATTGTAGTTTTGATTTGCATTTCCCTAACGATAGTGATGTTGAGAATCCTTTCATGTGTTTGTTGGCAATCTGTATAACTTCTTTGGAGAAATGTCTATTTAGGTCTTCAGGCCATTTTTGGATTGAGTGTTTTTTTGATATTGAGCTGCACGAGTTGCTTTTATATTTTGAAGATTAATCCTTTGTCAGTTGTTTCATTTGCAAATATCTTCTCCCATTCTGGGGGTTGTCTTTATGTTCTGTTTATAGTTTCCTTTGCTGTGCAAAAGCTTTTAAGTTTCATTTGGTCCCATTTGTTTATTTTTGTTTTTACTTCCATTTCTCTAGGAGGTGGATCAAAAAGGAACTTGCTGTGATTTATGTCATAGAGTGTTCGGCCTATGTTTTCCTCTAAGAGTATTATAGTGTCTGGTCTTACATTTAGGTCTTTAATCCAGTTTGAGTTTATTTTTGTGTATGGTGTTAGGGAGTGTTCTAATTTCATTCTTTTACATGTAGCTGTCCAGTTTGCCCAAAACCACTTATTGAAGAGGCTCTCTTTTCTCCATTGTATATTCTTGCCTCCTTTATCAAAAATAAGGTGACCATATGTGTGTGGGTTTATCTATGGTTTTCTATCTTGTTCCATTGATCTATATTTCTGTTTTGTGCCAGTACCATACTGTCTTGATTACTGTAGCTTTGTAGTATAGTCTGAAGTCAAGGAGCCTGATTCCTCCAACTCCATTTTTCTTTCTCAAGATTACTTTGGCTATTCGGGATCTTTCATGTTTCCATACAAATTGAGCAATTTTTTGTTCTAGGTCTGTGAAAAATGCCATTGGTAGTTTGATAGGGATTGCATTGAATCTGTAGACTGCTTTGGGGAGTATACTAATTTTCACAATGTTGATTCTTCCAATCCAAGAACATGGTATATCTCTGCATATGTTTGTATCATCTTTAGTTTCTTTCATCAGTGTCTTATAGTTTTCTGCATACAGGTGTTTTAGGTAGGTTTACCTCCTTAGGTAGTTTTATTCCTAGGTATTTTATTCTTTTGTTGCAATGGTAAATGGGAGTGTTTTCTTAATTTCTCTTTCAGATTTTTCATCATTAGTGTATAGGAATGCAAGAGCTTTCTGTGCATTAATTGTGTATCCTGCAACTTTACCAAATTCATTGATTAGCTCTAGTAGTTTTCTGTAACATCTTTAGGATTCTCTATGTATAGTATCATGTCATCTACAAAGAGTGAAAGTTCTACTTCTTCTTTTCTGATTTGCATTCCTTTTATTTCTTTTTCTTCTCTGATTGCTGTGGCAAAAACTTCCAAAACTATGTTGAATAATAGTGGTGAGAGTGGACAACCTTGTCTTGTTCCTGATCTTAGAGGAAATGGTTTCAGTTTTTCACCATTGAGAACGATGTTGGCTGTAGATGTCATATATGGCCTTTATTATGTTGAGGTGGGTTCCCTCTATGCCTACTTTCTGGAGAGTTTTTTTCATAAATGGGTGCTGAATTTCGTCAAATGTTTTTTCTGCATCTATTTTTCTGCATCTGTTGAGATGATCGTATGGTTTTTCTCCTTCAATTTATTAATATGGTATATCACATTCATTTGCATATATTGAGGAATCCTTGCATTCCTGGGATAAACCCCACTTGAGAGTTTGAGAAGGATTGTTGTTAGCTCTCTTCTAAATGTTTGATAGAATTTACCTGAGAAGCCATCTGGTCCTGGGAATTTGTTTGTTGGAAGATTTTTAATCACAGTTTCAATTTCACTCCTTCTGATTTGTCTGTTTATATTTTCTATTTCTATTTCTTCAGAAGGTTGTGCACACAGGCCTCTTGGTGGCTGCAGCAGGAGCCTTAGCATTTCATGCCCGTCTCTGGTGTCCATGCTGATAGCCATGTCTCGCGCACGTCTGTGGAGCTCGTTTAGGAGGTGCTCTGAATCCCCTCTCCTTGCGCACCCCAGAATAATGGTCTCCTGCCCCTTAGGCAGCTCCATTTTCCCGGACTCCCTCCTGGCTAGCTGTGTCACACTAGCCCCCATCAGGCTGTGTTCATGCAGCCAACCCCAGTCCTCTCCCTGGGTTCTGACCTCTGAGGAAGCCCGAGCCTCAGCTCCCAGCCCCCGCCTACACTGGCTGGTGAGCAGACCTGATATTTTATTGATACAAGATTCAAAGATCTGGGCACATGCAGTGGCTATTTCTTCTTCTATGTCTTTCCAATTTGGGGCTCATTCCTTTAAAATATCACCATAGTGTGATAATTTCCCTTCAACTCTATTTAACTCGATAAAGATGGTATTTATGCATTAAAAGATATTTCCTAATTAGTTGAAATCATAAAAATAGTATGCAGCTTCTAAGCATTTTAAAATGCTTGTCCTTCAGATAAGCTTTGAATCATTGAAACTAAAGGCTATAAGCCATGCAGATGTAAAATAAAAGATAAATTTCCTACGTAAACATTTATACCATATGAAAGCCATGCAAATGCTGCTTTCAGAAAAAAAAAAAAAGCTTGCTTTTTTTTCCCTCAAATGAAGCCCTTTCCTCAGAGCACAATTTCAAAGTTGAGATTTACATATTTTTGACTGAAAAAATAATTTACATGTCACAAGACAAGTGACTACACAATGTGAAGATTTTAGGACACTGACACCACAGGTACCAGGCCACTGAAAAAAGAGACTCAGATAGTTGAGATTCTTGTTGAACTCGATTTATTATACACTTAGTAGAAACACCACTGAAATCCTTCAATTCTAAATATCTTGAGTATGGAATGGATTCAGTGGTGTTTAGATATTAAACTTGACCTCAGAAATAATGCAGTTAGATGAAGATTGTGTGGGGAAAAAATATATGATAGGGAATATGTCAATATAGAAAAGTTTCCACTTGGAAAAAAATTCATCTAAAAGAAGCACTGATTTTCCCACCGATTCTGTCAACAAAGAAGGAATCAAGAGAGTAAGAAGGAAAATGGTTTTCCCTGCCTTGCATTTGTGGGAGTATAGAGATTTAAAGTTTGTTATATCAATGACCTTGCTATAGAGATTAAAATGATGACATTTGAAGATAAAAATGCCAAAATTAGATCCTATTCATCAAACTCAGAAGTTTAGAATCATAAAATGGAAAATTTTTACTAGCTATTCATCTGGTAACATTTGCACAAAATAATATATTGTCACAGATTGTCAGAGAAGTGACACTCTGCCATGTAGTCTTTGATTCAAGTTTGTAAGAGTAACATGAACAAAGATCAGACTTCATAGGGAGGAAAAAAACAGACAAGACACAGGATCATAGAACCCACGGAATTTTGGAAGTAGAAGTGAAAAACTATCTGATCCTTTTCCTCTATCTTTCTGGAAAAGCAACTAGAACAAGTAATAATAAGACCTTAGTCAAGGGCACAGTCAATACGTGGCTGATTACCATCCTCTCAAACAATATATTATATAAATAAAGAAAATGTGATGTGATATGTAGCCCAAAAAAGCATATTAAATATAAAATTACTCTTCCTATGTCTGTGTTTATATATAGTTAAAGAACTTAGGCAGAACTTAAAAGGATAAAAGTACTACTTTTACCATGTTTAAAGTTTTAAAGATGTATTTAAACTAGCATTTTCACTGTTCTTCAACTTTTTCTTTTTATAATCATTTTGAAAGATGCATTCTTATACCATCCTAAATAAAAGTATAAGTCTTTTGAAATATTTCATTTTTTAAAAATAGTTTATACACTTTTAATTTGCAACTTAGTAAGATTTTGCTATTCAGTGTATACATTCCAAACTCAAGAAGTGTTGTTACCATATTTGTACATTTAGTATTACATGTACCATACTAGCATATACGTGCATACAGTTACATATTAGTGATTTGGAGCATGCTCTAAAATTTACAACATCAAATGCTGACAGCTCTTTCCCTTTTTTCTAGTATGTATATTATGAAATATGAATACATATTAATTTCTCCACCATATATCTGTATTTTAAAGAAATCAATGCCTTGCTATTTTTAAGACACTGTCAAAATGTTGCATTATCTAAAAAACATAGTCATAAGACTCAGAAATGTCAAGTATGCCTTTGGGTTTGTTAAGGGGACACTACAATTTTCCATTTGATTTGAAAATAAATCAAGCACCCACAGCATCCTCCAAGTAACACTATTAATTACTTCTGCTAATTACCTCTGAGCTGAATGAACACTTTGTGGGGAAGAAGCAAAGTGGTCTCCTATGTGGTTTGCTTTGAGGGACATCACACGATCTCACCCCATCAGCCTGCCTCTAACTTTTCTCCTCCCTGGGGCTGGACTCTGACCTTCCTACAATAGCAAACCCTGTCAGAAGTTTGTGCTGAGCTCAACTCTCTGTTCTGGTCCTTCTGCAACACTGTCCTCTCCCAGAATTGGTCTTCTAGCAGAAATGAGGGGAGAAAGAGATGTCTAATGTAAAAGAAACTCCTGTGCCAAAGTTAATTTACTTCCTAGTTTGGGTGACGTTAGTTCTGTCTTTGTTGATGGGATTTATTATTCGGGAGACACTCTAACACCCAAACTGACAGTGATTTATCATCACACTCATCATTGCTCAAGCTCAGGAAAAAAACTACCTCTGGAAAAAATGAGAAAGTTTTTTGTTAAACAATTTTCAAAATGTTCCTTTTGAAAAGAACGAATATAGACCCTTAATAACTCCCTGTCATAATCACCATAAAGACCTGCAGGTCATTTTCACTTAGAGGTAAATGGAACAGAAATAATGGTCTAACATCATCTGGGTATCTATCTGGACACCAATAAGCAGAGGAGGGCAAGGCTCAAGCCGCCATAAGCATGCAACAAACAGGCTTTGTATATATGAAATCCCATTTCCAAATTTTTTATGGCTTTCGTTTCAATGTGTTTGTTTTCTAGGAAAATGAATCTCCAATTCGTTCTTAAAACATATGTTAATATTTTCTACTTTTGCTACCTCCTGTAGGTTTTTTTTTAAAAAAGAAAATGTATGTAGAATTTGGTACTTGGAAAGGATTTCACACAAACCTTTGCTTAAGGCTATGTCGGCAATCTGCCAAAATGAGATAAATACCTGCGTCATCAAGCAAACTTGCCTCCACCTTTTAATTTTTGTTCTTTTAAAGAATGGATTCGTTAAAATGAGACCTTGTGGTTTAGTAAGAAAAATGTGAGCTTTGGGGACTGACAAATATTGACTGAACTTCTGACTCAGCTGATGATCAACGGTGAGGCTGGTTTTCTGATTTGTTAGAAGAGAGCCATTTTAACTACGTCATAGGGCACCTAAGTGGATAAAGTTAATTACTGAACATAAAATTTCTGCTACAATGCCTGACACGTAGTGGGCATTTAAAAATTGGTGGTTCCTTTTCCACTTCAGTTTTGACTAGACCTATAGAAAATAATATTTTTAGCTCTTCATTACACACTGTGCACCTTATTATAATGCTAGTAGAGTTTAGATTCATGGATCAATCACTGAATTATTCTGCTTAAACTAAGTACCAAGGTCAAAGTTGGGGCTACTGTAGTCCTTCTAGAGATGGCTATTTGGAATATATAATACCAGATGGCTACTCAATCAGAGCAGTGCACTGGAGGAAGTAAAAGTACTGCTGGAATCTGGGTGCAGAGTGCCTGAGTTCTAATCCCAGCCATGCGATCCTGGTGAGATTACTCAACTCCCCAAGCCTCAGTTTTGTCATCTAAAAAATGGTGATGAAGGTCAAAGGAAGATGTTCAATTGAGCTATACCTGTGGTTGCTGGGAGGTGGAAGCATTTGAGTATAGGGCAGATAGGGGGACAAACACAGTGGAGTCTATTACAGCAAAGGATGCATAGCAGCATGGTTGCATCTTTTAAAAACGCATAATGCTGATGACAGAAATTAAGAAACAGAATGAAATATATAACACAACATCATTTAGTTATTTAAAGTATATGCATACACATAGCAATACATGTTTTGCAAGAATATATGCACATGAAATGTTTCACATGATGATGGTTGCATGAGAAGTTGAGTCAGAGGACAGCATATAGTAGAAACAGTAAATGCTAATTCTGTAGCACAGAGCATAAAAAATATAAAGGGAAGAGTAAGGATGTGTTGTAATCATCTCTTCAAGCTTTTCGGGTAAGAAAACCTAGTAATCTAAAACAGGGCTACAAACAATGGACTTTTAAAACTTCATCAGAACATGATATTTATGATTTACTCTACTGTTAATTTTCTACTGCTACATTAGACATTTCAGAAAAAAAATGAGAATAGGAAAGAGCATGAGAGGAAATAAAGCAAATTTAGAATAAGCTAATTGAGTAAAAATATTGAAAAACTCTTTTTCAGTTTGGTTGATCCTAAATTAATCATGTGTATGCTTTTAAATCTGGCTAGAAAAAAAATCATAAAGGCTAATTACAATGCTTATGGATTTACAAAGATTTTAATCTCCATGTCTTTTGTAAAGTCTGCAATTAGCATATTTTCAAAGAATAGACTGTACAACAGGTAATATTATCATGACTCTTTTTATCTAATTAAATATCTATCTTAAAATTGAAGTCTCATATAATGAAGAAAAATTCTAATATTCAAATTCTAAGCTAAGTCTTTACATCTTTAAAATAAGTATATTAAAGTTTATTAATAAAATCAAGTCAATATTCATAGCAACATTATTTTATTCTCTTAAATTTAGATTTCTATTAAACCCATTTTTGTACTAAGCACTTATTTAGAAGAAGAAAGAACAATACACCTTGATTTTCCAAAAGAAATAAACACTTTTAAGCTGTTCGTCAACTAATGAAACTACCAGTTTAATTACTTTTCCCATTCTCAAGAATATAAAATGATCTAATTTATAATTAATGTTATTATGACAAGCGCCTAATAAACATAATGATTTGACATTATGGCTGAATTTTCACTGGAAACAGTGGAGAGTTTTATGATTTGAGGCTTTTCTAATCCCGAGGCATACTGATAAAATCCAACTGTAATAAAAAATCATCCTGATCATTGATGTTTTCTAATTATAACTAGGTACTAAACATTATAAATATAAATAAATAAGAAAGTTATTGACACCTATCAAAAGGAGTAAATCCTTATTGATTTTATTTTTATGCTTTGTTACTGCTTGCTTATGAATTATTTACATATTCATATATAATATAAACATGATAAACTAAAATATGTACTATAAGGCTGCACAGTTAATATAAATCAAACTAGTTTCTCATTAATACTACCTAAATACACTGAAACAGTAATAAGAAGAGTCCTGATTTGAGGATAATGTGCTTTTTGAATGTTTTTCATTTTCAGTGCCTGAACAAATCCTTCATTTTCAATAGCTCATTACATTATCTTAAAATGGAAAACCTAACTCCATAGAATAGAACCACCAGAATGCAAACCTACATCCACAAACCCTTCCCCCACCCATATAGATTATAGCAGGTAAATCTTCTGTAATGTCTCATTTTCAGAAAGAACTGTAAAGCAGATTTTTCTTATCATGTCCTTGGAACTACACAATATGTTCCCAGGAAATTAGAAGTGGAACAGCTAATCCAATATCCTGCCCCTTGCAGGGGCCACAGCTGATGCTTCCAGGGAGACTGGCAACCACAAAGATATTCCCCTCAGCTTCCTAGGTAGATGAGTCAGCCAGAAAGTTCTATTTGCCCCCCTTAGAACCTAAGAAGATTCATTTGAATATAGAAACATGACATTCAAATACCTACGGTCAGTCATAAATTTTGTAGCAGCTGAAGAAAAGCCTATCGTGACAAGACAGTAATCAAACTAGTTACTCAGAATATATTTTCCCATCCTCAAACCAGTATCTCCTTCAGATGCCACGCAAAGGATCTCTTAAGACATTTGTAGATTTGCAGTTCTAGTCAATGGTATATATGCTTTTAATTTTTTCTTCAAATATTTTCCCATTCTGGGTTTGGACTCAAAACAATTTGATCATTATCTATATAATCAATAAATATTATTCTCAAACAAACAGGAATTAAAATATTTGTTTGCAATGATTCATTTGCTCCCTTATTCATTTCCCCCTCCACTTTGCATCTCCTAAATCAAGCGTCCTCAGGGTGTTCCCTGGCTTCTCGGGGTCTCCCACCAATACCCGTCCCGCCCAGGATCTCACATGAGAGCAGACCACTCAAACACCCCAACGCGCTGTCTCCAAATTTTTCTTCCTACTGTCCTCCTCTCCCTCCATTCCCTCAGAGTATAAAGAGTGATCGGCTCATTCATCTAATAAATTGTCTTAAACTAAGTTTTCAAAGACTGCAATTAATTTTCTCTATCAAAATCAGAGCTGTCTAAAAGGCATTGTGGCATTCTGGAATGGGTCCTGGAACAGAAGAAGGAAATCAGTGGGAAACCAGATGAAATCTGAATAAATCTGGGAGTTCAGTTAACAGTAATGTGCCAATGCTGGCTTCTCAGTTTTGATAAACCTACATGATAATGTAATACATTAAGAGGGAAAGGGTGGAATAGATAAGGGGTCTATATAAACTCTGTATTAGCTTTGCAACTTCTCTGTAAAATTAAACTAGTGCAAAATAAGTGGTTGATTTCAAAAAACAAGTATTGCATTTTAAAATGAGACTTCAATTTATTAACACAAAGAACGAGGAAGTTGGAAATTTCAGGTACAGTGATGGTTCTGCAGACAGAAGTTTAAGATGAAACTTCAGTCACTCCTCGCTTTACCTTGTAGAGGCAGCTGCCTCCCTCTGCCTTTGCATAAAAGTTGGCTGTGAAGGAAATTGCATTCATTTGCATGATATCTGGTCAGCCACCAACATCATCTCAGATTTACTTTTCAGGAAGATGAATTGTGTTGTGTCATGGAGCGTGGCCTTTATGAAGGCGAGGGAGGACTCCAGGTGAACAGAGTAGGAATACCAGACAAGAGCTGTACTAGACTAATGAAAGCAAAGAGAAGATGAAATGACCAATCAAGAGATAGTAAGAAACTACACAAGATGTGGTGAGAGAGAGGGAAGAGCCTAAAATGACTCTGGATTGCTTTTTGCTCAGGTCACTGAGTAAATGACAGAAAAACTGACTGAAATAGAAATTACGACAGAAAGAGCCATATAGATAGAGGGCAAAGGTGATAGCATGTACATGTTTATAAGTTTGCAGAAATTTTAAGTAGAGATAAAAAGATAAGAAGCTCAGAAGAAGGGTCTGAGCTGCAAATGAAGATTTGAAAATCATCAGCCTTAAAGTGGTGTGGATGAATTTATTGAAGATTATTCAAATAGTTATTGGGATGATGTAAACAGAATGCATATTTAGGATAGAAAAAAGTCAAGTGGAAGCCTTAGACATGCACAGCCCAGCGATCATTACCAAGTTATTTATTAGGAGATTCATAGCCTTATGATATGGAATTTATACCAAAAAAAGGTAGCTTGTAGGGAAAACCTGATTGTTAAAAACCAATTTTGCCTCATGTCAATGTTTGTATCGTGTTTCATTATTCGTTCCTGAGAAATACCACAATTGATAAAGAAAAGCAAATATATAGCTAAATACAGATAGAAATGATATACATGCAATAATTATTTCCACAGACACATGTATATTTCTGTACAGTCATAATGTCAGGAAATTAGCATAGAGAGTTTTAATATTAAAAGATCAGTGAGTCTTGTGACCAACTATATATAGTTACATCTAGGTTCAAAAGAAGTTGGTAAAGCCCTAGGATGATGACAGATTCTGCAAGAATAATTTTACAATTATTCTACTTAAATAATTTTCTCCCTAGAAGAATTTTCAGTTCAGTTTGATTATTGGTCTACATTTGGTATAATTTTCCCCTTGTTTAGGTTTCTTTTTGAAAGAGATATATTTCACAGAAGGATAAGGCATTAGTAGCTGCACTTAGCAGTGATTTCATGTTGCACTGGTTGTAAAATTGAACTAAAAGTCAAAAACATGATATGCTGTTCCCTTTGGAATAGTATTTCACCTTGATGTGAATTTCACATTGGGAAAACGGAAATAATGATTATGTTGCACTTGGAAATCTATGCATAAAAAACTGAAAATATCACAGAAGTATATATATTTATAAAATTTTAACTTTTAAGAACTTCCACCCACAGAAAAAAATATATTGGCTCCATCTATATTTATTAAAAACTATTTATCCCTTTTAACTTTAACGTTGAAAAATAAGTTATATCAAATCTCGCGAAAGGTAAGCCTACAAAATCTATCCCATGCCAACAAATACCTTAGTCACAGGTAGTTATTCAGTAGCTATATTGAAATTATAGGAAACTGATGTTTCTAAGAATAGATTGGGAAAGTGAGACTTCTGAAGCTCTGAAAAATCATTTCCCAAGAGAATAAGAAGACAAGTAACAAGTCACAAACTGGGAGAAAATATTTGCAAAAGACAATTCTGATAAAAGGACTGTTATCCAAAATACACAAAGAACTCTTAAAAATTAATGATAAAATAAACAACTTGACTATTAAAATAGGCCAAAGGTTTTAACCAACACCGCACCAAAGAAGATACACAGATGGCAAATAAGCATATGAAATGATGTTCCACATCACATGTCATCTGAGAAATGCAAATTAAAACAACAGGATACCACTGCACACCTATCCTAATATCTGGCCAAAATCCAGAACACTTGATAACAAATACAGGCAAGAATGTGGAGCACCGGGAACTCTCATTCATTGCTGGTGGGAATGCAAAATGGTGCAGCGTTTTGGAAGAGAATTTGTTTATTTTTTTTTTTTTTACAAAACTGAACATACTAGGAGCACTTGGGCTCCTTGGTATTTATCCAGAGGAGTTAAAAACATACCCACACAAAAACCTGCACATGAATGTTTATATCAACTTTCTTCATAACTGTCAAGACTTGGAAGCGACCATGATGTCCTTCAGTAGATGCATAAATACATTCAAACAATGAAATATTATTCAGTACTAAAAACAAATGAGCTATCAAGCCACAGGAAGACATGGAGGAACCTTAATGCATATTACTAAGTGAAAGAATCCAATTGGATACTGTATGATTCCAAGTATACGACATTCTGCAAAAGACAGAACTATGGTGACAGTAAAAAGATCAGTGGCTACCAGGAATTGGGTGGGTAAGGGATGAATAGGCAGAGTACAGAAAAAGTTTAGGGCAGTGAAAATACTGTGTGATACCATAATAATGGATACAGGTCAATACGTTTGTCCAAACCCATAGAATGCACAACACCAGGAGTGAAACCTAGGTGAACTATAGACTTTGGATGATTATGTTGTATCAGTGCAGATTTTTCAATCGTCATTTGTAACAAAGGTACCAGTCTGGTGGGGGATGTTGATAATAGGGGAGGCTGTGCATGTGTAGGGCAGGGGGTATATGGGAAGTCTCTGTATGTTTCTCTCAATTTTGCTGTGAACCTAAAACCACTCTTAAAAAATAAAGTCTTTAAAAAAATTGTGATAATAGGGATAAAATTTGCCTCATCTGTCTTTAAGTTGCACTATTTCTGTGAATAAAGGTGTCCTAACTTGTCTTTCTATTTTAGTTTTCAATTGCCTTGTGATACCAAGCATTTTGCTTTGATTAACTAAAGACGGATCTTGAAGAAAGAATATGGATCTTTTTAAGTGATTTTGTGAAAAAGAAGTAATATTCTACATGGAAGATTGTGACAATTTATTACACTGTAGAAATAAAACATGGCTAGTCTATGGTAAATAATCAATAATAAAAGGTATATATCCTATAACTATTACAACTCTAGTACAAAGAATATAGAATGACTGTTGTCTACATGGACTGACAAATCTGGATAGGCTTTGTGGGACTGGATTAGAAAAATGCTGGGGATGACTTTAAAATGATGATATTCCTTTTTATGTTATATCACTTGATGAAACAAAAGTTATGACATAAATCACAGCAAGATCCTTTTTGACCCATCTCCTAGAGAAATGAAAATAATTTTTTAAAAATTGGGACCTATTGAAACTTAAAAGCTTTGCACAGCAAAGGAAACCATAAACAAGATGAAAAGACAACCCTCAGAATGGGAGAAAATATTTGCAAATGAAGCAACTGACAAAGGATTAATCTCCAAAATATACAAGCAGCTCATGCAGCTCAATATCCAAAAAGCAAACAAAACAATCCAAAAATGGGCAGAAGACCTAAATAGACCTTTCTCCAAAGAAGATACACAGATTGTCAACAAACACATGAAAAGATGCTCAACATCACTAATCATTAGAGAAATGCAAATCAAAACTACAATGAGGTATCACCTCACATGGGTCAGAATGGCCATCATCAAAAAATCTACAAACAATAAATGCTGGAGATGGTGTGGAGAAAAGGGAACCCTCTTGTGCTATTGGTGGAAATGTAAATTGATATAGCCAGTATGGAGAATACTATGGAGGTTCCTTAAAAAACTAAAACTAGAACTACCATACATCACAGCAATCCCACTACTGGGCATATACCCTTAGAAAACCATAATTCAGAAAGAGACATGTACCACAATGTTCACTGTAGCACTATTTACAATAGCCAGGTCATGGAAGCAACCTAAATGTCCATCAACAGATGAATGGGTAAAGAAGACGTGGCACATATATACAATGGAATATTACTCAGCCATAAAAAGAAACAATATTGAGTTATTTGTAGTGAGGTGGATGGACCCAGAGACTGTCATACAGAGTGAAGTAAGTCAGAAAGAGAAAAACAAATACCATATGCTAACACATATATATGGAATCTAAAAAAAAAAAAAAAAAACGGTTCTGAAGGACCTAGGGGAAGGACAGGAATAAAGATGCAGATGTAGAGAATGGAGTTGAGGACACGGGGAGGGGGAAGGGTAAGCTGGGATAATGTGAGAGAGTGGCATTGACATATATACACTACCCAATGTAAAATCGATAGCTAGTGGGAAGCAGCCGCGTAGCACAGGGAGATCAGCTTGGTGCTTTGTGACCACCTAGAGGGGTGGGATAGGGAGAGTGGGAGGGAGACACAAGAGGGAGGGGATATGGGGATATACGTATGCATATAGCTGATTCACTTTGTTATACAGCAGAAACTAACACAACACTGTAAAGCAATTATACTCCAATAAAGATGTTAAAAAGAAATACACAGTAATGAGATAAATAGTGGTGTTATAGCCAGGATTATTGGACTGGATAGGGATAGGCAGAGTGCAAATTAGACTTCCGCAAAACTTTTGGACAAAACTGCATTCCAATATTAACTCTATATCTTGTCAGTTTTATGAACTAAGTGAATCAATTTCTACACCTTAAAAATACAGCTTTGAGTCAAGTCAACTTTGAGATGTCTAAGAGAAATAACTTTATAAGTACTAAATATATGTATATGCTTTGTACTGGCTAACCAAACAGAATCAACAAAGGTTGATGAGGAAAATCCAAGTAATTGCCAATGTGACTATATCTCATATGCAAAATAAAATACAATATCTTCAATTTTAAAAAATGAATGCCTACACAGTGATGCAGATCTATTGAAATTAACACTAATTTCACAGTATGTATTATTACATATTATACAATTTCATATTATGAACTCAATTTGTAAAATTGGAGGTAAAAAAAATTGGAGACAAATTTAAACACAGATGGTTATCACTTTCCTGAAATTAGCTGGTTTATTACTTACAATGTAAGTGCTTAGTAAGTTCCATTAATAATATCTTTTTTTTCTGAATTAAACATATTTACAAGTAGCATATAAGAGTTTCAACAAAACAGGCCATTGCTTATGCTATGGTATTTTATTGCTTTCTTCAATCAGAATGACAAAGATTTAATAATAAAAACTCACTGTACAAAAATTTGAGGGAAATGCTATTTGTGTAAATGCAAATTGGCAAAAAGTTTCTAATGTGAAGTTTGACAGGAAGTATCAAAATATAAATTGTGCATAGAATTTGACGCAGCAATCTCATTTCTAGGAATTTACACTGATATAATGACATATGTATAAAACATGTCCACACAGGAATGTTAATCACAGTATTATCTTCAATAGTGAAAAAGGGGAAACAATCCAAACTTTAATTGTGCATTGATTACATAAATCATGAAATAATTTGCAGACACTAGCTACTGTGCTCAAGAGATCTATTTATTGATATGAAAAGATTAAAGTTTGATATTAATAGGATCTCATATTTCACATTATAAGTATGATTAAATTTATTTGTAAAGCATTATGCAATTTTATATAATTTCAAATAGATCAATTCTTATGACAATTCCATGAGCCATTTTTGTCTCCTTTTAAACAAAAAGATTCAGAAGTTAATCTCTATCAGAATGACACAGGTAAAAGTTATTTGATCCAATAAATCACTAATATTAACAAATTTCATATGGACAGTTAGTGGCTTCATATCTTTAGGTCTAACTGGAAATAAATGATAGCACCTCACTAAATTCAGTGAAGAAAGTAGATAACGGGCAACTAAAACATACAGGACTGACTGATCCCATTAGTGTGAGCACAAAATCCAGTTACCTAGTCTGTTTTTCCCTTTGGATATATGTCAGCTTCATGAAGAACATACATTATTATATTTTTAATTTTGCTTCTCAAGGCTGTTACCCTGAGATTAACCAGGTCTCCTGCTTATCAAAGCAACATTTTGACTGTTTCTGATTCTCAGTGTCTATTTCTGAAAAGGGTAAAATGTGGAAATATGTTTTAATTTATCTGCTGGCTATTGTTAAGGGGAAAAAAAGTATCTATGCAAACTGCAGCTTACATAAGAAAAATAAAACTGTGTTTCCACCTGTTACTCTGATTTGAAGAAAACATTTCTGAGGAATTAAAGTATTTAGGCAATTAATGGACTCTATAAAGCAGAGATGTTTCTCAAATGAGGTGTGTCGTGCAATTAATGTAAAACTGTAGCCAAATCTTTGTGCTATAATCTTGCTGCCTGAGGCCATAATACAAATGAGGAAAGGAGGTCAGCAGAGACAGGAAACAGTACAAAAATTGAATCTTGCCCCAAACTCCAAAAATCTGCATATTCAGGATAGACGTTCTTTGCCTTTTCCACATTATGAACAGGACTAGGTATAGGAGCTTGTTTATTCAAGCAGAGTTATTCTAACTCAGTGATAAATTCCATCTTGCAGATACATTCATGGTAAGTTAAAGCCATGTTGCCATGAAAGTCTCCCTAGCTGTTGAGGGAGAAATAAAATTGTTCAAGTTATTTATTCTATTCTATTGAATTTTACATCTAACGCTATTAATATTACATGTCAACCAATTCTGTTGTTATGTATCAAGCGGTTTGCTAAGTTCTGAGAAGAAATTCAAAGCTGAATGAAACCCGAACTTCATGGGTAAAAAAACGTCTAGAAGGAGAGACAATGGAAGTTCACAAATTAGTAAGTGATTACATATTTTGTAGAGTCTATGAAAGTTCAGAGCAACAAGATCACTCCCAGCTCTGTGGATCAGAGACAGGAATGTGTGTAAGCCAAACTTTGATTCATGGGCAGAATTTAGAAAATTAAAGATGGTGCAGTTTGAGCAATTCCAGAGGGAGGTTAAAGTATGGACAAAGGTATAAAATGAATAAATTAAAGTGGGAAAAAATAGTTTTCCTAAAGCACAGTCTACTTTGAGACAATAAGCTTTGGAAGAAAATCTAGAAAATCAGACTGAAACCAGATTGTGGAAGATGTTGAAAGTCATCCAAAGAGGTTTACACATAGTTTAGGAAGTAACAGAGAGACATATAAGGTCTTAGGACAGAAAATAATGAGATCATATCTGTTTTCAGTAAGACTCTTCTAAGATATATAGGATGTGTTGGAAAGAACCTGGAGATAGCATCACAGTCAGTGAAGACAGATGTGTTAGTTTAGTTCGTTACTTGGGTCATGTTGGCAGACTTGAGAGCTATACATAAATGTGAGTGATGACTAAATGAGATCTGATAATATATTATCTTCATGTGATGTAACATTAATAATAACTATAAAGTTTACACCTGAGATACTGAGAGTATAGTATAGGAATAAGCAAAAATTGAAGATCAATGATAGAAGATGGTAAGTGAGGAATTCATTTTTGACACATTGAATTTGATGAGCTGAGGGAGAACCAGAAAGGAGGTATGTAACAACTGGCAATTTGGCTTTGAGATTTATTTTGGTAATTAATTGGGTGATTATAATATAGCAGATTGTATTGATTCCTATATATATAGTAATAGCTAATACTTATAGTGGACGTGTACGTTTGGCCATACCACCAAGGTCACTTAAAGTAGAGCACATGTAGTAAATAGGGGTTCCGCATTCTTGTTTAACCTGGCTGCGTGTAGCAGTGCAAACTTGACACAATTTACTTTCTTCCTTGCTCCTGGATCAAAAAGCTACAGGTGATCTGATAAAAAATTTATTATTTTAAATAAATGTGGATGTGTTTAAACTGATTTTTTTCAGCTTTATTGAGTTATACTAGACAAATAGGAATTGTATACATTTAAAATGTACAACTTCATGTTTTGATATAGGTATACATTGTGAAATGATCACCACAATTAAGCTAATTAACATAGCCAGCATCATACAGTTACCTTTTTCTTTCTTTGTGTGTCTGTGTGGTGAGAACATTTAAAGTCTACCCTCTCAGCAAGTTGTAAGAACACTTTACAGACTATAGTCACCATGCTGTACGTGAGCTCGCCAGAACAAATTCATCTTACATAACTGAAACTTTGTACCTTTTGACCAAAATCTCCCCATTTACCCCTGGTGTCCACCGCTGGCAACCACCATTCTACTCACTGCTTCTATGAGTTTGACTATTTCAGATTCCATATATAAATGAAATCAGATAGTATTTGTCTTTCTGTGTCTGACTTATTCACTTAGCTCAACGCCATCAAGGTTCATCTATACTGTCACAAATCCAGGATTTCCTTCTTTGTTAAATAAATATACTGGAATATCATTCAGCCATATATATTTTTTTCACATATATATATATATATATATATATATATATATATATCAATCATCCATCAACAGACATAACAGACATTTAGGTTGTTTCCATAGCTTGGTTATTGTCACTAATGCTGCAATGAACATCGGAGTGCAGATATCTCTCTGAGATCAAGATTTCATGCCCTTTGGATATATATCTGGCTTAAATGATAGTTGTATTTTTAATTTTTTGAGGAAACTCCATACAGTTTTTCATAGTGCCTGTACCAGTTTATATATCCATCAACAGTGTACAAGGGTTCCCTTTTCTCCACATCCTCAACACCTGTTATCTTTTGTTTTTGATAATAGCCATCCTAACAGGTGTGACATGATAGCTCACTGTGGTTCTGATTTTCATTTTCCTGTTCAATAGTGATGTTGAGCACCCTTTCATGTACCTGTTGACCACTTATATGTCTTCTTCTGAGAAATGTCAATTCATGTCCTTTGCCCATGTTTTAGATCAGGTTACTTTATCTGTTATTGAGTTGTGTGAGTATGTATGTATGTATTTATGCTGTGCCACATGATATGTGGTATCTTAGTTCCCCAACCAGGGATCAAACCCATGCCCCTGCAGTGGAAGTGTGGAGTCTTAATCACTGTACCGCCAGGGAAGTCCCTGTATGAGTTTTTGATATATTTTGGTTATTAACCCCTTATTAGATATATGATTTGTAAATATTTTCTGCTATCCTGTAGGTTGCCTTTTAGTTCTGTTCATTGTTTTCTTTGATGTCCAGAAGCTTTTTAGTTTTATGCAATCCCATTTGTCTATTTTTGCTTTTGTTGCCTGTGCTTTTGGTGTCATATCCAAGAAATCATTGCCAATACCAATGTTAAGAAGCTTTTCTTTTTGTTTTTCTAGTAGTTTTATAGTTTCAGGTCTTGTGTCTAAGTCTTTAATCCATCGAGTTGATACTTGTATATCTGGTGTGAGATAATGGTCCAATTTTATTCTTTTGTATGTTAATATATACTGTTCAGAAAATCAGACATACTTAAATACCTAATAAGTGGCATAGTAAAAGTAGCTATGAAAAATTAAGTTACAGGTACTTGATAAATACCTGAAATCATTAAATTGATAGGCTACTAATTCCATGAAATCATTACATTCATAGGCTCAAAAATTACAATGATGTAGGAAAAAATGAAAATAATAATGAAAAATATTTACTATTTTAGACTTTAAAAAATGGATATAAAATTGTTTCTAATTTTTGTTAAAAAATGACAGATTGAAAATATATTTATTGCTTCTCCCTCAAGAAACCATTTTGAAATAATAGTAAAAGAATAAATATTGCATATATCCACAATAACAAAGATATTTGGAGAAGGGTCTTGAGTAAAAAGTATTTTTTTTTTTAATTTAGGAAACTTATATGTTGCAAAAAAAAAAATGATCACGCATCAGGGCAGATGAAGCAGAATCTTAGACTAAAGATTCACAGTGGGGGAAAAAGGCCAAATATAGAAATAGAAATAGAAATTATTTATATAAATATAAATCTCAAGATGTTCACAATATACTTGGTAAATGAAAGTCCAGAAAAAAAAATGAAAAAAAAACTTTAAAAGAAGAAATTATTGGAAAATAATGAAGGAAAAACTTCCAGATCTGAAGAACATAAGCTCCACACTGAAATAATTAATCATGTGTCCAGCTTATTTGGTGAATGAAACAGAACCACACTAAGTAACAGCATCAAACTACTTCATGAATCCAGCAATAAAAATATAAAGAAATGAGAATTCTATGGTATCAGTCATTGGCAACATTTGATGGAAGCAGCTATGTAGCAATACGATCAAAATTACAGGGGAAAATGTTTTTCAGCCTAAATTCTATCCCAACGAAACTATCAATTGTATATCCATAGGCAAAAACAAAACAAAACAAAACAAAACAAAAACCTACATCTAAACTTCCACTTTATATAAAAATGCACTCTAAATTGATCATAGAATTAAATGTAAAACATAAAAGTCTAAATTGTTTAGAATATAATAGGAGAAAATGTTTAAAACCTAGGACTTGGGGAAAATTTCTTAAAAACAACACCAGAAGCACATCCATAAAAGAAAAACATTAATAAATTGGACTCCACTAAAATCAAAAACTTTTGCTCTGTGAAAGACCCTAGTAAGAGGCTGAAATATTATTAGGAAATAATATCTGGAAGCTACATATTTGACAAAGGACTCATATCTGATATACATAATTCTCAAAATTCAACAGTTTTTAAAAAATAAATAGTGGTCCAATTAGGAAATGGGCAAGACACATGCAGAGGTACTTCATTGAAGAGGATATACAGATTGTAACTAAGCACATGAAAGGATGCTCAACACTACTAGCTATTAGAGAATTAAAATTAAGACCATGATAAGTTAGCACTACATACCTATTAAAACAGATAAAACAAAAAACAGTGACAAAACTAAAAGCAAGTGAGGATGCAAAAATACTAGATAGCTCATACATTGCAGGTGGAAAATAAAATATTTATCTGTAAATATTTTGCCTATTTCTTTTAAAAATATGTGTGTATGTATGTATATACATATATATGTAAATGTATATATCTGTACACATATACATACACATGCACTTACCATATGACCCAGCAGTTGCAATCCTCAGCATTTATTCCAAATAAATGAAAGCTTATGTCCACACAAAAACCTGCACACAAATGTTCGTAACAGTTCTATTTATAATAGACCAACAACTCTAAACAATCAGTATGTCCCTCAATAGGTGAATGGTCAAGTAAACAGTGGCACATCCATACTATGGAATACTACTCATCAATAAAAAGGAACACATAACAGAAGAATGTGGGTGGGTCTCAAGGACATTTTCTATGTGAAAATAGCCAGACATCACAGGTCACATGTTGTATGATTTCATATATGTATGATAATGTAACATTATCAAAAGACAAAAAAGAGAGATGAAAACAGATTGCTAATCCCCAGGGATTAGAGATGTTGCAGAGGGGAGGACTGTAATGGGGAAGCATGAGGGAGATCATTGAGGTTCTGTGTCTTGATGGCAATGGTCATTACATGAATCTACATGTGATAAATGACAGAACTAAACACACGTGTACCAATGTCAATTTGCTGGCTCTGACAATGTGTTATAATTATGTAAGATGCAAGCAGTGGGGAAGACTGAGTGAAGGGTATATGGGACCTCTCTGTCTTACCTTTATAATATCCTGTGACTCTATAATTGTGTCAGAATAAAAAACTTTTTAAAAAGTAAAATAAAACATACTGTATGGTTTAAAATATAACTCAAAATTATATCATTAATCGTGTGGAAAGAGTGAACTACTTTAACATATGGCTCCCTGAACACACTGTGGTTATAAAAAGATGGACTTCCTGTATATATAGCATTGTCTTTGAGTCTGCATGCCCTTTGCTAATCTAGGCTCTATTTTAAAACAGAGAACTGCTCATCAGAAGTGTAGTAGAAGACATATTTAGATTTAAAGACATCTGAGCTTCAATCCAAGATCCAGCCGTTATTAATTTAAGAAATTTACTACTTGTGTAGTCATAAGTAAAAATGTTAATGTATGTTCTGAGCTTCAGTTTATAGTCTTTAAAGCGCAGATAATCAATAGTGATTGTATGGTTTTGAGGTCCAGATAAAACACAATTTACGAAGCAATTTCTACCAACAGTCTCCCATTTTAGTTTTCGAACTGAATGTTGGGAAAAACCTACATTTTTTCATAGAACAATGAGTATAACCTACTTGTATGATCATATCATGAAAGGTCACCTAACATTTGTTTTTTTCTAATTTAGAAACTTTATCAAATAAAGAGAACAAGTGATGTCTAATTTATGCTGGAATATATGTAGGAAACTTAGGACTGACCCCACCAAAAAAAATCAGGGAAATGCTGACAAGGGAGGAGATGTTGGAATAAAGAATGAGCTGCAAAATTTGGAACAGACTCGAGATAATATATGGTACTTGTGGGTGTGTGTGTTTAGTTTACTAAGAGACCCCATGTAACCAAGGCATTAAATGTGTGAAATCATACTCTTAAAATTGTAAAAGAGTATGTGCTCTATATCCACCCCCTTCACTTCCTTTCCCTAGTCCCACTAAGTTTGGGTTGATGCTGGGTTAGCGCTTCTTTTGAAATAAATCATAATCACTACTCCACTTATGTCATTGCAAAACTTGAAAGCCTGCCTAATAAGTCTGCATAAATCTTATTTTAAAGTTGTATCTCATATACTCTTCCAATTATATATTTATTACCATATCTGGGCCTACAAATAAGAGTATTCAGATATGATCCTGAACAAAACTGTTCATTATATTATTCCCACAGACACAACTTCCATTAAATAGTAATATCATAGGTCATCAGAATAATGCTTGATACTTTTGTTCCTTTAAACTTACAACAAATACCTTCACAGCAAAGGGTGAATATAGTTTGAGATTTTAAATTACGTGCAAGGAAAGAACATAGGTTTTGGAATCACTTAAGGCCGTGTTTAGGTCCTTACCCCATTGCTTAAATCAAATGACTTTTGGAAAGAAAGAACTGACTTTTTAGCTTGTTTTCTCACACATAGAATGAGAAACTTAGAACTTGTTTAAGAATGAACTTGAACACCCTGTGTAAAGCTATATACACTATCTGGCATGCAGAAGAGGCTTACTAATGGCAATCACTATCATTAATTATTTTATTTATTAACTGCCTCTTCATTGTTATTTGTGGGTTCTTTAATATTTTCAGTATGTCCCTTAGATTTACACATGGTTTCCTACCATATCCATCTCACTTCATTCTTTCTACAAATATTCAGGGGGCATTCTTAGAGGGCAAGGTACTATGCCATGTTCTGTGAGATGTACAAAACTTTGTCTCTGCCTCAGACAAGAAAATAAGACTGGGACACAGAGTGTGACGAGTAGGAAACAGGATACTAGTAGCGTCGCAGTGCTACCAACTGAAGGTGAATGATAGGATGGTTCTTTGGAGAATACCAAAGGCTTCTACGTAAAGGCAAATTTTAAGTTATGCTTTAGTGATATTTCAGAAGACAAAAAATGGATAGAGAATTCCAAGTAGAAAAAAATTCCATGAAGAATAGAATGGATAGAATGCAGAGGCACCCTCAGGGAATACAGGAAATCAGTTTGCCTGAGGGGAAAAAAAAAATCTGTGTTTTAGAGAAATGGTTTACATACTGCCATGCTAAGGATTCTGGACTTACTGGATAAGCAAAGGGAAACCAGCGCTCTGGAAAGTATACTCATTGTAATATCATCTAGGTTAACAACTCCGTAAAATACCCTTTTGCGTAAAGTGTACTGTCTAAAAATCAACTGATTGAAACTTAATGTACGTATGACATTTCTGAATTTCCTGCAGCCAGTCTATAAGTAAAGCCTAAGCACCAATGATCAGAAGATTAAAAGGCTCAAGTAGTCAAAGTGATGAATTCAATGGAAGACATCGCTACTGTCTGATTCCCAGCAGTGCACATATTTGATGACTTCCTGCCTACTTTATAATATTGAAAAGAGAGTTCTTACAGCAGTGATCTGCAAATTAAGAGCAACCCGTTCAGCCTGTCAACAAATTAAATGGTTGAATATCATGAAGTACTTAGTCAGATATTTTACTAATACTTGCTACAAAGCGTGAATAGCTTTTCATTGTCTTTTTTTTCTTCTCCATTGTAGGAAAGGAAATGTTCCATTCTAGGAAAGGAAACTCTTTTTTTTAACATTTAAAAGTTAAAATATATATGGATATATACGCATATATATATGGATATACACACACACATATAGTATTCATGAAGGCAAATTATTTTGCAAGGGGAAATATGTGATTAAGAAAAAAATAATAATAATCTTTTTATGTATTGAGGAAGAAAGTTGATTGGCTTGGTAAGAATTTTATTTGCCTTTTTCCTTTTCTTCTTCTGGATAACTGATAAGTAGGATGGGTCAAGTTATCCCTAGCAGGAATTTGAATCTGGCTGAAATAAGAGAATTAAGTAAACTTTAATTTATATCATGGCTTAGATAATTGATTCTAGTAATATATAATAAAACAAATGAAATCATTGCCTTATAAAATAGTACAGGATATTGTATGCTATGCTTGAAATGTATTTGGATGTAACAGAGTTTCAGTTTAGATATACATAGCCCAAATTTGTGTTTCATCCTTTCTTTTTAGGAATTAGTGCCCTCAAACACAAGGAACACCTTAGAAACTTCTTTCTATTGTATATTTTAAAATTAAAATGTACAGAGAATTATTCTTCTCATTATGTCAAAATTCTGCTACCCAGACTGTGGTACTCCCTACTAAAATGTCTTGAATATTTTGTTAGGCTACAAAAAGTGAACAAAATATTTTTAGCCAAAGATGTATGTAGATTCCAGTTGAAATATTCTTTTAAAAACTATAATGCATAGTTTTATTACTATCTCCCATGACTGCTATCCTGCCCTACCTATTTTTGTATTGAATACTAAACTCTATCAGATAGTGAGCAAAGGGAAGTTTAGCTCATTGGAAAAGTCAGATGCTGTGTGTACAAGATGGCAACACAGAAATTTGAAACACGAAGGTAAAAAAGTCATTTCAATGGTTACTTTTCTCTGTGTTGTCAGCTAAAGAAAACTCACAAGGAATCAATTAATAACAGATATTATGAAGACTATGAGACTATAATGTGGCATTCAATACTTTTTGCCAAAGAAAAAAGAGACTCTGATCTTTCGATTTGGAGAATACATTTAGCTTTACTCATTTCTATCATATATTCAAATTTAATTCTAATTAATTTAGGTATATGAACCATTAAAATATAAAATGGTATTTAACTTTTAAAACATAAAAGACCATTTTGCTTGCTTCAAAAGCTTGTAAACTTCTAAATATTTCACTTTATTGAGGCAGATGTTTCTTTGGCTATCTCAGTGACTTGGTATTCTAAGATAACAAAAAAGTACATTTAGGATATACAATCATGAGACGTGACTAGCAAGTAATGTGATTGATTTGTCAACAAGCATACTAAGAACTAAACATCCAAACAAGCGTTACATTTCTAAGCAGCCACTATGGGAGATCAGACACATTTCAGTGGTGCTGCCACTGAGCAACACATTTCAAACTTCTCCTTTAGAATGTTCTCAGAAGTAATTTATGAACCATACAAAGCTCAGGCTCATTGCTTTATAAATTGCACCTCATATAGCAGCGATTTGAAGCAAAGCAGAATTGAAATATGTAATTTTCTCTTCTCTTTTATTTACAAAAAGAAACAAATGTTAAATTATTAAGCCCCCAAATAAACTGCTTTTATAAGCCTATTATTTAAATCTAGAAAGACAATTGTAAAAATAATAATAAGAATCATGATCCTTCTTTTCCCCTTAGAATTTGAATAGGGACATAATATGGACCTGTAATCAGTGCCTCACTCATGAACCTCAAGCCTGATGGTCCTGTCTGTTCTCCCAGTGACCACCTTGGCAAATTCTGGTATTTTATTTCTCCTCATTCTTCTCAACCTCTCTTTATCATCTGACATTCTTGATCATCCTTGTTTCGCCCCAACATGCTGTGAGCAGCGTTCTTAAAGGAAATTCCATACCACTCTGCGTCCTTAGCCTTTCTCTGACTTACTGTGCTGTGTCCTCTTCCCCCGTTCATGTAAGTGTTGCTCTACATACAGAGTTACAAACATACTTAAATATTTATTGACTAAATAAATAGTTAAGCCCTCGGTTCTCTGCTCTGTTTTTCTGTGCTGTTTCCCTTGTTAAACGAAATGTTACATGTTTAACTGTCACCGCTTCTCAAATATCAAGTCCCACTACTCAAGCTCGCTCCATCCATATCACTTTCTAGTTATGCAACCTTGATCAGGTTACTTAACCTGAGTCTCAGTTTCCTCATGTGTAAAATGAGGATGAAACTCTTGTCTACCTCACAGAATTATGACCAGAGACGGAACACTTAGGAAGTTTCTGATACATTTCAAGTGTTCGTTATTTCAACTGTTATTGTTTTTTCCTCCAATACTTCATAACATCCTCACTTGGATGTCACACAATCAATTCAGCATATTTTTAAAAAATATAAACACCGTCTAGAACTTGCACCAAAATAAAATGTTATTCTTTCACTTAAATTATGCAAGTACTAGAATTAAATTCTTATTTAATTATTTTTCTCCTACCTTTAGTAGTGAAGGGTAGACAGCAATAGTTCTCTTAAGTTAATAGAGAGGCTTCATATAGATGTAAAAGCTCTGTGTTGCCTTGGGGTATGCTGTCAAAATGCTGTGACCTCCAATTGACAGGAAAGTTAATCAAAACCGTGTCAACATACTGTGTACCCCTAAACTTTCTTATCCTACTGACTTCCCCAAACTTGCTTTTCTTTTGTTATTACCGTGATCACACGTGGGAACACCATTCTTTCGGGCACTGGGTTTGAAATCTGGTCCTTTGACCCTCTCTGTCCCATCCCTTCTTCACAGGCACCACACTACTGATGCTCACTCTTCCATCCCTCTACGATCGCCCTCGTCCAAACCCTTGGCATCTCATTCGTAGACCACTACGCTATACATCTAACTCATCCACCTGCCCTTATCCTCACATTCTACCAATTCACTACACACACACTCATCATGTTAATTTTCCAAAAGCAGTTTCATATTGTCTGAATAAAGTTTTATCATGCACATCATTTTGTACACCTAATACAATTTATTGTACAATGTAAACACTCAAATTTGTAGAATAAATCTCATCTCCTTACACAGAAACCCCCACTGATTGCATGATGGTAGTATTGCCCTAAGAGTCCCATACTGCATCTTAACCATAGTTCTGTGAATGTCAAATAAGGGCAAAGAATAGGAAACGAACATATACAAATATCATAAGTATGACGCCTTGGCTTAGTATATTTTCATTTTAGTCTCACACAATAACCTGTGATAAAGGTACTAACCCCATTTCAGTAGCAAAGAAGTTCAGAGACATCAAGATTACTGCTCAGCTGGAAGGATCCACACTTAGATATGAAGTCACTGTCCTGGCCTCAAAATGTATGCCCATTTTATTCCATTCCTACCTTCTTTTAAGCAGTGTTTTAAAGATGAGAGTTCCTTGGATACATTAGTTTCCTACTGCTTCTGTAACAAACGACCACAAATTGAGAGGTTTAGAACAATGCAAATTTGTTATCTTAGAGTCCAGGAGGTCAGAAACCCCAAATCAGTTTTCCTGGACTAAAATCAAAGCGTTGGCAGAGCTGGTTGCTTCTGGAGGCTCTGAGAGGAAAATCTGTTTCACTGCCTTTTTCAGCTTCTAGAGGCTACCTGTATTCCCTGGCTTTTACCCCCTCCTCACGTCACACCGATCTCTTGCTTCTGTCCTCACATATTTTATGACTGCTTTGAACCCTCCTGCCCCTCTCTTGTAAGGACTCTTGTAATCACCCTAGGCCCGTCTGGCTAATCTAGAATCATGGACCTCCTTTTGCCATGTAGGGTCACATACTCACAGGTTCCAGGCATTAGGACATGGACCTCTTTGGGGGGTCATCATTCAGCCTATTACACTAGGCATGAGCTCTGATAACGGAGCCTGAATTCCCTGAAACCAAGAGCTGGTGATAATTAGATGTCCTAGCAATACCTATACATGGCAACCTTTTGTCAAGAGGTTTTGAACATAATCAAGAATCATTTACCTAAGAAGACAGTTTATTTACTCACCTGCTCATTTATTCTGAACTTTCAGGTTGGTAAATAAAATTCAATTTTGTTCCTCCTGAACAATTAAAAGAAGCTTGAGAGGAACAGGAAGGACACATTAAATAACAATTGTACGTGTGGAAGGACTTATGAGAAAGAGTATACTTGCAACTGCATTGAACTCAAAACAGAAATGTCAATTTTTTAAAGTTTAAATGTAAAATCAGTCTACTCCTGACTCATATTTCTTACAGACTTAGCATGTTTTTTACCATGAGGGTCTTTAAATTTGGACAGTTTATTTTTCAAAATGTACTGTGTTCAAGCATATATTATAAAGTTAGTACTTCATTATATTCCCCATCAGCAAAACAAGAAGTCTAAATATGTTTAATGATTCAGTTTTTGCATATCATAAGAACACTACTTAATGGTGCTTGAATTAACCAAATAAATGGAACTAACTGATGGCATCCCTTCTTAATGATACTGACTTTTTAGGCCATCTCTTCTGCTTCGATCACTCTCATTAGCCCAGGGCCACTTGCCTAGGACGTGCCCTCTGGCATTTCTATAGATCAACGAAATGGGGACGCTTCCATGCTAACTCAGGGACAAGCAGCTTTTCTGTGGTCTTCTGACTTTTTTTTTTTTTTTTTAAGATTTTTTGATATGGACCTTTTTTTTTTTAAAGTCTTTATTGAATTTGTTACAATATTGCTTCTGTTTTATGTTTCGATTTCTTGGCCGTGAGGCATGTGGGATCTTAGCTCCCAGATCAGGGATCGAACCCGCACCCCCTACACTGGAAAGTGAAGTCTTAACCACTGGACCACCAGGGAAGTCCCTGACTCCTTTATTTCTTCTACCCTGAAAATCGTCAGTCTTTCAGGAGTGTTTAATTTACATTAAGGGTCATAAATATACACTGGTAGAATTTTGCTACCTAAGAACTCTGTCATATTGACATAAAAGCTTGATGAAACATGTACAAAACTTTTACTACAAATAAAAATACCAATATAAGTCCTTTATCTTGATAAACATATTTAAGTATTATTATCTCAAACATCAACGCTGTATAAAGAAATATTGGCACAAAATGCATGGTTAAAATAAATTGAGAAATGCATGTTATTAAACTATAATAAATCCACAATTTTTTAAAAAGTGTGATGCCTGTGTTAGAATATTTTAGTCCATGAATAAAGCTGTTAAAATCCTTAAACATATATACTTAAAATAATAGCACTAAAAAAGAAAGTCTTCCCCAGACTTTCTGAAAATCAAAGAACAAAGGAAAATGACCTTTTAGACAGATTAAAGACCTAAAGGTGAATATTGAATTATATGTTTTTTCCCGAGTTGATTTAACCTCATGTGAACAATAGTTGTCTTGTAAACGGATGTATACGAACTTTAGAAACCAAACTTTCAAATGGAATTTATTTCAGTTATGCCACAGACTTGAGGACATGTCACACTCATTCCAAGAGCTATTTGTTACTTAGAAGTTTAAGTGTTCTGACCAGTGAAAAGTTAACAGCAAAATGAAAAAAGCTGAGGATAGCATGGTTTAAAGAATGCCAATTTGTAACCCAAGGGATAGGTACTTGCATACTAATTGTAATGTTCCTGCTGTCACATTCCCTTCAGCTTGAAGATCAGTCAGAAAGAGAAATTCAGCATCATCTGTGACAGCCAGACAGTGGAACAAAAAATGCCAGTGAAGAGAGCTGCTGTTTAAAGCTATTTTTGTCTCAGATGTACAAATGAAAACACTTGAGTCTTCATTAGTCTCGATGTTTTGTTTCCTTCATTTATGATAAATATGCTAATTGTTGTCTTTCCTCCTGATTTATTTTTTTCTCCTTTCTCCACTGATTCCTTCTTCTTTTCTAAAATCCGTCCACAATGCATGGCTTGCCTGTACAGTTAATTCTTTATACTTGCTAAGATAAAGAAAGGCTACAAAGTGGAGAAAACCCACTGAGCTCCCTTTATGTGAAGCTTTCCCAAATTATTAAATGTTCAGGTTAAAGACATAAGATATATATGATCCTTGCAAAAACTATTCGTTGTTGCAACATGGATTGAGAAATTTGAACATAGATATTAACTGTGGGGTAAGGCAGCAGCTGTCACTTCCTGGAGCACGCGGGCTCCTTGCGTGAATCTCTTGCTCTCCAGCAAACCGCTAATTGAGTGTGGAGAGCTCAGTTGTCAGAGCCCACATTTTTACATGCAGTACAACTGGTTCTAGCGGGCACAGTTAGCAAGATAACTGGTAGCTTTCACGCAGTTCCCATCTGGCCTGGCTCTTCTCCGGACACATAATATGGGGACTGCTGGCCTTGATGGCACTCGTTTAACGAAGGAAATCAGCCAAAGCCCCATGAAACACTAAGTGTGATTTTGGCTCCAGATACACAAGTGAATTTCAAGGCAAGTCATACACACACAAAAAAATTACCCCGACTATGCACCACAATTTTACAGGAAATATATGCGAACACACAATGGAGAAGAGCCAGACAAAATCTTTGTAAAGTTCCAACTAAAATCCAAATAAAAGGGGAAAAAAAGAAAAGTGAGAGAGAGAGAGAGTGAGAGAGAGGAGGGAGGGAGAAGTACACTGTCCATTTATTTAAGGTAGCACTTGTCAAGTAAATTCAACCCAGTCAGTCTATTTTTAAATCAGCCAGCCCCTCTATCCCCCAATTTTAATTCAATAGATTTTTCTTAACATTTATATAGTTGTGTTTCTAAAAATTTTAAACCTCTTTGTCAGTCACATCTAACATAAGAAATGTCCTATTTTTGTTTGATAATGTACAAAATTGAAGAACCACTGTCTTCTGAAAACTTTCTATTGAGTAGAAATTACTACAGTTTAACTGTTATTTAGAGGAAATATTTGTGTGACGTGTAATAAACTCTATTACAGGAAAAACACCCTAAAATGTATTTGAAATGTTTATTACAGATGTTGCAAAACATGAACAAAGTATAAGCATATGTATATTGACTCATCCATTCCAGGAAGAATTGTAAAAAGAGTTTGGGTTACAAGCAGATACACCTGTGTTTGAACTCTAACTGCCTATTAATGCATGTGTGATGTTACACCAGTTATTAACATTTATGTCTTCTTACTCATTGGTAACATGGGATTAAAACAGACTGTCATTTTGAAGATTAAATGAAGTAAAGTATGTGACATGATTAGCACAATGTGGTATAGATTGTAAACATTCAGTACATTGCTTTCCATTTTAGTGCTATTATAAAAATTGTCTTTCAGTTTATTCACATATAGAAATTACTCTTCCAAAGAATTACAATCAACCTCAAATTTAAAAATTTGAACAGCAAATTAATACTGTTTCTTAAAAGAGCTGCATTTCACCTAACTTCTGAAAAATAAATACTGCCTTACAACCAACCCTTCCTTCATATCAGGTAGTCAAAATTGAACCTCTCAAGTCAAATTTGAAATCTATTAGAAAACAGTGAGCTGAGGGCATTCCAGGCATTATCACACACCAGCAGGGGTATTTCTTCAGAGGGTTGAAGGACAACTTTTTCCTTTACAACAATGTCAGTATTTCGTGTACCTTAAATATTACTAGAATATCCTAGTATCTCCACTGATATTCTATATCTATAGAATATCTATAATATTTTAGTATATCTCCCTAATTCAAAACATTATGAATTTTTTTTTGTCCTTGGTTCTATACCATCTCCCAGACTTTGCTCTCTTTTTTCTGTTTTTACTGCTTCCCTACATTCATGATGACACTAAGAATAGCTACCACTCATTTGAACACTTCCATTTCAAAAAGACTCCTTTACATCCAACAAGTCCTTCCCTGAATATTCCTTTTGCTTTGGGCTTAAGCAAACTCTGGCTCTCCCTGAAGGACATGGCTTGCTTCGGTGCCTTCAGAATGGATGTTGTCCATTTCCTCCAATTTCACATGCTCAGGGTTGAGAGTGAGGTCCCTGGTCTGTCGCTGCCTAGTGATTCTTTTGCATCATTTCTCCTCTTTCCTCACCCAAAACACACTCTGAAGTTAACACAATTCAACTACACCTTTAGTAACCTTCTTATCACGGTCATCTACCAGCGTCTTGAAAGTCACTGCACTGCTTCCATTGAAGGCTTTAATGCCTGCCACTATTTGGGGTTTGGCCATTCAGTCATTATTTATTTACATGTCCAACAAATATTTCTTGAACCAGACACACTGTTCTTGGTGCTGCATAATAACATATTTTCCTGTCAACAGACAACTTACATACAAATCGGGGAGTACATGTTCATTCTTGAACGATTCTGACTAGATTCTACTTCTCAGGGTTTATCTTTGATGGCTGTTCCTTATTCAGAATGGGTGTACTGTGTGGCCAGACTAGGGATCAAAACTCTCTGCATTCTTCATGGACATACCTCCACAGGTACTAAGTAGAAATTTGAGTACCATGCTAACCACCAAATTTCAATCTATAAATACACACAACATTTTAAACACGTGCGTTTTAAGCAATCATATAATTTTAGCACCATTTGATAGAATCCCTAATACTTGACAGAAGACTTAATATTTGACTCACATGAAATATAATGTAAGCATTTTACAGTAACGGTTTTCATAGTGCACACAAGCTCTTCTACAGAAAATCAGATCTTATGTCGGGTCCCATTCTGCATTTATGAAAGATGGAAATGCAACCTAAATCTTTAAAAATGTCCATTTGAATGAAAAAAAAAACATTTCAAAATGGCTTCACAGGAAATCTTGTGTCCCCAGGATTTAGTAGATCAAGGGAGACAGGAGAATCAGTTGCCTGCTATTGGGGAAGAAAGTAAAAGAAATGGGAGATAGGAAATAAGAGTAATGGGAGGTAGCAAGATGAGTTCCCTGTCATCATAGCCTCCCCATGTAGCCTCTACAAGGACAGACATTACTATCTGAAAATATAACTACAACTGCAAGAGCAGAAGGGCGCAGAGTCACTCCTAACACAAATGATGAAAACTGCAGCAAATCACACAAAGTAATAGAATAAAAAAGCTTAGAGATCGAGTCACACTAGCATATATGCTAGTAGCATCTATGTATGTAGCATAGATGCTACATACATCTAGTCACCTTGATATGCAAAAGTTTATAAGAATGACTGGATGGGAGACTCTATCTTATTATCAATCATTTTAATAGAAACCTTCAATTAGACCATTCCTTTCCATAACGAAGTCATTTGCACATCACACCTACATTATCCAAAATTTTTCTTCTGGGTAGCCGATGCCTTCTGTGGATGGCGGCTTATTTCATCAGGATCTTTGTTTATTAAGGGGAATAATGCATGATATATTTACATCTCAGAAAGTTTATATCTCAAATCTGATTTATTATTTCTACATCACATCCCTAAAAGTATACCTTCTTTAGAAGACTTAAGTCAATAAATTTTTTGACTGCTTTGGAAAAGATATTACTCTGTCCTGACTGATTCCTAGATTTAAATAAATCAACCCAGAACTGGAAGCACACCAGTCTAAAGAGAAATAAAGGCTGTCTCAGAGTAGGTAAAGACTTCTCAAAATACTATAAATAAACATTTTTAAAATCATCACATGTTAGAAATCCTTAATCAAAACTTTAAAAAAACTTTTTTAAGATGCATAATTATGAAATGGACAATTCTGGATACTGTGAAAACTTAGAAAATAGTTCATTCGTCATTATTGCTATCATGATAACTCTTCAGGAATAGACTAGTGTAATGCCGTATAAATTAACAATTAATATAGCTGAGAAGAAATTCACGAGCCTATGTAGAACAATGAGCAATCTCTCTCGTGCCTTTATTAGAATTCAAGAATTTGTAAGTATTATT
The DNA here is from genome assembly GCF_949987515.2 of Delphinus delphis. Taxonomy (NCBI): domain Eukaryota; kingdom Metazoa; phylum Chordata; class Mammalia; order Artiodactyla; family Delphinidae; genus Delphinus; species Delphinus delphis. Next base: position 175,098,209 of record NC_082683.1, read on the forward strand.
AACACTGTTGGCCAGATTAATAATTTGCTGATGTCAAATTACTTCCCACTTTGATTTGCTATTGCTCTCTACTGTGGAAAACATTATATAATTCTCGTTGACCTTTTGCAGTTTAATTCATGAAGCAAAGCTAATTTAAATGATATAATTCAATAAATACACATAACTCAAATATTACTATAGGTTATAGAAGAAAAAGATCACAATGCTATTGTCAAGGGTAGATGCTGTTTCCACAGGTCACCAACTACAGAAACAACAGTGTGTTCTGAAAATATGGATACACTTTTAACCAACCAAGGTAAGATCCAACTAATAATAGGTTTAAAAATACCATGATTAAAATAAAATCATTAAATTCTGAAAGTTGTAGTCATGTTATACAGTATGAGTTTGATCAATATTTGAAGAATGAGATTCCCAAAACTCACACAAATTTATACAGGCCCAAAGTTTAAATGGAATTAGGTTGGGTCCAAAATAAGACAAGATGATAGAAATTCCAAACGTTAAAACAAAAAGAAAATCCCAAATAGGAAGTGATAAAGTTGTCATTTTCTTAGACTCATTATCATTTGATGTATATCATGACTACCTTTGTTACAAATTGAAAGACACATACAAACTATTGAAAAGTTGAAAATTTAAATAAATCACTTGTTTTTCATGTCCTGCAGGCTAAAATAAAGTTTAAGTATCAATATTTATTTCAAATGAGTTCTTACTTTAGTGAATACAAAAACATATTTAAATGTGTGTGTATATATTCATATGTACATTGTGGATATATATTTTCAATTAATATGATGGCTTAATAAGGTAATTTTGGTCAATTATAAATAAAACATCTAAGAATTTAATACAAAATAGTCATTTACAAAGATATGTAGAATTCTGCTTTTGTTATACATAATCCTGCTTGGCAGTATTTCTGTTTCATATGGGATAGAAATGACATTATAGAGACATACATAGAAAATGTTTGAAATGCAGTATTGTTTGTTCTAATCAAATGGCATTTCCACTTTAAATTTATAAAGTAAATATCAGAATATTAGAAAAGTTTAAAACATGGTAAAGCTGAATAAATTCTTCATGGCTGTTTATCTATATGCACAATTAGACTGAAATAGACAAAATTACACTTTCATTTTATGATTCTCAAATAACTAATTCCCGAAGCATAGACATAAAATAATCCACAGTACACCTAGAATCCAACTCAGGACATATATTAAAGATGTCAGAGATACGGAATTGCATTTTTGTAAGCTTCGAATGGCGTGTCTCTTTTTTCCTTAAATACATAACCAGCGGGACAGATCAGGTTTGCTAAGAGCCTCAGGAAGGTATCTGCAGGTGGAGAGTTGGCTGGGACAGCACCGCAGAACAGAGACATGGAAGGTGTTAGATGAAGGCAAATGCTTCCACCTGCAAACCTCCTGGGATTTTGTACCTCACGCCCGCATAAAGCAGAAAAGTCATAGATTCATCTGCAAAGCTGTTTGGTTTTTGCTTTTTATGAAACCAGAGAAATAGCTCTCATGCTTTTTCATGCTGTAAACGGTTAAACGACTTACCATATGACCTCCTTGTCTTGTGACCTGAGGATATGTCTCGCATGTATTAGTGTGGCTTCCGCCACCTATTGCTGACCTATTCTACCCATCAGCCCCTGCTGTGCCTAAGCAGTAGCCATTCCCTCCTGTAGAGAGTCCTCAGATGACATGATAGTGATTGTATGTACCATATTATTCCAAAGTCACTCAACATCCTATGAACATTCAAATTGTATGTATAGGGTAGATGAGTAGTTCAACAATAGTGTGTCCAAGACAGAGATAACTAGCCCCAGTTTTAGTTGTTTATTCTGTTCCCTTGTGTCCAAACAGAGCAATAGGAGGAGAAAAGAAGGAAATGGTTGTTAGTTTGATGTAGCCCTGCATTAAAATAGCAGGTGGGAAGAAAATAACAATAGTCTCTTGATCTCTAACTTCCTGTCTCTGGGATGCACTGAGATAACCCTCACTGGGAAAAAGCTTCATATGCTTTAATGACACACAAACAAAATAGTGCCAGACATGAATCTACAATATTCTTTCAGTATTATTGCTTAATCTCCTATATAAAATAGATTTTAGTCTAAACTCTGTTTAGACCTGTCCAATTCACCATTGTTTGGACCTCATGGAAAATTTTAACTGTGCTACTAAGAGGATTTTTATAACCCAAATATGTGTCACAGAATCTCAGAAGCTTCTCAGATGTATTTTTAAATGCAAGAAATGTGCAGTTAATTGAATTTTTTATAGTGCTCACATATTAACAACATCCACACTCTCCAATATTTCTACTGAGAATTTTCATTGGTACCTGAAAACCCTTTGCAGTGACCTGCTATTTCAACTCTATTTCGAATAATTAAAAGCTTGTTAAATCTATTTTTAATAGTGTTTTTAGACACTTTAATCTTGCTCCATGAAGCCCTTTTCTATTTTCTCTCACTAATCTTCACTTTCCTTCCAACCTGCAGCAACCTACGAACAGCTAACTTAGGCCCCTTTCCCATACACTTTTTTCCGATATTTTCTTTTTTGCTGGTCAATTTTTCCTTTCCCCCAATTCTCCATAAATTTATTTCTCTCTACTTTGCGACCTGAAGGGTCAGCCCTTCAGCACACAGCCAGGGAGGAGCTGCTTTGAGCGCAGGCATGGGGGCCCCCATGGCAGGTGGAAGAGAAACCCACCAACGTGTAGGAAGGCAAATCCCTCTGAGCGACAAATGCGCCAAAGGGTGTTTCCTCCTCAGAGAAACACAGTCTCACTTATGATCAGACACTGCCATCAGAAGGCTCCAACTGAAACTGAGTAACACGAACTGAAAGGACTGGCTTAGTTCAGGCAACTCTGGGAATTTGACAGTAATCTTTCTAACCTGCTACCTCTGTAGAGGCCCACTCTTAACCATCCTCGGCCTTAAAAGATTTATTAGAAGCATTACCTTCCCAAAGAAACTCTAGGAGTGCCAAAGAAGATTTCGGGGCACATTTTCGGGGCACATTTTAATGTGGAAACTAGAGAAAGGAAGAGTCTAAACAGGTGGTCACAAACTTTATTTATGAATGCAACGAATAATAAATGTGTAAATTTGGCTGAAAATAAGATAATGGGAAGAGGTGGGACCTATGAGAATCCCAGACTTCAAGTACTACCTGTTATTATTCAATTTAAAAAATGCTAATTGTAGAAATACAGATATAAATGTTTTATGTTTATGACTACTGATCCAAAATAAAGTTTTCTAAAGTTAAAAACTAAAATATATAAATGTTATATTTAGAGGGATGATAAATATTTGTCACTGAATCCTCAAATGCTCACCCTATACAACGTACTTGTTTTGGTCGTATGACTGCACTGTGTGATATAACAAATTTTTTCTCATATATCTTATAGCTGGTCTAGATGCTTTTTGAACATTCCTAAAATCAGAGTTCAGTGAAGAAAACGCTGAGCTCTGGCTTGCCTGTGAAGACTTTAAGAAAACAGAAAGTGCAGAAAAAATTGCTTCCAAAGCCAAGATGATTTATTCTGAATTCATTGAAGCTGATGCCCCTGAAGAGGTGGGTGAAATATTCCACAATAGTGAATATTTATCTGCTAACAAATCTGCTCCCCACTGAAAGGCGCGAAGTCCATCTTGAGGGAAATTAAATTGTCACTATGTATTCAAACAGAAAATGTTGGTAAATTCAAAAAGAAGTTCCTTACCGTGATCCTCTGGCACTGATTCAGCAAATATTTTAAAGCACCTTCTATGTGCTTAAAGGTTTCTGTTTTCTGAGCACGACACGCAGGCTCTTAAAAATAGTCTAATATGTCAAAAATTAACAGCTCTACAGAAATCCTACTTAAACGTGCTGCTGGATTTCAAATTCACTTTCATTTTCCCTTTTGTAAACCACGGAGGTCAATTTGGAATAAAATTTTTAAAATCAAAAAGGTATGTATGTGAGGGAAAAAACAACTACTAACCAACAGTGTAAATTCTTTACATTTAGTACTTTGGAGACCGACAAACAGCATATAATAATGTCTTCCCTTCCAAAAGAGGGGTTTGCTTACCTTTATTTCGTTGATGGCTGTTGGGCTGCACCCCGCTGGCCTACGAGGCCTGCACTTGCCCAGCTTCAAGACAAAAGAAAGAGCCCGGACTCAGCGAAAGAGTCATCAATGGTTTAATGGATGGCGGAGCTTAAATGTCTGAAGCAAGGTCCTGGAGCGACACCCCACCATGTGTGGTGGACGGCGGGCAGGACGTGGTGGCCGACGTCGCAGGGGAGTCGGGGCGGGGGGGGGGGGGGAATAGGGAGGTTACCATTTATAGGGGGAATTGCCATCAGCTTGGCTCACCGGTTACCAGGGAAACCAGCAGAGGGGCAGGGCCCTCTTAGCCCCTCTGGCTAAGTACCTTCTTGGGGCAGAGGTCTTCCCTTATTAAACTATCAAAGGGGAGCCATTCTGATATAAAGATTAGATCACTAGCTGGGGCTGAGGGGCAAGTATGTAGAAAGGGCCTTAGAGAGAAACCTGCAATGACTCCAAGAATAGACCCCATAAAGTGTTTTATGTGTGTAACATCTCATTTATATTTGACTTCATTTCCAGAGCCAGACCATGATCATCTCTGCATACCCCCTTAATGTTTAACTATATATATATTTTAAAACTTCTTTGATTCCTCACTAAATATAACATAGGCAGAGAGTTTTAATGCATAAGCGGCAAACAGGAACCTATATGAAACTACTAGCACCAAACATAAACCACTAGCACAAGTCATCATCTTTCCCTAGAGCTGAAATACCGATATCCTCCTAAGTGACAGTTACTAAATTCTCTAATCCAAAATTAAAATTCATGGTATGAGAAGTTATTGTACTAGTGAGAACAGAGGACAGCATAGATGAAAGGCAAACATTTCCGAAAATCTAGGGCATAAAGTTGCCGTATCAATAGTTCAAGTTTTAGATGGACATTAATTACTGTAGCATATATTGGTAAAGTATAACATCACAGAGATGTGAAACAATTGAAGCTTAGCCTGAAGTTCAAAGGGGGAAAGAGAAAAGAACATAACTCCTGTGGAGCTATTTCAACATTCATTTCCCAGTCACTATCTAAAAATCAATAAATAATTCCAGAAAACTGAAAATGTATTATATAAGATTTGTCAAGTTGATTAATGTCTCATTCCCTAAAAGGCTTTGAAATCAACTCTAGACATATCCTACTTATTGTGGTATTGGTTTGAAAGCCAGATGTTTTTCTTCTTTATGAATCCATCTACTGAATGATTATTTTAAGACAACATTCTCAAATATTATGTATAAAAAATCTTCTAGTAAGAAATGTAATCTTTTAATTATAGCTGGATTCAAAGTTACAATATATAATAAATTATCAATTTGGACAAAATAGTTTTGTTTTTTTTCCTAATCTTCCCTTCCAAAATAAATTTATATGGTAATAATTTAAAAAAATAGTACAGCTACTACTTTAGGACATAAAACTTTCATACTTTTTAATAATTTGTCCATCTAATTAATTTTTACTACATGAAATATAATTAAATTTATGGCTGCTTTTCAAATAATAGATTACATTGTCTCCTTGAAGTGTCTAAAGAGGTTATTATTGGGTATGACAAAATTCTCATTGAAGACAAAGAAGTGTGTATATACATTTACAACAGTCATTGTCTTCCCAATTATTTGCCATTAATTATTTCCAATTCCAATTACTAAAGTGCATTTGTCTCTTATATACCAATTGCAGTCTTCAAGGTATCTCTCTATAGTCCATCAGTTACACATTAAACATAATATGACTGTTAGTATGATTCATTAAATGGAGTTATTTTTGAGTGCCTGTTCCCACAATGAAGTCACAGAGTAGAAGGGGAGATTGACATGTGATAAAAAACAGTCAAATACAAAATAAGCAATTTAATAATTTAAATAATTAAAGTTTGTTATTAGCACAGTGGGAAAGAGCGATTAAGTCTATCTGGAGAATTTAGGGACCGATTTGCCAGGTGGTTCACATATGAAAAAGATATGTCATTAAAAATAAGCAATATTCATCAAGAGAGCAAATGAAAAAAGAATATTTCAAACTGCGGGCACAGTGTGCAGCCTGGATGTACAAAGCTCCCTAGCGTTTTCCAGAAATCACAAGCATTTGGATACTGCTAACAAGAAGCAGGGGGATAAGGCTGGCCAGGCAGCAGTAGAGATAAAGAGAGGGTGGGAAGTAGCTTAGATTTATCTAGTAGGTGGGCTTCACATGACAAAGTGGTATATTTGATATGGAGGTTGGAAAATATGATTTTCCTAAGTGGAAAATTAATTCAAGAATGAGATTCATATGACAGTATTCTCCATTTTTCTATATTCAATTATAGCTGTAAAACTGACTCTCATAAAGAATCAAAATTATAACCAATTTCCTTGGTAGAAAACCCTAAAACAGAGAACAATGACAAGGTCACATTATCCAGATGTCTATTAAATCCCATTTAGTTTCTTTTCAACTTTTTATGTCTTTATTTCCTCACCTACAAAGTTGCAAGCATGACAATAATTGTTAATTGATGCAAATAGACAATTTACAATTAGACTATATACTAAATTTACCAAATGATCCCTATCTATAAATTGATGTTAATAATGGTTCTCAGTTTCCTATTCTAATAGGCAAAACTGCACACAAAAATTGAAATTTCAGGTCTCTATGAGAGATAATAATAATCGCACTGGACCTCATGCCCTCTCCTTTACAGTGTTACCATCTCTCTGGTTTCTACACTAATCATGTGATGCAGTGGAAAACCTGAAGGTTAGAGATACAGATTCAAATCCTGTAATCTTGTGGTGATCTATTTCACCCCTTTGAGCCTTAGTTTCTACATCTAAAAATGTATCTCTGAAAAAGCATGTAGCAACCACACAGGAGAGATGAGAATGATGAATGAGATCAAGTGTCTAGGGTCTACATGGGGCAGAACAGGTTTTAAAAAGTGTAATCCTTTTTTTTTTTTTAGTTGGAGTATAGTTGCTTTACAATGTTGTGTTAGCTTCTACTGTTAATCCCTTTTTTCTTTACACAAGTCACTGTAAGTGCTACTGAATCTACCGGAAAACACCCATTAACTAACTTCAAAGAACACTTGAGGAAAAGCCACAAAAGACTTGATAAACGTATATATGTGAACACAAATTAGAAAAACATGACAGCAAATCACTAGTTTCAGATAGAAAGAGCTACTCATTGAATGGATTGTACCGAAATATTTTCAGAAGGTACTGCAGGAAAAAAAAATAACTGTGAGCCAGATATTTTGACTAAGTGATTTGAAAATGAGAAAATTATTAGATAAGCAATATATATTTTAAAGTGGGCTTACTTTGCACACAGTAAGAACTTGTGAGTGGCAAAGAAAAAGAATTCTTAAACTTGTATTTATTCTTCCTTCAATTCGGACCACTAATTTCATAATATTTGGAAATTTTCAAAAAAATATTACTTGGTTTCAAAAGAATGTAAATCTTCAAAAAATTAAATAATATTTTTATATTCAGCTAAGACACTGACATATTTTAAGTATTTATGTTTTATTTATATCATTTATATACATTATGTTTGTATCATCACTCCCTTATATTAGAAAGAAAATTGGTCAGGATGGAAAATATGTGATTAAAGAGACAACTATGTTGATTGTCATTCTGTGAGATTAGAAAATGTTCCAAATCATACTACATTGTAATATTGAAAACTTAATATAAATTTAACTTCATAGTATGACCAATCCAGGAACCAATACATTGGCAGTTTCTTAAGTAAAAAATATTAGTATAAAATATTTAATTCCTAAATGTATTTATTAAATGTGAGGACATCATAACATGAAACAGAAGAAACTACAGTCATAAAGGAAAAGATGTCTTAATGGGTTGTGCAGGACGCTTTTTCAAATACCTGTCTGGATTTTTTGCTTTTATTTTTATTGTAGTACAATGTTATTTATTGACTCGTATTTTTATTTCACATCAATAGGTGCTTATTCTGTGCCTATGATTCACCTTCATTAGATAAATTCCCTCCATTGGAAGGGAAGCTGGGTCTAGGCAAGAGAACAGGTAATAAACACAGAAGTATAATGCAATGTTTTGTGTGAATGAGGCAGCTCGATAAGAAAATCCAAGAAAATAAAACAGGTTGAAACTATAGTTTGGCTCAAAAGAAACTTTCAACCTAATTGGGTTAAAAAATGAAATTTCTAGAACTGATTTCTAGGACTAAATTAAGTTCTAATTTCTAGAACTTTGCTATTTTTTTCTAGGAAAAAAATAGGAAAGCAACAAATATTTAAGTGCCAAAAAAAAAAAAAAAGAGAAGTAAGAGGTGAAATTGTTTGCATTATACCTAAAAGGACATAATGATTGAATAGTTCTGAGGCAGGATATTGAGATAAGGCCTTTATTTTAAATGAGGTTAGTTTTAAACTGAGTCTTGAGGGAAGAGATAGATATATGAATTCTTGGTAGAGAGAAGCCCATGGGCAACTAGAGGCATTTCCTGATATTACTGGAATGCCAATTTTGTATCTTCCATTTTGTATTCCTATTTTCTTTGCATTTTTTAAGTGTCACTTCCACAAGGTGCTGATGTTATTTTGAGTCTTGGTCCTGCCCCACAAGTTGCTGCTTGCCAACAGTGCCCCCCAGCTACTGAATCACCTCCAGATAAAATGTTTGCTTGTTTATTAATTTCCTAAGTTTCTGTACACTAATCAATAGATAGGTGTCTATCACATACCAAGCACCTTGCTGGTGCCACTAAGAAAAAGACAGTCTCTGAATAAATAAAGCTAACCATCGTGGTGGGAAAACTGTAGTATAAAAAGGTAATTACAATAAACTTCCATGAGTGTTGAGATAGGGAAACACAGGTGATGTGGTCTCATGCAACAGAAAAATCCAAGTCTAAGGGATCAGGAAGTGTACCTCAAAAGAAGTTAATTAGTAAGCTTTGGTCAGAAATTTGAGTGTAGATGAAAACAAGACAAAATGGGAGGAGGGAAGGATGATAGTAGTGGAAGTGGAGGTCAACCAAAGGACCCACTGGTGCCTAGAAGGCTAGTCCAGTAGTGAAAGAAGCCTAGTACTGGGTGCCTTGGAGTATAAGTGCAGGCAAGAGCACCTCCTGCAACCCAGTGATTTCTGCTCCTTATTTATTTTGTCTTAAACTAAAGGGATCTCTTAAAAAGGAAGAGACAGAGAGACAGAGAAAGAGACAGAGAGAGAGAGAGAGAGAAAGAGGAGAAGGAGAAGGAAAAGGGGGAGGGAGAGGGGGAAAGAAAGAAAAGCAGAGCTAAAGAAACCATAAGCCACATCTGTCCAGGACTTTTACATGGACTGTCTGATTTGATCACCATGTTCACTATCTTAGGGAGGCATTACAATCATCTACCCTATACAGGTGAAAAAATGAACTGAGCCTTAGAGAGAAAATGATGGGTCCTACAGTCATTAAGGTACACAGCTCATGAGGACATAGGTCTTCTGCCCAGGCTTTTACATGTTAAACTCCTTTCTTAGATCTACCACTTATTTTCAATGTTCATGACACAGCCTGGGAACCTTGGTGTTTACGCTAAAGGCAAAAACATAAAATTATCTTGTCACACAGAGTCTATCTTCCTTTCTGTCAAAAGCTGTATTTCTCTTCTCATATTCCCTCTAATTTGTATAACTTCTTAAACTATAAAGCAAAACAAAGTGGCAGGAATATTTCTTCTAATAACCTGCAGTATCATTTTGGCCCTCTGAAAGAATGATTGCTGCATTTCAACTCAAAAACAAAATGCTCAGCTGTTTGTTTTTTATTGAAGTATAGGTGCTTTACACTGCTGTGTCAGTTTCTGCTATATAGCAAAGTGAATCAGCCATAGGTATATATCTAACCCCTCTTTTTTTGGATTTCCTTCCTATTTGGTCACCACAGAGCACTGAGTAGAGTTCCCCATGCTATACAGTCAGTTCTCATTAGTTATCTATTTTATACATGGTAGTGTGTATGTGTCAGTCCCAGTCTCTCAATTCACCCCATTCCCCCTTCCCCACTTGGTATCCATACTTTTGTTCTCTACGTCTGTGTCTCTATTTCTGCTTTGCAAATAAGATCATCTGTACCATTTTTCTAGATTCCACATATATGCATTAATATATAATATTTGTTTTTCTTTTTCTGACTTACTTTACTAGGTATGACAGTCTCAAGGTCCATCCACGTCTCTGCAAATGACACAATTTTGTTCCTTTTTATGGCTGAGTAATATTCCATTGTATATGTGTACCACATCTTCTTTATCCATTCCTCTGTTGATGGACATTTAGATTGCTTCCATGTCCTGGCTATTGCTTTTTGAATTTGCACATGTCCCTGCACTACTTAATCTTGGATTAGCATGGTGGGGTTGGTGAAGGAAACCAGTCAATCTGACTCTCTTTCAGCTGCTCCAGATAACATTTGCTATCTACATCTATTTTTAACAATCCATATCCATCATGCTTTTATATGTTATGATCACATATATTTGATTATTTTTTCCATTTCTCTTGTCCAATTTAAGGTATTAGTACTGCCTCCCATCTCGTGTCACTTATTTCTGTCTTTAAAACCAATCATAACAAAAGGATACAGTCCTGTGCAAGACGGATTCCTTCTTGACGTTACAAACTTGGCTATTCTCAACTTTTATAGCCGCCCTTGAGAATATATTTCAGGATATTCGTGTGCGTTTAATGATGCCAAAAACGAAGTAATACTAGAGGTTTTAGTGGTGATTAAACAGAATTATGTAACCAAAAACATGATTATAGGCGGCTTTAATTTGAATAGTAATTTTTAAGCTCTGTTGTGAATGAGGTCTAGGAAGCTGCCTGCCCTATTTGAGCAAGGCGTTTTACATATGCATGCACACACTTTTTGCATAATGACAGTCTCCTGCTACACTATACATTCTAAATGAGGAAAAGTCTATCTCATTTGAATGTGAGAGCTCAACTGAGAACTTTTCATTCAAATTATGTAAAAATATATAAAGCACAGTTCAGGGTCACAAGAGAGCCAAAAGGTACAGTTTAAAATGCATTCTTCCTGCTAAAATAATTTGTTGGAAGCCAAAAGAATTTAAAACTGCTAGTATAGAAGTGAGGAATTGGCTTGCATAACTTGCAGTTATCCAAATCACCTGAGTATTAAAATATCTCTGGCTCATTATAATAATATCGTTTTTAAACAACCATCACAAACACCAGTCAGAAGGTAGTCATTTTAATGCAATGGATTGTTGTCAATGTCAGCTGTGTCAAGGCCTTTTCAAAATTGACAGGATTTAAAAGCTGCTAAACAGCTGCGATGACATCTCAGCTGTCATTCCATGAGAATCACAAGCCTAAGTCTTGTTTTCTGAGATTGGCAGTGCAGTGGTCTCAGATAGCTAAGGTAATTCATGACCTTTTGAAAAATAAGCAAATTAAAGGTATTTCTCAGTATCCTTGAAACTTAAGTGTATCCGTAGAAACAAAATGCAAGTGATTATTCACATCGGTAAATAATATAGATATAACTGTGTTTATTTCATCAGTCAATACGACATTCAACCCATGCTCTGGACCTACTAATTTGAGATCCTCAGACAAGGCTAAGCTTCCCTGTAATTCCCAAGCAGCTCAGGAGGGACTCAAGACCACACAGTTGGAAGGTCTGCATCTCTAGAGGGTTACCACCTGATAAGATGTCTGCCTTCAAACTACTCCAAGATTAACATCTCCTCTGTTCTTACTTTTTGAGATAGAAATTGATACAACTCAGCCAAAAGTCAAATTTGAGATAAATGCAAAGTTGGGGGTGCAGTTCGCAGACATGCCTTCAAAAGTGATTATATTAAAGGAATGTATATGTCAAAATATATATTAGGCCTAATATTTTCACTTTTGTCCTGATACTGAAATTTCAGGGAAGTCAAGAAGAAAAGACAAGGCACCTTGGGTAGACTATTCTCAAACCTCACCCGGATTGACTCCTCAGGAGCATTTAACAACGGTGATCACCCTCTCTTAACTGAAATACTATCTTCAGTTGGCTTCTAGGACTCAATTTCTTCGTCTCTTACTGACTCCCCCCCTTTTATAAAAATAAATTTCTTTATTTTCATTTTTATTTATTTTTGGCTGTGTTGGGTCTTCGTTGCTGCACAGGGGCTTTCTCTAGTTGTGGCGAGAGGGAGCTACTCTTCATTGTGGTATGCGGGCTTCTCATTGTGGTGGCTTCTCTTGTTGTGGAGCATGGGATCTAGGTGCGCAGACTTCAGTAGTTGTGGCACGTGGGCTCAGTAGTTGTGGCTCGCAGGCTCTAGAGCGCAGGCTCAGTAGTTGTGGCTCATGGGCTTAGCTGCTCCGCGGCATGTGGGATCTTCCCGGACCAGGGTTTGAACCCGTGTCCCCTGCATTGTCAGGCGGATTCTTAACCACTGCGCCACCAGGGAAGCCCCTTCACCACTCTTTAACAACTTATTTTGCTGTTCCTACTCATAACCCAGCACACACTATCATGAGAGGAGGCAGTTCTCCTCTACTATCTGCTTACATTTACTCCCCCAGTGATCTCTTCCAGCCCTCTGGCTTTAAGAGGGCATCTCAAACTTAAACAAATCTGAGTCCTAATTTTCTTAAACCTTTCTTCTACCTGAGTCTCTCCATCTCGGTTAATGGCAACTCCATCCTTTTTGCTCTGGCTAAATAGCTGATAGTCATACTTGGTTCTCTTCTGCTTACATGCCTTATCCAACCCATCAACACTCTGTCATCTCATTCTTCAGAATATTTCTAAAATCCAGTCATCCTTAAAGATTTTGTTCCTCATCCCAGCTCATAAATATTCAATCACAAGTTCCATCTATTCTACTTTCTAAATACCTTTGAAATCTATGCATTTCCCTTCATTCTCTGTGACATGACCCAGCCTAATCCACCATGATTGACCACCTGAATTTCTGGTATGACTTCCTAACTTTTCTTCCCTTTATCCACACCTAGTTGTTATACCATATAGCAGCCAGTGATATGTTTTTTTCAAACATGTGTTTATTATCAGTACTGTACTTAAAATTCTCCTCATTGCTCTCAGGTTAATTAAAAATTATTTAACAAGACCTATAGAAGTCTATGTGGTCTGGACCTTCATGCCTTTCCAGACTGTTGCCCTTTTCCTCCTGAAAACCCACTGGGCTTCTTCCAGTTTTCCCTCCCATGTCCAAGTCCCCTCCTTAAACTTATATACCCATAATAATACCTTGATTCTCAGCTTACAATCTCATTTCTTTCAAAAAGCTTTTTTTTCAGAAGGTGTATTTTTCCCTTTGGATTACTTTCTCAAAATCTGTCTTCTTGTCTGACTTTCAACATAATCATCTTTATATAGTCAGATCTTAGCGTAATTCCTAAGCACCCATTCAGTGAAATACTTTAAATGAATAAATTACAGAAATGACTAGCAAGAAACAACTACTTTTTCAGATGAGGTGGGTTTTTTTCCCCAGAAAAATAGGGATGATAATACTATCCATCTTACAAGTGTGTGTAAAGTAGCCATATAAAGACTTAGCACAACAGTAGTAATATCTGATGAATGTTAACTATTATTATTTACAGTTAAAGTAATCATCTTTAAACATTCTTAGGGTTATTTTAGAGATAATGACATTGCTTAAATATTTGAAAATGGGAGAAGACACAGTCACCAAGGAAAAAAACCCAGGAAGAGAAGACTTGGCCAAGAACTTAGATAATGCATATCTGCTCTGCTCATACTTTGAGGGACATGCAGAGAAAAAAGAATTAATGAAAAAAATAGGGAAAAGATAGCAGATAAAAGATAGGTAAATTCCATGCCACAGGCTACTGATTTCCCTTTGTAGTGACAAATCTTCTCTCTCTGATTATCAGATTGAATACTTAACATTAATAGAAGCCATTGTATCCAAATCTGTTTAAACAAGAAATCAAATTTCTTAAGATTTTTACATCAAAATAATGTATGATGATAAGGAAATTACAGTGACTTTCCGTCTGTGATCAGGGAAGGCTTCTTGGAGGATATTCAACTTAAGCTGAATCCTAAGGGATTTAGGATAATCCGTACAGAATAAAACTGTGGAGGCAAGTGGGATTTTAGATGGTGAAACAGCATAAACGAGGGCTTTAGATACAAAATTCACTTTCGGAACAGAACGTAGACCAACTTTGTGGATATCACCAAAGATAAGTAGGAGATGATTTCAAAACAACACTTTGAAGTCCAGGTAGGAGGAAGCTCAGATGCCAGGGTAAAATGTTTAAATTTTATGCTATAGAAAGTGATGCCTTGTCAGCTGAACATTCATATAATGAAAGTGATATTTTGGTGAAACTGATATAGTAATGCTGTCCACAGTGTGTAGAAGGGGAGGTATCAGGTAAGAGGTAGATTCCATGGTTTAGGGAAGAGATTACATTATAAAAGGTTAAACTGGAGAGATAGGAGTGAGAATGAAAAACAGCATTGTGAAATTACAAAATAAAAGGTGAATAAGGAAAGCACATACACACACACACACACACACACACACACACACACATACACACACACACACAGAGGGAGAGAGAGAGAGAAAGAGAAAGAGAGAGCGAGGGAGAGAGACCAGAGGGTAAAAGAGGTGGCAGAGATGATTCTTATGTTTCCAGCTTGAACAATTTGGAGGAAAATAATGACATTTATACAAACACGTGGGTGTGATATTTTGTCACTGACATTAAACTGAATTGCCAAGACGCAGCTTCAAAAGACTACTGATTATCCCCTGGGAATGGTGTCTCTGCTCATCACTTAGCTATCAAGAGCTGATGTTGGCAGCTTCTTGGCAGGAAAACAGGCAAATCAGAAAAGTGAGAGGGATAAGTCAGAAGTACAAGCTTAGTGTATCTGAACAAATCATAGTAATTATCAGTATCATATTGAAATGGAATAGTTCTGCTTAAAATTTTACCATGATTTTTAACAAATGTAGAGCTTTTTTCCACTTTGTTTGTACAACATGCATTTATTGAATCCTTACACTGTGCAAGGCATAGTGAGGGGCAGGCAAAATGTCAATCTTATCTAAGTAACCCAAAGCCCTTTCAGAGGTCAGAAAAGGGGAAAAAATCTACAAGTAAACCTCACAAGGTAGATGCTATTTGAATGTAGTCTTAAGGACATAAAAGGTTGTGAAAGACTTAGGTGAGAAGGAGTGATTTTCAGCTAGACTGGGATGGTATGGGAAAATATTCATCCATAACAAAATATAAGAAATTGGAGGGGCAGTGTCTACCTTAGTGGGGATACAGGGCACACGGAGAGGAGAAAAATGTATAGGTTTGGACCATATTGTATAGGTCATGAATGCCAAGATCAGGGCTTTGGGTTTTTTAAGTAGGGAATGAGGAGATACTGAAGGTGTTCAGTTCTGATTAAAATAATAAGGCAGCACTCTGCACCAGGCACACACTGGCCCTGCTATCAGTGGAAACTCACCCAATGACTGAAGGCCTAAAGGAGTTAACTTGCGATATTTACCTTTATGGGGGATATAAAGTTCAACAAATTGCAGATGACACCATTAAAGAACGAACAGCATAGTTGAAGGAGGAAACGGGCAACATATATTCTCATATCCCCACAACACAAGATAGGATTTATGAAACAGATTATACTAGATGTTCAGAAACCACTACAAGATCTTGGTAATACCCACTACTCATTGATTCCGTCCATGAGGCAGGCACTATACTAGATTCATGACATGTTATCATGCCACCTCCCCGCTCAGAACACTTCAGTGTCTTCCCATTGCTTCTAGTAGAAAGATAAGAACCCCTTACCAAAGCACATAAGCCCCCCAAGACTTGGCCTCGGCCTCCTCTCCCAACCTAGTCACAGGAACTTTTTTCTCACACCCTGCACCCCTGCCATGCAGGTACGAGGCTCTTCAAACACAACCAATTCTTTCTTGCCTCAGGGATTCTGCATTTGTTTATTGTGCCAGAAATGGTCTTCCCCAGATTCTTAGAGAACCTGCTTCTTCTCATCGTTCAAGTGTAAATATAAAATAGTACTAGTTATAGTATTAGTATAATACTAAGACTACACAGAAAGTATATAGTATTTTCCCCAAATATAGAAAGCACCTGGCACATAACATACCCCAAAATATTTGTGGAATCAATGATTTTATGGATCATCTCACTTTAATTCTTGCAACCACTCAGTCAAGAATGGCCAAGCTTCAAGATAAAAAAGCAGAGCTTGAAAATATGAAAGTAACTCACCCCAGGTCAGCAACATCATAAGTGTTAGAGCACAGATTGGAAAACTATTCTAAAATCTTACCAGTACGCCACACCATCTTCCTGTATGAAGAAGCAGAAATTGATTCCTTCGAGGAAGTTGCAGCATTTCATCTGGAACTTTGATGGAGGACCTGAAAGGATGATCAAAGAAATACAAAGCAGATGTAATCTGGATCCCTGAGTAGCTGAAATCGCTAAAGAAAGAAAATATCAGTGAGCAAATAGTAGTCTTTGATGATTCTTTTCAAAATAAAGTTTTTTTCTTTTGTTCTTTTCCTACAATAATAATACTGAAATAGTTTGATATTACTTATCTCATTTAGTCCTTAAAACACTCTAAGACAGATGTTATTATTATCCTCTCTTATACCATAGAAATCAAAAATTGAAGGAAACTGTAGAACTTGCTTTACTCATATGAATAGCAAGTAAGTAGCAGAGGAGAGATTTGATTGAAGGTCTACCTGCCTATCTTTTAACTTCAATTCAATAAACATAAATTGTTATTTATAGTCTTTTACCAGACCCCCAAATTCTGGCATTTTTATAGTCTCCCACATTTTACCAAGAGACATTATAATTCTATTCAACAAATATTTACTGACTGCCTATTATGTGGCAGATAATTGGCTAAGTGCCAAGAAATAAAATGATAAATAAGACAGATATAGCACCTGCCTTTGGTGAGCTTTGAATTTTAAGATTCAAATCTCTTTCGCGCTTCATGAATATTTCCAGTTTAAGTAAAACAACTTGGATGTGAAATTTTCTGCTTCTCAAAATATATCCTGGAATATGGGTAGAACTGGACAAGTATCTCCACAAGGTTGGGGCATTTTACAGATTTGCAGGTGAATGATGTGTTCAATATAATAGATCTCTATTACAGCTTGCTAAGAATAGTTACATGTGGTAGTGCTCAAGGGACAAGAATATATATACACACACACACACGTATATATGTATATTCCATGGGAGGCATGGTGGTCTCTGAAAGGGGGTGTTATTTGGTCCATTTTGGCAAACAAAAAGAAATACAAATTAGGATGAAAAGCAGCATTATGGGAAACAACACGGGGAGGTATGGAGAATGGGAATGGATTGGTGAAAGCCAACCTAGTAAATTCTAATTATTGCTCTGCCTATGAAAAGTACATTTTACATATTAAGGTCAAAGTACTAGAAAGAAATCTAGGATGGGAGGGAAAAGAAATCTAAAATCATACAATTTCTTGTTTGCCTTTCACTTTGCCATTTTTTGTAATCTCAAAATAAGGCTTGACCTCTTCTCTGTCAATGCCAACACTTTCAACCTAGGAAATGTAATTAAACTGAACATGTGTTCTGCATTCCAGAAAATGAATATGTGACCTCTCTGTTGTTTAGATTAGATTAGATTAGATCAGATTAACTTTGTGTTTAGAAAAAAAATTCAAATCATATGTGTATCTACCATCTGTTTAAACCACGCGTTCTTTGATTAAACTAACGCAATGAAATTTGTTTCCACAGATTAACATTGACTTCAGTACCAGGGACCTCATCTCAAAGAATATTGCAGAACCAACTCTCAAATGTTTTGATGAGGCTCAGCAGGTGATCTACAGTCTGATGACCAAGGATTCTTTTCCTCGATTTCTAAAGTCAGAGATTTATAAGAAACTGGTAGATAGCAAACAGGTTGGAAATCATAAAAAATGGCTCCCTTTCTTGTAAAGAAGGTAAATGACAAACTAACCATCAGATTATAATTAGGGGGAAAACAAGTGATAGGATAGATCAACTCAATCACTATACTTCAAGGCTAGAATGTTTTAAATATACAAACACAATGTAAGTTTTTCTAGGGTTTAGAATTCATGTTTTACTCCAATAGAAAAATAATATTTTATATCTGAAGCCTGAATGTTTAAGTCATTTGTTTAGAATGTGTTTATTTTATCAGGTACTTAAAAATCTCCTACTGGGAGAGTACAAAGGAAGTTTATAGACATATAATACACTCAAACCATAAATGGATATTCTTATGACATTATAAATTCAAGAAACTATATATCTTCATGTTGCTGCATGGGAGACTGTTTAGCATCATATAGATGATTTTAAATACCATTTGCATTAGTCAAAACCTCACTTCTGTAAAAAGAGAAATTCTAAACCAAAACATAACCCTTCATTTAGTGTATCAACGATTCCTTTTCAACCAGGATCTGATAATGTGGTGGTTATCTAAACTGGTATAGCCCTCAGATTAATGAAAAAGAAAAATGGCATATATATATATATATATATATATATATGCCATTGATCAAACTGTCAAAATAGATCACTTGGTTTAATTCAATGACACACATAGGCATGTATGAAAAGGACCTTGAGGGTTGGGAGGATTGGTTTTCTTAGATCAATACAAATATAAAGGAATGAGAAGGAATAAGGAACATGGTTAAGTCCTTATTTGATGAACTGCATAGCAGTGACTATCCCATAAAATAAAAAATTACTGCAATATTATCTACTCAAATAACTGTGGAGTTAAGTATCTATTCACTCCTTCAGCACTGGAACTTGTTTATAAAACTCAAAGAGATTTTTTTAAATGCAGTTATTTTGAGATGTTCCTAAAATTGCCCTCTTTCTACATGTAAATGTCCCATGATAATTACGAATAATTTCACGTCCATATGAAAAGCTATAAAGATTCAACAGATCTTCCATGTTTCCATTTTATTTTCACAGATTTATTTAACTTTGTTGATATCTGTATTTTGCAGATTATTTGAACATTAGAAAATGCAGGAAAAATAGCAGGATTTATTTTATGTTTCTACAAACCATTCGATAGACAAAATTTTGTCTCCCCTTTGTCTTGAAAAATAAACATTTAAACACATCATGCAAACGGAACATTCCCTGGACACTTGCAAATTCTTTAAAGGAAGACATTATGCACACTGATTGTGAATATTCAGTCCCCCTTAAGGCGCACTTAATGGAAAAAAGCTATATATACCCTTTTCAACATTTCTTTTGAAGGTTCCAACCTTAATTTAGTCTCTACTTAAATAGGAAATTTAAAAAATTATTCCTAGAGATGAAAAAAAAACTTTAAAAGACAGAAGGGACCTTAGAAATTAAAATCACATCCCCTCCTTTTAGACGTAAAACCCCGAGATCTCGGTTATTTCTTAAGGGCACGTGCTGATAAGAGGCAGAGCTGGTAGGAACAGTGCTTTTCCCACGGGGCCACAGCCAGCACCTTGTTCTCACAGCAGCAGAGGAATCTCCTCCCCATTAGAACTGCCGTGGCCTGAGAATCTACTATCCTACTCATCCTCAAACACCGCACTGTTCCTTTCATTGAATATGCAAATTGACCTTTTACCATCAGTTTGCAAATTCCTTCTTGTTGTCATACAGCAAGACTTCCTGTTCAGAGACTGCCTCTCAGGTTTTCTCTAAGAATGCACAGTCAGTCACAAATCAAACTTTCACCACCTAGAAGCAGATGATTGGCAGTGGGTAAAAATACAGTGGGTGTCAAAATGATCTGTTAAAAAATTGGATGTTGAATGACCTCTAAGAGATCCCAACCAGAGACCCTCACCTGCAATCCTTCCTTCTCACCTCCTGAACTCATTCCCCATCCCAGGCTATAATTATAGATGTTCTGACTTAATAGAACAGAAAAGAAAACAATTGCAAGTTTTGGGAATAAAATCAATTTCAGGTTTTTGAACACTTGGTAGTGAGGAATTTTGGTAAAACATCAGATGTATATCTTTCATATGTTGTTCTCTGTATGTCTCTTTCACTCCATATGTTACTTTATTCATCAGTTATCACTGATGAGTGATTTTATGGATGGGATTTTTAAATAAAAGATTAACTGGCAAAAAAAAATGAATAACATTAACACTCCTGGTAACATACTTAAATATTCATTAATGGTGTAATGCCATTTTCTAAAAATATTTACATCGGTTTTAAAAAATGAAGTACTTATATTAAAAACTAAGCTAAGCAGTAAGCAGTAATAAAATTACAAGATAGTGACATAGATAATGATCTTCAAATTATAAGAAGAGTTCTCCCAAGCACAGTGTTTTCTATTTCCTGACAGAAACAGAATATTCCTACAAAATATATTTTAAAGCAATTTATGTTTGCCCTCCATTAGATGAGACCTAAAGAAATCAAATGAGATACATATTCCAAAAAGAATTTTAGCTTCTTTAACAATCCAATGTGGAGCTACGATCCATGAATTTATCTAAAATGCTTTTGAATTTATTTAAATATCAAATAGTGAAAATTCATCAGTAACGAGTACTGATTCCTATAAGTTTATGCAAATACCTTGCATAGGAAGGATATATTTCAGCCTCAAAATATAATCAACAGATTTTTTTTTTTTACTAATACTATATTATAAAAATCTAAAACCTTTAGGGCATTACAAACATGAGCTAGTGTCAAACTTTATTTTCCCAAACTTTTTTTTAGTCTGTGTTTATATAGAATTCATTCTATTCGCCTTCATTGTTTTACTTTTTTCTAGAGGTTTCTAATTTTGTGTGAGGTAGTAACTATGTGTATCCATAATTTTCCTGATGAGAGTACATGCTGATATAACAAAAGCAAAAAAAAAAAAAAAGTGTTTTTCTGTTTCCTTTCTAATATCCTTTCTAATAAGCTTAGTATCATCTTGGCTTTTAAACAAACAGTAGCATTCTGGCCCATAACTTTGAAGAATAGTCTGGATTTATTTTCCAATATTTCAAGAAAAGGTCAAATCCATTATCCAGGACTTGAAGTTTAGATTAAATGGATCTTCCTTTCATTTAAATGGAAGCTGATCAGCTAATCTTCCAAATCCTACAAGCCATGTCCTAAGTTAAGTAATCAATACGAATCATTGTTAGATAACTAAAGAGATCCATTTTAAAAAAAAAAGAAAATGCTCTTTAAAAACAAAAACAATTTGGTCTCATACATTTATTTCCGGTGCAAAAATTCCATTTCTAACCTTCACCCACAAAATCCCTATATCAGTTTCACCCAATTATATCTAATGTGGGCCTGATTTGCTTCCCAACTACACAGTCTTGTAATTTATTTCATGGTGATGCCAATTAATTTAAAGTGAACTCTTCACAACTATGTGAAAAAGGTGGGATGTTGTCACAGCAGTAGTCAATTATTATATGAATAAAGAGTCACTTGCCCTGTGTTTCCCTTATTGTTTTGTCAGATTTGCCATTGCATTTTAATGGGAGAGCATGGGGAATGAATATTAAAGGAAAACTATTTACTTTAGCTATGCCATTTCAGAGGAATTTAATATGTTTTATTACAATTACTATTTATAGTGTGCATTTGAATGTAAAATATATATGCAAAATTAATTATAATCATAATTGAATAGATATTAGTGTGTGTCCAAGTATAACAAACAGAAGGTGGGAAAATAACATTTTTTAAATGACCTAATTTCTTTAAGAAACCACATCATTTTCTTCTCCTTATTTCATTTAAGATACAAAAATTGGATTGGATGCCTACTAGAGAAAAAAAAAAACCCAATGAAGTTTAACTGGGTTATTGTTTAGCCATTGAATATTTATGCCTTGTGTTGTATCCAGATTGAAGTCAGCAATGAATATTTCTGAAAAACAGAAATCTGTCTTGTTAAATTCACATTTTTTCCTGGGGTGATGATTGTTTAACTATTCCTGGATATCTCACATAAAACATCATTTCATCAACTTATATTTTTACAAATAAGAATTTTGAAGTGGTTAATTTTTTTTAAAATATGGTGTGGTTTCCTTATTCTGATACTTTTATTCATTATGTGCATTGGGGAAAATAAGTTGCAAATTAATTTTGTGAATGATGATGGCTTAGATATAAAATATAATAAATATCTGGTTCTTTTTAAAAATAAGAAAAAATTAAAATTTTCATAATGTAGGTATATTAAATATTCTTGTATTTGCTTCATATATTTTAATTAAAATATCTTACTTTAAAAGTTTCAGTTTTAGGTCTTTAAAAAGTAAATATTTTTGTGAATAATGCCTTTGAATTATTGTTTTTGTTCTTCTCTCCAAATATGTCATGTTTACCACAAAGACATATCATGAATCAAAATCATAAGACTGGTTTTCCTTACTTCTTATAAACAGAAAAGACAGAGGAAATTCCTATTATGTATTAGAAAAAATATATTTTGAAATTAATTATTCAAAGCAGTATTTGTTAAAGGTCTGAACATGAATCTTTTATGGGATCATACCAAAATCCATTATTAAAAACCAAGAGCACTTTGAGGGAGATTTAAATGTTGAATTTATGATTGAACTACTAAAAATTTGCTTTTAAAGCATGTTTATTGTAGAACAACTCTATAGATTCCTTTATAGGATTTTCTTTTTTTGCTAGAAGCAGTCTTTTAAAATGAGTAAACAAGCCCCAACACTAAAAGATTAAAGATTGATTGGAAACTTCAAACAATGAGCCCTCACTGTGTTTTAAGCCAGATAAAAGCCATTTTCCCAAATGTAGTTTTTATATTAAGTGGTAGAAACCAATGAAGAGTGAAAAGTAGCATTACATAATGGCTTGAAGTAAATTTAGAACTTCATTGAGAAATCTAAAGTTACATGAATATACTAACATATACATAGATCCTCTTAAGGTACTCTGTTTCTATCTTTTGAAAGCATTAATTACTTATTTCAACTGGTCATTTTTAAGCTCATATAAACTGTTTCATAATACCTCCATTTCAAATAGGAGTAAAGCCTCAGAAAAAAATGCAAGCAAGTATTAATCAAATTAGAAGACCTATTTTCTAAATCAATAACTTTGAAAAAAGAGGCTAAATGTAAGCAAAACACATTTATTTTCTCATTCTGTAATTAAAATTAAAATGCAATTATTAGCCCTGAAACATAAAAGAACATTTCTTCAGTCAGTATTGAAAGACCATAACAGTCTATTTATGTGTTTAATTACTACTGTCTGATCAGTTGAGTTTTAAGAATTTCCCATTGAATTAACAATTCTGAGGTAAGCAGTGTGGAAAACACAAGAGGTTTTTTAAAGTCTTCAAAAAGTGTACCATAAACTGAAAGACAGTAGAATTTGGACAGCAGCTCATAGCTTAAAGCATTTTCACAGAGAAAAGTAAGTTTTTGCTTTGTGCAACATAATATACAATTAAAAGAACTATGGTATAAATGTTAACTGCAGGATAATGTACAGGCAGAGTACGTGTTGATAATTACTATCACGGTATACAAAATATATAAATATAAAGACACGGACGAGTTAAAACGCGGTCAGCTGAGACTTGGAAAAGAAAAGTTGTGGACCAGTGTGTGAAAACGCAGGGCCCACCTACCAGAGAGGAGGGCAGGGACCGCGCCGAAAACCACGGCGCAGGCGCACTGAAGAGAGCCGGCTGGGAGAGAAACAGCGAAGATCACCTGCGGTTGACGAAACAAACGTAACGAGGGTGGATTTCAAGATTTGGGCCTTGGAAGAATAGAGGAATCATGCTACAACTAACAGAAATATCTTGTAGAAAAGCAGAATGACTGAAGGAGGATGACTTAGGTTTAATGTTAAAGGAATTCCATTCAGCAAGTGAAGTTGTAGGGCTGCCTGTGTCCCGTGGTTTTGAAGGATGTAAAAGAAATGCACGCTTCTCCTCTTTCAGCTTCCACCAGCAGTTACAAACGCTCAGGTCTTCCACTTCGAATGAAACAGCCGTATCTTATTCTTCGTCCCTGCTCTACTTCTACCATAGTTTATACTCTTCACCTCCAAGCATCATGGAAATGTGTGGTCTGCACGTGGCCTTCACTTGCTCCTCTCCAATTCGCTATTTAACTTAGTACAAGAGGGGCTTCCGTCACTGGCGCTCACTTTTCCCTGAAATGTCATGGCTGTTTGAGATTAAATCTGGTGACCAATTCCCAGCCCTCTCATGATGGCCGTTCTGTGGAACTGCACACTGTTAACTACTTCCTTCCGAATACTCGACTCATGGGATCTCTGTGACACCGTTTCCCACTAGTGCCCTTGTTTCCTAGCTGCTCCTGTTCCATCTGCTTCACAGGCTCCTCTTTCTCTGCCTTCTCCTTAGTTTCCCAAATTCAGCTTTCCATTCTCGTTCTCCTTCCCAGTCCCAGGACACTCTCCTGAGAGCATCCACAGCCCCAGTCTCCATCACTACGAATATTCTGACTCCTGAGCAATTCAGATCCTGTGAGGTCCAAAGCTTATACCGTATGGAGGGTCCTCTTTAAGAAACGGAACACAGAGTTCTGAATACAAAATTAGTTTAAGAAGTGAATACATACTTAGAACAACAACAACAACAAAAAAAAACCACATAATTTTTAAAAGGCTGACAAATACCACAGTACCATAGAAACCAAAAAAGTAACACATTTTCATTAACTGTCTGACACAACTCTATATTTTACTCCATTTTCATTAATTGTTTGGTAATATGATAGAGAGACTAGACAGATAAATCACTCTTTCATCTGGTGTGGTTAGTCAGCTGCTGTTTCTTATTACTGATATTTGGAATGCAAAAAAAAAACATAAGACCTCTCACCCAGATGAACGTGCTGTGTGTAATCCTCTTATAGGTTTGTGTCCAATAAATGGAGGAATTCAGATAAAGTTCATTTCTTAAATTCCCTTCAAAATTAAATTATTTTACATTTATAATTATGTGTTTCAGTATCAAATATATTCATAAAAGAAAAGAACTTCTATTTTGATCAAGCATTAGTAAAAGTCACATCTTTCACTCAAAGTTTTTCACATCTGGATGATTCTAAGAGTTTTCCACAGAACAACTCGTGGTCCCATACATTCAGACTTTATTCCTCCTCCGTGACCCACGTTTCTACACCAGGCAACCCGGGACACTTGGCCCTGCCCCTGCACGTTGTAACGTCAGGTGAGTTGGCACAGAGGACTGTACACGTGTGCCTGAAAGCCTTTCCTGAACCAGGATGGCTAGCACCAGGATTGTGAACCTCCCAAACACTTTATTCTGAACCCAAACTAGTGTATCATCATTGCCTTTCAGGCAGATCCCCAAACTCACCCAGCCACTGTCAAGACGGAAAGTGTAGTGGAGGGAAGTCAGAGTAAAAGGGGCAGCAGTCTTAGGCAACTGTGGTTAAAATACCTTTTATTGCTGCAAATTTTACAAGAGCACATGACCTTGTGAACCCGTTGTGAGGGTCCCTCCCAGAGTCATGCCAGTGGAGTGGCCCAAGTTTGTCTAATCCGGACGCACAGCCCCACCGGGCTGTTATGCAAACATCTCATCATTGAAAATGATGTGGCAACTTTATCTCCAGGCAATAAGACCTTCGCATCCTCTAGTATTCCTTCCGTTACTGGTCACCCATCATTGAGATACCTGAGTCTAAAGGCAAGGAGTCATTTTAACAGTTCTCCTTTCATCTCAGATCTAATTAATCGATAAGTTCTACTGATACAATTTATTTCGATCACCACTGTCACTGCTATAAATCAGGGTCCCATCATTTTTTCTGCCTTTCCAACAGCCACCTAACTGGCACCCACTTTGCCAGTCTTACCTCACTGTGACTCACTTTTGTATTCTGCCAGAAAGCTTTCTGAATTAAAAATCCTAACAAGACACCCTCTTGCTTAAACCATTAATGGACACTCATTATGCACAATTTCCAAGCTTCTTACTCTGGCATATAAATTCCTTCATAACATAGTTCCTGCTTTCTTTTTTTTTTCATCTTTATTGGAGTATAATTGCTTTACAGTGTTGTCTTAGTTTCTGCTGTATAACAAAGTGAATCAGCTATATGCATACGTATATCCCCGTATCCCCTCCCTCTTGCGTCTCCCTCCCACCCTCCCTATCCCACCCCTCTAGGTGGTCACAAAGCACAAAACTGATCTCCCTGTGCCATGCAGCTGCTTCCCACTAGCTATCTATTTTACATTTGGTAGTGTATATATGTCAATGCCACTCACTCACATCATCCCAGCTTACTCTTCCCCCTTCCCGTGTCCTCAAGTCCATTCTCTACGTCTGCGTCTTTATTCCTGTCCTGCCCCTAGGTTCTTCAGAACCCTTTTTTTTTTTTTTAGATTCCATATATATGTGTTAGCATACAGTACTTTTTTTTATCTTTCTGACTTACTTCACTCTGTATGACAGACTCTAGGTCCATCCACCTCACTACAAATAATTCAATTTCGTTTCTTTTTATGGCTGAGTAATATTCCATTGTATATATGTGCCACATCTTCTTTATCCATTCATCTGTTGATGGACACTTAGGTTGCTTCCATGCCCTGGCTATTGTAAATAGTGCTGCAGTGAACATTTTGGTACATGTCTCTTTTTGAATTATGGTTTTCTCAGGATATATGTTCAGTAGTGGGATTGCTGGGTCGTATGGTAGTTCTAGTTTTAGTTTTTTAAGGAACCTCCATACTGTTCTCCATAGCAGCTGTATCAATTTACATTCTCATCAAGAGTGCAAGAGGGTTCCCTTTTCTCCACACCCTCTCCAGCATTTATAGTTTGTAGATTTTTTGATGATAGCCCTTCTGACCTGTGCGAGGTGATACCTCATTGTAGTTTTGATTTGCATTTCTCTAATGATTAGTGATGTTGAGCATCTTTCCATGTGTTTGATGGCAATCTGTATGTCTTCCTTGGAGAAATGTCTGTTTAGGTCTTCTGCCCAGTTCTGGATTGGGTTGTTTGTTTTTTTTGATACTGAGCTGCATGAACTGCTTGTATATTTTGGAGATTAATTCTTTGTCAGTTGCTTCATTGGGAAACATTTTCTCCCATTCTGAGGGTTGTCTTTTTGTCTTTTTTATGTTTTCCTTTGCTGTGCAAAAGCTTTTATATTTCATTAGGTCCCATTTGTTTGGTTTTGTTTTTATTTCCATTTCTCTAGGAGGTGGGTCAAAAAGGATCTTGCTATGATTTATGTCATAGAGTGTTCTGCCTATGTTTTCCTCTAAGAGTTTTATAGTGTCTGGCCTTACATTTAGATCTTTAATCCATTTTGAGTTTATTTTTGTGTATGGTGTTTGGAAGTGTTCTAATTTCATTCTCTTACATGTAGCTGTCCAATTTTCCCAGCACCACTTATTGAAGAGGTTGTCTTTTCTCCATTGTATACTCTTGCCTCCTATATCAAAGATAAGGTGACCATATGTGCGTGGGTTTATCTCTGGGCTTTCTATCCTGTTCCACTGATCTATATTTCTGTTTTTGTGCCATTACCATACTGTCTTGATTAGTGTAGTGTTGTAGTATCATGTGATATCCAGGAGCCTGATTCCTCCAGCTCCACTTTTCTTTCTCAAGATTGTTTTGGCTATTGTATTTTGGGTCTTTTGTGTTTCCATACAAATTGTGCCATTTTTTGTTCTAGTTCTGTGAAAAATGCTACTGGTAGTTCGATAGGGATTGCACTGAATCTGTAGATTGCTTCAGATAATATAGTCATTTTCACAATGTTGATTCTTCCAATCCAAGAACAGAGTATATCCCACCATCTGTTTGTATCATCTTTAATTTCTTTCATCAGTGTCTTATAGTTTTCTGCATACAGGTCTTTTTGTCTCCTTATGTAGGTTTATTCCTAGGTATTTTATTCTTTTTGTTGCAATGGTAAATGGGAGTGTTTCCTTAATTTCTCTTTCAGATTTTTCATCATTAGTGTATGGGAATGCAAGAGATTTCTGTGCATTAATTTTGTATCCTGCTACTTTACCAGATTCATTGATTAGCTCTAGTAGCTTTCTAGTAGCCTCTTTAGGATTCTCTATGTATAGTATCATGTCATCTGTAAACAGTGACAGTTTTACTTCTCCTTTTCTGATTTGGATTCCTTTTATTTCTTTTTCTTCTCTGATTGCTGTGGCTAAAACTTCCAAAACTATGTTGAATAATAGTGGTGAGAGTGGACAACCTTGTCTTGTTCCTGATCTTAGAGGAAATGGTTTCAGTTTTTCACCATTGAGAACGATGTTGGCTGTGGGTTTGTCACATATGGGCTTTATTATGGTGAGGTAGGTTCCCTCTGTGCCTACTTTCTGGAGAGATTTTATCATAAATGGGTGTTGAATTTTGTCCAAAGCTTTTTCTGCATCTACTGAGATGATCATATGGTTTTTCTCCTTCAATTTGTTAAAATGGTATATCACATTGATTGATTTGCGTATATTGAAGAATCCTTGCATTACTGGGACAAACCCCACTTGATCATGTTGTATGATCCTTTTAATGTGCTATTGGATTCTGTTCGCTAGTATTTTGTTAAGGAATTTTGCACCTACGTTCATCGGTGATATTGACCTATAGTTTTTTCTTTCTTTGTGACATCTTTGTCTGGTTTGGTATCAGGGTGATGGTGGCCTCACAGAATGAATCTGGGAGTGTTTCTCCCTCTGCTACATTTTGGAAGAGTTTGAGAAGTATAGGTGTTACCTCTTCTCTAAATGTTTGATAGAAGTCGCCTGTGAAGCCCTCTGGTCCTGGGCTTTTGTTTGTTGGAAGATTTTAAATCACAGTTTCAATTTCAGTGCTTGTTACTGGTCCGCTTATATTTTCTATTTCTTCCTGGTTCAGTTTTGGAAGGTTGTACTTTTCTAAGAATTTGTCCATTTTTTCCAGGTTGTCCATTTTTTTGGCATAGAGTTGCTTGTAGTAATCTCTCATGATCCTTTCTATTTCTGCAGTGTCAGTAGTTACTTCTCCTTTTTCATTTCTAATTCTGTTGGTTTGAGTCTTCTCCCTTTTTTCTTGATGAGTCTGGCTAATAGTTTATCAATTTTGTTTATCTTCTCAAAGAACCAGCTTTCAGTTTTATTGATCTTTGCTATTGTTTCCTTCATTTCTTTTTCCTTTATTTCTGATCTGATCTTCATGATTTCTTTCCTTCTCCTAACATTGGGTTTTTTTGTTCTTCTTTCTCTAATTGCTTTAGGTGTCAGGTTAGGTTGTTTATTTGAGATTTTTCTTGTTTCTTGAGTTAGGATTGTATTGCTATAAACCTCCCTCTTAGAACTGGTTTTGTTGCATCCCATGGGTTTTGGGTCATCGTGTTTTCATTGTCATTTATTTCCAGGTATTTTTTTTATTTCCTCCTTGATTTCTTCAGTGATCTCTTGGTTATTCAGTAGCATACTGTTTAGCCTCCACGTGTCTGTATTTTTTACAGTTTTTTTCCTGTAATTGATATCTAGTCTCATAGCGTTGTGGTCGGAAAAGATACTTGATATGATTTCAATTTTTTTAAATTTACCAAAGCTTGATTCGTGACCCAAGATATGATCTAGCCTGGAGAATGTTCCATGAGCACTTGAGAAGAAAGTGTATTCTGTTGTTTTTGGATGGAATGTCCTATAAATATCAATTAACTCCATCTTTTTTAATGTGTCATTTACAGCTTGTGTTTCCTTATTTATTTTCATTTTGAATGGTCTGTCCATTGGTGAAAGTGGGGTGTTAAAGTCCCCTACTATAATTGCATTACTGTTGAATTCCCCTTTTATGGCTGCTAGCATTTGCCTTATGTATTGAGGTGCTCCTATGTTGGGTGCATAAATATTTATAATTGTTATACCTTCTTCCTGAATTGATCTCTTGATCATTATGTAATGTCCTTTTTTTGTCTCTTGTAATAGTCTTTATTTTAAAGTCTATTTTGTCTGATATGAGAATTGCTACTCCAGCTTTCTTTTGATTTCCTTTTGCATGGAATATCTTTTTCCACCCCTTCACTTGCAGTCTGTATGTGTCCCAAGTCTGAAATGGGTCTCTTGTAGACAGCATATATACAGGTCTTGTTTTTGTATGCATTCAGCCAGTCTATGTCTTTTTATTGGAGCATTTAATCCGTTTACATTTAAGGTAATTATCGATATGTATGTTCCTATGACCATTTTCTTAATTGTTTTGGGTTTGTTTTTGTAGGTCTTTTCCTTCTCTTGTGTTTCCCACTTAGAGAAGTTCTTTAGCATTTTTTGTAAAGCTGGTTTGGTGGTGCTGAATTCTCTTAACTTTTGCTTATCTGTAAAGGTTTTAATTTCTGCATCAAATTTGAATGAGATCCTTGCTGGGTAGAGTAATCTTGGTTGTAGGTTCTTCCCTTTCATCACTTTACATATGTCCTGCCACTCCCTTCTGGCTTGCAGAGTTTCTGCTGAAAAATCAGCTGTTAAACTTATGGGGGTTCTCTTGTATGTTATTTGTTGCTTTTCCCTTGCTGCTTTTTATATTTTTTTCTTTGTTTTTAATTTTTGATAATTTGATTAATATGTGTCTCGGTGTGTTTCTCTTTGAGTTTATCCTATGTGGTACTCTCTGTGCTTCCTGGACTTGGGTGGCTATTTCCTTTCCCATGTTAGGGAAGTTTTCCACTATAATCCCTTCATATATTTCCTGAGACCCTTTCTTTTTCTCTTCTTCTTCTGGGACCCCTATAATTCGAACGTTGGTGCATTTAATGCTGTCCCAGAAGTTTCTGAGATTGTCTTCAATTCTTTTCATTCTTTTTTCTTTATTCTGCTCCCTGGCAGTTATTTTCACCATTTTATCTTCCAGCTCACTTATCCGTTCTTCTGCCTCTCTTATTCTGTTATTGATTCCTTCTAGAGTACTTTTTATTTCAGTAATTATGTTGGTCATCACTGTTTGTTTGCTCTTTAGTTCTTCTAGATCCTTGTTAAATGTTTCTTGTATTTTCTCCATCCTGTTTTTGAGATTTGGGATCATCTTTACTATCATTACTCTGAATTCTTTTTCACATAGGTTGCCTCTTTCTTCTTCATTTATTTGGTCTTGTAGGGTTTTACCTTGCTCCTTCATCTGTAACATACTTTTTTGTCATTTCC
Source organism: Delphinus delphis (assembly GCF_949987515.2). NCBI lineage: Eukaryota > Metazoa > Chordata > Mammalia > Artiodactyla > Delphinidae > Delphinus > Delphinus delphis. The sequence continues at coordinate 175,129,651 of NC_082683.1, forward strand.
TTTTTTTTTTTTGGTTGGGTGGTGCTCTATTCCTGTCTTACTGGTTGTTTGGCTTGAGTCGTCCAGCACTGGACTTTGCAGGCAGTTGGACAGAGCTGGGTCTTGGTGCTGAGATGAGGACCTCCGGGAGGCCTCCCTCTGATTGATATTCCCTGGGATCTGAGGTTCTCTGTTAGTCCAGCAGTTTGGACCCGGAGCTCCCACCACAGGAGCTTGAGCCCAACCTCCAGCGTGGGAACCAAGATCCTGCAAGCTTCATGGCGCAGTTAAAAAAAAAAAGGGAGAAAGAAAGAAAAAAAGGAGCAGTACAACATCAAAGAATAAAAAACAAAATAAAGTTAGAAAGATAAAAAAATATATTAGGAAAAATAAAACTATAATTGAAACAACTACAACAAGGTGAAATAAAACCAGAGCAGAAAAAAGAAAAAAATGGGTGGGGGGGAACAAGCCAAAAGGAGAGAACAATAACAATGTATAAAGAATAAAATAAAATTAGAAAAGAATTGACTACAATGAATCAACAAGGTAAAAAAGAATCCCAGTCTAAGAGGAAAAGAGCAAAGAAAAAAAAAAAAAGTCTTGGCTATGGAGGTAGAGTTTAGGCAGGGGGGTGGAACTTAGGCAGGGGCAGGGTTTAGGGTGGGGCAGGACCTAGGCGGGTCAGGGGAGCGACGTTCAAGTGTGGGGCAGGGCCTCTGCTTAGGACCTGCACTGAAGGGGAGAGGCAGCATGTGGAAAGGAGGGCCTCTGGAGTGTGGAGTACCCGAGTTTGGAGGTAGGGCCCTGAGTGAGGGTGTGTGGGTGGAGTTTAGGCCCAGTGGGGGTGGAGGGGGTCTCAGAGGGGGTCTCCGAGTGGAGAGGTGGGGCCCTGGGGGGGGGGTGTAGGGGTGGGGCTTGGTCTCTTCACAGCAGGAGGGAGGCTCTGAGGGCAGAGGATTAGGCCCAGGAGCTCAACAGGCCTCCCAGTGCCCAAGTGGACAGGGAAAGCACTGGTCCCATCCCTTCTGTTCCTTTGCACCCCTCCCCCACTGTCTCCCCCATCCCTGCTGGACCCCTAATCGTGGGTGGGTCTCTCTGAGTGTAGGGACTCCTCCCCTCCCCCAGCCACCCCACAGGAGTGCCGGTCCTGGAGATCAGGCCTTTACTTTTGCTCCCCCTTCACTCCCTCCCACTCCCTCAGTACCCGCGCGGCTGGCGGGGGCATCAGTGGGCAGAGGATCAGGCCTGGGATCTCAACAGGTCCCTGGGGGCCCAAGTGGGCAGGGGAAACCTGGCCACGCTCCCTTTTGATCCTCTGTCCTCCCAGTGGTTCCTGAATTTCCCCCTTTGGGTATGGGATCCCTTCCCCTCCCCCAGCCGCCACTCAGGGGCGCCAGTCACATCCCACCTCCACTTCTCCTCCCCCTTCACTCCCCCCATGCCCCACGTCCTACCCGGTCGCTGGGGGTTCCTCCCGTCCCCTTAGGTGTCCATGGTCCCCCACCAGTGACTGGTAGGTGCCCTAGTTGTGAGGAGATGTGAATTCCGCATCCTCCTAGTACGCCATCTTGACTCAGCCTCTCTGCTTGCTTTTTGAGCCTCACCTCTCATCTACTGTCTACCCCTCATCTCTACACCATGCCACATTCCAATGATACTAAAATATTATAATTGGCCACACCATGCTCAAGTATTTATATCTGTTGCTCCTTCTGCCAGAAATATCACCCCCTGAACAAGTTGGTTAAACTCCTCTGGTCTTTTGACTTCCTTTCCAAAATACCTTTTTTGACCACTGACACCACTCTTTATCCCTCTAACCTGAATCAAGACTCACCAGGTGAACCTATTCTGTACCTTTATTAGGGTATGAATCATGTATTAGAATTAATATCCATATTCATATTAAAAAATCCATTAATAATCCAGCTTTGGTGGGTGCAAGGCTCTGACACCTGGAGAGGACTGTGACGGTTTTAGGTTTGTTGTGTAACAACAAATATCTTGTTCAATGTTCCATAAGAGTTGATAGTAATCCAAAATTTCCCATGAAGGCAGAAGCTATGCAACTTTCATAAATTCAGATTTTTTTAAATCTCAGAGATCATCAGAATACCTGCTCAAATATCTTTATGCTCTTTAAGCTCCTTATTTGTCTGCAAGTCATCTTGTTCAACAAGATCAGGAACAAAGTGGGGAATCATAAAAATAAATACATAAGTAAAAAAGTAAGTATTACCTAAAATATTTTTTCTCTGAGTATGACTCTATGATTTCGATTTCAGCTTTGTCACCTTTGTCTTTTGACTTTATACCCGCCGTAAAAATTCTACAAATTACAGTTCTAGTTTCTTTAAAGTGAATGAGAACTAAAAGAAATAGTCTGAGTGCAGAAATTCTTCCATCTTTTTATTTTCCAAGCACGGGAGCCCAGTCTAGTTGTGGGGTCATCACACAGACTATTGACAGTAATTCCCTACATTTTCTGACCTTGGGTAAGGACAAGTTCAGCTATTTAGAGCAACAAGCACACCAGCTTTCCTGTGGTGCCCTCCTAATGCCTCTCAGGTGACCCTGGATCTGTGGGCTCTGGGTTAAGAGAGAGGAGTCTCCTTGTGACCGGCTTTTAACCCAGATTAACTCCCATTAGCCCCAGCCCCACCTAAGAAGAAGATGTAACTACCCTGTTATTACCATCACGCAAAAGGTAATAAGCTTTCTAGTCATTTTGAGCCATAAAGCATAAAGATGTCCACATTTAACAGAGGGGGCTTGACAAGCAGCACAGGTGTTTTCAAAACCAGGCACTTCCAAGCAGAGACCTGGTCATAGCCAAGCATGCCAACCTTTGGCTACTGCTTCGCCCAGACTTAACTGCACGGCACCTACTTAGCAATTCATCTTTGTTGTTTTCAGAGTATTCAATGGGGTCTTCATTGAAACAACTCTCTATTCCTGCCCTGATTTTATTTGTTTGTGTATTATTTAATCAAATAATGCATTAACAATAATAATTAAAACGAAGAAAAAAGGGAAAAAAATCTGTCTCTTGATAAACATACAGCTCTTTTGGTATGAGGAGATGAGCTTTAGCAACAAAAGATTCAATATTGCAGACATCAGACAGTATGTTAAAAACATAGAGAAAATGGAAAAACTCAGAGAAGGCTTTGATTGGAGTTTGTTAAGAGAATATCTAGACTGACTTTTAAGATGACTTTTAAGATGGCGAAAACCCGCATCTAGTTATCCGACATCATGTTGTATTAAAATCCTGAAAGAACTGAGAGCGAAATAGGAAAGACGGAGGTGGCCCGTTTATCGTCAAAGCATAAATTTCTAAGAGTATAAAATACCATTCAAATGCAAATATAAAATAAACACATATTGACAAAATCATTGTACTTTTTAATAAGGGAACCAGCAGGATAGTAAAGCTGTTTCAAAAGAGAATGAGACAGCCTGAACTACTCACAATCAACTGAAGATGCTAAAATATAATTACAAAGTTATATATGAAACTAATTAATGTCCTAGAGAGTACTACAGCCATATTCTTTTCTTCCAGACACAAATCCATTGCTTCCCCAAAGGACAAAATTCGTTGTCAATTTATCAAGCATCTACCTTCACTGAGTCTAAATCCTGATCAACAATAGGCAGTCAATCAAACAGTGGTTCATTCCCCCAGAGCAGGGGTTGGCAAAAGTTTTCTTTAAAGTGCCTGATAGTAAATATTTTAGTATTTTTGTGCCATATAAAATCTCTGTCACATATTGGTTTCCTTTTTTTACTTTTTAAAAATGTAAAATCCATATTAGCTCAAGGGCTGAACAAACAGGCCTTGGTCTGGATCTCACCTGTGGGCTATAATTTGCCAAACCCTGCCCTAGAAAATAAAATAATCCTTGAATGAACCTGTTGCACAAGCTCTAGTGTGACACTGAGAAAAACCTTGCAGTCTTCCCTTGCCTTTCTTCCAAGATTTGGGTAATTTGCTCATCATAGAAATGAGGTAGCAGAGGCAAAAAGAGTTGATTAGCCCAAAGCTCTAAAGCAAGATGCACAGCTGGGACTGGACTGGGGCTTCAGTGCCCTGTTCTCTCCTTTCTCTTAATCACGTACATGTACACAACACACACACACACACACACACACACACACACACACACACACACGCATACATGCACACACACACACACAGTGACAGTTTTGATAAACTATTTTTAAAGACTTTATTTTACTTACTCATTTTATAATGTGATACATAAGATGTTTAATAAGAAATTCAGTTGGCATTGTTTTTCATATTGTTATATTGGGTAGTTGTAATCATAGTCTGTTCTACATGCAAAAATGTCAATGCCAGTTGAAGGGTCAAAGCTAAAAGAGAAGAGAGAAGAACCAAGAAGGAAGGAATAAAAGGAAAGGAAGAAACTCTGACTAGGAAAGAGCAATAAAGATATTTTATCCCTTCAAGAGAGTTGTCAGGGTCTAGTAGGGAAAACAGAAACAATTCTGGGTGGGTTGAAAAGAGGAAATCTAATACACAGAACTAGTTATCAAAGTGATGCCTGAGCTGAAAAGCTAAGCAAAGGATGGTGATGAAACACAGAGATTAACATCAACTAGAAGTGCTATTGTCTTATGGCTAGAGGCACACAAGAGGAGGGGGTGTTAACAGATCTCAGGAGTCTGAAGTGTCTATTGGGGTCAGAACACCATGTGAGGGTTGACTGGTAGAAGTTGGAACCACAGAAGGAAGGCCATGTTTGGAGGCATGGAAAAGACGCAGTCCCTGATGAAGACACCACCCAAGACAGAGAGGGGAAACAGTCTGGAGTCTCCCTTCCCCCTCCCCCCACCAATCCCTGTCTGTGGCGCACATGGACAAACCCTCTAAGTGTATAAAAAACAAAAAAAAAACAAAAAAAAAAAGAAGGAAGGAAGGTAAATATGGAAATAGAAGTAGGGAAGAAACAGGAACCAAAGAGGAGTTAAGAGAGAAGAAAGCACGGTGCACAATAAAGCAAGATTCTTGAGAGTAAGCTTTCATTTCTGCATGATAGAAGTTGCCAGCCCCTAATAAACCACCCAATTTAATCTATGAAAGACAGGGTGTTGAAAACACTATAAAATATACATAACTCACTAATGTCAAACACATCTATCACTACTAACATTATAATTATCAGACACTATTAAAAAACCTAAATGTGCATAATGAAAAAGAATACTGTTATATCTCCCTGAATTTGCATTTTCAAGTAATTCAGAATCATAAGTATAATAAAATTATTATGCTGAATTACTTTTATTAAACCTACAATATGAAATAAAAAGGTATTTAAATCCAAGTAAAGTGCTTAATGAAAATTCTTGTTTTATGAAATGCACATATTATGAAACTATATTTGAGTTATTTAAAACTGTTGTTTAAATTAGGCTTCTTAAATATTTTGAGAATGCTACTGAACTTATACACAAACAACTATAATGTCCCATGAATTTAAAATAATATTTAGCAGTAATTAAACTATACAGATTTTTAAATATAACCATTTTTGAATGTGAACAAACTTAGCGAGTTTTATTAAGCAAGTGTATTTTAGAAACATGCCTTGGGAAAAATACAATTTCTTGGGGATATGAAATATAAGAAAATAATTGGGGAACTTTTAGGAAGTCCCTGAAAATTTTTAACCGTATAACTCTTTTAACTTAAGGTTACTTTTCTTTCATGATTAAAATGTTAAACTTAGAAAAGTAGCAACTTTTCAACAAAACATGCAACGTACTGGTTGTGAAGAGCTATGCTATACATTATGCAAATTTAATTTTACCCTTGCTGTAACACTGAATAAATGCACATACTATGTCATAATGAAGCATTTCTTCCTAGTACTATTCTAAACTTACCATACAACTCAGCCATCAGTAAAATGTTATTTAATATATCACAAGTATTTGTTAATACCAAAGGTTTAATTAATTAATTCTATATCACAATGCTTAAAATAATATTTCTTACCTCGCTGTTTTCACTTACTGGAAGGATATGAGATGTTATCCTATTTTGAAGTTAACAAGTTGGCCTACTATAATCCCATAGATGACAGAAGACACAAGACTCCTGAATCTGAAACAAAAGATGTTATTACTCATAGTAAAAGCAGTAGGCAAAGTATCAGGACCCTTGAGTCCCCTCTCCCACAGGTGCAGAGAGCTGGGTGACACCTGCATACTCAATGGTTTGTGTCACAAGTGAGAAAGCCTGAGCTTAGGGAACCTGAATCTTTATAATGGGCAGTAAACATGCCTATCCTTTGCTCTGGAGAGAGACACACTATTTTCCAAGGCTGCTTGCAAAAATAGTCAGTGCTTCTGCTTACAAGATAGGCAGAAATGTGAGAGGCCTGTGGAGAAATGTCTCCCAACAGCTACCCAAAGCCTGGAAAATAACTAGTCTTATTACAGGGAACACAGGGAAAATGCTCAGACATCTTTGCTCTGTGGACTGTGAATGCAGAGCTACATCTGAACTTGCAGGAAGCCATTCCCTGAGAGCAGGAGGTAATAATCAACAGAGAAAAGGTTAACAGTCATCTTTCATCAGAGACGATACTCTCCATAAAAGTAAGTCAAAGTATATTACTTTGCATGAGATGGGATTTTTCTTTGGAAGCTCTTCAGCAAGCTGCCTACAAATGGATAAGAGAAGTGCCCTAGAAAAGAGGCCCATGTTTTCTAAAGATGGAAATACTTGGAGTTAAACAGATTGCATTTAAAATAAGTGTCACAAGTGAGATGACTCAACTGAAACTTCGCTGCTTGATCTTCTGTTTGCTCTTCTAAAAAGAAGTCATCATTTCAGATCTTAAATGTACCAAATATAGTTTCAGTTGTGTCACACCCCTTGTGGCTCCACATTTCAGTTATGCAATATTACAGTGGAACAATGCTGCCCACTTGAAATTCAGCTTCATTTACTGTGTTGCGGTAGTCCTGAGAACCCTCTGAGTAGACATCAAAGCAATCATTCCATTTCTGCTTAAATCAATGTGTGTCTATGGGGAGTAATACTAAATTCTGGTGCTATACAAACTTTTTAAATAATTAAACACAGTTTCCACTATAAGTGGCACAGGACACCTCCTTATGAATCCACTAATTCATCAAGTACACAGATGTAATTTATGCACACAATAACTAAACTGTATAGTTAGAAGTTTTAAAGAAAACCATAATCAAAACAATACATTAAAATCACTGATTTTTCTTTCGTTTTTTTTGGAGGGGGGCCTCATTTAAAAAAATTGTGCTACCTCTACTCCAACCCTAACAAAAATCTCCACAAAATAGGGCAATATCTTAAGTAACTTGATATACTGTTGTATAATATAAATGTTTAAGACTGTGCACCAGACTGCTTATTGTAAGAGTACTTTATTTTGCTTATTATTTTGCTATTGATGCCTTCCTGCAGAGTTTTTACTCTCATCTACCTAATCTATTATTGGAGTATTAAGAATCACCCACATTGACAAGGTAAAGTAAAAAAGCAGTTACTGCTCTAATTCACCATCCATCCATCTACCCACCACCCACTTTCCAGTCATCTATATAGTAATCCTTTCAACCATTCATTAATCCAGCAAATAATTAACTGTTGAGTTGCTTCATAACTGTGGTTCATAGAAAAGTGAGTAGGGACTTCTCCCAATGGGTTAAATAACATGTTGCTTTCACTGATCACATAATAGGGAAATTATTACAGGAATGCAATGATAGAAGGCCCTGTATGTGAGTCAGCTGGGATAGAGCAGAGAGTTTAAGAAAGTGAGAAAGAATGCGTGTGTGCGTATGTGTCTGTTTGGAACAGGAAGAGCCTCAAAAGAGGTTAAGACTTAGCCTTTCAATGCAGGGGATGTGGGTTTGATACCTCGGCAGGGAGCTAAGATACCCCATGCCTTGGGGCCAAAAAACCAAAACATAAAACAGAAGCCATATCGTAACAAATTCAATAAAGACTTTGAAAATGGCCCACATCAAAAAAATCTTAAAAATAAAAAGAAATCTAAAGAATAAGTTAGGCTTAAACCAATACTAAAAACCTACCAGATAGGGTGATGGGATATAAAAGTTGTTGGGGGAAAAAAAGAGGGCGAGCGAGCACCGTGAGTTTTGAAAACCTCAAGGCCCAGTCAGCTGCTTGAGTGAATGATTTACGGTCTCATCCTATCTCTATTCGCATTCACTGGTCTTCTCATTTCTGTGGCTGAATCTGAAAATGGAGACATATGGCAGCCCTAGAAATTCTACCACTCCTCTCCCCAACCAACACCTAATAAGCCAAGATTGTGGGGCCACACAGAAGAGGAGTAGAACTTCTCCTTTCGGCTTTGGTTTGTTGCCTGCTGACGTGCCACAAGTTAGAGGTATTAATATTCACACATTTCAGAAATGCTCATTGAATACTTGCTATGAGGTATGCAAGGCATTAGTTTCTAGGGAGACAAAAATAAATAGGGTGGATAGAACATCTGCCTCTTTGGAAAGTACAGCTTAGCAGCAGAGAGAAAACGAAACAAGCCCAATAATATTTTCTATTAAAGGGAAAGGATAGAGTTCATAGAAGGACATGTCAGTCTTTGACAGGGATGGAGAGCTCAAATAAATCCTTCCAACAGGCATCTACCATTCTCTGTGCCCGAGTGGGGAGGAAGCTTGTCAAGGGGTTTAAGCAACAAAGAAAATTAAAATTTTCTTTTAGAAAGATGCCTGAAGTGTTGAAATGCCATGGAAATGAACAAAACTTTCACTTCTAGGTGTTAAATGTTTATGTATAATCTTGTCAATGTAAAAGTGTTCACCAAAATATTCTATAACTTTGATCTCCTTTCTACATGCAAGGTATAAGCATCTTCAGGGCAAGAAACTTTCCTTTCACCAAGTAGTGGGACAGAGCTTCATACACAGTAAACACATTTTAAATACTCTTGTAATGTCTAACCCAAACCCAGAAAATACAACACACTGAAGCTGGCAGTGTCTGTTTGCTTTCTGTAGACAATAAATAAGTTCATCACAGACCCTAAAAGTGGTTACAAATATGGTTGACATGATTATAAGACCTTGATTTTGTAAGATTTTCATGTTCCATATGCCACGGAATTAAAAAATTATGTCAAAGTTTGACTAAAATTCTGTAACCAGTTCCTTAAAAATATCGAGCAACCTCCCTTCTATTTCCTTGGTCTACACCGGAGGAAGGTGGGTTTGTGGATGGGGAAATCAACTAACACTTTTCACAGAGTAAACTAGAACCTCTCCAGCTCACCTTCAGACGGAATTCTGTGGCACCCACATATGTAGTTTAGAATGAGGACAACTTCCTACCTGACTGCTCCACAGCAAAATTCATACCATTGTGGGGAGGGGGGGGAGGGGAAATTCACCCCTGAACTTTCACCCAGTTAAATGTCTAACTATGGCAAGAAGTGAAAGAGCACCTGGTGGAAAATCAAGCCTTGCTGCTGATTCGCATCTCCACAATTCCCCCCAGGGGAGTCGGGTGGCCAGTTAAGCTTAATTGCTGAGCACCAGGCTATGGGGTCTGGCCCTTTCAAAACTCACAGCTGTAGTGGTGGAGACTTCTTCGCTAAGCAGGATTTCAACCCCACACTAACCCCAATGACACTTTACCCTAACGCACTGAAGCCAAGAGGGTAGATCCACCTTCAGAACGTTGCCTTATTATTTAGGATTGATTTTCAGTTAATTTTCTTTTCTGAATTTTAACGTATTCCCTGGTCTTTGCTACTTATTTGGTTTATGATGAATAAGATTAGTGTTGGGGAAAAACACACCTGTGGGAAAACGATGAGTGCAAAATTTTTATTAAAAAACTCAAAACACACAATTTAATAAAATTCAGAACTCACTATACATTTATGTTTTGAATTTCACACACAAAAATTATTCCTTGCTTTGAATTTAGAAAAAATTCCAAAAATTGTCGGTTATAGAAATCTCAAACAACCTGAAGATGAGTGTATTTTATATTCCCGCCTTTGTAAAGGTAGGGTTTTCTGTCACTACTCCTTCTCTAATGCTTTTTCTCGGGATTCCGATAACTAAGATTTTTCAGGATATATTCTCCATCTGACATCGACAGGAGTGAAATCGCAAACCTGTGCCTGACTCACTTTCTTTTCAGGTTTATTTTTATAAATAAGTAAGTTGTTATGCCTCCTCGTCACCATGACAGCTTTCTGCAGTGCCGAAAACACACCCTTTCCCCCTGACACTCTTGTCCTACTCAGATTCCACGGTTTGCATTGAAAATGAACGAATCCTGAATGATATCCTTATTCCAGGCCTTCCGCAAATGGGTTTGGCATCCAGGTTGCTGCTGGAGTGTGAATAATTTTCCATTCTGCATTCATTAGTCATAGAAACAAGCAAAGAGGATTTATAGGAAATGATGGAATCTGGAGGCTAATCTGTTTTCTCTCTGGTGGTGTTATTGATTTCTTGACATCCTTTTATTTTTCTCTAGCTCTAGGAACACAAATGATAGGCAAGAAATTTTCTAAAACATAATTAAATATCATCTTTCAAGAAAAAATTGTATGTGAATTGGGACAAGAAAAGTGTATGTATTTGAGAGAAATATAGAAAAAAGACAAGCAGTAATGCTCAGACAGGTAGGAAGTATGAAGAAAAGGAAGAGGCTAGAAGAGTGAATGGCAGTTATGTAAGTACTGCACCAATGATGACTATAAAGAACGCAATGATTTTTACTTTGCATCTTTTGATACAAGTGCCATCACAATCTAGTTACAGGTCACATTCATACAGACGGTACCTTGGCAGTTTCTGATTCTCTAAATTTGTGTGAATGTTTATAAAGAGAAAAGTCAGCAGAAAAGGAAGTGACATTATGGAAACTCTTTTAAATGAGATCTTTGTAAGCTCCAGTTTAACTGAATAAATAACATTACAAGTAAATTCACGGGACAATTAGGAAAAGGGGTTTAAAAACAGATACATATAAAAAAACTTCTACTAAGCAATGAATCATGTGAGAAAGCTTCAAGAATATTGAGCAAATGTACAGAGGAGAAGAAGGCTAAGTATTTTTCAGAACTTCAGGTGGATGTTGTATTAATTTGCTAGGGTTGCTATAACAAAGTATCACAAACTGGGTGGCTTAAACAACAGGAATATGTTGTCTTATGGTTCTGAAGGCTAGAAGTCTGAAATCGAGGTGTGGGCAGGGTTGGTTCCTTCTGAGATTCAAGAGGAACACTGTCCCAAGTGTCTGTCGTTGGCTCGTAGATGGCCGTCTTCATGTTCACATGGCACTCTTCCTGCATAAGTGCCTGGGTCCAAATTTCTCCATTTACAAGGACTCCAGTCATATTGGATCAGGAACCCACCCTACTCCGTTATGACTTTACCTTAACTAATTATATCTGCAACAATCCCATTTCCAAATAAGGTCACATTCTGAGGTGCTGGGGGTTTGGACTTCAACCCATGAAATTTGGGCAGCACACAATTTAACTTATAACGGGTATGAACCTCTTTTAAAGGGAAAAATATGCTAGCAGATAGCCCACATTGACTATTTCAGTTTTAACGTTACCTGAATGAGTAACGAAACATATTTCTTAAAATTCACATAATACTAAGCAGACGAAATCTAAAATTAAATTTAAATTAATAATACTAACTTATCATGACAGAAATGTCATTTTGTTGCAGCCAAATCCTATTTAGAACGTGAGTGTGCTTTTGGCAGCTACAGTATTAGCTCTTTTGATTTCAATATGGGCCACAGATAATTCCATATCTCCCTAGCTTTCTCCATTTGAACTTCCAAAAAGCAAGAGTGGTTTCAGTCAGTCCTAAGGGAAAAGAGGCTCCCTGCTCTAGAGAATCTTCCTCCTGCATTCCCAGGCAGCGGGACCCTGTACAAACACTTCCACCTGATTATGGGTGATACCATCCAATTAGAGTGTGTCTCTGACATCATCCAAGACACGATGGGTATTTCAGGTTTCAAGGTTACTTTTTGACCTTCATTCGTAGTGGCAGTTTCAGTTAATGTCTGTAGCAAGTTAGTAATTGCCTCTCAAATGGAAACTCTCTAGTCCAAAATCCCCATAGTCGCCGCTGAGAGGAGCCCACAGACTTCACCACGGCCCCAGTCTCTGCTGCGCAAAGAGCTCTCACACAGAACATCTGTCCCAACACCAGCTCCTGTTCTACAGGGGGTGGGTGGGCTCCGGCAATCATACTGGTTCCCACTTAGCCTGTCTAATTAATCTTTCTCGAAGGGCCAATTTACACGTCATCTTTTACAAGACTAGGTAGAAAAAATGTTCCCCAGTCACTGGAATGAGACATAATACTCATTCCTATAAAACATTCAGATAAAAGAAACACAACATCTTTACGTAAACATAAACTTCCAACTTTTACTCAAACTCTCACCTTAAACCTATCAACCCTTATTTTTTTCTACTCCTTCAATCTAATTATAGCCTGAGTTAGGGCTTCACCAGGGAGTTTCGGTACCACAGTGCACGGGGTTCCCATACCAAGGAGCCCTGGACACTTCCCTTTTCTGTCCCTGACCATTCTACCCACTCTGATGCAAAAGGCTTTGGGTTCCCAGCAGGAGGCTGAGCCAGGGACCTGGCCCTTTTGCCAATCTTTTTCCTGGTTAACCTACTTAAACACTGCCCAGCAACTGTAGTTCAGATTTCCCATCGTAACCTTTGCCTACCTTCCAGCTTTAAATTTCTCTAAACTTGGGTAAACAGAGTGGACTTATTTGGGCCCCTTTAATGTTGGGGACAAGCAGGGAGGTCCCTCTGCCCTGCCCAACACTTGGCAGTGCTCTCCTAAAACTGTGCTGTAACCCCACCAGTGTTCTTTTTATTGATCTCGTTTCTTAATGACTGTGTAAGATCTCCACCCTGCTTGGATGATTTTAGGGACCTTCCCCTTTCTTTTTCCTCTTTTTTGCCCATATCAACGCTGCCTTTATCCCTTTGTTTTGTCTTTTTCTTTTGGCCTCACCTCACAGCTTGCAGGATCTTAGTTCCCCAACCAGGGATTGAACCTGGGCCCTGGCAGTGAAAGCGCCAAGTCCTAACCATTGGATTGCTGGCTCACCAGGGGATTCCCTATCACCTTATTTCTTAATAATAGTTTGAAATTTTCCACCTTTTGGGAAAGAGTGCCTCTCCCCATTCTCTTCTGAATTAATCTTATGTCTTTATTAGCATTTGTATGAGCCATGGGGGGAAACTGAGGCAACAAGTTCAATAAAGCTTCCAGAGCTGTCCCTCGGTTTTGCAGCAGTAAGGGTACATGGGGTGCCCGTGTGAAAAGGACCCTCTGAACCACAGCACTTACAATGACAGGGTAATAGGCACATTCAGTGGGTGACTATCCAGGTCATCACAAAGCCAGTCCCACATGGCTTACACACAAAGCATGTAAGCTGCTTCACCCAGGGTGTTCCACTTGGCATTTATGGGGGAGATGGTCAGTCCCCCTCCTCAGGACAAGCAGACCTCACAGTGGTTTTTATCCAGTCCACAACATTGACTGTTCTCTCGGGAATAACCTCCTGTGTGTCTGGATCACGCATCTGTGATCGTTCACTGGTGAGCTGTGTGTACTGTATCAACCCAAATGTGCCCTTCCATCCGGAATCATTAAAACAAAAGACACAGCCCCTACAGTAACCACTCTCACTATCCATTTCAGTAAAGGCTCTAGAGGAATCTGATGACACAGATCTACAAATGAAACAACCCTTTTACACTATGCCCGTTGGTCCATAGGTTCTTGGTTTTGCTGTCTTGCACACTGACCACCTTCCTGGTGACCAAGGTCTTAGAGGTACTTTCTGTTGTCCCTTTCTGGGTGGCTTTGAGACTAGTGGCCAAAATCTCCGACTGATCAAATTCTGAGCTCGTTCCACCAGCAAGGCCCGACTCAGCACTTTCTCTTACTTTCCTTATAGCTCTTGCGGGTTAAAATAACCAAGAGAGCGTATATTTAGCTTTTCTGCTATTAGTTTGCATTCCCTTAAGCATGCCGTGAACCAAGCCCTACAGCTGGCTCCAACTCTAAATTCTGTTGGTAACTTTTAGTAATTGATGGTGCAGCTACTTCTCCATACTGTGCGTGACCATGTGGCCAGCCAAGAATCAAGGTTCCTCGTGCCCCACCCTTTCATCCTTCCTCCTCCCAAACTCTACATTTCCATGAGGCAAGGCTGTTCTAGCAAATCCTACTTCTCTGACTCCAACTAAAAGAGAAATACTTGTTCCTATACTCACACAGCAATGCTCCACTTCTCACACCCAAAGTAGGGGTTTTTCCTGCACCAACCAATCCTCAGCTCCCCAGACACCACCGGCTGTCCCACAGTTCAATTCTGACACTACCGACCTGGAGTTAGTGCAGATCCCACAAGTTTAAGGGCTCAGTTCCGCAGGACTACCCCTCGTCCAATACCAGTCACAGGTACTGGATTCCCAGGTTACCCACACTTCCATCAAACGTGGCTGACAAATCAGGAGTTCCCATGACTCCTCTTCCAGTTCGGATAACTTGCTATAATGACTCATGGAATTCAGGAAAACACTTACTTTTACCAGTTTATTATAAAGGATACGACAAAGGATGCAAATGAATAGATGCAAGAAGAGGTACATAGGGTAAGGTCCAGAAGGGTGTCAAATGCAGGGGTTTTTGTCCCCATGGAATTGGGGTGCGCCAGCCTCCTGGCACATGGACGTGTTCACCAATCCAAAAGCTCTCAGACTTCATACTTGGATATTTTTATGGTGGCTTCATCACATAGGTATGATTGATTATTAACTCAATCTCCAGTCTTTCTTCCCCGCCCCGGCCCCCACCGAGGATGGAGAGTAGAGTTGAAGATTCCAAGCTTCTAACTGTGGCTTGGTCTTTCTGATGACCAGCCCCACCCCATCCAGGAGCTATCTAGGGACCCCTACCTACCAGTCATGTCAATAGCACACAAAAAGACGCTCTGATTACCCCAGAGTTTCCAAGGATCTTAGAAGTTCTTGGTGTCAGGAACCAGAGTCAAAGACCAAACTAGAACAAAAGATGCTCTTAGCACCCCTATAACTTAGGGAATCATAAGGTTTTTAGGAGTTCTGTGCCTGAAACTGGGCGAAGGATAAAGTAATTCTTCTTAAGCCACAGAACCGTTGCCGAACATTATTATGAAGAGCCTACTGTATCATCCTGGGTCCAATCAAGACAGAGAAACCACACAGTTAACACAGGGAAACTTTAATGTAAACAGTTATTAACTATAGCAAGGGATTAGAGTAACACAAGGTTGGCTAGTAAGAAGTAAAGAGAACTTAAAGAATCCAAAATTATCAGGCAAAAGGAACAGCCACTACCTCTAGGGTTAAGGGTTAAGACAGAGCACTCAAGGTAGAGACACTGCAGGGCTGAGATCCAGAATCTGCAGCTCTGCCTCATTTTATGGCAAAGAAGTTGCTCTATCACTGCACCAAAAGAGCTTGCTAAGAATATGTCCTTCAGGACATCGGGTAAAGCTGTTCATGGGGAAGGTGTCTCACCAGAGTCTTTCTGCTACAATATCTCCCAAGATAGTACCAAGGGGGAGCTGCTGGCTGCCATGCACTGCAGGCAGCAGCAGCTCCTGTGCGCCCTCTACTGGGAAAAGCTGTGCGCCTTCTACTGGCGAAGCTTCAGCGCCGGCTGGCAAAGAAAAACAATTTAAAGGGTCCATGCCCATTTTCACTGATCAGACAAAAAGTATGAATTTAGAGCTAAGAGACAATAAATCCATAGGCAGCACATCCACCATCACTGGATGCAACGGTCATTCACATATCAAGGTTATTCTATTCTTTTCTTATTTGGCAATAACAACAAAGGCTACTGATTCACAACTCCTTATCCTCACACTTCACTCTTGAAAATGATTTGAAAATGATTTTCATAATTATTGATGGCAAAATCTGACGTGATGTAACAGAAGAATATTTATAATTTTTATCTCCCTCTTAGTTGGATATACACATTTATCACTGTGTTGATTTCAGGGTTCTGCCCCACCCCACCTGGAAGTTATATACTTTGCAGTGTATGCACCATGTTACCTTTCGCAAATCTAAAATCACGAAAAACATCTGGCCCCAAGGGTTTCAGATAAGGGATTGTAGACCTTACTGCTTGGAACCGATTTGATCTTAAATACAAAAACAGATAAGGGGAGGTAACATCAGTAAGATGCAAAAATAGGAAACCCCAGACCTCATTTCTCAACAGAAACACCAACTTAACAATATACCATTCAAAAAGCCTTCGTGAGGGCTTCCCTGGTGGCGCAGTGGTTGAGAGTCCACCTGCCGATTCAGGGGACATGGGTTTGTGCCCCGCTCCGGGAAGATCCCACATGCCGCGGAGCGTCTGGGCCCGTGAGCCATGGCCGCTGAGCCTGCGCGTCCAGAGCCTGTGCTCCGCAACGGGAGAAGCCACAACAGTGAGAGGCCCGCGTACCGCCAAAAAACAAAAAACAAAAAGGCTTCGTGAGAACTCCAGAAACCAGTTAGGAAGTTGCAGTGCCAAGACCAGTCCAACTGAAATGGGCAAGAAGCCAAGGTCAACGTCAGGACCAGTCCCATTGAAATGGGCAAGAAAAGCCATTTCATTTCAACTACATCAGTGCCTCCCCTAAGCTGGCACAGCCTGTGACCAGGAACAAAGCCCAGCTCCTCTTGGGATAGGAAGAGAAGAGTGAATCATTAGTCCAAAATTCCAGCTCTTCAGGAGCCTGACTAAGGGACTGGTTTCTGTCTTGCCTGGTTGGAAAGCTGATGGGGAACCAACATACTTTGGATGCCTGGGCCTGCTGAGGCAAAAGAGAAATCACTGGCTTGTGGCAGCATCAGCGAATCTGTAATACTATAGACAGAAGGTGATAACTGCCATGATCAGGAGAAAGCACTCAACTTGTGACCCTTTTGGGGGAGCTGCCCTAAGGACTGGTTTTTGTCTTGCCTGACTCAGCACTGATAAAACCAGCACACGTTGAATGTCTGGGGGCCATGGAGAATAGTACCTGCAGTACCACAGAAAAACAGCAGAGAGCGCAAGATATCACCAACTCCTGAAAGGGAAACCATCAAATCTCCCTAATTGGGAAATAATACACACAAGCCCAGGGAAGACCCATAATGATAAAAGGTTTGAGAGGTCCCCAGAGTCTCTACCCAAACTGGTGAAGGTCTTCCTCTGTATCAGGCCAGGCTATGTAATGACTGGGAAAAGTGTCTATTTTTTTCAAATGCAGAAATCCTGACCAAAAAAAAAAAAAAAAAACCAAAAACAAGGCATGTGAAGAAACAGATGGCCTAATCAAAGGAACAAATTCTCCAGCACATGACACTAAAGAAAGGGAGATCTATGAATTACCTGACAAAGAATTCAAAATAATCATCTTACGGAAGCTCAAGTACGACAAGACAACACAGATAGACAACTAAATGAAATCAGGAAAACAATGTATGTACAAGATGAGAACATCAAGAGATAGACACTGTAAAAAAGAACTAAACAGACATTCCGGAGCTTAAGAATTCAGTAGCTGAATTGAAAAATTTACTAACAAGAATCAACAGCAGAGTCAATCAAGCAGAAGAGTACATGAACTCGAAGGCAAGTCAACACGCGACAACATGGATGAAACTTGAGGATATGAGGAATCTAAAATAGTCAAACGCTCAGAGACAGAAAGTAGATGCTGGCTCCCAGGACCTGTGGGGGAGGAGGAAAAGGGGAGTTGCTCAATGGACAGAGTTTCAGTTTTGTAAGATAAAGAAATTCTAGAGATACAGAGCACAACCAATGCACATTTGGTTAACTCTACTGTACCGTGCACTTAAAAATGGTTAAGATGGGGCTTTCCTGGTGGCGCAGAGGTTAAGAATCCGCCTGCCAATGCGGGGGACGCGGGTTCAAGCCCTGGTCCGGGAAGAACCCACATGCCGCGGAGCAACTAAGCCCGTGCACCCCAACTACTGAACCTGCGCTCTAGAGCCCTTGAGCCACAACTACTGAAGCCCACACGCCCTAGAGCCTGTGCTAAGCAACAAGAGAAGCCACCCGCCATGAGAAACCTGCGCACCGCAACAAAGAGTAGCCCCCGCTCCCGCAACCTGAGAAAAGCTACCGCGTGCAGCAATGAAAACCCAACACAGCCATAAATAAATAAATTAACTAATTAATTATTTAAGATGGTAAATTTTATTTGATGTTTTAAATAATAATAGTAATAATCAAACAGATAGGAGCCCTGAAATGGCCTCACTGTACTCAGTAAGAACATGATTCAGAAGATGCTTACATTATTTTTTAGGTATCTGTGTAAATGAAATTTTTAAAAATTAATCTTTTCTCATGAGGAGCCAGAGTCCCTCCTAGGATATTTCCAGAATCTGGGGAGTTGCGACAGGGAGAGTGTGGAGGACACAGATGGGGCGCCTTCATACCCTAATTTGAGAAACCCAGTGTATGCAATTAAGTCAAACCTCGTATATGAAGGAGTACAGCTTTAGACACTGCTTAATTGTCCTTTCAAATAACAATTGCCAGGAAGAAGCAAAATACATGGTGCCAGCACCCAGAGTTAACCCTAACCCTGACGGTAACCTTAGCTTCAGTGAATTCTTATATGTTTCTGATAAATAATAAAAAAAATCTTTGTAAATGAAACTTGTAGTAAATGGGAGCTACAATGAGTAAAACCATTTCTAGTAACAAGAAATTGGCCTGCTCTTAGCTTAAATCTCTATCATGATCTAAAAATTTCTAAACGTTAAGCAATCTGGTAGTAGTTTCTGAGTTTCATTTTCTTTGGTTGAACTATACTAAATGTCAATACACTTGCTTCATAATTTCCATAATTATGGAATTTTATATTCTAAAATTTCATTTTAATTGAATTTAAAAGTGTGAAGCAATCTGCTTTTTATTGAGGAAAAACCTCCATCCCATACAGTTGTCACAGGTTCAGAGCACTACCATTTCACCACGAAACAGTGCAGAGCATTGTTCATTTCCTTCATATATATCTTTATCAAATCCATGGCTCCATTCTTTACTGTAAGTGCTAGTATAGAAGAGTATAATACCAACTATTATACTTGTGCTGAGGAGACCTGATTGATCAATTGAACAACACAGAAATCATTCAAGTCATGCCATTCATTCATTAAATATTAGCCACGCAACAAGATACCTCATAACTGTAATTCAATAATTTAATTAAAATAACCATATGAAATAAAATAGTGGTCACAGACTTGGAAATAATTGAACATTAAAGAAAAGATTTAATAGCCATCTAAAGGATGAGCTTCTTTTTTGCACATTTGGCAGGTAAGTGAAGACAACAGCATCCCCAGCTAATGCTCAGATATGAGCATTATTAGCACTGTGATATTTGCAAAGATGGCTCAGATAATTGCCGTAAACCATTGAGAGTACATATTGTTAAGCATTCAGGTACCTGACCCTAAGCATTTAGAAACACGTTCTGCTCTTTGAAAATGTAACTGGCTAGGATTGTGGCCATCTGTAACTAAAGTACAAGTGTGCTATTTGAAAATTAAAATACAGGTCCATGCATTGTTATAGATTAATATTGTCAACCCATTTCATGAGAAAGTTTAAAATAATGGAAACCTCAAATAATTTTAAAGTTCAGTTAATAATGGCAAAATTGCAAAGTTGGCCAAATTACCGTTGACCCTTGAACAACATTGGTTTGAACTGCCCTGGTCCACTTAGATGTGGATTTTTTAAAATAAATATACCGTCAGCCCACTGTATTCCTGAGTTTGGCAACCGTGGATTCAACCAACTGCAGATCTAAATTTCCATCCGAGGTTGGCTGAATCTGCTGATGTGAGACCCATGGACATGGCAGGTCAACTATGAGACTTGAGCGTCCGCGAATCTTGGTATATGTGGGAGTTCCTGGAACCAATCCCCCCGCCCTGTAGACTGAGGGATGATTGTATAAAGTCTGCTTAAGCCCAGGCCTCCCACGGAGACAGTACTTTTGCAGATAAACAGAAACACTCACTTCTAAACTTTACAGTATCTTGTGATCCAAGCCATTGTCTATACACATAGGAACTTCTACAGACGATTATCGTTACCACTGCTATTATTTTAACATAAAATAACATAAATCTTTTTAAAAACTCTGATAATAGTATGCAAGCATTCATCAAGTGGCGATGATAGTGCTTAAAATCAATAACTTTGGAATCGAATGTTTTTAATATGGAAAAAAACCTACTGTGAAGATAGGCAAAAAAACAGCTTGATTCACTGTGCTGTTAATTTGGGAAAATGCACTATTGTTGCCTGAGAACCTCCTCAGAGCTGCCTGGGTATGATCTGAAATCACCCCCTGGTCCCTGGACACAGAGGGCAGGGAGAGACCAAAGAAAGGGGCAGATCACCCCAGATTGGGAGGTGGCAGGTTTACTAAACAAAGGAACTTGCATGTGAGGCTTGACTCGAGCAGTTGCAAAATGAGCAGCTCTCCGCACACATCTGCCAGAATCTTAAAAGTTTACATAGAGACCGTAACAGGGTTTAGTCGTGTATTTATCCTAGGCGGCTTCAACACCACATTTCTATTTCAAGGCTGTACGCTTGGAGCAGCTTTTGGGGGCGGGGAAGGAAGCACAATGCAACTCCCAAGGACAGGAAGGGGGGGGCAGCAGCTTGAGGGTCAGCTGGAGGTCATGTCCTTTGGACAGCTTCCTCCAATGGCTCTGTGCCATGTTAGAGGTAAAGCTGAGAAAAGAAATACACGGGTAAGCCAGGCACACCTTTAAGCTTGCCAAAATCATAACATCCCAGGCAAGAAAAACAGAGAAAATGCAAGCAAGTTGTTAGCACATGGCTGCAAGATGAACCTCTCCTTGTAAAGTGCCCTTGAGTTTAGTCCTAAAGGAAACTCAGACCTGTCCGGTGCCCCAGTGGGCCTCCACATTCCCCTCGGGATGACTTAACTTTATAACCCAGGCCCCTGACCTCCTTTATCTTAGAGCATTTACCTGAGAAAACTTGTGAGGGCAAATCCATTCTCTGCCTCTGTGAGAAGTAAATTTTTTTTTAACTTTTATTTTTTATTGGAGTGTAGTTGATTAACAATGTTGTGTTCGTTTCAGGTGTACAGCAAAGTGATTCAGTTATACCCATGGAAGTATCCTTTCTTTTTCAAATTCTTTTCCCATTTAGGTTATTAAAGAATATTGAGCCAAGTTCCCTGTGCTATACAGTAGGTCCTTGTTGGTTATCTATTTTATATAGTGTGTGTGTGTATGTTAATTTGAAACTCCTAATTTATCCCTCCCACCACCACCCTTTCCCCCTGGTAACCATAAGTTCGTCCTCTAAGTCTATGAGTGTTTCTGTTTTGTAAATAAGTTCATTTGTATCATCTTTTTAGATTCCACATATAAGCGATATCATATGATATTTCTCTTTCTCTGTCTAACTTAAGAAGTAAATGTTTTTGTAAAGCCTCTTGTCAGTTTTACAACCAGAATGTCTTCCTCAAGGACCTAGAAGCCCTTCCTTTGGAAGGTAGGACATCATAGAAGACAACACCCTCTCTCCCAGACTCAGTGGGAAGGAAGGAGTCTGACTTGCCTGAACACTTGCTCCAACCTGTGAAACTCCCTCCTCCTGTCATGATGATAGGAGGAAGCTTACATTTCCTTTGGTGAAGATCAGTTAGCAAATGCAGAAAGCCTAGAGCCTCCACTCCAGCTCTTGGAAACACCCGCTTTGTTTCAGTGGTGCTTGTATCCCACTTGGTCTGTGCTCAAGCCTCTGTAGCTGGAAATAGTATCAGAAAAAAATCAACTTCTCTCTGCTCATCATCTTGTCTGGTGCACTTTTTTCCTTTAACAGGTGAGTTTTAAGGAATATCATGTCTCACACAGACCGTGGCCTCTGCATCCTGTAGTGGTGGGAGATAGAAGCTGAGCAGATAATACAAGGGGCTGGAAGATGGTTCTGGAAAAGAGTAGAATGTCTCCGATTGTCAAGGGTTTAACCTGTCAGCACCAGAACTAAAAAAGGAGGTGGGGGGGACTGAGGGAAGACTGTGGCTGAAGTAGTCTAATTCCACAATTCTGGAAGCTGTTCTGTCTCCACACTCCACAGTGGATGAAGCACATTCAAAGCTAATAGGATTTAAGTACCAAGAGAGGAGAAAGGGCCCTGGAGACAAGAGGAACAGAGTCTCATTCATTGGATGGAGGGAGGGAGATGGGCCTCAGGGCAGACCACTGACACGGCACCTCTTCAGTTTTATTAAAGGAAAAGCTCCAGCTCCTGGAGTGCTGGGCCCTTGGGAGAGCCAGCAAAATAAAAGTAACCACAGTGGGGAAGAAATTGCTTTTTCCTGTTAGTAAATATCGGATGCTTCTTAATTTATGTTCTATATAAGGAATTAATATGATATGGTTATCTGAATCAGATGTTCTTGGAAGTCAAAGCGTTGAAATTATAGAGAATCAAATAAGACACTCATCCCAAGCAAACAGCTCTCCTCAAGCCTTGTTCAGTTTTAGGATCTCAGCTGATTTCCACTGGACTTTTCAGGGGACTGTCAGCCAGGGTGTCTTGGGCCTGGTGAGGGGCCTATAGCTTCCCTGGACAGCTTCCGTGTGTGTGTCTTTTGAAAAAGAAAGAGGTCATCAGATTATTTTTCTCTTTTTATTCAATGGTGTTGTCTTCTCAGTGGGTACGAGGTAATTTATAGCTCCACACTCTTGGAGTGGAGCTCCTATAGCTCTTTATAGCTACAAGAGCCTTACACAGAAAGGTGAATTCACAGGCATGATATTTTTCATTTATTCCTGGTTGACTAGAATCTCCAGATGCCTGCATTCTACACTGACCACTCCTGAATGGGGGAAACTTAAACTGGGTCTCTGGACACACTAAGGTAAATTGGGCCAGAAGGAAGAGGGGAGTGGGAGGAGAAGAAGTAGTATGTATTCAACCCTCGGTTGAGAGAAAAAAGTCCTCAGAATATCCTGAAGAAATCAGAACCCCCCCGCCCCGCCCTCAATCTAAATGGTGAGAGATTAAGGCCTGCTCAGAGGAGGTACTTCCTCACACTTAGACAATGCAAATGTAACCCCAGAGGCAGCTCACACTACAAATTTATTCATCCAACAAATATTTACTAAGCACCTAGTATGTCTAAGCACCAAGTAGGTAGAGGGGATACAGAAGAGAAGATTAACCAACTCTGCCCTCATGTGGCTTGCCTTCTAGTGGGATAAAAACAGTCCATCCATCAGTACGACAAACAAGAACATATGAGACAGTAGTACTTGCTAGGGAAAAATTAAAATAGGATGATTTGATAAAATTGTTATTATAATTTTATTATCAGACTTGATGCTCGGAGAAGGCCTAACAGAGGTAGAGTTATTTAAGCTAAGGACACAAGAAGAGGTCACCCATTTGGAAATCAAGAGAGCAGCTAGGATAAAAACCCTGAGGCAAAAGGCTTGAGTGTGGGAGCATGAACACATCCGTGGGCTAATGTACTGGGGCTGAAGGAGGGAGCGGAATAAGACGGCGGGTGGGAGAGCATGGGAAGGCTCCAAGGGTGGGAGGAGCCATGACTCAAGGGGTCTTTACCGTGGAGAAGGTGTGGACAGCCAGCTCCTGCCGTGCTGGGTCCTCGGGAGACCCAGCAAAATAACGGTAACCACAGACATTAATCAGTCAAGGGACCTTTGTGCCATATAATACGAGTGTTTCTGTCAAACCTGCAATTACCCAGCAATCGACACTTACTCCCATTTTATAGCTTGAAAACTGAAACTTAGAGAGGTTGTGTGACCTCATCAAGGCCTCATAGCAAGTCGTTGGCAGACTCAGAATTTGCAATAGTTTACAGATTTCCTGCGTTTGATTCCTTGGTGAGACATGAGCAGGGCTGAGTGGCCGTTTCATCTCCTTAGTTCTTTCCGTTCTCTCTCTCCACTGGCCCAGGAAGGAGCTCCTATTCCAGGTTCCCCTCTGCTCTCCCCTCTGACGGAGCTCTGTCTCAGGCTTTTGTCATCACACAGGTGGACCCGAAACTCGCTGGGTGGCGTCTTCTGCTCCAAACAATGGTTGGAGCAGATCCCACCCCAGGAAAGCCATCCTCAGAGGGCCACACCTGAGGAGTTTACTCTTTGAAATTCACAACCTAATCATTAACTCACACCTATCAAAAGGAGTGGGAACTTGGAATATAACTGCATTTTTAAGTATAATCTAAATGTAGAGGGCTTCCCTGGTGGTGCAGTGGTTAAGAATCCGCCTGCCAATGCAGGGGACATGGGTTCGAGCCCTGGTCCAGGAAGATCCCACATGCCATGGAGCAGCTAAGCCTGTGCACCACAACTACTGAGCCTGCACCGTAGAGCCCGTGTGCTGCAACTACTGAAGTCCACACGCCTACAGCCTGTGCTCCGCAACAGGAGAAGCCACCACAGTGAGAAGCCCGCACACCACAGCGAAGAGTAGCCCCTGCTCGCTGCAACTAGAGAGAGCCCGCGCGCAGCAATGAAGACCCAACACAGCCAAAAATAAATACATACATAAATAAATAAATAAATTTTAAAAATAAAGAATAATAAATGTAGAGCATTTAAGATTTCTTATATAGATATATTAAAAAATATTAACCAGGATATTTAACTAATTAGAACAACCCAACTCCCTAGTTTACTGGAAAGCCTTTCAGTAGTGTAAACATATTCTGCCCATTAGTCCACTTATCCAGCTCATGACTGCTTTTCCGATTAAATGCAGAAAATGTAGCTTAATAAATGTCACAGGACACAGTAAAAGCAAGACTGTAACTCAACGCATTAGACTTTGAAAACATTGCAAAGTAACTTTCAAACTGCAAGAGTTTCTTTAAAAACCAAAGCAAGTTTATTAAAGTAAACTCTTACTTGTGATGAGTCTGTAAAAGAAAAAAATAAATTGTTCTACTTTCCTTCCGAATAGGAAAAACTCACTTTATATAAGGAACATTCCACGTATTTTTATTTAACCACACGCATTTGACTGAGTGTGTCTGAAGTACTTCAGCACCTCTTGGTATGTCATCATTCTGAACTCATTTAGAATTCAGTGAAACATCACAGAGCATAATATATTCATTTGGTGACCATTTGGATGTCACATTTATTTCTATAGGTGTTCAACTGTAATTCGACATTACTGGGCACTCAGGAAAAGCGTTAGCCTTTTCTAGAGTTGCCCACTGTTAGAATTCATCCTCTGCATCTAAATCAGCATATTTGCATGTACAATGTATTCTTAATCTGACCTTTATATTTTAAAGAAGTTCTTTTTCCTGATTATCACGTTTAAATGCAAATTGTTTGACACACTGCTAGTCTGCACAGTTGTGAAGAAATCTTATAAAGCAAGACAGTGCACAAGTTAGGTATAGCTGCAAAAGTTGTATGAGGTTGTGCTATTTTCTTATTTTAAAAAAAGGTATATTGTGCCGGAATAATAGAAGAATATTTTCGCCACTCTTTCCCTCAGCAAAACCCAACCAGGCTGTGTTAAAATATAAATATCCTATGGGAATTTGTCTTACATTTTACAGGTTTTGAGGAAGGCTATCCCTCACACAGCATGTGATCCCTTTAGGTTTGAGCAAAGAGAGTTGAATAATAACACAAGTGGTCAGAACACGATTCTGGAAGTGGCTGGATGCTTCTGAGGTTTAACTGCCAGCATGAGAACTAAAAAGCAGGAGTGAGAAAGGTGTGGATAGAATTGTTCCAGTTCTAAGGACAGATATAAACATAGAGAATCAAAATTACAATTACGATCTGCTGAACTAAGTCTCCAGGGTCACCGTAAAATATAAATATGTATGCATGTGATAGAGAATTTTCCATTACTCATCAGGTAGCAATATTAAACAAATCATAATAATGACAACTTATTGAAAATTACAATTTACATGAGCTAAACTCAAAAATATATATAAATGTGAATATGTGTATATTTTATATAGATTAGAAATATTATTGGTTATGTAGCAACATTATTTTTAATTATAATGTAATTAACTATAACTAAAATCTAAAATACATTTAAAAATAAAATCTCCAAAATGATACCTCTTCAAAGATATAAGAGGAAGTTTAAACCCCATTTTACAGAAAACAAAGTAGAAGTAGATTTTTGAATTTGTAATTTAGTGAGCTAACCATGAATTAAAAAAAGGCTCTCCCCCCGTATTTTTTTATGGGTTTTAAATATGTTCAGTTGTCTTCAATTCTCAAAGCCAATATATTCTCTACTAAGAAAACCAGCTGAGAAGCAGTTAATTATTGCCAAATTAATTTATTCATATTTCTCCTTGGCCTTATAAAAGCTGAATCATCAATGAATGAATGAATTGTAAACAAACAGATACACAGGTAATTACACAGATCGAGTTTGAGATTCCGGCAGAGTCATCAACACATACATAGAAGCACCCACGGTGTCCAGGGTTGACACTTGGCTATTCCCTGGTGGATGACACCACCTTCTCTTAAGTGACTCCCACCTTGAAACTGAGAAGCTCTACTCCTGAGAACATTAAAAAGGTCTTAACTGAAAAGTAACTGAAGTGGCACAGCATCCATTTAAATAGCATATCAGTCATACAATATAGGGAAAAAAATGTATGATAGTTTAGCCTGTATAACTATACCAGCTGAGACAAAATATTTTTAAAAAGAAAATTTGATTTAAGAGGGGTGGTAAGTGAGGACTTTTAAAGAATCATGGATTCCTTTTTTTCTGACTACTATTCCTAGCTAAAATGTCTCTGTTTTACCATATGTTTGCAGATCTTATTTTTAATTTTTTTAGACTGTAAACTCACCAAATGGTATACAGTCATCACAAGTTCACATCATTTAATACATGAAAAAAATTTTTCATTTAAAAAGAGTATTTTCTGTTTCCAATTTTTCAATTAGAGATATTCAAGATTCTACAATGCAGTTTTTCATTGGGAATTTTTCTTGACAAACACTATCAATCCGAAATCCTAAGTAACAGAAGAAAAAAGCTATTTCACAAAATTTTTATGTCATGAAAAAAAGCTAGACTTTGTTATGACATTTAAGTGATTCTGAATAACTAAATAATAAGTGAACTATATGAAATAAAACATCCGTTCTTGTCTTTCAAGAATGAAGTTTTTTTCTTTGACCTTGAGGTGATGGTCATGCCATATTAAATTTTCTAACTTCATCAAACAGAATGCTATTGGTCTTAGATGCTATTTAAAACCACTAAAACTTTCCTCCAGGTGATAACGGGAAACAGCATTTCTAGCAAACAGATACTAACCCCTTACCTAATGAGATTAATTTGTTTCCCTGTGGGTTGGAGATATCTATCCAGGATGATTTCTTTTCAGAGGATTTCTGCTTTATCAGAGATGGCAGACAAACATTTAATCACCCCCTCATCTCTGTTCCTTTTTCCTGACCTGTTTCCTAAGAGGGGAGGCCCGGTTGCTGAGCAACAGACTACTCTGAAGAGCACACAGCACTCCACGTCCTTTACTTAGCAAAAAGCAGGCAGCTGAAAGCTAACCTAACCGAGGCTTGGACACCAGGAAGGGGTTTGGGCTGGGCCACCTTTCCCCGGCCATGACAGCATTGCAGTCAGTTGTGGAGTCTGGCCGCCGTATAATTAATTGCACAGCTGCAAAATATCAAATGGCTTTGTAATAAGTTACTAAATTAGAGTGAACTAAATGTTTCACAATTACTAAAAATAACCAGCTTAAGTCTCAGGACATATAATAAATCAAAAAGTCCTGTTTAGTTTCAAGACAATAGCTTTTGTGCTCTCATTCATGTTGGACTAGAAAGCAGAGTGACATCTTATTGATACATTTTATTTATTTACTTATTAATCTATGTGTCTATTTATCTATATATTTATTCACTTATGTTGGAGGGGATATTTTGGTTTACTAATAAACACACATAACAAATTTCATCTGAAGGCTATTCATTAGATTTTCCCTGACTTCAATTGTGCTGTCCTGCAATTTATATAGTTGATTTTAAATGAAAAATTCACTTAGTGTTCCAGGAATTAAGATATTTCTTGTTGCTTTCTGTGAACAAAAGAGTGGCCATGTCTACATAACCTCTAAGTCACTTACAATTTCAGCATCTTTTTATCATCAGAAGTGAATGCCCAACTCTTACTTCTTCAGTAATTTGCTGCTCTGCCCAAACTTTTAAACAAATCAACAAGACTCAAACTTGTTTTTGCTCTATTTCAGGAATAAAATGAGCCAAGATTTCTTTATTGAAAGTAAAAGCTATGAGGAGAACCTTAAATCAGCCATACTTCAATAAAATAAATTTTTTAAAAAGCTATGAGAATCTTGCAAAAGTGCTATACATTTTTTCCCATTTTCCCATATATATATATATATATATATATATATACACATATACATACAATGGAATATTACCCAGCCATGAAAAAGAATAAAATAATGCCATTTGCAGCAACGTGGATAGACCTAGAGATTATCATACTAAGTGAAGTAAATCAAAGAATGATAAATAACATATGATACATCATTTATATGTGGAATCTAAAAAAAAATGATACAAATGAACTTATTTACAAAACAGAAACAGACTCACAGACATAGAAAACAAACTATGGTTACCAAAGGGAAAGGGGGGGAGGGATAAATTAGGAGTTTGGGATTAACAGATTCACACTACTATACTATACTATACTACTATACTATACTATACTATACTATATACTATACTACTATACTATACTATACTATACTATACTATACTATACTATACTATACTACTATACTATACTACTATACTATATACTATATGTATATCTATACATAAAATAGATAAACAACAAGGACCTACTGTATAGCACAGGGAACTAACTATATTTAATATCTTGTAATAACCCATAATGGAAAAGAATCTGAAAAAGAATATATGTATATATAACTGAATCACTTTGCTGTACACCTGAAACTAATACAACATTGTAAATCAACTGTACTTCAATAAAAATATAAATAAATAAAAACATAAACACCAAAAATAAAAAAAGTGCTATATTAAAGTAACTAAAAGAATGAATTATTTTCACCAATATTTACTGAAGCACAAAGCATCCCTCTGAATCATTGGAATCAACCATGACAGGAACAACCACAGTCTTGCCTTCATAAAGCATACAGTCTAGTAAAGCTGATGGACATTTATTTATTTTTAAAATAATTCCTGTGTGCCTGTTATGTTCCCTGCACTGTCTGGTTGCTGAGGATATAGCAGTAAACAGACAAATGTAATTTAACGCTTAGGAGCTCACAGTTGCAGCTGGAAGAGGCAAACAATAAACAAAGGCACTCATCTGGCCAGTTCCGTGAAAATAAATAAAGGAAGGAAGGAAGCAGCATAAGGTGACAGCGATAGACAGGTGACAGTGCAGGTAAAGAAGAGGGATGTTATCCAGGGACTGGTTTACAAAGGTAATGTTCACTGCTATCGTAATACAGAGTTTGGCTGCACGTTTGATGATTGACCACTGAGAGCTTTGAGGTCCCGTGTCGCCCACGTTTCCTCTTGCCCCACATCTGCGCAACCAGTAAGAAAGCCTGTACTCTCCTTCCCTTAGCACCAGTGCAAAGTTCCAACCAAGTAAGTCCCCACCCCTCCTGGGAACCCTCACCTCGCCTACCCTCGGACCACAAGAAAAACCAAAGCCAACTGCCTCTCCCGTCTCCCAAGCCACTTTCAGACCACCCTGACAGCTTGCCTGCATTCCCCAGAGATCCTCTTTATGTGAGTAATACACCTCTTCACACCCTTGTAGTGGTATGTGTGGTGTCATCAGTATTGACATCCAGACCAGATTTTGGTTGGGGACGTGGATCCCACCCTCCATGGGGCAACAATACAACAGTAACTTAGAGTTTCCAATGAGCTCTAGGAATTTATAACCTTTAGAGAAATGATCTGATCATTGTACATGATATGATCCTGTCATTAACTGTTTAATAGTTACCAATGAGCCTTTTTTAGTAGTTACCAAAATACTACCATTAAGCAAAAAAGACAGACACAGAAAGGCCTAGAATCTCAACTGAAAATAGATCATGTGCGGTAAACTCTACCTACATGTCTTCATATTTGTCATAGTAATTTCTTGTAAGCCCTGTAAAGTTTTCAGGAAATGAGACTAAGTAGATAAATAAATGAACTGGCTTATTCAAACAAAACATTCATATAGATACTTACTCCAGTGACAGGAGATGCCTGAGAAGACAGAACAAAATTGTAAACATTTATTCCAGATGCAAAACATTTCAGACAGGTGTCCACTGGTCCTGTGTTTTCGCTCTAATGTAAGTGCTAATCTACCTTTAGCTTTGCTCTATGGAGTGTGTGAATCTCCACGTTACCGAGAAGGCCCGCTGCCCATTGCACTTCAAGCCCAGAGTGGTGTGCAGGACAGAGGGACTGACATTTCAGGAAGAAGATGGGAAAGATGGTGGGAGAGGTGGTGAGCAGGGGACCCAGGAGCATCATGACTCTAAGAATAGGTGGCAGTTAAACCCATGGGGCACGCTTAGGGAAAGAGCAAATATTTGACACCTCAGGTCCTGAGCCTAAATTCAAGGGTATTTCCTGAATAATATCGCATTATATAAAACAAATTGACCTCTTTATCTATAGAAGATGCAAATTGCAGCTATTTCAAGAGAAGACACATGGGGTGAGATAGTTCGCCCTGAGGTAAGCATTTCATGCATTTTGTTAAAGCAAAATCAAAGTTCTAAAATAAGAAAAAAAAATAGGAGAGAACTGCGGCAGAGGCACTGGGAATATCCCCTGATCCCTCATGTAATTGAACAGCCTATATACAAACCCAACAGCATATTAGCTGTCCTGACACAACTGTCTTGGCACCTTTGAAAACAAAATGAATATTCCCTATTATTACTTCACCTTTTTCTGCCAGTTGTATTCAGATTTAACACTTTCAGGTTTTTTTCAGGCATTGTACCTGTATCCAGAATTTTCTTAATTTCAAAACGAACTCTAAGCATTATGGTGTTCTAAAGAGGTTTGAATACTGAAATGAATTATGTCCCAGACTGTAACTATTTTTTTAACATCTTAATTGGAGTATAATTGCTTTACAATGTTGTGTTAGTTTCTGCTGTATAACAAAGTGAATCAGCTATATGTATACATATATCCCCATATCTCCTCCCTCTTGTGTCTCCCTCCAACCCTCCCTATCTACCCCTCCAGGTGGTCACAAAGCACCGAGCTGATCTATGCGGCTGATTCCCACTAGCTATCTATTTTACATTTGGTAGTGTATGGATGTCCATGTCACTCTCTCACTTCGTCCCAACTTACCCTTCCCTCTCCCTGTGTCCTTAAGTCCATTCTGTATGTCTGCGTCTTTATTCTTGTCCTGCCCCTAGGTTTGTCAGAACCATTTTTTTTTCCTTTTAGATTCCATATATATGTGTTAGCATACGGTATTTTTCTCTTTCTGACTTATTTCACTCTGTATGACAGACTCTAGGTCCATCCACCTCACAACAAATAACTCAATTTTGTTTCTTTTTATGACTGAGTAATATTCCATTGTATATATGTACCACATCTTTATCCATTCATCTGTCGACGGACACTTAGGTTCCATGTCCTGGCTATTGTAAATAGTGCTGCAATGAACATTGTGGTACCTGACTCTTTGAATTATGGTTTTCTCAGGGTATATGCCCAGTAGTGGGATTGCTGGGTCATATGGTAGTTCTATTTTTAGTTTTTTGAGGAACCTCCATATTGTTCTCCATAGTGGCTGTATCAATTTACATTCCCACCAACAGTGCAAGTGAGGTCCCTTTTCTCCACACCCTCTCCAGCATTTACTGTTTGTAGATTTTTTGATCATGGCCATTCTGACTGGTGTGAGGTGATACCTCATTATAGTTTTGATTTGCATTTCTCTAATGATTAGTGAGTTGAGTATCCTTTCATGTGTTTGTTGGCGACCTGTATATTTTCAGAAATGTCTATTTAGATTTTCTGTGCATTTTTGGAATAGGGTTGTTTGTTTTCTGATATTGAGCTGCATGAGCTGTTTGTATATTTTGGAAATTAAAACTTTCTCAGTTGCATCATTTGCAAATATTTTCTCGCATTCTCAGGGTTGTCTTTTTGACATTTTTTATGGTTTCCTTCGCTGAGCAAAAGCTTTTAAGTTTCATTAGGTCCCATTTGTTTCTTTTTGTTTTTTATTTCCATTTCTCTAGGAGGTGGGTCAAAAAGGATCTTGCTGTGATTTATGTCATAGAGTGTTCTGCCTATGTTTTCCTCTAAGAGTTTTATAGTGTCTGGCCTTACATTTAGGTCTTTAATCCATTTTGAGTTTATTTTTGTATACGGTGTTAGGGAGTGTTCTAATTTCATTCCTTTACATGTAGCTGTCCAGTTTTCCCAGCACCACTTATTGAAGAGGCTGTCTTTTCTCCACTGTATATTCTTGCCTCCTTTATGAAAGATAAGGTGACCATATGTGCATGGGTTTATCTCTGGGCTTTCTATCCTGTTCCATTGATCTATATTTCTGTTTTTGTGCCAGTACCATACTGTCTTGATTACTGTAGCTTTGTAGTATAGTCTGAAGTCAGGGAGCCTGATTCCTCAAGCTCTGTTTTTCTTTCTCAAGACTGCTTTGGCTATTCGGGGTCTTTTGTGTTTCCACACAAATTGTGAAATTTTTTCTTCTGTTTCTGTGAAAAATGCCATTGGTAGTTTGATAGGGATTGCATTGAATCTGTGGATTGCTCTGGGTAGTATAGTCATTTTCACAATGTTGATTCTTCCAATCCCAGAACATGGTATATCTCTCCATTTGTTTGTACCGTCTTTAATTTCTTTCATCAGTGTCTTATAGTTTTCTGCATACAGGTCTTTTGTCTCCTTACGTAGGTTTATTCCTAGGTATTTTATTCTTTTTGTTGCAATGGTAAATGGGAGTGTTTCCTTAATTTCTCTTTCGGATTTTTCATCATTAGTGTATAGGAATGCAAGAGATTTCTGTGCATTAATTTTGTACCCTGCTACTTTACCAAATTCATTGATCAGCTGTAGTAGTTTTCTGGTAGCATCTTTAGGATTCTCTATGTATAGTATCATGTCATCTGTAAACAGTGACAGTTTTACTTCTTTTTTTCTGATTTGGATTCCTTTTATTTTTTTCTTCCAATTTGGATTCCTTTTATTTCTTTTTCTTCTCTGATTGTTGTGGCTAAAACTTCCAAAATTATGTTGAATAATAGTGGTGAGAGTGGACAACCTTGTCTTGTTCCTGATCTTAGAGGAAATGGTTTCAGTTTCTCACCATTGAGAACAATGTTGGCTGTGGGTTTGTCACATATGGCCTTTATTATGTTGAGGTAGGTTCCCTCTATGCCTTTCTGGAGAGTTTTTATCATAAATGGCTGTTGAATTTTATCAAAAGCTTTTTCTGCATCTATTGAGATGATCATATGAATTTTTATTCTTCAGTTTGTTAATATCGTGTATCACATTGATTGATTTGCATATACTGAAGAATCATTGCATTCCTGGGATAAACCCTAGTTGATCATGGTGTATGATCATTTTAATGTGCTATTGGATTCTGTTTGCTAGTATTCTGTTGAGGATTTTTGCATCTATGTTCATCCGTGATATTAGCCTGTAGTTTTCTTTTTTTGTGACATCTTTGTCTGGTTTTGGTATCAGGTGGCCTCATAGAATGAGTTTGGGAGTGTTCCTCCCTCTGCTGTATTTTGGAAGAATTTGAGAAGTATAGGTGTTACCTCTTCTCTAAATGTTTGATAGAATTCGCCTGTGAAGCCATCTGGTCCTGGGCTTTTGTTTGTTGGAAGATTTTTAATCACAGTTTCAATTTCAGTGCTTGTGATTGGTCTGTTTATATTTACTATTTCTTCCTGGTTCAGTCTCAGAAGGTTGTGTTTTTCTAAGAATTTGTCCATTTCTTCCAGGTTGTCCATTTTATTGGCATATAACTGATTGTAGTAATCTCTCATGATCCTTTGTATTTCTGCAGTGTCAGTTGTTACTTCTCCTTTTTCATTTCTAATTTTGTTGATTCGAGTCTTCTCCCTTTTTTTCTTGATGAGTCTGGCTAATGGTTTATCAATTTTGTTTATCTTCTCAAAGAATCCTTTTAGTTTTATTGATCTTTGCTATTGTTCCCTTTATTTCATTTTCATTTATTTCTGATCTGATTTTTATGATTTTTTTCCTTCTGCTTACTTTGGGGTTTTTTTCTTCTTCTTTCTCTAATTGCTTTAGGTGTAAGGTTAGGTTGTTTATTTGAGATTTTTCTTGTTTCTTGAGGTAGGATTGTATTGCTATAAAATTCCATCTTAGAACTGCTTTGCTGCATCCCACAGGTTTTGGGTTGTCATGTTTTCATTGTCATTTGTTTCTAGGTATTTTTTGATTTCCTCTTTGATTTCTTCAGTGATCTCTTGGTTACTTAGTACTGCGTTCCAAACCATAACTATTTTGATGTACAGTAATTGCAAAAACAGGGATTCAGTATAAAAACCATGTTTTCCTCCTTGGCTTCATAAGATAAGGGTGAATTTATTTGCTTTTTCTCCTATATTTATGAGCAAAAAGTAACCCCCCAATTATATCAATTCCAAAATAGTACTAAAGAATCTAGTGAGAGAACAAGCTTTGGATTTCGGTTTTACTCTGTCACCTGAAAGTATGAAAAAATTTCAGATTATGAACTCAAAATTTCTCATTTGAACCAAGATAGGCTTCTCTACCACTTCAAACTCCATTCATTTTGTTCTTTTTTTTTTTTTGTCCAAACAAGAAAAAAGCAGCGCAATTAAAACAATTAGTTTAAAATATGAAATCTCATTGAGGGCAAACTACATGAAATCCCCCTTTCTCCTTTATCAGACTTTTTCACATAACTGGAATTACAAGGCAATTAAAACCTGAATTGGGATGTTGATATTCTGGGGAATTGTCTCCTCCATAGTGAAGCTGCTAAGTTGCTTTTCTCATTGTTACGTTTTTAACTCTGAAAATCTTGATGTAGGCTTTTAATTTTCACAATGCCTTTTTTTATTGAATATTACTGTGCCTTTCAAAGAAGTAGTTAGAATATTGTGTTAAAACTTTAATATGTCACTGTTATTTTGACCTAAAGAGCCTAAATTTTTTTGCTTTCTTCTTTTCATGTAAATATTAATCTTGACAGTGTGTAGCCTAGTACTAGATTATACAATCTCTCAAGAAATTGGGGGGGATTTTCAATGTTCAAGAAGTAAAAAATATGAATGAGAAAATTAAAGTAGGCAAGTACTTTCAGAGCTAAGAGTGGAAATTAACCTCATGGTGGTTTTAAGTACAACTCCCTAGTCTTTGGGGCTTCATCTCCAGCTGAGCACCTGAGTCATCAATAAACATGGAATAAATTACTATGAAGTTAGTCATATCTCTGAAATGATGCATATAAATATTTCTGTAAAACTGTGAATATAAATATAAAGATATATTAATAATTATTACTCTGATTTCTACTACTACTATTACAAACTCTATCTAAAAATTTACACATCAAATGAGCTTTGTTCTGTTTGTATAAGACTATCAAGTATCACTCTGAACAGAATCTTTCCAACAGAAAGCTCCCACAGTACCTACACAATACAGATACACCTGTACAGAGAGTCTCTGGTTTTCAATAAGCACCTTAAGCAATTCTTATACACATTAAATGATAATGGCATAAAAGATCACAAATGAGACACACAAGAGGAAGGTGTAGCACAAAGGAACACTAATATCTGGGTGACCCTCTCTTTCCAAGCAGGATGAATTGCTGAGAATAGTAATCAATTAACGAAGTATAGAAAACTCAGTCAATGGGAATTTAGGTCAATAAGGCTTCAAGGACTAGATCCTGCTCCCTGTTATCACTCAGTGTGTTGAATTCCCACAGATTTCCTTTACCTCACATTTCCTTAGACTGCATTCTAATAAAGTGAGATCATTAGCTAAAGTTGTGAGGCTTGTTAAATAATTTAACATTTTGAGACACTGCTGTTCTCCACAAGATTAGGTACTACTAAGGTAGTTGACTAAGTAGAATGCTGCACTGTATGGCCATGAACGGTAAGAATATTAAGATCAACGGGTTTTTCCTATAATGCCAAAAATCTCTCAAGGAGAAATTCAGAACACTATTTAAAAAATTCTCTCTTTCCTTAAGCTAAAGAATCATAAAAACAACAAATCTGGATGTGGAAGAAAATAAATTTTTCACTGGCATTTTATTAATGCAAGACTTTGTCACAGTATGTAGGCACAGAACATCCATGATCAAAAGTAGCTGTCTTTCACAGACAGCCAAAAGGTACATGGAAAACATGCTCAATGTCGCTAATTATCAGGGAAATGCAAATCAAAACCACAATGAGCCATCATCTCACACCAGTCAGAATGGCTATCATCAAAAAGAACACAAATAACAAATGCTGACAAGGATGTGGAGAAAAGGGAACCTTCATACACTGTTGGTGGGAATGTAAATCAGTGCAGTCACTGTGGAAAACAGTATGGAGGTTCTTCAAAAAACTAAAAATAAGAACTACCATATGACCAGTAATTCCACTTCTGGGTATATATCCAAAAAAACCCAAAAGTACTAGCGTGAAAAATTACAATGTTAATAACAGCATTATTTACAATTGCCAAGATATGGAAGCAGCAACATGGATGACTTGGAGGGCATTATGCTAAGTGAAATAAGTCAAACAGAGAAAGACAAATACTATACGATATCACTTACGTGTGGAATCTAAAAAATACAACAAACTAGTGAATAAAACAAAAAAGCAGCAGACTCACAGATATACCGAACAAACTTCTGGTTACCAGTGGGGAGAGGGAAGGGGGGAGGGGCAATACAGGGGTTGGGGAAAAAGGGTTATTATGGGATTGCATGAAATCATGTGGTGAAACTTTTGAAAATCATAAAGCACTACAGAATTCAAAGAATGTTTCATTCAATTAAAAAAATAAAAAGATATACAAAAGAAGTAGTTGTCTTTCAAATATGATCACATTCAGCATTCAACATGTATTAAACAATTATTTAAAACTACTTTTGGAAACTAAAGTAGAATGATAACCTCCCAAGTCATATATCTCTCATTCTAATACCTATTGTATTTTCAACAGTTCATACTATTACTGTCTTTTAGCATTTCAGAGTTTGAGTAGTATATGATAGAAAAATGGGCCATCTATAAATGTATTTAACAAGTCATACCCATTCACCCTCAAACACACCAAATTTTTCATACTTGCATATACAAAAGAGAAACGTGATACCACTAATGGAATATCTATCTACCACTCTTAAGTTAGTTTTCATTCTGCCCTCCAAACACACACACACACACACACACACACACACACACACACACACACCACAAATACACAAATTAGGATGTCAGAAACAGCGTTTTTTAATGTGAAAAACTGGCATCGTTGTTAATACCAAAACCATTTTCTCAGATCTTGTAGAATTCTTCCAGGACAATTTTGACAGAGATTTAATCTTAATGATATAAACAGAGTTGCTGCTCAATAATTCATTTCATAAAACCAGCGGGAAAGACAGAGCAACTGCATGACACTAAATCACTCCTTGGATCTTAAGTACTCCTCACAGTAACCAGCCTGGTCTTTCTTTAAGAGTGTGTAGTTTCCTTGGAGAGATACTAATTTTAATTTTACTAGCCTGGCTATTCTTTCTTTATAAATCTGCAGGTTTCTCAGAAAGATACAAATTTTAATCGTAGATATATGGAGAAGGAAAAAAATGTGCAGATTTACTCAGATTCCTAAAGACATGTAAAACCTTTTATAACATAGGCTCTGCTAATTCAAAATTTAGGGTAACCTAGAGAATGAACTGAAATTCTTTGTTCATCTAGGAAGAAAAAAATGTTGAATAAATGAAATTTTAGCCAATTGATGGATTCAAATTTTTGTTTTCACAAACTTGTTACATTTCATATTCAATACATTCCATATGATATTAGTAGCAATACCAATTCACACGTGAATACCAGATCTAGA
This sequence comes from Delphinus delphis, assembly GCF_949987515.2. Classification (NCBI taxonomy): domain Eukaryota; kingdom Metazoa; phylum Chordata; class Mammalia; order Artiodactyla; family Delphinidae; genus Delphinus; species Delphinus delphis. The sequence goes on from NC_082683.1 coordinate 175,168,026, forward strand.
GATTAATAATTGTTCTTAACATACCAAAACCATGGTGTGAGTTTTAGTTATGAAATACACATGAAATAATATTCTTCTGTCTCATTGTTTATAGCATGCATTTCACAATAATCATGTACCACATTTTTAAAAATTTCTAAAAAATTTTCTATTATTTTTTAACTTTTTGTTTATTACTTCTTGAGACAGAAACTAATTTTTTCTATATACATTCCACAACACCCACAATGAACAAAGGTTTATTGATTTAAATTTTTCCTTAAATTGTATTAAAGTATGTAATTATGTAATAATTATAATCTATTTTTAGATTAATTATAATTACATTCTTTTTTAAAATTTTATTTTATTTATTTATTTAGGCTGCATTGGGTCTTCGTTGTTGCACGCAGGCTTTCTCTAGTTGCGGTGAGCGGGGGCTACTCTTCATTGTGGTGCGCGGGCTTCTCATTGCGGTGGCTTGTCTTGTTGTGGAGTGTGGGCTTCAGTAGTTGTGGCACGTGGGCTCAGTAGCTGTGGTTCATGGGCTCTAGAGCACAGGCTCAGTAGTTGTGGCGTACGGGCTTAGTTGCTCCACGGCATGTGGGATCTTCCCAGAGCAGGGCTTGAACCCGTGTCCCCTGCATTGGCAGGCAGATTCTTAACCACTGCGCCACCAGGGAAGTCCTATAATTACATTCCTAATTGCAATGTTATGAATCTAGAGTAATTCCTGTTTTTTTCCATACATACCAAATATACATGGTTTATCTATATAAACAACATCTTGCCAGAGTTGGGTTTTTGGCTCCCTTTTCTTGTAAAAAACCTAAGAGACTATCTTGACTATTTGACTTGTAAATGGAAAGTATATGATGACTAAATGGACTGTCATTGCATGTTAACTGGACTGTCATTGCTCACTGGACTCCAGTTTGAATGGGAAGGATGGTACCTGTTAGGCTGAGAAGCCAGTTCCAGTAAATTCTACAGCAAACATATCTCCTTCCATAGATCCCATTTCCTGCAAACATGTGTTGGTTGTTCTCCAACCCAACAACCAGCATATGACAATTTCTGTTGTATATACTTTGCACCAGAGCAGATGAATAATAGGAACATTTTAAAGTCACTTGTTATAAATAAATAAAATAACTGAGACTTCCCTGGCAGTCCACTGGTTAAGACTCCACGCTTCTACTGCAGGGTGCACGGGTTCGATCCCTGGTCAGGGAACTAAGATCCCCCATGCCATGAGGCATGGCCACAAAAAATGAATAAATTTTAATAAATAAATAAATAAAAGAACTGGTTCTTCTAATGCTGATTATGAACTCTAACTTTTCAGACAACCACTTAATTATTTCCTTCGGGTTTTTTATATTTCAACACATGCAACAAAAGACAACTTAGGGTCTGATAAGTAGCAGTACTCCCCTCAAAGTACAATCCAGCAGTGGGGCCATTAAAAAGCATGCAATTTCTGTTTACATTTTGCAAGATATCTTCTAGGTTTGTTTCATGAAAAATGGCCCACGTCAACAACCGCAATCAGGTTCTGTCTACATAGGAAAAAACAGGTAGAATTTGAGGTTCACCTAAAACCAGATTCAATCCACAGCACAATGAAATTAATGAGAAGTAGTTTTGATTAAATAATTAGAAATTTTCTAAATACAAGGAAATTTAATAATTTTAGATTGTCTATTATGCAGGTGTTGTGGAATATGTAAGGGACTATTAAAATTATTGTTTGAACTCAAGAAGAATTAAACAATCAATTTAAAAATTGATGAAAAGCTTGCTACAAATAAAGATTTAAAGAGAAATGTCATAAAATGGCGTATGATTAATTGTAAAAGAGGTATTAACAATGAGTCAGTAGAGATATTCTTTCATATATATTCCATAATCAAAACTCAGAACAACTTTAATGTTAGCTAAGAATGATTAATAATCAAGTCAGATGTTCATATGTGGATCAATCCTGAAAAAATATTTGAAGTTTTCCAAAAACTAAAGTATATTATAGATGCATACTTACATGTAACTATAATAAATATTATACCATTTTATCCATTATTATACATAATATTAAAATGAATAAGTAGGATGAACAACTTTTAAAAACATTTTGATATTAGGATTATTTAGCTTATTGTGAACACTGATATAATAAGTTATATGTGGCTCCTTGACAAAAGAAGAAATTTTTAATCCTTTTTATTAAACTGTATTCTCTATAACTATTAACCTTTAGATCCCTTAAATTCTATTATTCATTGTATCAAGTAAAATTTCCTATTTTTAGGAAATTTCTTTACTAAGATTTTGAAATGTGTACATTTATTCTAGCATTACAAGATTTTTGTAGAAAAAAATTATTTACCTCATTTGTGTCACTCATGATTTTATATGTTTAGATTTGGTTGCTATTTAGTTTATTTTTTAGACTTTTAAGCCTAAAAGTTTATACCCACCTCTGTCTATCGTGTAGCTTTAGATTATGAAAAGAATTTTTCTGCATAAATTATTATTTTTTGTTTTCATTTATTACACTGGCTCTTTTGGTTGCTGCATTACTACAAATTAATACCTTAGGATACCATCTCTGAAACTAAGATGGTTTTCTGCTACCAATGTCAATAGCTATTAAATATTTAAATGCTTAAAAAACTCTGTATATTACTTTTTATCAAACATAAAACTAACCTGATAACCTTCAGCAGATGCAAATGTTGGCATGTCTCCAGCACAGAATAACTGTGCCCTTTATTTTCTAGCCATGAGCCATTTTCTTGCAAAAATGACTATTTATGTTACACTGATATAATATGTTAAACCCTAGTTCTTTGTGGAACCCCAAAGATACTCTTTAGAAATTCAAGTAGATTATATAAAGCGGGCTCTTCTTTAGTTATATAACCTAAATTAGCATGATTTACCACTGGAGGAGTGAAAAATCACATAACCTATTTTTTTCTAATTTGTCATTTTGTTAAGTATTCAGAGTTTCTTTTCTTCTTCTCCCATTTATAAATGTCTATAGTTTATCCATTGTGGAGGTGAGGCTAATTCAACATACTTCCTTATATGAATTAAATTGATAATCAAATTTGAAATACATCATTAAGCTTTTTATATATAAATTATACATTTTGTATAATTTATATATACATTTTGTCTCATAAAACCCCCGTTTTCTCTTTGGATTCCTTTAAATATCTCAGACATATACCATCCAGATACGTTGCTTTGTCTGTTTCGATTTTGTTAAACTTCTTGTGAACTGGCCACACCAATCCGATTCAAGAAATAATTTTGGAGAGAGGCTCTCTCTGCTATACACAGCAAATATAGATATATTCCAGGTAATTGTGGATACAGACCTATTGTTTCTTCCAGGATGTTAACTTTATTCTCATTTCTAATTCCAGTTTTATGTCAGTTATTATAATGAAGATTCCTTCTCTCATCTCAAGATTTCTGAAGAAAAGAAAACCAGATTTAAGTATTATTCTTGCACAAAATGACTGATTCGAAGTCTATAATAATGTAACACCTGGGATGACTTTAAACTAGTGTACAATCATCTCCTGATCATGTTTAATTTAAAATTCCACTGCTTCCTTAGATAAAAATGTTCCTTCCAATATTCTTAAGAGCTTTAGGTTTTTCATCTAAACATTTCAGGTTCTGCCAACACAGCCTCTGTAATTAGTAGCTCCAGGCCAGTAAATTCATCCTGTGTGTCAGTTGCACCATTTCTACTAACTTCAGCCCACCGATGCTAAAGCAAATCATCACAACTGGCTTCTCAGACTTGAAATTGAACTTGGCAAACACTCTTTGGGAGTTATGCAAAATAAGAACGTGAGCTACAGACAACAATGACACCTGTTACAAAGGCCATGTTCTAACCGCATTACATGTATTCAGTTCCTGCTGACTTCAAGGAAAGCCGTGAGCAGGTAAGAAAAAATACAGTTTATCCCTGGATTCCTAACACATTTTTAATGGCATATAGGAAACATCATGCTTCTCATTGAACCTGGGACTTCCACATTCCAAGTGATGATACATGTTTTATTTGCTATTTAAATAATGTCCATTTTGGTATATTATTCCAATGGATCTCATGTTCATCTACCTTGTCACAATACTGTAGTCTCAAAAGCATAGTTATGAAAGATAAAAACCGTCATACATTACGATAAGTGCTAGGAAAGTCAGAAGTAAAGTCAAGAAAAAAATGATGAAGCAATTTCAGAAGATGTTAGAACAAAGGAAATCAGGGATCTTTTAACACCCTATCTTCATTTTACCAGAGAGAAAACACAGGTTCAGGGAAGAAAGTGAGAGTCCAGGGGCAAAGAGCTAGTTAGTGACAGAACTGAGAATAAAAACCACATCTTGTTATTTTCATTCTGATGTTTTCCATCTCTTATCAGTGAATCTCCAGGGAAACAAGCATATAATTTACACTACAAATTCCAAATAATGAAAAGTAAATAAAGGAGACTCTGAAGGAACAAGAAGAAGTTAAAAATATTCTAAACAGAACGTTTAAAATGATCATTGTGGTAACTTTTGGTAAGGTAATAAATACATTAGTCGGGTTAATTTTTCAAAATAACTAATTCAGATTTCAAAATTCACATTAACATGCAAATTATTTGGAATTTTTAGCTGTAAAGAAGGAAAATGTGGCTGACAAAATAATGATCTGGAGAAGTAACTCTAAATTTGTGTATCTTGGGATTTATAGTAGAAAAAAATTGGAAGTTATAAAAGTTTAAATTATATGTTTGTTTCCCTGGAAAGAATTTTAAAATTCAAAAAAACTACAGGCAGAAATGTGCTTTGTTTTGGACTAACTTGTTGTTAAAAGATGGTAAACTCAGCCATGTTCCCCCACAGCTTTCTTACACCTCAAGCGCTGTATCTAAAGGAGACAAAATGGCAGTGTAGCCTTCGCTCTCTAATTCGTTTCATGCCTATTTTCCAGCATCCAAACACAAAGGAAATTGCAAACCTCAGTGGACTTCTTTTGAAAATGAAGACACTGGTTGACTTTTGATTGGTGCTTAAAAAACATATCCTGTGGAAATACTTCATCTTTTATACCTGCACATTCCTGACCTCATAAGAGAACAAGTGCTCCCAATAGCTTGCAGGTATTATTTATTACTTTTAAGGAAAACGGAAGTTCTTGAAAATGCACACAGGCCCATAATATCAGTACTTCCACTGATATTGTAAAATAAAAATGGATAAATAAATAATAAATGAAATATCACAAATTGTATGTGCTTTGCCCTCTCATATAAATTATGATGGTACAGTAGAAGTGCCACAATGAATTCAAATAATCAAACATCAGTGCTAAAAAAAAAAAAGATGGATGCTAGAGTGTAACCGAGCAGGACCCTATGGGGCCTTCCTGGAACAGACTCCCCCATACACCATGTCCTCGGCCTGTCTCTTGTCTGTAGAAAAACTTTAGCCTCCTAGGCTCTCCCCAAGTTTCAAAGAGTAACTTTAATCAGAGAAGTGAGAAAATGCAGAAAAAAAAGAAAACAGTCAAGCAAGACAAAATAATAACAGTTTAGCCATTAAACAAAATCAAGGACCTTTAGTTCCTCCTCAAACGCTATAGGTAATATTCTGAGCCATGTCCTTTGAGCAGAGACTGAAACCCCTGCCAGGTGCAAGAGGTTAACTGTCTGCTGCTCACAAGCACGGAGCCCCCAGACAGGTTGGAACCAGAAGGGTGAGGATGTTGACTCCTGATTACCTCACCACCAACCAATCAGAAGAATGTCCACCAGCTGATCACACACCCCACACTCCCCCTCCCTCACCCTGTCTTTAAAAACCTTTCCTTGAAGGCCTTCAGGGAGTTCAGGCTTTTTCAGCATTAGTTACCAGGACTTCTTGCTTGGAACCCTGCAATAAATGTGGACTTCCCTTCACTACAACCTGCTGTCAGTAGATTGGCTTTACTGCACGTGGGCAAGCAGACCCAAGTTTGGTTCGGTAACAAGAGGGCTACTTCTAAAAATGTAAGGTGTAATTCAGATCCGCATCTGTAAGGATTCATTGATTGACTATGACCTGTGACACTATGACCACACTAGTACAAAGGGACTTTGTGGTACCTGATACATTTTTTCACCCATTTGCAACTACAACTCCTACTTCTAATAACAGTAGAAAACTTGGTTGCCACAAACAATCTCTGGGTCCTGGAAACGTTTGGGTCTCAGAAACAGAAGAACAAAAATGGTGACTTCAAATCTCAAAGGGTCAGGGAAGAATTGTCTTAGTGTGGAAGCAGAAACTAAATAATTTGCAGAATGATAAGGAAAGTATCACATCGATTACATTGCTTCAGATTATGCTTTTCCAAACACTGACTGGAAATCTACCAATAGGTGTACCACACCACATGCTACATGCTTTCCTTTATATCTCATTTACTCTTCACAGCAACTGTATGAATAAGCATAGTTATACCTACTTATAAATAAAGAAACTGAGAGTGCACGAGATTAAGTAATATGATCAAGGTAACACAGCTAGTAAGAGCAGAGGTGTTTGTTTTTAAAACAGACTCCCTCTACCATTTGTCCTTCAGCAAAGGTAACAGAGCTTGCTTGAAATTCCACTGTCATGAATTCAGTCTTTCAAAAAATATAATATTTATTGTTCTATAACTGAATGGAATTTGGCTTGCAATGTGTTTTCCGACCAGAAGAATTTATCTTGCCAATTTAAGGAAATACAGCCCTTTCCAATGTAAAATTGAATCCCATTGAGTTCTCTCTCTCTCTCTCCCTCTCTCTCCCTCTCTCCCTCTCTCCCTCTCTCCCTCTCTCTCTCTCTCTCTCTCCCTCTCTCCCTCTTTCCCTCCCTCCCTCCCTCTCTCTCTCTCTCTCTCTCTCTCTCTCTCCCTCTCTCTCCCTCTCTCTCCCTCTCTCTCGCTCTCTCGCTCTCTCTTGCTCTCCCTTATTCCCTTCTTGATCCTTCTTCTCCTCTCCCTGAAGTTATGTAATTTCCAGTGGCCTTACATGTTTTCCTGGAACTGAAGCAAGGGCATCTTGCCCATGTAATGGTGGGTACCATCGCTGGCCTCCCCTGAGCCCAGCTGATCCTGCCTTGTCTAGGTATCATCTTCTATCTCTATTGCATCTGCAGTTCATGTCTCTGATCCTCCATGACATCCAGTGATGGGTCCATGCTCTATACATCCTTTTTTCCAGTGGTGAGGCTCTCACATCTATTTCCACACCTTTCTTGTAAACAGAGTAAACTTATAAATCTTCTCTCAACTTGCCTGCCCTGGATGTGCACAACTCTGTAACACTGCTATGTCTCAGGCTGGTCCACAAGGTACTACACTCAACCATGGACAACCTACAACTCCAATATTCCAAGATGCCTGCCACCTTGTTTAGCTGTGCCCTGAGAGGCATTAAGTCATGGTATATTCAGCTGTGAGATATCTCCAAACTTATCAGGTGTCTCCAGAGTCATACCTTCTCCCTGGACTCAGCTGAGAAGATTATATCAAAGACTGAAACTCTTTCCAAAGACCCAGCAACCATTAAACGAAATGCATTTTCCTCCATCTCTTTCTGCCCTATGGTTGAACCCATCTTCTTCAAGAATAGCTCCTGGAAAGAAAATCATTAAGCAGAATATCTGCAATCCACGATCTCCCTTGTGGCAGGAGGAGGGAGATGGGGAGCCACTCTGGGAAACAAAGAAGCTAATCTAGCCAAATCTCCTTACCATCATGCTGACAACAGATGGCCTGGTGCACGCACTCATGGGGTTCTCTCAAGAGAGTCTTCATCTATGAAAATATTTTAGCAGAATATACTTGATTTGCCTACGCTTGTTGGTACTAAACAAACAAATATACAAATTTATGGCACATGGCTTCCTGGAAAATGTCACATAAGCTATACAACCACCTGGAAATTAAATGATAATGTGTCACAGCAAAACGGCCCTCTTTTGTGTCGTTTATGTAGACACAAATATCACAGAGAGGCGCACGTAGTAACCTGAGCCAGAGCACATCTTGACTGGCAAGAAATAACCTGAGTAACTGCACTGAAGGTCCAGATCTCTCCCTGTTTCACCTGTGCCTCATGATTATATGTCTTCTTGAAATTATTAGCAAAGTCTGTTATTGGGTAAGATTTCTCATGTGAGCGAGTCTGATTTGACAATCCAGCCCTTTGTATTGTCTCTACTCATCACTAATTCTCTCTTACTGGTTTAAGCTCTATGCTCTGAGTCATTCAAATTTGAACTGTTGATATTTTTAAATTAGATTACAAAATTCAGGGAATTCCTTGGCAGTCCAGTGGTTAGGACTCCGTGCTCTCACTGCCAAGGGTGTGGGTTCAATCCCTGGTCGGGGAAACTAAGATCCTGCAAGCCAGTGTGGCCAAAAAAAAAAAAAAAAAAAAATTATAAAATTCACTAAATGCTTCTGACTCTTAACAATTAAAAGGAGGGATATGTCTGAATATTGTGTGCTTGATGCAGTGAACATAAAAGACTCTAACTGATGCCTGAATGGTGAGAAGAATAAGGATAACAAGAACATTAAAAACACATAATCCAATATTAAAGTATAAAATAGTACTCGTAATTCAGAAGTTTACTGTGGCAGTATCACTCCAGCATCTTAAAATACATTAGAGTCACACTTTCACCACGCTATCTTCCTAACTGGATAAGCATTCAATTATTTTAGCTGGATACAAATAGTTATTAATATAATTTTTGTTAATAATATTGTGAATAGATTGATAAATTCCTACATCATCATATATTTACAAGTATTGTTTAAAAACAAACATGGACTATTAGTGGTCTCTGTGATCTTGCCTAGGACATGGACAGAAAGACTGAGTGCAATATGCAGTTACAACAATCAAATTGTGAGCATTAGATCTGTTGAATTCTTATAAAGATGTTTCTTTATCAGACATGATTTGATTACACAGATATATTGCTAAGTATGACATAAGATGATTGACCATTGTATAAACAAAGTATCATATTCAATGACTGAACCCCAACAAATATGAGCCTCGAGTCTACATAAAACAAACTTTAATACGAAGCCCCAGAGTAATCTACACAGATTAGCTGTCTGCCTTATGGTAGGAATAAGATTTTCAAATTTAATGGAAACTAACTCTAAGTGAATAAAAAATTATTACTACAAAAGCAAAAAAGTAATACACCGGGTTTTCCAAATGAATCTACCATTATGGACCAAATTGTATGACATATACTTGAGAATTTAATTATTTCCCATTAAAATTAAGTATTGATCTATTTCAACTGGTAACTATTAAAGAGTCTATTTTTCATGTTTATGTTTGGTATTTTTTCTTGCCAACGATGTAAAAGAGCTAACAAGATTTTATGAATGTAGAAAGGGAGAATAAGTACAAAGACCTTAAACAAGAAAGTTTAGGGACTTCCCTGGCAGTCCAGTGGTTAAGGACTATGCCTTCTGGTGCAGGGGGGTGGGTTCGATCCCTGGTTGGGGAGCTGGGATCCCACATGCCTTGTGGCCAAAAGACCAGGGCATGGAGTGGAGGCAATATTGTAACAAATTCAGGGGGGACTTTAAAAATGGTCCACGTTAAAAAAAAAAGAAAGAAAGTTTAAAACCTCTGTTTAGACCATTTCTTTTAAAGTGAAAATGAATGAAAATAGTTCTAATAATATTTCCTAGTATTACAAATTTTTCTAGTTTAAAAATTAGAATTCCTATGGGGTTCTGCAAATGTGTTATTCTTTATGAGAAACTGGGATTGTTTCATTACTAGAAGAAAATATCAGAACATAAAATTTTAAAATCCAGAGGTTTTTATAGATCTTAAGGAGATGTATTATGATAGTGCTTCTTAAGGCCACGTATTTAATAAACGGAAGTGACAGCATGGCTCTAGGGCAAATCTATACATTTAAATAAAAAGTACAGTGACACTGTTCACATACAAAACATTTTTTGTACCAGTGATATATTATTATATGTTGCCAAATGGACCTTAGATATTTGTCTACATAGCGCAGAACTAAATGTAATAAAACCAGACCAGCACCTGTTTAAGTTTACATTATTTTGTGCACATTACTACAGAACGCAGGGTTTTTCAAGCAACATTCAGATAAGATGCTTCACCGGATAGAACCTGTTCTATTTTTAAGTCAAGGCTGCCCAGGCAAAACCAACCTTCCCAAGTGAAATAATAAACAAAAGTGTGTGTTACTAGGATGGTATTTTGTGGGAGTATATCACACAGTGCAGTCTACAATTTAGAATAAATTTATTCTAAATATATACCATTCGTAATATGGTATACATTAGACTATGGGCTCTTTTATACATATTTTTTTTTACCCTGAGTCTTTTATACAGTATGTATAACTATAAAGAACTCTGAAAACTTTCTACTCTTTGATATACTTGGATATATGGTCCAAATGTGGCATCCTCAGGCTGTAGCACAGAAAACTTACCTTATAGTTATCAATACAGGAAGGAAGGAAGGAAGGAAGGAAGGAAGGAAGGAAGGAAGGAAGGAAGGGAGGGAGAAAATGCTGCTGGAAATTAAAAAGAAAAGTGATTTCTAGATAAAATAATGTCAATCCCGAAAGAATGATCTAGTTTTCAGTCTGTGGACACCCTTGGAGGGAAAAGCCTTCTGTGTGTTTGTCAGCAAATTTCATATACTGACTAATCTTTGTCAACTCAATGTAGAAAGTCAAAATACAAAGAGGCAAACTATTTTGAATTAACTGTTTAGATCATATATACACAATGCCTAATAGTTTATAACTTTTCTAATTAACAATGAGAATATTGTTTTATAAATGCTTCTTTAACTAATTTTTATTTTTCTAAATTAAAATTCAGCTTAGTGGGCTTCCCTGGTGGCGCAGTGGTTAAGAATCCGCCTGCCAATGCAGGGGACATGGGTTCAAGCCCTGGTCTGGGAAGATCCCACATGCCGTGGAGCAACTAAGCCCGTGTGCCACAACTACTGAGCCTGCGCTCCAGAACCTGTGAGCCACAACTCCTGAAGCCCGGGCGCCTAGAGCCCGTGCTCTGCAACAAGAAAAGCCACCGCAACGAGAAGCCCGTGCACTGCAACAAAGAGTAGCCCCCACTCACCGCAGCTAGAGGAAACCGGCGTACAGCAACAAAGACCTAACACAGCCAAAAATAAATAAATAAAATAAATAAATAAATAAATAAAATTCAGCTTAGTGAGTTTATGAGTTTAGATCAATGGTTTTCAATCCAAAACCCTGGACTCCAGGGTTCAGGCCAAAATGGACTCCAAAATAACAATAATGATGCTAATGATAATACTGATAAAATAATAAAAAAAAAACCACTTATTGTGTGCCTACTGTATTCCAGAAACTGTTTTATATACGTACATCTATGAAATATTTAATCCTTTGCAACAAAGCTGTAAGCTTAGTGTTCTTCATTCTACAAACAAGGAGATTAATGCAGAGAGAGAGATGAAGAAGCTTTGACCAAGGCCACTCAGTAACTGGCTGAGTTAAGATTTGAACCCAAGCAGCCTAGATATTTTAATCACTCTGCATACCACCTTTCAAGATAGTCATGGGAAGTCTATGAGCTATTTTCAATTTCAAACTGTCTTATAGACATTGCTCGTTTATCCATTTTGGATGAACTAAATAAAACACCATTTCTTTGACTTTGGTCAAAATTATGCCAATTCAGAGTGGTAACACTAATTGATTACAAATTACGATCTGAAGTCTGTAGATACCTTGGGACACAAGGAAGATCATGACCTATCCATCATCTCACAACCAGTTGTTAGGAAAATTAAAACAGGAAAACCTAGCTGTGGGGGTTTCTTGCCAATATGCTCCTGAACTTCCATCTACTTCCTTTAATAAAATAGTACATCAGAATCTCCGTCACACAATGTTTCATGTTTTTCACTGCACTTTCTCACCTTAGCACATTTAAAATATCTGTAGCTAATGCTTTAAAGACTTGCAAACTTTTAACGTGGCTTCTATGCTCAAAAAAAATGAAACAAGGTAAAACCTACTTTTTATCCAGTCAGCACATCCTCTGGTAACATATTCTGTTTCTTCCATCTAATTTTAAGGTGCCCATTTGCAGTGGTGTATAACAATCTGATAAGGATTCATTGCAAAATTCAGTCACAGGGTCAGTCAATCTGAAAAAAAATAACGTTCACACAAATCCGACCTGGATCAAAATATTTACTGCAGACATGAAAGTCAGCTAGGGTTGGGGTAGAAGTGACAGAGCTATAGAAATGTAGCACACTCATAATCTTTCATTTCTGCCCTGGAGAGGCTTGAAACGTTGAAGCCAGGAACTAGAATATGATCAAACAGCCCTGCTTGTACGTAGCTAAATTGATAAAGCCATGAAAACCTAAATCTAAATTATAAACCACATTTATGAAGTCCTATCAAACTGAATTGTTATCTTTAGGTGTTTAAAACAAAAATTCTGAACACTGAATAATGGACCAATAAACGCTTAATGAAGGAATTCTACCAATCAACACTTTATCTTTTGAGATGGTTTCTTTCACGTCTCTAAAATCCACATGAAGCCAAAACTTGCAACCTATTCCTAGTGATTTGTGGAAGAAGGAAAAGGTGCTGTATGACTCAGAGAAGGAAGCCTATACATTTTGAATATTGAGAAGGTATTTTAAAATGTGGGTAGAAATACAATATGTGTCATAAGATTATTTGTTTGCAGTAGTGAATGGTCACAGCATTCCACAAATTATCCACTAATCACCATCAGTAAAACAAAAAATGTAAGATGGTGACAGATTCGACACGTAAGCCATTTAGTTCATTTTGAACTGTCATTTGGTAGGTTAAAAAAAATTAAAGACAAACATTCAAAACCGAATGGTCAATTTGTATAACCATTTTAAGCTTAAATGTTTAATTTGACAAAGATTATACGGTATAGAAAAACACCCAACAGTTCAGATTTTGAGAAGTGGGTAATTCTATCACATAAAGATAAGGATGAAGAAAGAAAGAATATAATCTCCTAATTTCACACACTTAAAATTGCATGTCTTATATTGTTTGAAGACTGGACATGCTGACAATGCATCTACAATAACAGTCTTAGACTGTACGTGTTGGCTTGCAAAGTCATGAAAATAGTATACATCCATCCTCAACACTCCCCTGAATTACCTAGAAAATGAAGGGAAACTCTTTCACATGTACTTATCACAGCAACATACCATAACATTTTCAACTCCATGTTTTTGATATGAATAAACAAATCAATTGGCAAACGTGCATTTTTTTTTTTTTTTTTGCAGTACTCGCGCCTCTCACTGTTGTTCCCTCTCCCGTTGTGGAGCACAGGCTCCGGACGCGCAGGCTCAGCGGCCATGGCTCACGGGCCCAGCCGCTCCGCGGCATGTGGGATCTTCCCGGACCGGGGCACAAACCCCTGTCCCCTGCATTGGCAGGTGGACTCTCAACCACTGCGCCACCAGGGAAGCCCCAATGTGCATAATTTTTCTCCAAATGTCCTTTCTAGTACTACTATTTGACATAAGTCAGATGGTATAATGGTATAATACTCAGCCATAAGAAAGAATGAAGTAACGCCATTTGCAGCAACATGGATGGATCTCGAGATTATCATACTAAGTGAAGTAAGTGAGAAAGACAAATATCATATGATATCACTTACATGTGGATTTAAAATATGACACAAATGATCTTATCTACTAAACAGAAACAGACTCGCAGACATAGAGAACAGACTTGTGGTTGCCAAGGGGGGAGGAGGGTGGAGGAGGGATGGATTGGGAGTTTGGGACTAGCGGATGCAAACTATTACATAGAGCATGGAAAAACAACAAGGTCCTACTGTATAGCACAGGGAACTATATTCAATATCCTATAATAAACCATAGTGGAAAAGAATATGAAAAAGAATATATATATATATATATAAAACTGAATCACTTTGCTACATACCAGAAACTAACACAATATTGTAAATCAACTATACTTCAATAAAATGAATTTTTTTAAAGAAGTTAAAATTAATTATCACCCCTAAATATTCCCTTCAATGAACAATCTACTATAAAAGTCTTATTGTCCTTAAAGACATAACAACATGAATATTTCTTGAATCAAGGAAATAAAGGGAATGAGGTGATAAAGTCCATCAGTGCTGAGGAGATAACTCTTCCACAGCTGCTAGAGAAGTAAGTGATCCTTAACACAACTCCTGTTTTTTGCCTTTTATTTGAGCTGTATTTCCAACAATAACAACAAAATAAGCAGCAGAAAAAAATATTCTCTACGTTGGAAAAAATAGATGTAATCAAATCATAAACTGCAAAGTTTTCAGGGACTGATATATACGAGAATAAGCCTGAGCAGGGCCATTCATGGTGTCTTCCCTGGGCCGGTGCTGGATGAAAAAACTGACCCCAGTCCATGGTGAGATAAGGAGCTTGCAGCAGAATGTAAGTCAACTATTGTCACAAAATAATAATTAGTTCAACTTACATATTTTTCATAACAAGACTTCCTCAGTGAAGAAAGCACTGTGTAGATTTACATTATGCTAGAAGCTCTTTATCTCATTCTAGACTGGTAATAACTATGAATAACACTGAACTAGAGCAGACGTCAGTAAATTAAGGCCTGTGAGCCAAATCTGACCCACTACCTTTTTTTATAAATAAAGTTTTATTGGAACACAGGCATGCCCAATTTTTTTCTTACCCTCTACGGCTGCTTTCCCACTACAAAGACACAGTTGAGACCATCTGGTCCACAAAGCCTAAAATATTCAACATCTGACCCTTTAAAGAAAATGTTCCCTGACCCCTGAGCTGGAGGAGAAACACTATCTGGAAAGCTTTTGAAAAGGGAAATTGAAAAACAATAATCAAAACAGAGACATGAATTTAAAAAAAAAATCTCTAAATGTGCATGTTAAGGCACATATATTTACCGTGTGCTGTTCTGGAGGAAATGGCATGGCCTTCATAAATCCAAAACAATGTAAGACAAATTACAGTTTGAGAAGAACTACACATTCCAACCACATTTTCTAACTTGGATGTCAACAGTAATTAAATAGTCCTAGGGAAATCATGATGATTGTTCAGGTTTTAACCTGAACAGCAGTCAATCTGGAATGTTATTGACAATAGAGAATTTCTATTCCCTATTCTGAGAGCAAGGAATGAAGTCTACACCTAGAAGATACTTTTACTCCTTTTTAGAGAGGCAGAACACCTTTCAACAAAAACCATGAGGGATCTTTAAAAAATAGGTTATGCCCTATATATAAAAAACTATATTTGAGAAAAGGTACATTTACAAACACATAAATGAAAATGAACAAACCAAATAAACCTCTTCTCCATTAATCTGAAATGTTTCCTTTAAATTATGAGACATTTTTACTTCTCTCAAGCCATATTTGAATATGTGGTTCTTTCTCTCTACGCTTTACCTAAAAGGAAGATGATACCACGAGAAAAGTTCATTAACAGTTTTATTTAGGGCTTCCCTGGTGGCGCAGTGGTTGAGAGTCCGCCTGCCGATGCAGGGGACACGGGTTCGTGCCCTGGTCCGGGAGGATCCCACATGCCGCGGAGCGGCTGGGCCCGTGAGCCATGGACGCTGAGCCTGTGCGTCTGGAGCCTGTGCTCCGCGACGGGAGAGGCCACAGCAGTGAGAGGCCCGCGTACCGCAAAAAAAAAAAAAAAAAAAAAAGTTTTATTTAATTGAAGAAACAATCATTTATGTATATAAATATCTTTGAAGAAACAATTATTTATGTACATAAATATCTATCTATGTACATAAATATCTATATCTATATACACATACACATATATGTAGGAAAGCAGAAAAACAAAAAAATCTTCAAATTTTCATTAGTCAAGATAAATGGAAATGAAATTTTACATGATTTATCACATGCACAATAGTTGAATATGTTAAATGAGCAAAAATTTACATATAGCATCTTCTGAATGTTTAAGTAATCAAAACAATTTGATTATATTTATTATATTTGATTATATTTATAGATGAGACACTTAAAATATGTAGGCCAAAGTGATTATAGCAAGATGGCACGATACAAGGTTAAAAAGTTCAATTGCTTTCTTATATGACAACAATGAAAAAAGTGGAATTTGAAATTAAAAGCACAATACAATTTATATTAGCATCAAAAAAAATTGAATACTTAGGCATACATCTAACAAAATATGTACAAGATCTATATGAGGAAAACTAAAACTTTTTTTTTTTTTTTGTGGTACTCGGGCCTCTCACTGTTGTGGCCTCTCCCATTGTGGATCACAGGCTCCGGACACACAGGCTCAGTGGCCATGGCTCACGGGCCCAGCCGCTCCGCGGCATGTGGGATCTTCCCGGACCAGGGCACGAATCCATGTCCCCTGCATCAGCAGGCAGACTCTCAACCACTGTGCCACCAGGGAAGCCCAAACTAAAACATTTTGATGAAAGAAATCATAAATAAAAAGATATTCCATATTCATGGATGGAAACAGTCAACAGTGTCAAGATGTCCATTCTTCTCAACTTGATCTATAGGTTCAACACAATCCCAATCAAACTCCCTGCAACTTATTTTGTGGATATTTACAAACTGATTCTAAAGTTTATATAGAAAGGCAAAAGGCCCAAAATACTCAACATAATATTGAAGGAGAAGAACAAAGTTGGAAGACTGACACTACCCAACTTCAAGGGTTACTGTAAAGCTACAGTCATCAAGACAGTGTGTATTGGCAAAAGAATAGACAAAGAGATCAACAGGAGAGAATGGAAAGCCCAGAAATAGACCCATAAATATAGTCAACTGATATTTGCCAAAGGGGCAAAGGCAATACAATGGAGCAAAGATAGTCTTTTCAACAAATGGTGCTGGAACAACTAGACCACCACATGAAAAAAAAAAAAAAAAATCTAGACACAGACATTACACCCTTGAGGAAAATAAACTCAAAATGGATCACAGACTTAAGTGTAAAATGTAAAATTATAAAATCTTAGAAGATAACATTGGAGAAAACCTAGATGATATTGTGTTTGGCAATGACTTTTAGATACAACACCAAAAGCACAATTCATGAAGGAAATAATTGATAAGCTAAAATTTAAGTTTTCTGTTTTGCATGAGATTTTGTCAAAAAAATGAAAAGACAAGCCATAGATTGGGAGTAAATATTTGCAAAAGACATAATTTATGAAGAATTATTGTCCAAAATATACCAAAAAACCTAGTAAAACTCAACAATAAGAAAACAAACAACCCACTTACAAAATGGGCCAAAGACTTTAACAGACACCTCACAAAAAGAAGATACACAGATGGCAAATAAGCATATGAAAATATGCTCCACGTCATGCGTCATCAAGGAAATGCAAATTAAAACAAAATACTGCTGCACACCCATTAAAATAGCCCAGATCCAGAATACTGACAACAGCAAACGCTGATGAGGATGTGGAGCAGCAGGAACGCTCATTCATTTCTGGCAAGGATGCAAAATGGTACAGACACTTTGGAAGGCAGTTCCTCAGTCTCTTACAAAACTATTCTTGCCATAGGATGCAGCAGTAGCATTCCTCGGTATTTACCCAAAGGAGTTCAAAACTTATGTCTACACAAAAACCTGCATATGCATGTTTATAACATCTTGGCTCATAACTACCCAAACTTGAGAGCAAACAAGAGGTCCTTCAGGTGAATGGATAAACTGTGGTACATCCAGCAAATGTAGTATTATTCAGCACTAATAAGAAATGAGTTATGAAGCTATGAGAAGACAAGGAAACTTAAATGCATATTACTAAGTGAAAGAAGTATGATTTTAGCTATGTGACATTCTGGGAAAGGCAAAACTATGAGAAGTTAAAAAGATCAGTAGTTGCCAGGGATTGGAGGGAGAGACAGATGACTAGACGGAGCACGGAGGATCTTTAGGGCAGTGAAGCTACTGTATATGACACTAGAAGCTACTGTATTCGTATCATTAAACATTTGTCCAAACCCATAGAATGTACAATACCAGGAATGAACTGTAATGTTAACCGTGGACTTTGGGTGACAGTAATGTGTCAATATAGGTCCACAGATTTAACAAATGTCCCACTCTGATGGGAGATGTTGATAATAGACAAGAGTATGCATGTGAGAACAGAGGAGGTATAGGAAAAATCTCTGCACCTTTTTTTAAAATTTTATTTTATTTTTATTTATTTATTTTTGACCACGCTGCGCGGCTTACAGGATTTTGGTTCCCCAACTAGGGATTGAACCTGGGCCACCAGCAGTGGAAATGCAGAGTCCTAAACACTGGACCACCAGGGAATTCCTTGTACCTTCTTATTTTTGTTGTGAACCTAAAACTGCTCTAAAAAATAAAGTCTATTAAAAAAATATGCAGGCCATTAGAAACCCCTAATTAATGCTATGAAATGAAAATGCAATTGACAGGCTAAAGACCTTTCCTTCCAAATCACCAGAGAAGTGTCCAGAGGATGGTTTAACTCAGTAATCAATAATTAAAAAGAAAAACATTCTACTTTGTTTTACAGCTTACTCTCAAATATTAAGGGTGATCAGTCTATTGCTAGGAAAGGTCATTTTGCACTCAAACAAGGTGGGGTCAAAGGGCAAGAAGCTTGCCCCACCAGGATCCTCAGGGTAATGTGGATACTGCCACGCACACTGCTTCACCTCTGACCACAGTCTTTCCCGGATGGGTGGGCAAGTAAATACGATGAATATAAACAAGGCCAGTCTTGCAGAGGAAGCTGTGTAAAAGTCAACCTGTAGCCAGAGGGATCTGGAAGATGGAAACTATGTATTAACATGGAAGGGATCCGTGATATATTCTGGAAAGAAAATAATAGTTTGCAGAATAGTGGACTAGTGTGAATATGTCTTACACACACTTACTCTCTCACATCTGGAAATATATAACCCAAAATGTTAACAGTTACTACTCATGGAAATAAAAGTTAGGGGGACAATGGAGACTTCCACCTTTTATGTCTTCAGTATTGTTGGAAAGATATCTATTTTTTTAAATAAATACTACTTTTGTAATTTAACAGCAAACTAAATTATGAGGAAGGCTTAGAATAGTATATTACTATTGAGGAAGAAAGAGAGGCTTATTCACAAGTGTTTAACATGCCCTGACCTTTAAGATCTGGCCATAACCTCCAACAATTCCTTTTATCCAATTGTCAGCCAGAACACTGGGGACTGAAAAGACAGAAAAAATATTGGTCTAAATATAAGCAGTAATTAATTCATGACTTCATCTTGATTTCACTGAGAATCAGTTTTCTTATCAAGATGAATAATCTTTGATAGCATGGCTGTAAGGGGGAATTAATATGTCAAGAATTCTTAAGAGAATGAAGAAAATTAATATTTAAAATATTTATGCAAGCAAATATATACTTATCTTGACTTTTCAGTTTGGTCCATGGGTTTGTGTCTGAGCATGCATTGGTGGTTTTACAGATTTCTCTGTAAACTAGTGAGTTGCTAGTTCTCGTGTGAAAACAGAAGGAGAAACCCATGCATCAGGGAACAGTCTTGGCCTGACCTGTCCCCATCAAAACCTCTGGCACTGGGAGGGACAGAGGATTTGACCTTCGATCTGCTGAAGGTCAAAGTCTCAGCATGGCTAAAATCTCTGCTGAGTTCATCAGACTGATGAATGATAATCAGGTGGCATTTTTTTAAATGTACTACATACACCTTTTAAAAACTGGTCTGTGAAAATACTGGTTGAGCCATGTGCTTGGGTGCCTGTGGACCAAGTGCACACAGACCCTGCGCGGGGAGGCAGCACATCGCGGATGCTGGTGAGATGCAAACCCAAGCACAGAACCCCAAAATGAGCTTGGTCTGGCCAGACTCAAACAGGCTTTTCTCTATCCAAATATGACTTTCTTTCCCCATTGAATGCAATGGATATGTAATTGAATCGTTCATCTTTGCTCACTAACTAAACATACCTGGGACAATAAGAAGTGGTGGGAATTTTTCGAAAATTAAATTAAGAGAAGTTCCTGACTTCAAGGAGCTTATGCTCTAGAAGGGAATATATGATAACAAAAATAATATTTAAAATGTACATTGTAATTGAATAAGCACCAAAGGCTAGACCAGCCCAGGTACAGAATTGCAGGGATTTGGAAGAAAGAAAGGCAGCCGTGGCCTAGTGGTCTGTACACTCGATTTGAAGTCAGAAGGTTCTGCATTACAGCACTGCCCCTCAAAAAGCAGCGTGATTTAGGTAAATTGTTTAAACTCTCTAAACTCAACCTGCTCATCTGCAAAACACATCTTATTACCTGTTTCAAAGGATTGTTTTAGGAATTAAAGAATATAATAAATATGTAAAGTATTTGTGAACTATTAAAAAAAACTACAAATATAAAAGCATTACCAAAGACTAGGAAACTCAAGAAATATTTAATCAGAAGAGACAGCATTTGAGCTACATAAAAGGGCAAGGGGCAGGAAGACACTCTTCCCCCTAGGGGAGGGAAGAGTAAGACACAGAGAAGACAAAGTGCCAGGGATGCTTAGAGAACAGAAGATCTTCCCATAAACTCACTAATAAAGCATGGGAGGTAGACAGTTCCATGTGAGGCTGGAAGGTTAAGAACATACAGAAGCAGCTGTAATTCCAGACTAAGGAGCTGAGCCTTTATTTCTTAGACTATAAGGAAACACTGGAAGTTTTAAGGTTATTTATTGCATGATCAGAGACATGTCAGTGAAACACTAAAAGTCTGAGGGATGGAGGACTGAGGAAGACCGGGAGGGGACACGATTCCCCTAAAAATTATTGAAACCGCTCAGGTAAGAAAAATCGGTGGAAATCTAACGCACAGCACTTTTCCTCTAGCAATTCCATTTCTAGGATCTATTATCCATGGATATATTCACATGAATATATTTGCATGAAAGTGTATGTAAAGAAGAAATTGAACGACTGTTGAATAATGGTGATGCTGTTTAAAAATGGAAACTACCTAAATGTTATCAAAGAAATATTAAATAAGTGACAATGCATCCATAGTATGCGATGCTATGCAGTAATTAAAAGAGAATTAAACTGATGGGAAGTGACGTGGAAACAAAACTAGAGATAAGACAAGAAACTGTCTGCAGGTTGCTTCCATTCTGGTGATGGGAAACAGATAACATGTAGATCACAAAATATCGTATGGCTCTAAATATAATGCAGAGAATTGAAACAGAGATATACGATAGGGAATATCTTAGTGTGTAGACCTTAGATTGCATGACTGTTTTGGTTTTCTATTGCCACAAATTTAGCAACTTAAAACAACACTCACTTACTATCTCAGTTTCCATGGGTCAGATTTCCTGGGTCCTCTCCCTGGGTCTCACAAGGTTGCAGTCAAGGTGTCGGCCAAGCTGCCTTCTTTCTGGAGCTTGGGGCCCTCCTCCAAGCTCACTAGAGGGCTGGCAAAACTAGTTTCCTCGGAGCTCTGTGACTGGGAGACAGGCTTCTTGCTAGCTATCGGCTCTAAGCAGCCCCAGGTCCTAGAGGTGGCTACCTTCTGTGCCCCGTGGCTGTCTCCACAGGCAGCTCACAGCAAGGCCAGTGAGAGCCTCTCTCGGTCCAGTCTGCCAAGATAAAACCTTGCGTAACATAATGTAACCATGGGCGTGGCATCCCATCCTGTTTGCCATATGCTGTCCATGAGAAGCAAGTCACAGCTTCCACCGACACTCAACCGGAGGGGAAGAAACAAGAGTGACTCATTGGAGGCTGCCTTAGGGTGCGTCTTCCACAGTGATCAAGAAAGCCCTTCTGAATAGGTGATATTTAGGCTGAGATCTGAACCATCAGGTCAGACAGCTGGTCTGGACCCTGTGATGGACCACCCAGAGTTCCCTGACATATATTCCCCAGCTGCTACAAGTACTGCTGCCTGGGAGCTCCTAGTTGAGTTAAATTAATTAAACGAGGAGGCCTTTGGACGGAGGTGGCTCTAATGCCGTGGCAGCCTAAGAAAGCAACCAAAATCTAAGGCTTAAATGCCTCAAGTTTACAAAATTAAAGCCTAAGAACAACCAGTCACAAGCAGGCAACTAGGATTTGAGCTCTCGCCAACCAACAGTTTTCTTACTTTGTTTTGGCCTTTCCTCTACAAAAAACTCTCCCCAGCTCCCACTGGTGGAACACTCCTAACTTCTTCAAGTTTGGCACTGCCAAATTCAAATTTATTTCTGCTCAAATAAACTTAAAATGTTTACTACGTCTCAGTTGATTTTGTAACAGTGGTTAGCCCTCTCTGCAAATTTTCCTCACTGGAGAGAGCAGCCTTGGCCAAGATCACATCCTTTCCAAGAGCAGCTTTCCTTCAATAACTGTTAAAGATGGAGAATACAACATCATTAATCATTAGTGAAATGCAAATCAAAGCCACAGTGAGGTATCACCTCACACCAGTCAGAATGGCCATCAACAAAAAATCCAGAAACCATAAATGCTGGAGAGGGTATGGAGAAAAGGGAACCCTCCTGCACTGTTGGTGCGAATGTAAATTGATACATCCACTATGGAGAACAGTATGGAGGTTCCTTGAAAAACTAAAAATAGAACTACCATATGACCCAGCAATCCCACTACTGGGCATATACCCTGAGAAAACCATAACTCAAAAAGAGTCATGTACCACAATGTTCATTGCAGCACTATTTACAATAGCCAGGACATGGAAGCAACCTAAATGTCCATTGACAGATGAATGGATAAAGAAGATGTGGTACATATATACAATGGAATATTAGCCATAAAAAGGAACAAAACTGAGTTATTTGTAGTGAGGTGGATGGACCTAGAGACTGCCATACAGAGTGAAGTAAGTCAGAAAGAGAAAAACAAATACAGTATGCTAACACATATATATGGAAGCTAAAAATACAGTACTGATGAACCTAGAGGCAGGGCAGGAATAAAGACTCAAACTTAGAGAATGGACTTGAGGACACGGGGAGGGGGGAGGGGAAACAGTTGAAGTGAGAGAGTAGCATTGACATATGTAACAACCAAATGTAAAATAGATAGCTAGTGGGAAGCAGCCGCATCACACAAGGAGATCAGCTCTGTGCTTTGTGACCACTTAGAGGGGTGGGATAGGGAAGGTGGGAGGGTGATGCAAGAGGGAAGAGATATGGGGATATATGTATATGTATAGCTGATTCACTTTGTTATACTGCAGAAACTAACACAACACTGTAAAGCAATTATACTCCAATAAACAGGTAAAAAAAAAAAAAAGATGGAGAGTAAAGGCCTGGCCCCTCCGCCCAACTCCAGACAATTCTGAGGGGCCAACCCAGCCTCCAAGTTCCCCCTGGGGTCACCTGATGCCTTTACTGAGGCTGTGATGCAGCCTACTTTCTCTCTGCCCCCGCTTTTGCTTTCCTCCCTTGCACAATGTTGATCCCAAGAGCATTCCCTAACAAACTCCCCACATCCTAATTACCACTTCAGAGCCTGTTTCCTGGGAAACTGAACCTGCAGCAGTAGCAATGGCATGATTAGAGTGATGAACATTCCAGAAAGAGGCAACTGCTTGTGCTAAATTTTTCAATTAGGAAGGACAGGCAAAAAAGAAAAAATGATTGAGGTTAGAGTTTAACTGTTCAAAAGAATGGCTCAACTTAAGGTCAGAAAATTAGGCTAGTGTTAGATCATGTAGGACTGTGTAAGCCAGAATAAGAAGGTTTGATTTTTCAGCGTGATGGAAAACCATTTACACTGTACTTTTATTTTATTTATTTATTTATTTTTGGCTGCGTTGGGTCTTCCTTGTTGCACGCGGGCTTTCTCTAGTTGCGGCGAGCGAGGGCTACTGTTCGTTGCGGCGCGCAGGCTTCTCATTGCGGTGGCTTCTCTTGTTGTGGAGCACGGGCTCTAGGTGCTCAGGCTTCAGTAGTTGTGGCACGTGGGCTCAGCAGTTGTGACTCACGGGCTCTAGAGAGCAGGCTCAGTAGTTGTGGCACACGGGCTTAGGTGCTCCATAGCATGTGGGATCTTCCCGGACCAGGGCTCGAACCCGTGTCCCCTGCATTGGCAGGCAGATTCTTAACCACTGTGCCACCAGGGAAGTCCCTACATTGTACTTCTAAATTAAAATTTTTTTTAATCAATAAAAACCAATTCAATGTCAAGACGAAAATATGCAAATAGTAAGAGAATAGATAAATAGATACATTTGATAACAGATGAAACCCTAGAAAGGGAAAAGATGCAAGTTTCTCTTACCAATTCAATGGACAAACAAAAGGGAGAATTAAGTTATTTATTATCCATTATTCATCTCTGATTTAGTTTTAATAAAGAACAATGGAGCCCATGATTGTGATAAACCTGTATTTGAGAAATTCTTATTGATGTCTCCACCTACTTTTAAATTCAGCTCTTTTGAATGACCATATCCTTTGCAAACAATACCAAGACAGCTGACTCGCTAAATATGGCATCCTAACAGGAACTAATACTTACATAGAACATAAAACCTACAGTGTTCCATCCTTTCAAGCTGTGCAATGCATTCCTGCAAAGAATCAGTCTTTTCTCTACCAAGCCTGCGAGGAAGAGCGCTTAGGGATACAGGCTCAGGTGGTTTAACAACAACGGGTTCCATTCAAAAGCAGAAGAATCTGATAGAAAAGATGTTTGAGAAGTGGGATTTGAAGGATTTCATAAATTCCTCTTTCTATTTCTTTGCACTTAAAGACAATTCGAATAGCTTGCTTCTACCCTGTAAGACAAGATAGCATTAAGCTTTTAACCTTGACAGAGAGTAAAACTGCAATATCATTGTGTAGGAGGCTGCCTGCTGAGCGCCACCGGCAACTTAAAATTCTTTCTCAAGTGAAAGGATGAACGTTCTTGGCAAATTTCATCAGGGAGAGTCAAATGTTAGATATCTGGGACTTAAAGGTAGAATTATGTTAAACTTTCAATAAATTCTCTACATGCACTACTATCATTAAGATTTCGGTCATTCAAGTGACGCAAAAATGTAATTCGAATGGGTACTAATTACTTTTGACCCATGTACCCAATGAACCTCAGAGTTTAAGCAGATGAAAAATACTTTCCCTTATCTATTTATCAACTCAGCTTTAGAGCTTTGGTAAAAGGAGTTAACTGAAGACACAGTTGGTCTTAACCTTAACGATGACAAGGAAAAAACTAACTTATGTGTAGGGATTTTTATTTATAAGGTGCTTTCAGAGACATTCCCTTCACTGGTATAACGATCCTATGCAGCAATAAAAGAAAAATAAATATTATTTCCCACTTTACAGAAGAGAAAACAGGTTCAGTGACACCATAAGTTTATCCAATATCACAGAGTCACTAAATGGCAAAGACAGGGATAAACCCACTTCTTTCCACTCTACAGAGCCACGAGGCTTTCTCAGCAACCCACCATGGTATTATTACTGGGTAGGTTGCATCCTCCCCGGCACCACAGGTGCCTCGGAATATGACCCCAGGCAGACAGCTAAAGATACCTGTCAGATGTCATCAGAAAAGGATAGATTTCAGACACTTACAACTGAAGTACTAAGGGAACACTTAAAAAGTATAAGTAGTCACCATGCTATCTGATTTCAGCCTCTTTGGTTAATAACGATTCGTTCTCTCAACATCTCTTCTTTAATAGCTGAAACTTTATTAAAACAGAGGATAAATGTAATTACCTGTGAAGGATGTAATATATGTGCTTAAATGTATATTGCTGGGTGGAAACAAGAATTTACTGTAAACAGGCACAAGGGAACTTTTGGGAGAAATGGAAAGGTTTTAAAACTGGATTTTGGTCAAAGTTGAACAACTCTGTAAATTTACTAAAATTATTGGATTGCACACTTATGATGTGAATTTCATGGTATGTAAATTATATCTCAATAAAGCTATTTTTTAAAGGGTAAGAAAGAATGGGGGAATGTATATTACTGTTAAATATGAACAGCATGAATATGTTAATATAAATTAATTAATATTGGATTTGAAGGAAAGGAGGATACAGAGTCACTGAGTACTTGGATTTAAGGGAATGAGGGATCTAATGTTCTTTCTTTAGGACCTAAAGAAAGAACAGAAAGGGGAGTGATAAAAGCACAGACCCTTCTGGAGCGCTTTTCCCATTGCACTGCACCAGGCAAAATGACTATCCAGTGGGACCGTCACAAAGCCTCCATTTAATATTCCCCTGAGGAAAAGTAATCATAGAGAGGGGAGGTGATTCCACCAACATCGCAGAACTGGTCTCAGAGCTCATTTCGTACTGAGCCCCTAGAATAGAAACCTTGCCTTCCAAAGCAGTTAGATTTGTCTGGAGCACTCCCATTATATCTAAATATTCATCCATCCAATGAACTTTTGTGGAGCAACTCTTTTTTTAATATATAAATTTTTTATTTATTTATTTTTGGCTGCATTGGGTCTTCATTGCTGTGTGCAAGCTTTCTCTAGTTGTGCTGAGCGGGGGCTACTCTTCGTTGCAGTGTATGGGCTTCTTGTTGCGGTGGCTTTTCTTGTTGTGGACTATAGGTGCACAGGCTTCAATAGTTGTGGCACGTGGGCTCAGTAGCTGTGGCACATGGGCTTAGTTGCTCCGCAGCATGTGGGATCTTCCCCGACCAAGGCTTGAACCCGTTTCCCCTGCATTGGCAGGCGGATTCTTAACCACTGCACCACCACAGAAGTCCCTGTTGAGCAACTCTTACATGCCAGACATGGCCAACCGCTGAACTCTCATGTGTAATCCCCTGATGAGAAATTGCCATTGTGATTTTAGTGTCATGCGAGTCTCCTTAGGCCTGACCAACCCACGAGGACACATAGGGTCCTGTGAACAACATCAACCCGAATTCTCCCAGCTCTTGCTATACTTCCCTCGTAGGACTCCAAACACTTGCAAAGGCCACCTATTCAAAATATTTCTGAGAATCCCAAGGATTTTGCTCAAGGAGCGGCTGTGAGATGCTGCTTTGCACATCCTCATGGGACAGCAGTGTCTCCTCTGGGTTCTCCAGACGCCTTTCAGAAATGGGCAGTGTTCTCTGGTAAAGGGCTCAATGCCTCTCATCTTCTTGTGACTTAGGAATCCCAAGGGAATACTGTCTGTCCATTCATATTTTAAAATATTTTTAGTACAGACGGTTCAGTCTTTGCTTACTCTTCTCCTAGTCCCAGACACAGGCCATCGACCTGCACTGGATGCATGCGCCAGCCACCACTCTGAACTCAGGACCACTGCTCCCCTAAGATCATCAAGGCTTTGTTGCTGAGTGCAGCTCACCACATCGGGCTTCACGTTTGCTTATTATGGGCCATGTCTCAGGAGCCTTCCGAGTCCCTGCTCAGGGAAACCCCTAGTGAGCCATTCAGCCCCATCACTTTTCCAAGTGCGTTTATACAATCCGAACCCAGTTTAGATTATGTGAGTCCTACGGCATGAGGGGTTCTGTTATGAGCCCATCATCTGCCAGAGGACACCACTGCCACAGGGCATAATCCCTTCTGAATTAGGATTTGTTCACCCTACATTCACCCCATTAAATATATCTCGCTAAGAAGCTTTCCTAACGTCGCAGAAAATTACTTACACTATACAAATATACATGCAAATGTATTCTATAATGCGAGTTTTGTGATTATAAATAAACCCGTCCATAAATGTCTACTCAATTCTCAATATTCCTAATTTTTTAACCAATCATGTCTAACAACTCGAATTTAAATTCAGCTTTTTCAAGTAATGTATCACAAAACTGACAACTGAATTGAAAGTTAAAGAAAAGTGATAGAACGAAATAAATATCTTTTAAAGATAGCAAAACAGTTTACCTTTAAAAGAAGACATACGGGTTTGGGTTTTTTTTTTTTTTTTTTTCTTTTCTCTGACTGTGAAGAGAAATCTACAGAGATAAAGTAAGTCATCTGTAGGAGAGCTCAGTAAACAACAGCAGTATTTACACAGTTCTTCATATAAAATTTGGAAAAACCAAGCACATGGCCAGATTATGCATCTAAATTTTATGATGCCCATAATTCACAATTGTTACTAGCCTAGGTTTAGAAGATTGTTAAGTTATATTCTTGATCTTATGTGTATGCAAGAAACACCAATTTACACTTGGCTATGTTGTCTTGCATGAATCCTATTTGTAAGACCAGAACATTTGTAATTTGATAATACTGACTACAACTTCGACCTGACTTGTTCTGCATTTGGCCTACAGTTGAAGTCCCTACATTTCCCTGTACTTGTTAAAAATAATTTACAAGATAGTATTTTAAAAGTACATGGTCAAAAAAAAAAAAAAAGTACATGGTCATATCTCCCAAAGTGATATGGGGAATTTTTATTTTTAATAATAATATATTTAAAATGAAGATACAAATTGAGCCAGATTCTCCTAGGATCTAAAATGACTCCTAATGTTTAAGTTATTTCACTAGAGAAGCTTCATCAGGGTGCACAAAGCTGTTAATAAAGGACTTGCGACCTGTTGAGGCTCTTAGGGAAGCAAAATAACCTGAAATAAACTTAGGATACTCAGAAAATCCAGCTGATAAATAAAAATACATATTGAGTGTTTTTGATGGGTATTATTTTTGATAAATATCTGATAGATGGTAAATTATTTTACTTCATTTGAATAAAAGATATTATAATATTTTATACATTATTAACTTATTGACTGATCGAACCAATATTTCCTGAGTGTCTAGGAGAGGCACTGTGATTGGAGCTGGGAGACAATAAGGTAAACAAATCAGATAAAATCCTTGCCCTCATAGCACTTGCTTTCCAGTGAAGGAATTAACAATAAAGAAAATGAATGAATAAATACTATGTCAGATGGGGGAAAAGTGCTGTGGGGAAAAATAAAACAGAGCAGAATGATGGGGACTGATGGAGTGTTGTGATGTAAATAGGATGGTCTGGAGGATCTCAATGAAAAGGTGACATTTGTACAATGGCTTGGAGATGAGTGAGCCAGTCTCATGGTTTTCTGGAAGAAGAGAAATCCAGGAAAAAGAACAATAATTGCAAAGGCCCTGATGTAGGCATGCTTGGTAGGAGGACAGTATAGATATGGTGAAGAGTACAGGGGAGAAAACTAGAAGGGAGGCCAGATGGGGATGTGTGTGTGTTTGCGTGTTTGTGTGTGTATGTGTGTTTGTTTGTAGGGCCTTTTAGGCCATTATAAGAACTTTGACTTTTGTCCAAGTAAGATAGGAAGATACTGAGTAAGATAACAAAGTTTTGGACAAAAAAGTAACATGAGCTAGTTTATAGTTTTAAAAAATTATTCTGACAGCTCTGTTGAAAATAGCCTAGAAGACAGATAGATAGATAGACATAGATAGATAGATAGAAATAGATAGATAGACATAGATAGATAGATAGATAGATAGATAGATAGATAGATAGATAGATGATAGATAGACAGTTGGTTTTTAACGCCATGGCACTGGACGAGATCACTAAGTCAGGGAGTTTAGGTAGAGAACAAAACAGGTGCAAGGACTCAGTCATGGGGCACTCCAGTTAGAAGTTAAGAAGACAAGGAACTAGCAAAGGAGACCAAGACAGATTTGCCACACATGTATATTAAAAACTTGTCTAAATCAGCACATTTTTTCCTTCTCGGATCCAAAAGGCTGAAGCCTACACACAATGTTGCCATGTGCGGAAGGGAAGACGCAGCCTAGAACTGGGTACCATTCACCGTCACATAGACTCATGAATCTACAGTGGCCAAACTTGTAGCTCATTCCAGGGAAAGGTTATCAGTAGTACTGGAGATCAAGAAGGCAAAAGTATGATCAGGACATAGAACCAGCTCAGTCACCAAATCACTGACATTCATTCAACTGACAGTGATCGAGAGCCAACTGTGTGAGTCACCGTCCCAGGTGCTGAACTCTGAATGCACGATAAATTTAGAGCCCAGTGCTAATCCTATAAATGCAAAAATATGCACAAATATACACTTTGATGCTATATCACCATTTACGATAATGGAAAAATGTTTTTTGATCAGTCAGTATTACCAAGCATTGTGTAGACAGAGTGCATTAAGCAAAGATGACAGCAATAATATCCTCCCCTGCGGGTTACCCTGCAATGTGACCTCGTCCACTCCTAGGTGGAGTCTGATCCCTCTTTACTTAGGATCTAGGTTGGACTTAGGGACCAGCGTGCAGGCAGAAGAACATAAAGGAAGTGACTCTATCTGACAGCTGAGGCTAGGTCAGAAAAGCTACGTATCTTCCACCCGGTTCTCTTGAAACACTTGCTTTCCAGACACCACTCTGGACAGGACCTCTTGGAACCCTGTCAGACGCACAGACAAGATGGAGAGGCTGCAGTGGACAACCACAGGGGAGCCTGCCCCCTAAGGCATCACCAATCAGGCATTAAGTAAAGAGTCCTCCTTATGATTCCGCCCCAGCATTTGACACACACCTGGATACCTGTGTCTTCCAAGCCGAGGCCCCAGAATTCAATGATCCCTATCTAAATTTCTGGGTATAACACAATAGTTTCCATTTTGTACCACTAAGATTTAGGGGTGGTTTATTAAGCAGCAACAGATGACAGGACCAATTATGTTCCTGTCATTTAACTCATTTAATCTTCAGAAGAAATCTATTAGCTGGGTATTATTATTCTCTGCGTTTCACAATGCGGACTGAGCCTTAAGAAGGGTTAATGCAGCTAATAAATGGTAGAACCAAGATTCAAACACAGTTACAGAACCAGAGATGGTAAAGAACATTATCACACATAGTGTGGGCAAGAAACTCTGCTAGGTACTGAGAAAATATGAAATAAATATATGAAATAACCCGTTGTTGTTTTTTTGATACTTATGTAGGCAAAATAAGGAGTCAAGACATGTATAGGTGGCAATTACTCTCTTCTCAAAGTCTTTAATTCAACAACATGGCAAATGGTGCATTCACTCATTAATCAAGCATTCAATAAGTGGCCACTGGGGGCTAACATGGTATTAATCAGGAAACCAGCCAACGGGATAGGCAGAGAACAAAATGTAGTGACATGAAGGAGAGGGCGCCTTTATAACTCAACCATGTGTGTTCTAGGAGTGAGATTTCCAAAACACCTTGCTAATAAAAGAAAAAACAGTAGGACTGAAGGTTGAGAAAATGGTTCATCAAAGTGATACATGACTCATGCACAGAGAAACAGATTCTAAAAGATTACATAAAGCATGGAAGAAATGACTAAAATAGGTACGTATGTTCCCGGGGGGAGAGGAAAGGGGGAGAGATACGAGGAGGAGGGAGCCTGCACAGGATTGTTTCTGGGAAGAATAAATTGAAATCAATGTGAAATATGTGGCATTCAAAGTTATTCACATTTAGGGGAATGATTTACATGCACACTTTTAAGATTCTGCTGTATATTTTTCAAATTTTATTTACAAATTCCAAATAAGATGTTCTGAGGAATAAAAAGGAGTTTTGTCCATAGTGCCTGGGAAAACAAGGATGGCTCTTTAAGAGATAGACAATGTTTCTATCTCTTCTAGATTTCCTATGTCAAGTAGCTCATATAATTTTTTAATTGGAGAAAACTTAAGAAAAATCTAAGAAAATGAAAGGGTAGTGCACTAGGACAGATTCTACACTGCCTCTCAGTTTGCCCAGGGAGACTTTTTGTGTTTGGTCAGAATGCATTATCATCACCTGCCTTTAAGCTCAAGTCACTAAAGGTCTTAATTACTGGAGAGAGAGAGGGGGGGGAGAGAGAGAGAGAGAGAGAGAGAGGGAGAGAGGGAGAGAGGGAGAGAGGGAGAGAGGGAGAGAGGGAGAGAGGGAGAGAGGGAGAGAGGGAGAGAGGGAGAGAGAGAGAGAGAGAGAGAGAGAGAGAGAGAGAGAGAGTGTGTGTGTGTGTGTGTGTGTGTGTGTGTGTTTGGTTTCTCTAACGTAATGGTTTGTAGCAGAAGCAGAAATGAGATCTTGGTCAATTCCATTTTCCACCTTTAAAATGGAAATTAACATACTGTGATTGTATTGGGTGCAAGATAAGCTATAAGGATGTATTTTACAACATGGGGAACATGGCCAATATTTTATAACAACTGTAAATGGAGTGTAACCTTTAAAAATTGTGTAAAAATTAAAAAATGCTATGTTTGTTACAATACTGCCACTAAAATACAATTCCAATTTTATATAATGCAAAGTTAATTACTTTAAAAACCTTACTTCAAAGAAACTAAACTACTCACAAAGGTATTCATTAGTTCACATCTCCAAGATACTGTATGTTTATTTAGATGAGCATTTGGTTCTTGAAAAATTAAGTCTTGTTGGCTCGGTATTCTAACATTGCTGCATTATTTGAAAATAAGCAGAAGGTTTGTAAACAGGGGTTTTAAAAAAACTAGAGGTCTAAGCTCCTAACTGATGAAGGAGTAGCAACCAGCATATGGAAGGATCAGTGTTGAGTCTAGTATTAATTGATCTGGTTTATAGATGCAGTAAATGGGGACATGAGAGAGTTGTACAAATTCATGTGCAAAATGGCTAAGACAATGGTTATCTATCTAATCTTCATATCGGTTAAGATTAGTTTCTTCCACCCCACACCACAAGAAATAGGAAGAATAGTAACCATTTAATGACAATTTTCCTATTATTAACATTAGTAAAAACCATAATGAATTCATAAATTCATGATCACCATTATTGATCAAATGTGATGGAGATCAACATTAGCCAGAAAATGTTGACATTTTGGACCACAATTTAAGTACATTCTCCGATGGACTAGAGGACATGGGGAAGGGGAAGCTGGGATGAAGTCAGAGAGTGGCATGGACATATATACACTACCAAACGTAAAATAGCTAGCTAGTGGGAAGCAGCCGCATAGCACAGGGAGATCAGCTCGGTGCTTTGTGACCACCTAAAGGGGTAGATAGGGAGGGTGGGAGGGAGATGCAAGAGGGAGGGGATATGGGGATATATGTATACATATAGCTGATTCACTTGGTTATACAGCAGCAACTAACACACCACTGTAAAGCAATTATACTCCAATAAAGATGTTAAAAAATAAGTAAATAAAAAAATAAATTAAAAAATAAGTATATTCTCTGTCTTGTGCATTTTTTCCATAGTGTTCTCTCAGCATGGAAGGCCTGATATTCATTCACAGAGCATTTCTTAGGTTTCTATTATGTGCCAGGCTCTGGGAGACAAAACCAAATAAGATACAATTCCTTTCTCAGAGGATTCACAATTAAATAAAAGAGGGTGGGTAGCAAAGTAAATACTATGTGCACTTACGAGGCCTAGATACTGATAGAAATGTGCATAAGGAAACAATGCTCCACAGACAACGAAGCCAATAATAAATTTTTTCCTTGGGAGAGATATCAGGAAGGGCTTCACAAAGAAAGGGGTTTCTGAGTGGAGTCTAGAAAGGAATATGAGACAGGGGCCCATTCCAGAAGAGGCTTGAAGGCACAAAACAGCCCAGGCTGCTTCCTTTGAAGAAAATGTTCTGCTTTGATAGATGGATAGGTAAAAAAGAATCGATATAAAAAAAAGAACAGAATAGATATATTCTATATAATGTATATGTTATATACATTATATAAAATATATGTAAATATTATATATATGAATATATATAATAAATGAATATGTGTGTACAGATACACTACGTGTATAGATACACGTATATATATATATGTATTTTGCATTCTTTCGAGCAAAGTAGCCATTTCCACCAGCCTTTCCTACACATTCCTTCTCTGGCCCTCCATTTCTCACTTGATCCACAGTTTTGTTTTTTAAAATGCTTACTCTGTGTGCTCTTACATTTGGGAGCAAAACAGCACCCAGAAAATACCTGAAATTTAAATTATTAATCATAATTTTATTAAGTCGTTTATGTATAAATCTAAAAAAGAACACTATCTCATCATTGTTTTGACTGCTTCTGCGCTACTGTGATAGAGTTGAGTAGGTGTGACAGAGTGCATATGATCCAAAAATTTAAAATATTTACTATCTGACACTAGAGAAGTTTGCCTATTTTTAGTGTAGAATACACAGTCCAGAAATAAATCAATACATAAATGGAACTTGGAATCAAGATTATGTTACCACCTAGCAATGGGGTAGGAGCCTTTTCAACAAATAGTGCTATGTAAATTGAATAGTGATATGCAAGAAGAAATTATTCCTGACTTCAATCTTAAACCATGCACAAAAATCAATTTCATTTAAAAGTCAAACAAATAAAGCTTCTTCAAAATAACACAAGAGATGTTAAAAAGGTTTTTAAAAAAGTAACCGCTGATAAAAAGCAATAATCAAAAAGGAATAACTTAATACACTAAACTTCAATAAAATCAAATCAAGATGTTCTGATTTTCAAAAGACATCGTTAATAAAGAGGCAAGCCACACAGTGGGAGAATATACTTGCAACGTATAGAACCAACAAAAGACTCTAGTTCTTTCAAATACAAATACATAGCCAGCTAGCTAGATCGACCCAAT
Source organism: Delphinus delphis (assembly GCF_949987515.2). Taxonomy (NCBI): domain Eukaryota; kingdom Metazoa; phylum Chordata; class Mammalia; order Artiodactyla; family Delphinidae; genus Delphinus; species Delphinus delphis. The sequence continues at coordinate 175,202,776 of NC_082683.1, forward strand.
AAGAAATAGGCAAGAGATTAGAAGATATCCAAATAACCTGGTCACATAAAATGGTGGTCCACATCATTAGTCAATCAATAATATGCATTAAAAACAAAACAAAACAAAACAAATACTATCCCATCATTGTTTTAGAGCAAGTAGAGCTAAATGCACTTACTTCAAATACTCTGGTGCCACCTGGCGGTTTGTTTCCATATGACAGCCTACTGATAAATTGATCACTTTTTAATTTTGTTACAGAAAACTTAAAATACTATACTCAAGCATCTGCTCAACAACTATTTATTAAGCGTTATGTTGGGATCCGAAATATCGTTAGTCATTAGGTTCACAAAGATAAATAATAAATGGACATTTTCTCAAGGGATGTATTTTCTGGTGTGTGTTTTGAGGGAGGGACTGGAGAGGAGATACAAAGATAACACACTGTAACAGCACCTGTAATAGACCCGGAAACCATGTCTGTATCTTTATCATCATTTGTGTCAGACTAAAAAAAAAAAATTCCTGTGCTGAACGATTTCCTCTGCTTAGGAAAGCTAGAGAGGTATATCTATGTTGACTACTCTTCATGCAACTAACAAGAGATTAAGAATCTAAAAAGTAGCTGATTATATTAAAATCTGTCAAATTGTGTAATTTACATTTTGGGGGAAGAAAGAGCATCCTGGTTTCATTTAATAAGTAATAGTGTCAACAGCAGAACTCAAATCACTTGGCATTCCCTTTTCCACCACTCCCCCATCGTTTCCTCTCCTGCCCCAGGGCACCTGAAAACTGCTTCCAGCCCGAATCTGCTCCTCAAGTAGGGCTATACCATGCCTGTTGTTAGCTGAGAAACCCTTTACCCACCTCAACAGTTGTCTTTGATAGCAGCTGCTATCTGCTTAGCACTGTTTAGACCGGTGTTTTCAATAGCCCTTTTCATGTTTGGGAAGAAACAATTATTCACTCTAGACAGTGTCCCACACATTGCAGTGTATTTGGCATTCTTGGAATTTAGGCATCCAAATACCTGCAGCCCTCATCAGCCTTTCAAACAAAATATAATGCTTCCAAACATTTTCAGATGCTCCCTAGAGATTTAGAGCATATAGGTGAGCAATGAAGTACACACAAGAAAAATACTTATTCATTTATTCAACAATTTATTAAGCATCTATAATTATGAGACAAATAACATATACAGGGAACTCACTGATTGGAGAGACAAAATAAACATAAAATCACAATTCATGTTGTTGTAAAAATATATACGAGGTGATACTAAGAAAACAAAAGGAAAAAAAATGACTGGGAGAATAGAGATAGCTATAAAGTGCAGGAAAAAAATGTATCTCGGTTTCGAAGGAAGCGTGGGGCAGCCCAGGAAAGGGCGGGGAGACACTGCAGTGGTGGAAACAATTTGAAATTGTTTCCTGAGCCGAAGGGGCGGGGCCGGGGGAAAGGTGACTTTTGAACCACCTGCGTGCGGAATCTGAACGGTGTTCTGCTCTTCCGACTCTGTAATCCTGCCTTGGGGTCTGAGTTACTCTCACACCATCAGCCATGACTCGCTGTGAGGCGCCATCTGGCCCTGTTACCACGTCGAACCCCCTCCCGGCCTCCGTGTTACATTTCAGATCTCTGCTCCCTCCTTTCGAAGCGTTCTGCCGGAACCTCAGACTTGAAAGGTCTACAAGCGAGCTTCTGGTCTCTCCTTCCCAACTGTCGCCTCCTCCGGTCACTATTTTAACCTCAAAGTCACTTCGTTTTCTTTCTTTGAGATTTCCCTGCTGCCATAGAAATCAAGTCAGTTGCTATTCTCTGCTCTAGTTTTCTGGAACAATGTATTTTTTATAAATTTTTTCTTGTAAACTCCAAGTGCTATAATGCAGGAACGTCATTCCTGGGCTCCTCTTCGCCTCCCCCGTCCGGCCCCTGAGCCCCTGCTCTCCACCCTCTGCCGTCACCCATGCCCTTTGACATCACACACATCTGACATTTGACTTTAGTGGCTTTGGTCTCATGCTCAAAAACGTAAGGGCCAGTGACGGAAGAAAAGAGAACTGTGCTTATGCTGGCGTTTGAGGTCCCCCGCAATCTGGACCCCAGCTAACTCCTTAATCCATCTAGGGACGGTCCTTGACTTTCAGTGTCGGGAACTGGTAGTAATGACGAGTGCAACAGTCAAGAAATTCTGAGAGCTTTCTATACCTCGACACTCAGAGAAGGGCTTTATGTAAATTTTCTCATTTAGCCTTGACTACCTCACTTATTTATTACCCCTTTTAGTTCCCATTTTGCAGATGAAGAAACAGAGGTTTAGAGGTTAGGTAACTTGGCCACATTTTTTTCACTTGTAGTAAAGGATAGAGCCGGAATTTGACATATGAAGTTATTTCTGATTCTTAATGCCATGCTATACTTCCGATTTTCTCCTCTCTCTCTCTCATTCTCTCTTTTTCTCTACGTCTATTCACCCCTCTCTATTTTCTGAAACAAATTTTAATACATGACCTAAAATGCCTCCATTTTGTCCCGTCGGAATTCAGCCCATCTGTCAGATCCTCAGAGCCCACTTTCTCCATAAACACCCCCCTCCCACATCAACTTAAGTCAGTCAGCTCCCCCTCCCGCCAAGCCAGTGGTTCCCACCTTTGGCTGCACGGTCGGAATCACCTGTGGAGACTTGGTATAATTGGTTGGGGAGCACCTGGGCATCACGATTTGTCAGTCTCTCAAGGTGATTCCAATGTACAGCCGGGGATGAAAAACGGCTACAAGATCTTAACGCTTTTTTGGACTCCACAGCTCTTTTGGCAACTAGAATCACAGACTAGCATGATTTCGAGACAGATTTGGAGATCAGCTATTTTATCTGTAAATGAGAATGTTGAATATGATGAGTAATATTCAAAAATCTTTGGCAAAAGACTTTGAAATTATTCAGAGACACAACGAAATTATGTAAAAAAGAAAGTTGAACTTCTTTCATGGAAATGGAGGGGGGAAATGTCAGATCCCACTAATTTGCCTTTTTCCCTCATTACAACTCTGGGGTCCCTGAAGGAACTACATCAACCTCTAGGGCACCGAAGATCAAACCCTGAATATGCTGCATTACATCAGTCCTTTCTGTCTGTAAGAGTCTGACAGTCTATGGTATTATGGCTAAACAAAAGATGAATTATCTACGTGTTAGTCCTATTATCAGACTATTTCTCTTTCAACAATGTGTCATTTAGCTGACAGAGTGTCCATTTCTTAGGGAATCAGATTTATCTAATAAAAAAATAATAGTATTTTCAAATGACCTAGGAATGGCACTGTGTACCAAACAGCTGATATTAATATTTCAAACTCACACCACCTCTGAGGACAAACGCCAGTGAAGAAATTGAGGGTTGAGGGGTTAAGTGACCCACCTCGAAATGTGGTACAATTTAGTGCCAAACTCCCCACTCCTAATCCAGTTTATTCTATTTTTTATAAATATTTTATGAGCCTCTCCTTTACCTGCCACCATGGGCATAAAAACATTTCCACTAACGAGTAGCACAGAGCCGTCTCTAAGCTACTTGGAACCAAAGTTCAGCTGGAATTTAGTATAATACACAATTCACAAGACATTTCCAGAGATCAGCGGGGGGCAGGGGAAAAACACAATTCAGTTTTGCATTCACGTAAGGTAAAAGGCACTGGAGACATTTTTTTTCTCAATGACAAATACAAAGTAAAATTCTTTGTAACAAAAAAAAAAGTGGCATATCAAGCTTGCATTCCACAACTATCAAGGAAAGATTAAAGAAGAAATAAATCAATGAAGAAAACCTGTTATTTCAAAACAGGTCAAATTGTAACAAAAGGAAGAACATTTTAAAAATATTCTGGGCATGGGTGTCTCAGTTTTCTGAGAAAGCTCTGCTCACCACAGCTCATTTTTATTCCCATTTTACTTTTCCTCTTCCCCCATCAGATTGTTTTCCTTACTATATGAGGATCCGTGCAGAGGTCTGCCAAATTAAACTGTCACAAGAATACAGGGGATCAAGATTCCCAACAGTGAGGGAAGCTTCGATGAGTAATCCATCAGGATGCGCCACCACTCAGTCAAGGTAGTAATATACTCAGGGGGACACACGTCCATCCACAGGGACTGAATCCTTTCAGTTTAATATATCTTATTACTTGTGCCAACAATCTTGAAAGGCACATCATGCCCTAGAAATTACAGAGTCATTGCTTTTTTTTAATTAACAGCCAAATAAAAAGAAACCAATAGCAACAGAACTGAATAACTTAAGTCCTATTTAAAAGAATTTAGTTCAATATTAAACTTGGAGTTCTTCAATTAAAGACACATCCGCTCTCAATTCTTAAATCTTTGTAAGAAAATACAAAGATTTAAGAATTGAGAGCAGATCTGGAAGTTGGCCATGTATATTTAAATTTATACATATTGTATAATATATGTTCTAATCTAATATTTAGCTAATACTTTTACCTTGTGTGTTTAGAAAACATTGTTTCATTCATTTTAAATAAGAAATTCATTGACTGTAACTGATATCTAGCTTAACTGAGGCAAGTGTTTAGGTTGACCAGCATTTATATAGTTTAGGGGGACATACATGGAGGTATGATTTGGACATAATGTGCTGAATGTCCTTAGCTTTCTTCTGAGGGAACTGACCTAGGAATTTCATATGCGTAGGTTGTCAATACTGGGCACAGCTTCTTGGAACAGGGGTGGTTGTCATACCCTAAGGCAGCCATCCACAGGTGACTGTCACAGGATTCTGTCCATAAGAAATGCCCTTATACTGGATGATGACAACTCAACCAAAATGAATACTCTCTCTTGGGGAAACTTGCAAAGACAGAGTCACTTAGCAGCAGCAGAAGTAAAAGCAGGTGAAACAAAGATGAGCTGGGGTATAAAATAGCCAAGGTCAACAGGAAAGACGGACCCACATTTCTGGAGGCAGCACCAGAGAACCAGGTTATGACCAGAGCAATGTCGAACACTGAAGTTCCACTTCTCCCTAAGGCACGACTACAGAATTACAGTTTTATTCTGAAAGTGGGGCTGGAAATGTAGCTTTTCAGGCTACTTCCTGCTCTTCCTCAATCAGAAGTCCTATTATATACCGTAACCAAACACATCTCTGTTCCTTGCAGCCTCAAAAATCCATAAGGCCATGTGCCTTAAATACCTTTAATTGAGCATGATCAATAAGGTTAAAAAAAAAAAAAAACCTATGGATTTCAGGGCTAATTGCTTTTTTTTGTAATGTCATGACTAGTTTTCAAATTTTCCTCTATACTACCACATAGTTGATCAACAACACTCAATAATCCTAACTTGTGTTATAAATTTTTAAAAGGTACTATGGTGGTGAAGTTCTTCAGTGGTGAAGAACACAGTCTCTGGGGCATTGGTTCAATCTCAACTCTGCTACCTAACAGCTCTGTGACCTTGAGTACACTTCTAAATTTCTCTGAACCTCAAGTCTCCTCCTCCGTAAAACAGATATATTAATTGTATCTACCTCATACAGTCTTTGTGAAAATTAAATGAATTACACAGGTAAAGCTGATAAGAAGCACTATTATGAGTTATTAAGATATTATTATTATTGAGAAAATCATTTAAACACTAGAAGACTGTATTTTAATTCTAAAACAGCATCATCTACTTTTAAAAGGGTGATTAATCTTAGTGGAAGCTGGTGGCATCCTTCATCCTCAGAATGCTTTCATTCGTATTATTCTACTGAAATATAAAGGTGAAAATGAAAGCAACTCTCAAAAGATACCAAGTGAGCACGTTGCTTCATTACACTGAACTTCAGATACAAGATTTGGCAAGAAAAATATGCTTAACCGAAATATTCTGAATTCTTCTATTATACAGACAAGCACGCTAAGCTATTCATAAAAATTCCTGGCCCCAGGATATTCACTGGAGCTATTCATCAAATAATTCAAACAGCTGATAAAGAGTTGACCGAGACAAAAATGATTGAATTCCTCTCCAAAGAACCGGAGTGAGTCTCTGGCAAAAACAAGAAGCTATTATGTCCTGTCCAATTTATTTGGTCTAGTGATTCAAAGAACACTGTTGCATCCCTTATCATTTCCCTTTCTAAGGTTCTGATATTCATTAGGAAAGGTCCTTAGCGACCCTGAAGAGTTCATGTTCATTAACTACATTAGATTGAATAAACTGGACATGGCCTTGCAGAGCGATAAAACAAAAGGAGCCAGCAGATGCGGGACATGAGTGCCTGAAAGTGGCTTTCAGAGATGCGCTCACTGGCCGGGCCCTCCCCATCGGAGGCCTCCAGCCGCGGACTCAGCAGTCCTCTCCACCCCCTTCCTTTCCTGTTTGTTCTTAGGGCTGGATACTTTTTATGAGCAAGAGGATTAAGAGGCCCAGGGGCAGATGCTCTTTTACAGTAAGTACTACTGCAATCTCCAAGCAAGCTTTCCATGCTGCTGACGGCAGTCACTCCCCAAAGAGACACTTCTTAAATACCTATTTTAAGATCCACATTTTGGTAATTTTATTAAGTTAGAAATTAAACACTTGCTGGCTCAAGTGCATCACTGACTATGAACAAAACGGTGCTTAGAGACCTTTTCAAAGTATATATTCTCTGCATTGCTCAGCACTACTTTTGTCCAGCTAAACACACGGCAAAACGGGTGAATGCCCGGGACATGTCTGTGCCGCTGGCCACAGAGATGATAAATCCAAAGCATGGTCAGAAGGAATTTGAGGCATCTCTGAGAGACTTGGAGAACTCCAATGTCACATTTCAGACCCTCAAACTGTGTCTGTGGAACTCATCAGTAAAGTTTCCATGATAAAAATGCTGGATTTTTCTCTGGCCCTTTGAACAGAGAATATAATCTCAGTGTTTTCTCTTATGTATAGTGAGAGGTAGAAAGCATTAAATCTAGAAAGGACATTACATGACTTCTTTTAGCCCTGACAATTCTAAAGTGATACATGTGCCCCTGGTGAGTGATGGGAAGACATTAATGAAATTAATTACTTAGGCTTAGTTCATTCATTGTTAATACTGACATGGCCATTTATTGATACTCATTTGGGTAAAAGCAAGCCAAGAAGGAAAATCAAGAAAATAAAAAGAATAAGAAAGATGAAATTACACAGAGTCTCGATTTGTGCTTTGACCTTACTACAAACCATCTCTGTATCTTTTTCTTTCCCCAAGCAATTTATCATCCTAGTGACCTCTGCATAAACATACTATGATCTGTCTCCTTACGAGAAAAATGTTCAATGCAATCAAGCATATTTCTTTTTGTAAAACCTTTGGTTGTTTTAAAATGTCAACAACTTTACATGTTGGTAGGTATTATGTGCATATGTGTAAGTAACATAAGCATGTGTATGTGTATTTACGTGGATTCACACAGGTATGCATGCATATATAGTTATATATATAATATGTTATTTGATGGGGTCTATACCTGTATCTTTAACTGTAACTATATCTATATATTTTTATATAGATAGGTAAACAAAACTTAATCCTTTCCAGGTCTTGAATTTCTTGGGTAATCTGATAAGATCTCCTACGGAAAATGCACCTGTGTACAGCTATCAAAACCAATGTTACCAGCAAGGTATGCATTCACCTCCAAGTCCATGGGTCACTAATTAGGAACCCTGGGTAACCCTTACACTGGTCAGCAAAAATGTTCAGTTTAGAAAAATATTAGGGAATTATTATACCATTTTCTATATTATAATAAATAGGACAAGAAACAGTAATATTCCTCTGATTTTATTTTCAAGTCAGGCCAGAGGAAGTGCCTTAAGACAATGGGCCCAGGCAAAAAGCCCAGCCTGTTCATTGTTTTTTGTTTTGCTTTGTTGTTTTGCCTCGGCAACTTTCATATACAGCACAGTAAAGGGAATCACATCTCTCTCTTCCTTTGGCTGCTCTCAAGAGGAGAGGGAGAAAGGCCCTATGGTCCTGGAGATGGACTGTGGTATTACCAGGGTATCTGGTAGGCGTGGAGGTTAGGATGACACCAGCATCTGGGTCACTGAATTGCAAATTACCCACTTCTTGAGTAAGAAAGCATTTTATGGGCATTGATCAAGCTATGTAGCATTTCTGTGTTTTCTAATGTGTACTTCAATACTACTTCCTGGGAAGAGGGGCTTTCCTTGAGCTTGAGGTTGTTGAAGATTTATATGATGAAAAAGTCTTAATAATTAAGGTCCAGCCCCAGGAATAAAAACAGGGAGAGCTATTTGTTTGTGGCTACATATACCTAACGACCCCACCATTTTTTTTTATTGTAGCCATCACAGCCCATTGTGACTGGCATAATTTCCAAAAGGAAGCAGAGACCATGAATGAAAGAATGTCAAAATATTTTATTGGCCACAGGGTATCCTCCGTGCCCTAGGAGTCAGGCAATATAATTTAACTCAGAGAGCACAGATTTCATAGAATCGTATGAGCCAAAATAGTCTACTTCTCTTCCCTGGGGTGCTCCTGGATGGCAGCCCTTCTCATTTCCAGAACAAAACAAAAGGAGGGAGAGAGTTTGGCATCTCATCTAGGAACTATCGCCTCATTCAATGGTCTAAGATTTATAATCCTCTATATATTCTGTGTCATGCTCAGAACATCCCAAGTGCCCTTTTAAGTAAGGCTGGTTCCATTCAGAATATGGGAGATTTCAAGAATATTATTTGTGGGCTTCCCTGGTGGTGCAGTGGTTGAGGATCTGCCTGCCAAGGCAGAGGACACGGGTTCGAGCCCTGGTCTGGGAAGATCCCACATGCCGCGGAGCAACTGGGCCCGTGAGCCACAACTACTGAGCCTGCACGTCTGGAGCCTGTGCCCCACAACAAGAGAGGCCGCGACAGTGAGAGGCCCGCGCACCGTGATGAAGAGTGGCCCCCGCTTGCCACAACTAGAGAAAGCCCTCGCACAGAAACGAAGACCCAACACAGCCATAAATAAATAAATAAATAAATTTTTAAAAAACAGAATATTATTTGTGAGTTAAAAAAAGAAAGAAAAGGAAAGTCTTTTCACAAATTTGTGGCCTTCCACCATTATTACCTCTGGCAGAAGTTAAGTTTGACTGCAGAAAGCAAATGGGAAAGCAATTCAGCAAGTTCAAAAGTGCACTGACCATTTAATTATTCTTAAATTACATTCTACATAAGGATTAATATTAGGCCTCTGTAGCATCAAGTCTCTACTTTGTTAACTGTTTAAATATATCTTAAAACTTGTAAGATATATTTTAAACAGTATATTTAAACCTGTAACAGCGCTTCAGGATAATATATAAATCAGTGAGTACTCGAGACAATGATTTTAAAATATCTCAAACATTTGCAACTTCTCTTGTTAGTTTTCCTTAAGTTTTATCCGTTTCCCCTTATTCAGTTAATAAATGGTTATTGAATGCCTACTATACCCCAAGCACCATGCAAAGTATTGAAGATATGATAGTAAATAAGATAAATACAGGTTTCTTGCCCTTAGAGACCTTGCAATATTTGGGGAGACGATGAAAGCAATGAGGCAAGTCTAGCATGATATGTGCTTTGACAGGGACGAGCAGTTTGCTAAGATATGACATTGAAAAGGGCGTCTAGACAAGACTGCAGGAATTATGGGCAGACTTCTAGATAAAGTGCCATCTAAGTTGGATCCTGAGTGGTGAGCCTTTTTTTTTAATATATAAATTTATTTATTTGTTTATTTTTGGCTGCGTTGGGTCTTCGTTGCTGCACAGGTTCTTTCTAGTTGCGGCGAGCGGGGGCTACTCTTCGTTGCGGTGCGCTGGCTTCTCATTGCAGTGTCTTCTCTTGTTGCAGAGCATGGGCTGTAGGTGCGCGGGCTTCAGTAGCTGTAGCACGTGGGCTCAGTAGTTGTGGCTTGTGGGAGTAGTTGTGGCACACGGGCTTAGTTGCTCTGCGGTATGTGGGATCTTCCCGGACCAGGGCTCGAACCCATGTCCCCTGCATTGGCAGGCAGATTCTTAACCATTGTGCCACCAGGGAAGCCCAAGTGGTGAGCCTTTAACCAGATTCAAGAAGGTGATGGTTTGAGAAAAGGAGCAAGATAGGGCAATAATGAGATAGAAGCAAATATCAACAGCTTTACTTTAAAACATCACAGAATCCTGTCTCAGTCTAAAGGTTAATGAGAAGGATCCAGTATGGAGGAAGAAGGTGACGCTAGAGGGGGCAGCGGGAATAAATGACAGAACAAAGACCTCATGAAGGTATAATGAAGGCATAGCACAGCCGAGGAATGGGTTTGAAGAAGGATCATTACACTGCAATGGAAGGAAAGAATAAACAAGAATATAAAGAAATTCAAAGGTGCAGTGGCAGGAAGTTGAGAGAATTCCCATAGCATGGTTTCAATTTCTTAATATGAACAAATATAGTAATCAATATTCACTGATTACATTTTATGTCTCAATCAGGGTGATTAGAGTTCATCTAATACTCAGAACTTTCTGTAACATTGATAATTTCTTCCCAGTTTGCAAATGAAAAAGAACACCTCAGAGAAGATAGTTTGTCCAATATCACACAACCAGAATGTGTCAAAGATATGAATTCAGATTCTCTAAACTACATGTTTCTTTCCAGTTCCTCCAACGAAGTAGAAGAAGCAGTTCTCCATTGTGAGAGTGAGAGGGAAATGGAGACAAGTTTGAAGAGAGTAGAAAAGGATCAAAATTCTCACTAATTTCTCCCATTCTAACTACAAGGCCTCCTAGATAGGGTAATGAATAGTAACAGACTGTCAAAAATTATTTGGAAATCTCAAGATTTGATCAACAGCTCGATCAAGCGTGGACATGGAAAAAGTAGGCAGTTGAACTGATCTAAGATAGAAATTCTTCCAGATAGATGGTGTCTTAGCTCAGGCTGCCATAGCAAAATACTGTAGACTAAGTGGCTTAAACAATAGAATATAAATATTTCTCAGAGTGCTAGAGGCTGGGAAATCCAAGATCCAGGGGCTGGCCTATTCAGCTCCCCAGTGAGAGCTCTCTTCTTGCACTGCAGATGGCCACCTCCTCACTGTGTCCTTATACGGCAAAGAGAGAGAGACAGAGCACACGGGGTCTCTCTTCCTCTTCTAGTAAGGACACATGCCATCATGTGCCTTACCCTTACGACCTCATCTAGTTCTCCTTATAGCCCAAATGCCCCGTCTCCAAATACCATCACATTGGGAATTAGGAATGCATCAACCCATGCATTTGGGGGTGATACAATTCAGTACACAGTAGATAAAAAAAGGAAAGATAATTAAATATGTGATTAAGAACTGTTCAAGAGCTGGACCATGAAAATCTATGACGAATGGGAAAGGAAGTGAAGACCAGGGGGCTTATTGCAAAGGAGAAAGTGGTGGAGGCCAGATGATGTGACAGAATATTGAAATGGGAGCGACTCAGCGCAAATAAAACAGATGGAAGATGGGATGACTGAATTGACTTTTTAATTTTTAATATTTCCCATATTGGTTTTTAGTTACTATCTAAAAACAAATAAGGGTCTATATGCCTATTTTCTACAGGCACAAAGGAACAAATAAGTTTGGAGTGTGCTCTGCAAACACAGTTGTGGAGAGAGAAAACTCGGGTTCAGAAAGAAGCTGGCAGCTTTGAAGAAGAATGAATGGCACATGGAGTTTCCCGAAGAAAAGAAAAGGTGAACAAAGGGAGCTGAAGGAGATCTCCGTGGGCACGCCAGTAAAACCGTGCCCTGTGCCTAGTAGAGGAGAAAAACAGGTGACTACGGAAAGAGGAATACAATCCCTACTATCTGTAAGATACACTCACTGGAAGTAATCTATCTCACCAGATAATGAGGTTTAACAATTTCAGTGAATGACTGAAAGACAGTTTTAAAAAGAGTGGGAGGTCAGTATCACTGAAGAAAATATGATAAATATTAAGCTCTACTTTAAAATAGCATGTTAAATTAACAGGGTTTTTTTTTGATCCCATCAACCTTCACTAAGATGGAACTCGGAGACAGTGTCACCTTCTGTCTGCTGCTTCATAAATTATACTCTCCAAGGAAGGGGATTAACAGGCAAGGGAAAATATTCAACCACTTTAATCGCTAGTAGACATCTTTTAATCGTCAAAATAAAATTTTGTCCAATAAACTTAAATGAGGTTAAGAATACAAATGTATTAATTTTCAAGGAGTTCAAAAATAGAACTGAACACTAAAATCTAGTGGATTTGTGCTAAGTTATGTTGAAACATATTACTGAATAATTTAGTTTAGCAGCTCTCAAAATGTGGTCTTCAGCCCCCTGAGGGTCCCCAAAAGGTTAGAGCCATTTTAATAAGAAGACTAAGACTTTGTCCTTTTCACTGTGTTGACATCTGCACTGAATGTGCAAAATGGTGATGGATTAAACAGCTGGCACTTTAGAATGAATGGAGGCAGTGGCACCAAACTGCAGAGTGGTCATTATTTTCTTCAGGCCAACACATCCACTTCCACTTAAGGATGTCCTTGACGAAGCACAGATATATTAATATTATTAAATCTGGACCCTTGAGTACATGTCTTTTTAATATTCTGTGTGACAAGATGGGAAGTACACATAAGGCACTTCTGTTGCGTGTCAAAATCTGACGGTTGTCATGAGGAAAAACATTTGTGCAATTGTTTTAAGTTGTGAGCCGAACCTTCTACTATTTTCATGAAACATCACTTTTACTGAAAAGAACAGCTGGAAAACAAATATTATTCAGACTTGAATCTTGTCATACATTTTCTCAAACATGAACAAAGTGAGCCTGTCACTTAAGGATAACAACTAACAGTATTTACTGCAAATAACACTGTTTAAGCTTCAAGTAAAAGCTTCCATTAGCTTGACAGCTTTCCAACACTTCCAGACTTTTCTGGTAAATTTGGTGGTGATATTAATGAAATTTCTGGATATTGTATAACGAAATTCATCAACATTTGGAAGACTACAAAATTCAACATAATATTTTCCAAATGTTCAATGTGTCATATTACAGAAATATGCATGGGTAAAAACTGCATTCAAATAACGTGATAGACCAATGGATTTTAATGTAATGACATGTTTATTGATTCCACATTACCATTAACTTTTAAGAAACTACCACTTGCTGAGTTTGGGTGTGGTATCGAAGAAGGTTCTTCACAATTATTTATAAAGGCTATTAAAACGCTCCTCCCTTTTTCAACTATATATGTGCGTACAATGCTGAATTTTCTTCATTTACTTCAACCAAAGAAACATATCACCAAAGACTGAATGCAGAGGCAGATAGGTTAATCCAGCAATCCACTATTAGGACAGGTAGTAGAAAGATTTGCAGAAGGGTAAAACACTGCCACTTCTCTCACTCAACTTTTATTTGGAAAATCTAGTTATTTCATTAAAATTATGTTAACATGTGATGAGATTAGTATGGGTTTTCAAATGAATCCATATAAACATTTAAAATTCTGTTTTAATTTCTATTATAAATATATATAAACAAAATTTCCTTAGTGTCTTAATAGCGTTTCAGTGTGTATAGGGTCTCTAAAACCAAACGTTTTGAGAATTCTTGCTTTAAAGGAACAAAATTCACCTGTAACTGTGATTTCTATTATATCCACCAATTAAATTATTGAATTTTAAATGTTATGTTGACCTTAGTTCATAAGATACACCGGTCAAAGAAAAAATACCCAGGGCTCAGGTTTTATTTTAAAAGACTGGAAACATATCTGATTATAATAAAATTATAAATCCATCTGCCCCTTTCCTTTCCCAGGACTTTTTTCAAGACTCTGTAAATCAAGTCTTCTGGACGCAGGAGTAAGGAACTTTTGCAGTGACACCAATATTGCCCTGGCAGCCCACATACAACAATTTTTATTCCACCCAGGGCTAGAAAACTTTCTTCCTCCCCAGAGAGTTTTTTGGCTTCCAGGCCAAGTGGCTAGGATAATAGTCTCCTGCTTTCCTCCTGCTTTGGGGAATCTTAATCCTATGGACAGCTGATCACAGACCCTGAAGCTCCCTCCATATTTTCCCAAGACAGCCGGCAATAGGACATATACAATGAAAATCAGACTTTTGGTCCATAGGTCAAGATTTATATAACTAGCCAAGGTCTTGACAAGCATCCTGAATTCATACAAGATGTATTTGTTTTATAAAAAGAGATAGAGAGAGATGATGTTTGTTAGAAATACTTTTAAAAGGTATTTAACTATTCAATAAATATTTTTACCAACACAGGGAATATAAAGGTATAAACGTGTGGGGTGGGTAAAGAGGAGAGCTGGAGAGCGAAGTCAGATTGGAGCTGTCCCACCCTAACAAGTGGGCGACGGGGCCTCCTGCACCATAATTCATGTGTCCGCCCCTTGGGCGTAGATTGTTCCTACTGAGATCAAATAGAGTATTAACGGATAGCTCGAGTCCTCCTCACCTGCAGTAGCAGCTCTACCGGTCCCCTCCAGTAAATTCCTGAGCATTCTTGAGAGCTGGGTTGAGGGGATGGGGATGGAGAGGCACTACTTTTCTGAGTCAGCCCACGCCACAGCTTGGATCTCCATGCTGCGAGCTCACCCAGCTGCGGTCCCCAGCTGGCCAGCTTGCCCCTCCTGCCCCTCTGCTGGATTTCATGTTTCTGCAGCAGAAACACCAGTACCTGTCTCCTTCCAAATACATGTGCTCACCTTGTCTCTTAAAATAAAGAATACTAATTTTCAGCTAGACAGCTTGCAGTCAGCTAGGAGTCTTGGTTTCCCAGCCTCCCTTGTCTCTAAGTACTGGTGAGTGAGATGTGTAAAAAGGTCTGTGGAAATGGAGTTCTGTGCAACTTCCAGGAAGCCTCTTTGGAAAAGAGGAAACATGCCCTTCTTCCTCCCTTTCCCCATCCTACCTCTGGTAGGATGGGGTCTGATGCCTGCTGTAGTGACCACAGGGAACTGCTGGATGAGAACCGTACCCTCAGGTGGCTGAATGGAGAACAGGAAGGGCTGTGGGTTCCTGATGACCCTGGGGCTGGCACTGCTGCCCTGGATGGCCCTCCCCTAGAATTCTTTATAGGAGAAATAAGTCTCCCATCATATTTAAGCCATGCCCTTTCAAGTTTTCTGCCACACAGAGTAATGACCAGTCCTAACCGAAACTCTTTCTTTCTTTCCCCAAATTATAAATAACACTAGGCTATTCTGAGCCAAAAAAGCATTCAATGGAAACTTGACAGTAACCATATAAAGGTATAAAATGGAAAGGAATTACTGCAAATCCAGTGGAGGACATCCCTGTTTCTAGATACTTGTTATCACTCCCCTGCTGTGGAAATATTCTTCAATGTCCATACTCACTCACAAGTCCCCTGCCTTCCATCACATTCATGAGGCTCTCCTTCCTCCTCGTTTGATTGTCACTTAGATGATCTCTGGTTGACTCACCATAACTCGAAATTCCTCTCACTCTATCTTGTCAAACAGTCCACGCCTGTCCTTCTCCCACTGACTCCATCCAAATGAGACCGACAGCATTGTGTTTCTCAAGGAAAAATGCCATCAGAGCCCATCTCAGTGTTTTCACCAACAAAAGAACCATCTACCCCAGAGATAATGTAAGCAATTCCATCAGAAGGAAAAAGCAGCTACCATACATTTTTTCATAGTATTTTTCTTTCTACTCTATATTAATTAAGAAGTCAGGAAAATACACCTGTGAAAATTTAATGAAATCAGAAATTCCAGCACAGATTTTAGCAGAGTTTCTGTGTATCATGAAAAGTGCCTAGGAAGGCATGAGACCCGATGCTGGCAAAGGCGCTGTGATTTATGTGAAAGCAGAAGCCATCTCTCCTGACACAGAGTTCCACCTCCGGTGATCCGCCACGCCCCGCCCCCGCAAGTCCACACACCCAGCTCCGGCTGACGCCTGCAGACACTGCCTACCAGGCCTGCCCCTACTTCCTGCACTTTATGATTTTTCTCTTCAACTGTCATGGGATGCAACTTCTCTCATTTAAGACACAGCATAAAAGGTTTGCCTTCTTACTCTCTTACCCGTAGCTTTCAATGAACGCACGTGCTCTGAGAGCCCTGCTATGGGATCCACAGCCTTCTCTTCACTGCCAGTTACCGCAATTATCCATCAGATTTCACATGGATGTTGGAATCAAGACCCCGGCCTGACAGTGTCTTACCTCACCTCCATACTTTTTCATCTCCGCTCGACCTCGGATACTTAAGAGTGTATCTGAACATGTCACCATCTAACACTTCACTTCTTAAATCTTCAACTCTGATTTTCTATCACCAACAATTTTTAGCCTTCCACCTTTCTCTTCCTCACTCCCACTACAACTACTTTTTTAAGCCTTTTGAGAGAATTCTGGGAAAAGAAGGCAGAGCAAAAGATTCTCTGTCCCTCTTTCTTAGAAACTATCCAACAATAATCAGGAGAAAACCAGAAAAGACCACCTCATCTTCAATAAAAACTGATGAAAGTCCGTAACTCTGGATGAAAATACATAGAAAAGAGTTCCAAAGGGCAATGATGATTAGACCAGGGCCTTGAAAGTGTGACCAGGATCTCAGCAGAACCCAGGCAGTGTATGCAGCGTGCTGAGTTCACCGTAGCTACATCCCACGTTCAGGGGCAAACAGTGGTCTCTGGTTAGAATAGCAAGATTCCCATGTGGGACGGGCAGCGGGAGCCTCCAAGATGCCTTTGTGTTGCAAAGAAGTGGCCCCAGGAAGGTGGAACTGAAAGAGGAAATATATAAAAAAGCTGTCGGGCTTCCCTGGTGGCGCACTGGTTGAGGGTCCGCCTGCCGATGCAGGGGACGCAGGTTCGTGCCCCGGTCTGGGAGGATCTCACATGCCTCGGAGCGGCTGCGCCCGTGAGCCATGGCCGCTGAGCCTGCGCGTCCGGAGCCTGTGCTCCGCGACGGGAGAGGCCACAGCAGTGAGAGGCCCGCGTACTGAAAAAAAAAAAAAAAAAAAAGCTGTCTGCCATGGCCATGACAGCACAGAGAATAAAATACGGTAGCAAGCAGCCCTGCAGGTGCTAATCTTGCCCACTGGAGAAGGAAAAAAGATCTCAGCACGCCTGTGTGCGCATGTGTGGATGTAGGCACATCCCCCACCTCGTACCACGTTCTAGACTTCACAGAGCCCCGGGGGGACCTTCTTGTAACCCCGAGGGTGTGAGGAAATTGGCTGATCTTCAAAACCTGCAGGCCCACCCTTTCCTCTGATACCTCACCCAGCTCTCTTTCAGAACCGCTCACCTTTCCAAGATGAACAATACTAAGAATAATAAGAAAACACTTAGAAAAGGAGCAGGACGCAGAGAGGAGCACACTACACAAAAGGCAGATGAAGATCCTTTGTCAAAAAGTAAAGACAACAAAATAGGTGATGTTATTTGCACGCCTGACTCTCTGCACCAGACTGTGGCCTAGTGTTCCCAGCACCTAGCAGTGTGGCTGGTACATACTAAATATTTCATCTAGATTTGATGAGTAAAGAAGTGACTTTCTAAAGTGGCATTTCAGATATTATTGGTCTCCTTCTGAAAATGATTTGGGGTAATTGGGCCCTCCTGGATTTCCTGAAATGAAACAAATATGTGTAGCTTTCTTTGCTAAGTTTAATGAAGACAGGTTGTTTTGAAAGTCTAATTAAATTCAACAAATATTCGTTGAGTCCGTACTATGTGCAGATTACTCTGCTGGGTTCTACCATGGATTTAAAAACAAGATCTGATTCTAATTTGAAAAGATACGTGCACCCCAATGTTCATAGCAGCACTATTTACAATAGTCAAGACATGGAAGCAATCTAAGTGTCCATCGACAGATGAATGGATAAAGAAGATGTGGTACATATATACAATGGAATATTCCTCAGCCATAAAAAGAACGAAATAATGCCATTTGCAGCAACATGGATGGACCTAGAGATTATCATACTAAGTGAAGTATGTCAGACAGAGAAAGACAAATACCATATGATAACACTTCTATGTGGAATCTAAAATATGATACAAGTGAACTCATTTACAAAACAGAAACAGACTCCCAGATATAGAAAACAAACTTATGGTTACCAAAGGGGAAAGGGGGTGGGGAAGGGATAAATTAGGAGTTTGGGATTAGCAGATACAAACTGCTGTAAAATAAATAACTAGGTCCTACTGTATAGTACAGGGAACTATATTCAATATCCTATAACAAGCCATAATAGAAAAGAATATATATATGTATAACTGAATCACTTTGCTGTACATGAGAAACTAACACAACACTGTAAATCAACTATACTTTAATAAAAAAATATATCTATATATAGATAAACAAGACCTCGAGGGGTTGAATATTCACTATTTAATTAATTACATTTTTAATTTTAAAACGTTTCTTAATTAGTCTGGGGAAGGGCAAATGGTGTTTCCTGACCACCAGAATCTATTCTAACAGTAAAACCATTGCTACTATTCCAATATAACAATAGACAAAATAGGTAGATGATTCAAACTCTTTTAAATAGTGCAAATGAACTGGATTTCTTTTAAATTTAATAATAAATGAATATTGTAATAAGTTTGCATGGAGACAGATGCAAATTACTGTGGTGGTAACTTCATAATGTATGCAAATGTCAAATCATTATGCAGCACACCTGAAACCAATACAATATTGTATGTCAACTATATTTCAATTAAAAAATTCTTAAAAGATACTTAATTCCTCATTTCAAGATAAATAAATAATAAATGGTCATGGTAAATGAAGTTCATACATTTATGTACTCATTCAACAAGTATTTGTAAAATGCCTTCTATTTGGAAGATGCTATATTATATTAGGCAGTTTGGGAGTTCCTAAATCTGATACTCAAAGTATAGGTGATATATGACTGTGATACATTTTAAATTTTTGTTTGTAAACGAATGGATTTTTATTCAGAGTTTAATATTAGAGGAAAGGGGAGATTTTGGGTTTCTGGTTCCGCACGTAAGGAGTCTGGAAGTTGCCACTCCCTCCCAACAACAAGTAAAAAGCTGAACTGGGCTTCCCTGGTGGCGCAGTGGTTGGGAGTCCGCCTGCTGACGCAGGGGACCCGGGCTCGTGCCCCCGTCCGGGAAGATCCCACATGCCACGGAGCGGCTGGGCCCGTGAGCCATGGCTGCTGAGCCTGCGCGTCCGGAGCCTGTGCTCCGCAACGGGAGAGGCCACAACAGTGAGAGGCCCGCGTACCGCAAAAAAAAAAAAAAAAAAAAGCTGAACAGAAACAGACGGAAGAATCAATAGCTTTTCTTGGATCCATGAGAGACATGAGGACACAGGCCAACTGCTGTCCCCAAGACTGGAGAGACAGACAGTCAAATACAGGGAGCTGGGGTTTACTGGAGCCGAAACAGCTATGGGAACTAATGCTGGGGGGGAACCCTGCACTGTAATTAATGAATTGCTGGAGACTCAGTGCCGACAACGCTGAGAGGTAAACGCTGCAGGTAAACACAGTCATAGGAGGTCCCCCACAGTTTTGTAACACTTACCTCCAGGATCTTGACAAGGCTTCTACGGTGAGTATCTGAGAAAAATCTCCTTGGGCTCCGGCAGTGGGAGGGGAAAAGGAACCATCTGAAATACACCAGAGCACTCTCTTCTTAAAAAGGCTGCCCTCAGGTGAAACTAGTTAACCAGAGCCTAGCCTGCTGGGAGATTATCAGAGCCTAACTGACTGGGGGAAAGGGAAATACCCAACTGCAGCCCGCTCTAGCCATCCTGCCCCACCTAAGAGAGGAGAGAAAACTGAGAAACACTTGTGAAGCTCATAGCCCAGAGGCCTCCACTCCCTAAATTCTGAGACCTAATCACAGGACTATAGAACGCTTCCCCTCCCACTCACCACCAAGGTACTAAGGCCAATTTACAGCAGTTCTTTCACCTGGTACATCATGTCCCACTATCAAGAAAAATTACAATGCCTACCAAAAGGCAAAAAACATAATCTGAAGGGAAGGAGCCAGCATCAGAGCCAGACATGGCAGGGACGTTAGAATTATCAGACAGGGGATTTAAAACAACTGTGATTAATACGCTGAGGGCTCTGACGGGTAAAGCAGACAGCATGCAAGATCAGATGGGCAATGTCAGCAGAGAGATGGAAATCATAAGAAAGAAAGGAAAAGAAATGCTAGAGATCAAAAGCACTGTAACAGAAATGAAGGACGCCTTACATAGGCTTGTTAGTAGACTAGACACAGGTGAGGAAAGACTCTCTGAGCTTGCATATATGTCAATAGAAACCTCCAAAAAGAGAAAAGAGACTGAAGAAAACAGAACAGACTACCCAAGGACTGTGGGACAACCACCAAACATGTAACATGTATGTAATGGGAATACCAGATGGAGACGGAAGAGAGAAAGGAGCAGAAGAAATAGTGGAAAAAATAGTGACTAAGAATTTCCCCAAATTAAAGTCAGACACCAAAACACAGATCCAGGAAGCTCAGAGAACACCAGGATAAACACCAACACAATCTGTATGTAGGCGTATCATCTTCAAACTATCGAAAATCAAAGATAAAGAAAAAATCTTGAAAGAAGCCAGAGGAATATAACACTTTACCTACAGAGGAACAAAGATACAGATTACATCCAACACCTTCTCAGAAACCATGTGAGCAGGAAGAAAGTGGAGTGAAATACTGAAAGTATTGAGAGAAAAAAGCCTCCAACCTAGAATTCTGTTCCCTGGGAAGTTATCCTTCAAAAGTGAAGGAGAAATACTTTCTCAGACAAACCAAAATTGAGGGAATTTCTTGCCAGTAGACCCTCCTTGCAAGAAATGTCAAAAAAAAGTCTTACAGGGAAGGAAATTAACACAGGTCAGAAACTGGGATCTACATAAAGAAAGGAAGAGCATCAGAGAAAGAATTAGTGAAGGTAAAATAAAAACTTTTATTTTATTTCTCTGATTCTTAATTGATCTATCGGATAACAGTATGTTGAAAATAACAGCAACAATGTATTTGGTTACATATGCTGATGTATGTATATTAAGTACACATGTGCTTAAGGATGTTTATGTATAAACAAAATGAAAGTAAGGAATGCTACAAAGGACAGGAGGGAGGAATTAGGATTATTTTGTTACCAGAAGGTACTCACACTGTCTGTGGTGTGGTGCTCTTCCAACATGGACTTGGATTAATTATAAACATATCTTGAGAATTCTAGGGCAACCACTACAAAGTTAAAGAAAGAAGTATAACTGATATGCTAATAAAAGAGAAAATGGAATCTCATGGAATGTTCAATTAAAACCACAAAAGGCAGAAAAAGAGTGGAAGACAAAAACAGGAACAAAGAACAAGGGCAGCAAATAGAAAACAGTAACAAATATGGTAGCGATGAATCCAACTATATCAATATCAGATACAAAGTAGTGCTTACATTATTACTGTTCAGTTTATCAAGGAAAAGTCAGGAACTGGCTAAAAATAGCATATGCCCACATATTTACCATATAATCTCATTTCTTTTCAATTCATATGAGGGCTAGAAAAAAATGGGGTTTATGAGAAACGATATAAAGAAAAATGCCTTTTAGAAATCAATTTTAATAAAAGAAACTCTAGTCCTTTTGATTATTCAGGATCTCCTAAGGTATGTTCCTCGGAAATCTTCTTCCAAAGTACAAAGAATACTTCAGGAGAAAAGATTTATGTGGTCAAATGGGTTTGGAGAATGTTGCATTCTATAAATTCCCTTCTGGAAATTTACAATACACATAAGCAAATCAAAGAGTCTGAAAGGATAAGGAAGATGTGGTACATATATACAATGGAATATTACTCAGCCATAAAAAAGAACAAAATAATGCCATTCACAGCAACATGGATGGACCTAGAGATTGTCATACCGAGTGAAGTCAGACACAGAAAGACAAATGTCATATGATATTGCTTATATGTGGAATCTAAAAAAAAAAGGGTACAAATGAACTTATGTACAAAACAGAAGTAGAGTCATGGATGTAGAAAACTTATGGTTACCAGGGGATAAGGTGGGGGGGAGGGATAAATTGGGAGATTGGGATTGACATGTACACACTACTATATATAAAATAGATAACCAGTAAGAAACTGCTGTATAGCACAGGGGACTCTACTCAATACTCTGTAATGGCCTATATGGGAAAAGAATCTAAAAAAAAAAGAAAGAGTGGATATATGTATATGTATAACTGACTCACTTTGCTGTACACCTGAAACTAACACAACATTGTAAATGTAAATCAACTATACTCCAATAAAAAACTTAACTTTTTTTTTTTAATTTAAAAAAGAGTCTGAAAAGTCCCAGAGTAAAGGAAGTTTATTTAGCCCGATGTTTCCCAAATTTTGGAAAGCACAAAGAAATTCTGGCAAAAAAAAAAAAAAGTGATGTTGTAACTCAAAAACACAAGATTCTTAAGATGGTCAAGTGACCTTAGCTGGAGATGAACATGATCCATGTCTATGGCCATGGTCTCTGTCATCTCCTGCTGGTGTAAAGGTGCCCCTTTCCCGTTTAAGGACCAGCTCCTCCAAGTGCACTCTGGTTGCCAACCCCTGTTACTTTCTCAAGGACTTCATTCCTACATCATCAATTTTCTATTGATGTTTTTCTCTATTAAGATGCTGATCCAGTAAGTATGAAAACATTTCTTTGTAACCCAACTTGGAAACAGATGTTACTTGAAAAATGTCAAGTTGCCACCCATTTCTTTGCTCCCCTGTTACAGCACAATTCCTGGAAGTTTCTACTTGACATCTCTTCTCGATGATGTTACATAATCATTCTTTAGTCTGTTCTAATCTGGCTTTCTTCCACACCGCTGCACTGAATTGTTGTCAAGGTCTCAAAAAATTCCATGTTGCCAAATTCTGTAGACATTTGTAAATTCTTATTTTAATTTACACTCAACAGCATTTCACGTACTTGGCCACTCATTCCTTGAAATACCACCTTTATTTCTGCGACCTCATGCTCTTCTGCTTTTCTCCATGTCTCACCTCAGCCACCTCTGATGACTTCACTGCTGCCACCTGACCTCAAAAAGTAAGAATTCCCCAGGTTCAGTTCAGCTTACTTGTGTTTTTCTAACCTCTTACTAGATAATTTCATTCATTTCCATGGCTTTAAATAACGCATATGACTAGATTATGAGTGCCAAATGCACAGGCCCAGTTCCTAATTCTGCCCTGAGCTCTAAATTCTTAGAGCCAGCTGCCTATTGACATGTTAGCATATATGCCACGTGCATCTCAAAGGTAGCAATTCCAAAAGGTGCTTTCCCACCTTAACCCAACTTCTGCTTCTGTGTTACATATCATGATAAACTGCACTTCCTTCCACCCTGTAACACTGGACAAACACTCCGGAGTCATCCTCTGTCCTCCTTCCCTTATCCCTCACATCTAAGCCATTAACAAGACCTGCCAAGTTTCCCCTCGCAAACCTGTGCACTTGAACCTGTCTACTTCTCTGCATCTCCATTTCTAACATCTGAGTTCAACTATCTTCTCTCGCCTGGACTATTGCTATTGCTTCCTAGCTGATCTGTTTCTCCCCTTGCCTCTCTCCAGTCAATACTCCCCATGGCACGTGAGTGACTTACAAAAGTGCAAATCCAGTTGACTCACTCCGCATCCCGCTTGTTAAAAGCCTCCAGTGGCTGGCTCACTAGCTCGGATACAGCACAGCGGTCAAGGTCTGGTTAGCAGCTGCTTCCTCTTGGTCCAGTTGCTACTTTCCTCCCTGCGCATTGGCTTTTCTGCTTTCTGTACTCTTCCCCTAAACACGCTTGGCTCTTCCCCTCCTGTTCTTTCTCTACCTGATTGTTCTTCCCCTCTTTTGCATACAGCTGACTTCTTTCATATCTCACCTCAGTCCATCCCTGACCATCCTACCTACAGCTGCCAGCACACCCACGAGATTCCGTCCCACCTCCATGTTTAGTCCCCTCAAAGCACGTCAGATGATCTGCATGGATGGCATTTCCTATGAAGGGGTGATGGTGAGTTGGGCTGGGTGCGATTTGGGTCTTTGTTTGTCTTCTCTGCACACACCTCACACACATCCCTGAGCATGGAGATCTTTTCTGTCTAGTTGACCACTGTAATCCCAATGTCCAGAGTAATGCTGGCACAGAATAGCTCCTAAATTAATATTTGTTGGATAAATAAATCCATAATCCTCATTATAAACAAAGGCTTACAAAAATATGTGATTATTCCTCTGTGTCAACCCAGATGATATAATCCTGGTGAATTTCAATGGAAAGTGAGTCTAAGGAGGCCAGTCCAGGTTACAATAAGAAAACAAAACTGCAAGTGAAATATGGACTTCCTAAGGTGATATACATCCCTAGTGCACCTGAGGTTTAGGGATGGAAATAATTCACCACCAATTTTGGGAGGAAATTTCAGCTAAATGACACATCTCATGGCATCCACATCTCCTTTTCAAATCGCAGCTTCTAATATTGTGAATTGAAAATCCTGGGGCTTCCCTGGTGGCGCAGTGGTTGAGAATCTGCCTGCCAGTGCAGGGGACACGGGTTCGAGCCCTGGTCTGGGAAGATCCCACATGCCGCATAGCAACTAAGCCCGTGCGCCAGAGCTACTGAGCCTGCGCGTCTGGAGCCTGTGCTCTGCAACAAGAGAGGCCGCGACAGTGAGAGGCCCGCGTACCGCGATGAAGAGTGGCCCCCGCTCGCCGCAACTAGAGAAAGCCCTCGTACAGAAACGAAAACCCAACACAGCCAAAAATAAATAAATAAATTTATTTTAAAAAAGGAAAGAAAATCCTGGACTCCAAAGAATTCTTTCCTCTCTACTCACCTTTTTCAAATCTTTTCACTAAAATGTAATTTAGAGTTTAGCCACTTGAGGGCGCTTTAGATCTTTTACATGCACTCCCTTTTAAAAAAATGCCAGGCACCTTTCAAAAAGGCCAGAATTAATTTCCCTACAAATATTACATCCTTGATTCTGACACTTTTAAATCTCTATTAAATCTCTAGCTCCTAAAATTCAAACAAGCTATTTCTAATCCAGGAAACTGTGACATCGCTGGCTCATGACTTAATCTTATTCAAGTTGTCATTACAACACAGAGCCTCTGTCTTCAGTTTCTCCTGAAGAGATCACAGCGCTATCCATTTTAGGTTAATGATTCACAAGGAAGGTGAGCTTAGACTCACGCCAGAGAATTTTCGAAACGTGCACTTCTGAGCCCCACTCTGTTCATTCAGATGCATTAAATTACAACCGCCGGGACACAGCATTAGCTTAGGAGGTTTTTAGAAGCTCCCCAAGTGCTTTTTTTTTTTTTTGCGGTACGCGGCCCTCTCACTGTTGTGGCCTCTCCCGCTGCGGAGCACAGGCTCCGGACGCGCAGGCCCAGCGGCCATGGCTCTCGGGCCCAGCCGCTCCGCGGCATGTGGGATCCTCCCGGACCGGGGCACGAACCCGTGTCCCCTGCATCGGCAGGCGGACTCTCAACTACTGCGCCACCAGGGAAGCCCTCCCCAAGTGCTTTTAATACACTCTTGGATGAGGACAAAGGCCACTGTTTTCAACCAGCCTTGCAAAAATATGTGTATATACATGTACACACACACATATACACATACATGTATACACACATACATATATACACACACATATATACACACACGTATATATACATATATACCCACATATATATATGAACAACTGTGCCTCGGAAGAGACAAGAATTAGGACCCCCCGCCCCCGCAGGAATCTCCACAGGAGTCACGGGCATTACCTAAAGCGGTCAGGAAATGACTGCCTCGAAGACGGTTACCACACAACGTTGCAGTTCTGTTTTCAGTCCCCACGGGTCCTCTACCAATGCGCTCATTTTTGAGGTGAGTCGTCAGACTGGCCTGATGTGGCTCCACATCGCCTCTGGAGCTGAGGACGCGTCTGGAGAGCACGCGGAGGGAAGGCACAGCCCGGCGAGCCCGGCTGGACAGTCAAGAACAGCACCCCATGTCCTCTGCGCCGAGTACGTGTACCGCCCCTCGATTCCTCCAAATATGCCAACTGCACCCACATTCCAGCGCCAGCAACGCCACGAGCTCCCTGTGCCTGGCAGTCTTACAAGCATTAGTGAACACATTTGTTTTCCCGCAAGAACGTGAGCAGGAGAGCTGCGGGTTTTTTTGGTTTTTTTTTCAGTACTCGTGCCTCTCACTGTTGTGGCCTCTCCCATTGCGGAGCGCAGGCTCCGGACGTGCAGGCTCAGCGGCCATGGCTCACGGGCCCAGTCGCTCCTGCGGCATGTGGGATCTTCCCGAACCGGGGCACGAACCTGCGTCCCCTGCATCGGCAGGCGGACTCTCAACCACTGCGCCACCAGGGAAGCCCCCGAGAGCTGCGTTTTGATTTTACGTCTTTTTATCCCAAGCCCAGGCAGTCAACTCACTCAGGAGACAGCAGGAGAGCACCATCTTCACTTCACTTCTCTTTGAATCTGGGTCTCATCCTGATGAAACATGAAGAAAGACGTGTTGTGTAGGGCGCGCCGTTTCCACGTTATTCTAACCTGGAATGAACGCTGACGTCGTGTGGTCACATCAAGAGAGTGGGACGTGCTATACTTCGGGAGGAAAGAGGCACAGCCTCCTACCCTGATGCTCCAGCGTATGATGTCACCTGCTGGTGCCTCTACTCCCCATCTCCAAGATGCGGAAACGAAAATATGTGCCTCTGTGGGGACTGGACGGACAAGACGTTGTGTGTGATGTGGCCAGTTGCCCCCATGTCCACCCCCACCCCTTCCCATGCTACTTCCTGGTCCGCCGCGGCCAGAAGAGGGAGGCCCACTCCCTGGCAGCAGGGGCTCTGGGTGTGAGCTGTGTTCTGTCCACCAGAGGCAGATGCTGGACAGGAGCGAGAGGCCATGTCCCTGCAGCTCAGCCGTCTGTGCTGGCAAGCAAGGTGTCAGAACTCGGAGGTTTCCTGCAGCAGAGTTCCAGTCCACTGTCTGGATTTTTCAGTCTTGTGAGACCTGTGGCCTTATGTCGGGGCCAACCTCAGAGGTGGGAGCTCCTTGGGCCTGTGTCGTCCCGGCGGGCATCCCAGCCACCCGATAACCTGCTTCCCTGGCCCTTCCCTGACTGTAAGGGCTGCACTGTCTCTACCCACTTCCACTTTAAATCTCTGGAGAGGCTTCTGTTTCCTACCCTGAACCTTGCCTAATACAGACATACAAAGTGCTTAGTAGAGTTTCTGGCACTTAAAAGTTGCTTTAAAAATGTTAGCTAGTATTATGGTTTATATTTGACCTTTTTAAAACATTTAAAATTGATATATAGTTGATGTACGATATTATAAATTATAGTTGTACAACACAGTGATTCACAATTTTTAAAGGGTATATGCCATGTATAGTTATTATAAAATACTGGCTACACTCCCTGTGTTGTACAATATATCCTTGTAGCTTATTCATTTTATACCTAGTAGTTGTACCTCTTAACCTCCTACCTGTATCTTCCCCCTCCCCACTGGTAACCACTAGTTTGTTCTCTATACCTGTGAGTCTGTTTCCTTTTTGTTATATTCACTAGTTGGTTTTATTTTTTAGATTCCACATATAAGTGATGTCATATATTTGACCTTAGCCACATTTAAGCCCGTTTCCTTATCTGTAAAATGGTGACCTGCTTCCATAATTGCCGTGTAGATAAAATCAGATAACGTATGGAAAGTGCTTAGCACCAGGTGTGAGGGTTCAAAACTTTTATCTATAATTATCATTTTGACTGGGTTCCATTGTTATTTTTTTACCAACGTATAAATTATTTTGATACTAGTCTTTTAGTATTGAACTAAAAATCTTGCATACTTGATAACACCATATATAACAGCACTGTACAAGTGTATGCCAACGTCTAGGCTATTGACCTGTGCCAGATTTCTAAATGTAGTAATACGTTACACAGAGAGCCAGGCTGAACTAAAATAATAATAATATTTTCTCAAAACTAAATCATCTGATTCTGACCTGTGGAATTTTTCTTTGGACTTTGCTCTGTGACCACTAGAGGGCAGACAAACACGGTGGAAAACCAGTACTTACCAGACAAAGCAGTAGAGTCTTGATCTGCTTTTTGAATGTGGGTAGAAGCCATATTTTTCAGTTTCTCCTGTCGCAGCAACCAATGAAGAAAGTAGAATAATGATGCTTCATATGTAAGAACACAAATTTCAGTTAAAGTATCATGTATTTGTTTGAACTTAATAGTTTCATAAAATTAATAAGCACAATTTTCCACCACAGACCTATATAAACTTTAAAGCAAAACCACTCAACGACACATGCATGGATTTCTTAACTTAGAAGAGAATTAAGCAGTGAATGACTCATTAGAATAGAAGCAGAGGCACACTGTGGTATCATAGTGAGCATACCATGCACCTGGGCATATGGAGACCTGGGGATACACAAATGGGCCCATTTTACCATTAGGTGCTGTTGGTGCAGTGCTTGGGGTTTACACATTGTTCAAGACACTAGGAAAAAGTGTGAGACTTGTAGAAAAATCGACTCCCAACTTCAAAATGAAAACTGGTTTTTCAATTTACACACACACACACACACACACACACACACACTCTGAAGCTAACAAACCAGACCCCCAAAACAACAAACATCTGCTGGGGTTCTGATGGAATTGTATTAATCAATTTTCTTAAAATTACCACCTTTACAAGATTGAGTCTTACAATTCATGAATTCAATAGTATTTAGATCGTATTTAATTCCTCTAAAGAATATTTTACAATGTTCTACACAGAGTTCTTGCACCTAGAGTTAAGTATTTGGATTATTTATATTGCCTTAAATAGTATCTTGTTCTTCAAGTTTAATTTCTACCTGTGTTACTGGTATATGCAAATGCAATGATTTCTGTACACTGGCTAAAATCAGCACACTTGCTAAATTCTCTCATTAGTTGATACTATTTATGTATAAAATCTCAACTTTTTGATTATATCTTATGCAAATAATGCCTATTTCCTACTGTGCTAACATTAAAGTGTTGTCTTTTTCTTACCGCGTTGCTTGGGGCCTCCAGTATACTAGGACACAAAGTAGTGACAGCACATCCTAGCGTTGTTTCTGATATGATGGAGGTCTTCAATCTTTCACCATCAAACACATTTGCTAAGGGTTCAGCAATTTTACTAATCTTTTCAATTTAGCAAGTTTGACTTTATTAATCTCTTTTATTGTGTGTTTCTTCTGTTCCATTAATCTTTTATGCTATCATTTTCTTCCCTTTATATTCTTTGGATTTAATTTGCTGTTCTTTTTCCAATATCTAACATTGAAATGGAGACTTGGTTTGTAGAATTTCTTTTAAAATATATGTGTATACCTTTCATTATAAACTTCCAATAAGTATGGAAAGCAAGTTGGAAATAATCAGTTTTAATTATTCAACCTGAAGTTCCCAGTAACTTCATTCTGAAATTAAATCCTTTAATAATTTTTTATAATATTGTGTGGATTAAAATCATTCTTCTACATCATTAGACCTTGCCTTTCCTAACCTTCCATGTTTATTCTCTTCTTTGGTGTGTGCTACTCCATCTCAGAGCACACTAGAATGCACTCGCTACAATTCTAGCTTTGGCACCCCACAGCCTGGCTGTGTCTAGTCCACCACATGCTCTGCAGTCAACAGAACACTGGATCCACCTGTTAGTCAGTCAGCTCCTGAAATCTCGTCCTGTGAAACCTTTCCTCACGATTGTGTTTTGTGGTTGTTGTTTTACTATTTTGTTTTGTATTTCTCTGTATCCTAATTGAGGGGATATCAGGGTTCTGAATGTTTTAAATAAATGAACCCCATATCCACCTTCTGATCAATTCTTTTTGGTTATCAGGTTTACATTGTAAAGTGAACCGTGATTTCAGTTTACAATAGTGCCCATGTTGCTTTAATTTTGTGGCTGCATTATTTGGACCCTGTTGAATGGGGAGATGAATTTGCTTAACTTCCCCCCATGGAAGGTAAAACCAGATGAAACGAACTGATAATTCTCATTAAAAAAAAAAAAAAAGGGATGGATTTATAATTTGGAGTGTGGCACTTCCACAGCCAAGTTTTTAGGTTGTGCAACATTTAACTTGGTTTTGTTCCATGGGTATAGCCTGGCAGTCACCTGACCAGTCCTCTTGGAAGTACATGCTCCAGATCACAATGGGGACATGGGGTCAGAGGGTGCATGAGTCAGCACACGCCCACAAACTCCGCGAGGAAAAACAGCTCTAGCCGTTTGAGCAGGTATCATTAATCATCTTAGCAGATGGAAAGCCTGTTAAAAAGTGACTCCTTCCAGATGCCAGCAGAGACCACGTTACCAAAGAACTGGTATGGCCCAAGCTCTTCGGATGGAATGATTAAAGGGGAAGGCACTCAGCACAGCCCTAAATAAGGAGAATTACCCATTGCTGGCAGTTTCTGGAAGCCATAATTCCCTGGGAACAGCCCAGATCTTTGGCCTCAATGCAATTCATCCAGGTGTGTTTCTCCAAAATCTCACTGTTATCAGAAAAATCACACCTCTTTTCTCATCACTCCTGAAGCACATAAAAATCATCATCCCCTATTGCCTGACATGCCCTGGAGTAAACTGGCCAGGCATATATTATCAGTAATTGTACACATTCCCTGAAGCCAAGAATTGCACTTGGTCAAGTTATAGGCATACAATACATATATAAAAAATAGGGGGGCTTCCCTGGTGGCGCAGTGGTTGAGAGTCCGCCTGCCGATGCAGGGGACGCGGGTTCATGCCCCGGTCCGGGAAGATCCCACATGCCGGGGAGCGGCTGGGCCCGTGAGCCATGGCCGCTGGGCCTGCACGTCCGGAGCCTGTGCTCCGCAACGGGAGAGGCCACAACAGTGAGAGGCCCGCGTACCGAAAAAAAAAAAAAAAAAGGTATTGATTATTTATTTCTTAGAGAATCAGTCCACACTATTTCATGAACACCTAAAAAAAGTAAAATGCTTATAAAAAGTTGTCCTATAATGGTGGTGAGGATTAGGACCCTTTGAAAAGCCTGCTGTGTCACATGAGTCTATCACTCAAGGGGGAAAAGATGGTACATAGTTATCCAGTCATTTTCAGGAATACAATGCGCTCACACTACATTAAAATGTGTTAATCATGATCATAAAGCAAATGTTTCCACAAAAATAACCAGCACAAACTGAGTGATATAGCCCTGAGGGCATTTACTAACATGTTCAATGAGTATCAAGTAAATAAAAGAAGTTGTAAAACAAAAAAATTATGAACATCCAAATGTTCACAGAAAACTTATTTTCCCCTTCCTTTTTATTTTGAAAATTTTGAAATCTACAGAAAAGTTGCAAAAATAGTAAGAGAAACACCCATAGGCCCTTTGTCTGGATTCCTCAATGTTAAGCTTTTGCTGAACTTGTTTCTCGCCTGTGTGTGCGTGTGTGTGTGTGTGTGTGTGCATGAATATATTCTTGACCATTTGAGAATTACTTGCAGATATCATAACACTTCATCCCTAAATGCAAATCTCCTATGAATGAAGGCATTCTCCTATATAATAATACAATTATGTCACTCAGGAAATATAACAGTAATACGATGCCATTTTCTAATACACGTCCATTTTCAAATTTGCCCAACTATACCAATAACGTCCTTGGTTTTTTTACTTTACTTTTCCTCTCTGGGCTACAATTTAGGGTCACACATGTCATGTCTCTTCAACCTCCTTTAATCTGGGACAGTCTCCCATCCTTGTTTGTCATTCACGATGTTGACATTTTTAAAGGTCCAGGACAGTGGTTTTCCAGAATGTGCTACAATTTGGATAGTTAGACTCAGTTTCAACATTCTGAGCATTAATACTACGCAGATGAAATGTGTCCTTCTTGGTGCATCAACAATCATGTGTTTCTCCCTTAGAACTTTCTCTCCATGCATCCTACACACAAACTCTGCTATTACTCATCCCCAGACTCTAACGCGGGGTGGGGGTGGAGGGTTACTTTCTCCTGCCGCTGCTAACACAGCCCACCTGCACAGGACGTTCTCTCTGTTCTTCGCCTGCTACCCAAGGGTTCCTTTGTTCACTGCTCAACTCAAGTATCACACTTACCACAAAAACTGTCTCTACTAGACTCCTCCAGGCATATATATCTCTCTCCAAAGTTCCTATAGTTGTCTAAAATCCACCCAGTACTTCATCACAACGAGTAACTTCATTGCTCCCCTTGTATTAATACTAATCTTATCACAGTTGTGTACCTTGTCATCCCACTGGAATGCCACCGAATTGACAGCAGCGACCATGAACCTTGAATTCTCTACATTTGGACTGTATCTCCCAAAGAGCCTATCAGAATCCAGAGCACTTGGTAAACAGTAATTTTGTGGTCTTTGATGAATGAGTGAATTAACATTACCTTAATGGTAAAGGAAAAAACCCATACTGCAGTTAATTCCCCTTTGTATTTAAGAACTCATCCAAGAAAACTGTTTTCAGTTTAGCCCCCCGAGGGCCATACAAATCCCCAGAGATTTTCTTCTACGTCTATATGTAACTGTACTTAAAAAAAAAAAAAATTAAAAAAAAAGTTTAAATTCTCAAGGAAATTTCTCAGAAATTAAGAATGGAGGCCAGCAGCGAGCCGGAGCTCTATGGAGGTGGCGGCTGCAGCAGCGACTCCTCTGAGCTGAGAGTTTCAGGCCAGTCCCGACTCCTTCCTCCCCCTTCCCCCCCCTTCTTTTGTTTTCCGTTCCCCTCCCCCTCCCTTCCCTGTCCCCACAACCGGATCCTGAGGCGGCAGCTGCAGTGGCAGCTGCTGAGTTCTCGGTGAAGGTTTTTCATTTGTTCCACCCCTTCCCTCCCCACCCCATCCATTAATATTATTCTTTTGAAGAGTCTTGGTTGTCAAGCCGCCAAAGTGGAGAGTGCGATTGCAGAAGGGGGTGCTTCTCGTTCCAGTGCTTCTTCGGGCGGAGGAGGAAGTAGGGGGGGCACCTCAGCATTATCCCAAGACTGCTGGCAACAGCGAGTTCCTGGGGAGAACGCCAGGGCAAAACGCGCATTCCTGCACGAAGCACTAGACGAGATGACGACTCCGCAGCAAACAACTCCGCAAATGAAAAAGAACGACATGATGCAATCTTCAGGAAAGTAAGAGGCATACTCAGGAAGCTCACTCCTGAGAAGTTTGACAAGCTATGCCTTGAGCTCCTCAATGTGGGTGTAGAGTGTAAACTCATCCTTAAAGGGGTCATACTGCTGACGGTGGACAAAGCCCTAGAAGAGCCAAAGTATAGCTCACTGTATGCTCAGCTATGTCTGCGATTGGCAGAAGATGCACCAAACTTCGATGGCCCAGCAGCAGAGGGTCAGCCAGGACAGAAGCAAAGCACAACATTCAGACGCCTCCTAATTTCCAAATTACAAGAGGAATTTGAAAACCGAACCAGAAATGTTGATGTCTGTGGTAAGTGTGAAAATCCCCTCCTCCCCAAGGAGAAGGAACAGAGAGCCATTGCTAAGACCAAGATGCTGGGGAACATCAAATTCACTGGATAACCTGGAAAGCTTGATCTTATTCATGAATCTATCCTTCGTAAGTGCATCAAAACACTTTTGGAAAAAAAGAAGAGAGTCCAACTCAAAGATATGGGAGAGGATTTGGAGTGCCTCTGTGAGTTAGTGAGGAGAGTGGGACCTAGGTTAGACCAAGAAAGAGCCAAGTCCTTAATGGATCAGTACTTTGCCCGAATGTGCTCCTTGATGTTAAGTAAGGAATTGCCGGCGAGGATTCGTTTCCTGCTGCAGGGTACCGTAGAGTTGAGAGAACACCATTGGGTTCCTCGCAAGGCTTTTCTTGACAGTGGACCAAAGACGATCAATCAAATCCGTCAAGATGCAGTAAAAGATCTAGGAGTGTTTATTCCTGCTCCCGTGGCTCAAGGGATGAGAAGTGACTTCTTTCTGGAGGGACATTTCATGCCACCCAGGATGAAAATGGATAGGGACCCACTTGGAGGACTCACTGATATGTTTGGACAAATGCCAGGTAGCGGAATCGGTACTGGTCCAGGAGTTATCCAGGATAGATTTTCACGCACCATGGGGCGTCATCGTTCAAATCAACTCTTCAATGGCCATGGGGGACACATCATACCTCCCACACAATCGCAGTTTGGGGAGATGGGAGGCAAGTTTATGAAAACCAGGGGCTAAGCCAGCTCTACCATAATGAGAGTCAGGGACTCTTATCCCAGCTGCAAGGACAGTCGAAGGATATGCCACCTCGGTTTTCTAAGAAAGGACAGCTTAATGCAGATGAGATTAGCCTGAGGCCTGCTCAGTCTTTCCTAATGAATAAAAGTCAAGTGCCAGATAACTGTGATTCCTTCTAGTGCACCACCACCACGCACTCAGACACCACCTCTGGGACAGACACCTCAGCTTGGGCTCAAAAGTAATCCACCACTTATTCAGGAAAAGCCTACCAAGACCAGTAAAAAGCCACCACCATCAAAGGAAGAGCTGCTTAAATTAACCAAAACTGTTGTAACCGAATATCTGAATAGTGGAAATGCAAACGAAGCTGTCAGTGGTGTAAGAGAGATGAGGTCTCCTAAACACTTTCTCCCCAAGATGTTAAGCTAAGTAATCATCCTGTCACTCGACAGAAGTGATGAAGATAAAGAAAAAGCAAGTTCTCTGATCAGTTTCCTCAAACAGGAAGGGATGGCCACAAGTGACAACTTCATGCAGTCTCTCCTGAATGTATTGGACCAGTGCCCCAAACTGGAGGTTGACATCCCCTTGGTGAAATCATATTTAGCACAGTTTGCAGCTCGTGCTATCATTTCGGAGCTGCTGAGCATTTCAGAACTAGATCAACCACTGGAAAGTGGCACCCATTTTCCTCTCTTCTTACTCTGTCTTCAGCAATTAGCTAAATTACAAGATTGAGAATGGTTAACAGAGCTTTTCCAACAAAGCAAGGTCAATATGCAGAAAATGCTCCCAGAAATTGATCGGAATAAGGACTGCATGTTGGAGATCTTGGAAGGAAAGGGACTGAGTTTCTTATTCCCACTCCTCAAATTGGAGAAGGAACTGTTAAAGCAAATAAAGTTGGGTTCATCTCCTCTAACCATATATAAGTGGATTAAAGATAACAGCTCTCCCAAACTTCATGCAGATAAAGGATTTGTGAACATCTTAATGACTAGCTTCTTACAGTACATTTCTAGTGAAGTAAACCCACCCAGTGATGAAACAGATTCTTCCTCTGCTCCTTCCACAGAACAGTTAGAGCAGGAAAAACAACTGCTTCTTTCCTTCAAGCCAGTAATGCAGAAATCTCTTCATGTTCACGTTGATCTACAAGTCAGTGCCCTCTATGCTCTTCAGGTGCACTGCTACAATAGCAACTTCCCTAAAGGCATGTTACTCTGCTTTTTTGTTCACTTCCATGACATGGAGGTTATTGAAGGAGAAGCTTTCTTGGCTTGGAAAGAAGATATAACCCAAGAGTTTCCAGGGAAAGGCAAGGCTTTGTTCCACACGAATCAGTGGCTAACCTGGCTAGAAACTGCTGAAGAAGAAGAATCAGAAGAAGCTGGCGAAAAGAAACCAGCCGAAGCCTTAAATTGTGCAAAGCGTACTTTTGCTATGATGCTACTGCATTTGACCTAACCACTGCGAAAATTCATCTCGCTGTAACGTTTTCACAATATTTAAAGCAGAAGCACGTCAGTTAGGATTTCCTTCTGCATAAGGCTTTTTTGTAGTGTAAAGTCTTAATCATAGTCTACCATCAAATATTTTAGGAGTATCTTTAATGTTTAGATTGTATATTAGCAGCATGCAATAATTACATCATAAGTTCTCAAGCAGAGGTAGTCTATTGCAAGGACCTTCTTTGCTGCCAGTTATCATAGGCTGTTTTAAGTTAGAAAACTGAATAGCAACACTGAATACTGTAGAAATGCACTTTGCTCAGTAATACCTGAGTTGTTGCAATATTTGATTATCCATTTGGTTGTTACAGAAAATTTTTTAACTGTAATTGATGGTTGTTGCCGTAATAGTATATTGCCTGTGTTTCTACACTGGGCTTTATGTGCTAGATTTTAATATCCTTGAGCCTGGGCAAGTGTACAAGTCTTTTAAAAAGAAACAGGGTTTACTTGTACAAAATTGACCAGTTCTGAGAGATCGTAAATGCCCTTAAAGTGGTCTTTGTGGGTGTGAAACAAATGGTGAGAATTTGAATTGGTCCCTCTTATTATAGTATTGAAATTAAGTCTACTTAATTTATCAAGTCACGTTCATGCCCTGATTTTATATACTTATATCTATCAATAAACATTGTGATACTGGGGAAAAAAAAAAAGGGATGGAGAAAAAACTCCAAGTTTTAAAGCGCCTCCTCTTTTTTCAAAACAGCATTTTCTCTATTCTTAAAAAAACAGGTCACTTGACCTGAAATAATCATAATAAAAATAACAAAAAATTGAGATACTAAAGAATATCCTGTTATATCAAGTGACTGTAGTATTCATTCTTTATTACTTTGTACATAAATTTCCCGAAAACTCAAGGCTTTATAGCTCCACATGTTCTGTTCTGCTTGCATTGGTACTCACCTCTGTTTTAGTGCAGAGCATATTTTCCAGGGGTAAATACTTCTTTGTATCTCAGACTCATTTATCTCCACATCAACTTACCTCATTGCAGATGAGAAAATGCAGAAGACTCCGGCTGAGGCCGTGCTCTGTCATGGTTTCTCGTTCCTAGGAACACATGGAAGCAACTCTAAACTGCTGTGGATCCTCCTGTTAGTCTGTTAACTAAATAGGGGTGAATTTTCTATGAGGAAAATATTACCAGTAAATGTTTTTGTTTTAATTAGGGCCTGGTTAAGTTGCTAAAGGACTGAGTGAATCAAATTACAACACAATTGATCTTCAAAGTTTGGCTTCCCACACATCACAGATGTCCATCTAAACCAAATGTAATTCTCAAGCATGGTTTATGTCAAGAAAATAACTGCTTATTGAAGCTGCCGTGAAGTGCATTCACCCACGCTTTTAACAATAACAAGTCTTACTGTTTTGACACCTTTTCAGGCCTAGTTCGGGGTGGGGGACAGTGCCCAAGGGGGGTGTTCTGTGGTCTTGTGAAATCAGGAAACATTTAAAAATGCACCATAACACAGATTTCAAAAAATACAGACATTTCCAGAGACTTGACAATGTTACTTTGTATTGTGAATCTTCAAAAAGGGAATAGAGGGTTTCCTACTTCGAAAACTTACTTGGAGTAACTTACAACAACTACAGAAGACACAGCCTGAGACACAAGTGTTCCATATATATTTGCAAGTGATTTGAGAGGCAGCATCATTACAATATGGATTGGAGGCAGACAGGCTGAATTCTTCCCCTACCTCGGTCAGTAATTAGCTGACAAGTAACTGGCAAGGCCTTGGACAAAGCATTTTTGTCCCCAGGCCTTAGTTTCCGATTTGTAAAGTGGAGATAAAGTCGTAAGATTATTGTGAAAATCAAATTAATAAATTCATAGTGAAAGTGCTATATAAACTGAAAAGCACTACATGAATATGAGTACATATTCTATTTGTATTATAATATTCCAATACATTTCCTTACAGATTCATAATACTTGCTTTTTCTAATTAGAAGTCCTATTCTCTGAGTCTATATTAGTACAAAATAAAGCAATTTTCTGGGCTTCCCTGGTGGCGCAGTGGTTGAGAGTCCGCCTGCCGATGCAGGGGACATGGGTTCGTGCCCCAGTTCGGGAAGATCCCACATGCCGCGGAGCAGCTGGGCCCGTAAGCCATGGACGCTGAGCCTGCGTGTCCGGAGCCTGTGCTCCGCAACGGGAGAGGCCACAACAGTGAGAGGCCCGCGTACCGCAAAAAAAAAAAAAAAATCAATCTTCTATCTGATATAGTTGTCTAACTATAGGATCAGGTCATGCAAACATATGACTATGTTTTAAAGTCCTTCTAATTTTCAAATTAAAAAAATGTTTTCAAATAGGGAATAGAAGTATAAATTTACTTGTGTTTTGAAGCAGTAGAAAGATAAACCAAAAACTATTTAAAAATGGTTACTATGGGGCAAGAAACAGAAAAAGGAACTGAATGTCCAAATATATATTTACTTGGGAACCCTGGAAAAGCCTTATGTAATCAAAAAGTATAGTTATTTCAGAAATAAAAAGCTAAGCAATTCCTAAAAATGAAAAAAAAAAGAATCTAATTGCATAACAAATTGTTGACATAAACACACGGAAAAGAATAATTAAAATGCAATCTTTTTACAGTCCATCGCTAGTGAGATATATCCTAAGGATAAAAATTACCACAAATAAATCACAGGCTGCATTCAGTAGGTTTATTATTAAAGACATTGGTATTGTTATTTTGAAATTATTATATGTGTATGGTTTAGGATAAATCAAACGAGTAATTAGGTGTATGTCATGTCACCAAGATTTTCAATATAAGAAAATATGGAAAGAAAAGCATAAAACCAAATAAATTAATACACAGTAATCATACATTTGAAATAGAAATATCATTTTGGATACACAATTTTTTTCTTATTCTAAAAAATACACATTCTCATTGTTATGGACTGAATGTTTGTTTCCCCCCAAAACTCATTTGTTGAAGCTCTAATTTCCAGTGTGATATATTTAGAGGCAGAGCTTTTGGGAGGTCATTAGGTCACAAGAGAGAGCCCTCAAAAGAAGAGACAGGAGAGAAATGACCTCTTCTCTTTCACGTGAGGTTACAGCAAGATGGTGGCTAGCTACAAGCCAGGAGGCGGGCTCGCACCAGACACCAAATCTGCTGGCACCTTGATCTTGGACTTCCCAGTCTCCAGGACTATGAGAAATAAATGTTGTTGTTTAAGCCATTCAGTCTATGGTATTTGTTATAGCAGCCTGAGCTGACAAAGAAACCTACCTTCATTTATTTATCTTTTTTAAAAATACATATTATGTAAATACCTGTTCACTGAGCAGCTCCAGAAGCAAAAACAAATCGATAGCAATGACCACTTCTGGGGCTTCGATTCTGGTCTCAGAACTTAATTTTCCTCCTTGTGAAACTGACTGATTCCAGGTCTGAGTGGAAAATACGTTGAATAGATCTTTGGCATCTTGTGCTGAAAAGCAAGAAAGCTATCAACGATTATAGATGTCAAAGAAAAGAGACAGAGGAAACAATTAGAGCAGCTCCCACTGGTTAATTTGTGGAATAGTTTGAGCATCGATGGAAATGACTGGAAAGGCCTGAAACAGATCTTATACATATGTAAAATCATGAGTTAGTAATTATACAAAAAAAATTGCACGTGCTCATTGGTTACCTTTGATAGTTACCAGAAGGTTCAAAAAATTGATTTAAAAAAGGGAAAGGATTATGCGTGATGTATTCTGTTGTTTCTGTGTAGAGTTTATTTCATGCTGTTTTTCCAGGGTGTCCGCTGCTTCAACTTAGGACAATTCATAAGGTCACCAGGCTGCCAAAGCCCATCGTGGAAATAAAGCCATTGTTGAAGGCACTGTTGAGACTGATCACAGGTCAGCTTCTGCCTCTTCACCCCTGGTCCTTCTTCTCCCAAGAGCACTACTTAATAAATACCGTGGATGCTAATCTCCATCACAGGGTTTGCTTCCCAAGAGACCCAACCTATTGCAAGCGATCACTGCCATGTGTTGTCTAAGAAAGTACATACTAAGATAGGATTTTAGAGCTGAATCTCTTGTTCCTCAGTTGGCAATGAGAACCCCTTCATGGATGGCAAGTGGCGCTCAGATGGACTCTGGCACAAGGTGGCAGTGTAATTGCTAATATTTTCACCAGTCTGGCATACTGGTGGAAGGAAATGCATTAGCTGGTGCAGGGTGTCAGACATTTGAGAAATGGGGGAAATGGGAACAATAAGGAACAGAATTGGGTGAGCTTAAGTGATACTCTGCAAAAATAAAATAACTGAGAATTTCTTTTAAATTTTGCTTAACACACCATACTCAGGGATGCTTTCTGGAGAAAATAACTAGTTAGGAAAATGCATAATGGAATGATATCTGTCCGTATACGTCAACTAAAATACATCGTGTTGCACAATTCTTAATGTGATTTCTACTTTGTTTTTTTAAAATCTAGATAGTTCTGTATATAGATAATTTAAAAGTTTGGAAATATATATACAGAAAGTCCACAGTGATCACCTTTAAAGAGTAAGAGTAAAGAAATACTAACTCTATTTTACATATCTCTATGCCTTTTGATTTTTTATACTGAGTGTGTATTAATGTTAACTGGGATGAAGTATAAATATTCCTTTTTAAGGAATTTAATGTATAGGTATATATATAAGTGTATATGTATACATATGCATATATATGTATGTTTTAATATATATTCTTATTTAATGAGATTAAGTATAAATATTTCTTTAAGAAAAAAGAATACCATTGTTGGTTTTACAAGTTCTAGTAATCTGTTCCTATCATCCTTTTCTCTCTATCAAAACAAATTTTTAATTCTGTACTAGGCCATGGATTTTTCAAAATTATGTTCCCTGACCATAAAGAACTTCAGTAAAATTAACCTTCATCTTTTATGGATTTAAAACGATCTTTACCTTAACTTCACTCAAGTAAGAGCATTTATTAAATTATTTTGTAGGGGACATTAAATTGAACTGGGCCTTGTGCTATAAGGAAGCATGTAAAAAGTCACAGGAGACCAGCCCTAATGAGAATACATTGCATAAGCTACAAAAACATAGTTAAAAATAATCAGAGAGTTGAGGAAAGAAACTTAAAGGAACAAATTCCAAAAAATGTTGAGCCTTTCCTGGTAGAGAAGTGAGCCACACTGCTTTCCTCCATGTAGGAATGGTGTAGAAAAAGGAGGAAACTACCATAGAGTAAGAAGCAACTACCCAAACTCTTAATTACCTCTCAGTGACCGTGTGAGGGCTGGCGTGATGAATTAGCATCCCCAGGAGCCCCAGCCTCAGAGCAAGTCTGCTCCCACCCGCCATTTCCCCACAGACCTTTCTGCACATGGACGTACACCTGTGGACAGGGCAAGGCACATAGGGCCTTCCTAAGAGAAGCAGCCTGCTGAGGACTGGGGACATGGCAAGAAAAGTCCATCTGAGGCACTTCAGGCTCTCAATGGATGCAAGCAATCACTATTGAAGTTTGATGGTGAGGCAGGAAGAGGAAGAGAGATCTCCCAAGGGTCAGAAAACTAGCGAATAAATAAATAAAGAGCACTCTGAGCAATTAAAAATCTAGCAGCTAGGGCTTCCCTGGTGGCGTAGTGGTTGAGAGACCGCCTGCCGATGCACGGGACACGGGTTCGTGCCCCAGTCTGGGAAGATCCCACATGCCGCGGAGCGGCTGGACCCGTGAGCCATGGCCGCTGAGCCTGCGCGTCCGGAGCCTGTGCTCCGCAACAGGAGAGGCCGCAACAGTGAGAGGCCCGCTTACCACAAAAAATTAAAAAAAAAAAAAAAAATCTAGCAGCCGGAGTGCAGAAAGTAACTTGGCTATAAAGCATACGAGAGCCTTGAGATCTGGCTCAGATCCAAGTGCTATCAAAGGGAAAGTCCCGATCCAACCTTCAAAACATTTGAAGCCAGTGGTGACCTAAAACTTACTGAAGCTATGGCAGAGTAGAGACAGCTGACTTTAACCAGATTATAGCAACTTAGCCGCCCAGTCTAGAGGCTTGACAGAAAAAAAGACGCTTGATTTGGGGGAGGGGTGTAGTAAATAATATTACTTCAGTCTTTACTGTTCTTTTACTCACAATCCCATCATAAAATCCAGAATTTTGAGACAACCTAAGTGAGAAGAAATGATCTGTTTGAAACAATACATAGTCAAGAGAAAGAAGCCCACAGATGGCATGTTGGAGTTATCACAGGGACTTTAAAATATTTACAATAAATATTATAAAGAATCTAACAGAAATGACATTCAACGTATGAAAACAGATGATGAATTACAGCAAAAAGATGGAAACTATTGAAAAAGAAACACATATAAATGCTAGAAATAAAAAAATGTAATGTCAGACAAAAAGTCTATCCAATGGCTAATCAGAAAACTGGACACAGCAGATTTTAAAAAGCCATTTGCTTGAATACAGATCAATTAAAATTATCCAAACTGATGCACAAAAATGAAAAGAAAAAGAACAGAATATCCAAGATCTATGTGGTGACACCAAACTTTCTGACATACATATAATTGAAGTTTCACAAGGAGAGAAGAGAGAAAATTGAAAAACACAACAACAACAAAACAAACAAACAAACAGAGAAGTAATTCATCAAGAAGAGATGATGGCCAAAATTTTTCAAAAATTGATGAAAGACTGACCCACAGACTAAACATCTTAGCAAACCCTAAGCAGAGTAATTCTGAAAACTCACAGCTACTCATGTCTTAGTCAAACTGTTGAAGACCAGAGAAAAAGAGTATACCTTAAAAGCACACAGAGAAAAGTTCCAGTTCTGGAAACCTAATGGTGGAGTGACCTGCGTGGGACTGATCCTCCTACAGATAACAATCATAAACTCAAAACAGACATTTTTATAAACAAAAATGTGAAGGCATCAGTGTACAACAACGAAAAATAGCAGGCAGAAAACAGGTGAGGAGTCTACCTTTGAGAAAAAGGAAGCGCACTGGGTGCCATCCATGCTTACGGGCTCTCTGCATTAGGGCACTTCCTGGAATGTTTACGGCAGGGTGGGTAGAACTCAAGCAGAAGGCCAATTCCTTAAAATAAATAGGTGACATCAGTATAGATACAGATACAGATATAGTCGTACAATGGAAAACTACTCAGTCATAAAAAGGAGCAGACTATTCATACACACAGCCTGGATGCATCTCAGAAACATTATATGGAGAAAGAAAGCTACGGTCTCATTAGGTTGAGATGTCAGGGAATGTAATTCAGATCTGCCGAAGTAGCTAGAAATGAAGGAGAGAAATACCAGAAAGGAGGGAGCCACAGAGGAAATAGCCTCAAAAGATGACTAAAACTTCACTCAGACCCTTGGCTGGGCCCTGATCTGTGGTATAGGGGGCTTGCCCCAGAAGCACAGTGGAAATCGAAAGTAGGGCAGCTCAAATGGTGGACCGGAGATTTTAACTGCTGCCCACAGAACAGGAGACAGAGTTTGGAGTTTTAATTCATCAGAAGAAGGGCTTGTAACCACCTCAGAGTTTTCACTGGCATCACAAAGTGCCACGTCTTAGGAGTAAAGACAATATCCCAAGACCAAGAAACTTGTCCCAGAAATAGGGAAAAACCAAAATGTACTTGCCCTAATGAAGCCTAAAATCAAGCCTCCATAAGTTCAAACTTCTCAGTGAGTAACTGAACTGCCTGCTAAAACAATAATTAATGCTCTTTAGAAGAAGATAGGAACGTACCATCTCTACAACATTTTGTCCATAATATACTGCACACAATAAACATTTATTGGGCATTTCAAGAAAAATCTGGGTGATAGCCTAGTTCCCCACAATCGCATGAGCCACTTCTTTAAAATAAATCTCTTTATATATATTGATTCTATTCTCTGGAGAACTCTGAGATACATAGAGAGAGATACATAGATACGTATTCTATTTATTTCTATGACTGATACAGTCATGCAATGGAAAACTACTCAGTCATAAAAAGGAACAGACTACTCATACAATCAACATGCATAAATCTCATAAACACTGTGTTGAGTTTAAAAAGCCAGATACAAAATAATATTCTATCATTTCATTTATATGAAGTCCAAGAACAGATAAAACTAACCTATGATGATAGAAATAAGTAAATCGTTGTCTGGGGAAGGTGGGTGTGGATGTGTATTGGCTGGAAATAGACAGGAGCCAACTTTCTGGAGTGACGGAACTGTGCCACGTCTTGTTTTGGGTGGTGTTACATGGGTGTGTACCTTTGTCAAAACTCAGAGAACTGAATGGTCAAGATCCATGCATTTCATCCTGTGTAAATTATACCTTTAAAAAACAGCATGTGAGGGCTTCCCTGGTGGCGCAGTGGTTGAGAGTCCGCCTGCCGATGCAAGGGACATGGGTTCGTGCCCCGGTCCGGGAAGATCCCACATGCTGCGGAGCGGCTGGGCCCGTGAGACATGGCCGCTGAGCCTGCGCATCCGGAGCCTGTGCAACGGGCGAGGCCGCAACAGTGAGAGGCCCGCGTACCGTAAAAGAAAAAAAAAAAAAAAAACCAGCACGTGAAAAATTACATATTGCATCAAATTTCAACTATGTATGTATGCATACATTTATTTCAAATATGAATTTTCAAAAACAAGTCATTGAATCTTTGTAGCTAAATATGTCCATTATTGACTTAGCACCAGCTGTAATATCCAAACCAGTGTTCCAGTGTTAGCATTTCTTTTCCTGACCAGAGCTGAAATACCTGTAGCCCCAAATTCCAGGACCAATTCTGTCCCAGAGTTTCTCTCTAACAACATAAATGTCTTTGGCAGCCTTCCTGAGGTTCCACAAATCAAGCTCCACTATTTCCTAACTCTTATCCTTTTAGATCCCACACATTTCCTCCCCACACACACACCTAACACACACACACACACACACG
This sequence comes from Delphinus delphis, assembly GCF_949987515.2. Taxonomy (NCBI): domain Eukaryota; kingdom Metazoa; phylum Chordata; class Mammalia; order Artiodactyla; family Delphinidae; genus Delphinus; species Delphinus delphis. The sequence goes on from NC_082683.1 coordinate 175,247,657, forward strand.
CACACCGCATCTTGGACCGTCCTTCCTTAACTACCACCCGAGGACTGTTAATGCAGATCCCTCTGGACACTGAGTTTTACCATCAAAATGAACTCCCTTTTCTGTACCTAAAGGCAATCAGTTTTCCTCAGGGCTGTTTCTTTCACAGCTTATTGACTCTTTGGCTATGATATAAGGGGGCAAATTTTGAGGTCACTCTGGAGGAAGAACAAGAGTAACTGCAAATAGTGATGCCACACTGTCAGAAGGAGAGAAGAGCAAACAAAGAGTGGATACATGTATACGTATAACTGGTTCACTTTGCTGTACACCTGAAACTAACACAGCACTGTAAATCAACTAGACTCCAATAAAAAAATTTTAAAAAGGGATGAATGAGTTGAGGTGAAAAGTAAAAAAGATAATCCACTTCCTTTTCTTAGGCTCTCCAAAATTTGTTCATTTGATTATATTTCCATGAGATATTTTGGGCAAGATAGAAATTTCTGTTTTGGTACCATAACCTCCTGTGATAGGTGAGATGCGAGGATGTTAGTATTCCCATAAAAAGTGTGCAATTTAACAAGGCAAGGACTTATGGCAAGGACATTGATGTGAACAATGGAACTTAAAGCACAATGGAACTCTCCTGGGTAGCATATTTTCCATGGCAGCCCTGAAATCCCATCACATAGACATTTGCTCACTCTGTCTACTGGAGGCTCACCACTGCCTGTCCATACAGATATAGGGACCTGACTCCTTTGCGTTAACTGATACCCCTGCTCAACTGAGAGTAAGACTTGCCCATATGTGTTCTTGAGTCAACACTCAATACACCTGTAGACAGAAGCTCAAAAGGAGTGTGAAGGACACAGGACTTACTGGTTATAAAACTTTAAACAGCCATTTATCTAGGTCCATAGAGGACATGGGACTAGTAAGGTCAGAGGAGTGCCAGAGGAGTCCCTACTTCTGTTCTTAAGAAGCCCCACTTGAGCTTCGGGGAATTGTTTAACCATTTGGGGGACCCCTCAGGTCACAAATGCAAGGTGATACTGCACTTAGACACCCAACTTCAGCACTGTGATCACTGCAGCCTGAGCAGGTTCACTGAAGTCAATACTTGCATCAAGCAGTGAACTTGCACTTCAGTGAAAGTTATAATTAATCTTGTTGTTTTAATATCAATTGTGGTTAAAGTTTAACATATTAATTATATCCATATGTTATTAATTCCTTACAGGCTAAGATCAAGTTTTAATATTTTTTGGTGTCTCCCAAAAGACTTAAGACAGACTGAATATATACATTTGGTAATTGGATTGAGGAATAATCAGCTGTTTTGTTTTGGTCTTGCCCAGGAAGAAAGTTAATTCCCTCAATCCACCCAGGGTTATCCCATCCTTTACCACTGAATAGATCCATCAGTTTGATCTCAGATCTCTAGAGACATTTAATTCATTGTGAAAACTTTTTCCTGGGGAGAGAATAAGTATTTATCTTAAAAAGTAAAATAAAATAGGGACTTCTCTGGTGATCCAGTGGTTCAAGACTCTGCGCTTCCACTGCAGGGAGCGCGGGTTTGATCCCTGGTCCAGGAGCTAAGATCCTGCAAGCCACACAGCATGGCCAAAAGAAAAAGTAAAATAAACTAATCTGTGGAACAGGAGGAAAACAGGGAGATGGTAAAGGAGGAAGAAGAGGAAAATGAAGAGAAAAAAGCAGAAAGTACAAGAAGAAGGAAGAAGAAATGTAGAAATGGCAAGTACACAAAATCAGGAATTAAAAAGATACTTCAGTTTTATCCTCTAAATTCTTAGGCATAAACGTGTATCTCTCTGACTTTAAAAATTAGGATAAATCATTACTCTATATAATATTGATTCTATATGTTAATAATTACTCCTAATTGAGATTTCTGTTTTCAGTTTCTAAAGAAAGGTACAGATTACAATTTTTAAAGTACTATTTCATCCTCAATCCAAGAGGCCATTCCATATATTGAATAAATTCCTATAACGTAAGTACACATATCATTCTTGCATACATTTGAAGATCAAATGAAATAATATCAGTATACATAAAAGATTTAAGCACCCAGTATATGTATGGGAAATGAATATGGGCCAGATGAGGACACGTTTATAGAAGTAAAAAAACTCAATATGGATTTACACACAAAGAGGCAAAGAGGCACTATCACCATGATGAGTATCTGTAGGTCTCTAGTCCTGTGCTTACTGATGTAAGATTTTTTTTCTTAAATATTATATAAACATTGAAAAAATATTTATTGATTGTCTTATCTGTCCTAGCAGTTAAAAAATACGTAAATATATATATATTATATGGAGACAGACAATAAATAAAATATATAAAATATATAAAAATATATAATATGCTATATGTTGAAAAATACTAAGGCAGGGAAGGTCGCTAGAAATTATGAGTGGGAGAGTCATCGCTTTAAATTAGGTGGCCAGGGAGGGCTTCACTGAAAAGGTGGTGTGTGAGCAAAGCTCTGAGAGATGATGAAGGAAGCCTTGTAGATATCTGGAGGAACAGCATTCCGGGAGGAGGGACAGCATGAGTGGCAGCTCTGAGCGGGGAGATGCCTAGTGGGTTTGAGAAAAAGCCATGTGAGCAGTGTGCCTGGGAAAGAGAGTGAGAGGAGAGTAACAAGAGACACAGTCACAGAGGGAAGGAGGGCACAGGGGTGAAGGTCTGGCAAAGCCTTGAACAACACTGTCTTACTCTTAGTAAGGTGAGAAGCCGTTGGAGGAGTGTGACCAGAGAAGTGAAATTATCTGTTTATGGTGGATGATTATTCCAGATGGTGTGTCTCAGGGTCACTGTTGAAGGGGAGAGATCAGTTAGGAAGCTATAATTGCAGCAGGTGAGAGGCCATGGTGGCTTGGCCTGGGTGGTAGCAGTGAAGGTAAGTGAGAAGTGTTTGGATTCTTGACCCTATCATCAAATTGTTCACTGTCCACCTACAAGAAAAAGTCCAGACAATTTTAATACTATTTTCTTAAAAAGAGGGAAATAGATCATTAGGAGCAAAGTGGTATTAATGAAGTTATAAATTTAAGACAGATTTGGGAAAAAAGTTAAATTAAACAAAGCGAGACACATGTGAATGACTAATAGTGCTTAACTAAAAATAACTGCTGATATTCATTGTGTTCACTTCATGCCAGGGACCAGGTAAAGTCCTCTGCATGCATCATCTCCACCCCCTTCATCTCCACCACAAACCGATGAGTAAGTGGCTGCTACTGCCCCAACCCTACATGAAGAAACCAAAGAAAGTCTGGAAAGGTTAAGTTGTCCAAGGGCCACAGCTGCGATTTCATTACGATCTGTCTCTTACCAGAGACCACGCTCTAAGCCAACACTATTCTGATTCCCTATATAAGGGAGGGATGGGAAGGACCTTCTAAACTGGTGAATCCATGTGAGTGAAGGTTAGGAATTCGCAGCGTTTGATGATGCCTGGGGGAGAATGACTCCTCTCGGGCAGAAAGTTCATGGTGGGGAACAGTAAGAGCAAAGTGGAGACTGTAGAAGAAGTCCTTGAGAGCTGTGCAGAAAACCTGCAGTTCCATTGACGAGAGAATGAGGATCTACGATGAACATGGCAGAAAGGAGTAATTTACTGGGTGCAGGATGAGTTAGAGGCAGTAGAGATCTGGCAAGCAGAATAGCAAGAAACAAATGTGATCATTCATATGAGGTAATAAGAGTTGATAAAATAGGAATGGAAAGGAAAAGATACATCTCAGCAACATTTCTCAGAAAGAACTTTTGTTTTTTTTTCAAAATCCAACATAGAATTTGGTTCTGAGTTGTTTATAAAAAATATAGAATTTAGACCCCAGGCCAGGTCCACAATTAGTTGTATGAACCTGGACAAGTTACTTATCTGGAACATGTCTTCATCCATAAGCGAAGTTAGAGTAGATTATCTCTAATTTTTCTTCCTTCTCTACATTACTATGATGAAGATTTGTTTACCTGTTTTTAAGCTCCAGCGTAGAACAATGTGAGAGGCTTTAGCATTTATTTCTTTAAAGGCATTAAGGTTAAATTTCACCCACAGTGCATGGTACCATGTTTGGAACAGAGAAGATGCTCGAAATCATTTCCTGAATCGAAGTGAATTGAATCAAGAAATCATCAAAGAAAAAGTATGAATTCTAATCTCATGCCCATAACTGACAAAGCCTGAATACAAAAAAGAAAATGTTCAGAACTTGTCACTATTCTTTCCTGCCCTGCTCACTTTCTCAGCCAGGCCTGTTCCGCGCGTGGTCCCTGGACCAGAGCATCACCACATGTGAGGGCTTGCTGTCCATGCAAATCTCGGTTGCCACTGCAGACGTCCTTACCCAGAAACTCAGAGGTGGCCCAAGAGTCTGTGTTGTTAACAACCTCACAGGTGATTCTTAGGAACACTGAAGTTTGAGAAGAACTGCTCTAAACTACCCTCAAAATCTGTTTATTTAGTTATGGCCCAGAATGGGATCCTAGGCTTAGAACCGGAGTTTTTGATTAAGATATTTTAAAATACAAAGGTTACTAAATAACTTACCTATAATATGATCACGTGACACAAAGACATAGCTGAATGCGTACGCGTGTATATGATCACCCCAGGCACTCTTCCAAACTAGAAGTCACCTCACAGCCCCAGGAAGCAAAGCTATACCTGTGATAATAGTTATTCCAGGGGCTTCCATATCTTCCCAGACACCTTTACTATAAGAATGTCTCCAAGAAGCCAAAGACAGAGGTAGCTTTATCGGGAAGGCCGTGCTCATCAGCTCTGTCTAAGCAAAAGCCGTTATACAAAAGGAAATGACACAAACAAGTTTGTTTGCTTGCTTGCTTGATTTTCCAACCGGGAAAGACGATCATTTCGAATGGTTTTACCTCTCAGCTCTTTCTGTATCCTGCTGTTCAGCATAATGAAGTAGAGAGAGTGTAAGCTTTGAGAGCTGACAGATATTGGTTCCAAACTTGCTTCTGCTTGTTTTAGCTATGCAACCTCAGACAAGTTCCCTAATCTCTCTGAGCCCCAGTCCTCATCTGGAAATTAAATAAGACACTGTGAGAACAGCACAGTGTTTGACACAGGCGAAGTTCAAAACATATTTGCATCCCCTTCTTCCACTTCTAATTTGTCCATAATTTTTATTTCCAGACCCCTTTCCCAAACCCTAGAACTGACATAGAGAATAAGCTCCCCTCCACCCCAACCCCAATGGGATGCACTGAGGAAATATGATTTGGGGAAGTGTGTGCACAAGTATCTCTAATGCTGATTTCCAGATGCTCTGACCCCACAACTACCCACAGGGAAAAGGAAGAGAAACCCCTTCCCACAGCAGGGCTTTCCTCATTTCCAATGCTACAGAAGAATGATCACAGTTCCCAGAGGAAGACTGTCAGCCTTGGAGGCTCTTGGCTACCAAGAGGGCATTTAATAGCCCCGTCAGCATGACAGGCCTTTGGCCTCACTCCCTATTACTTGTCCTAACCTACCACTTTACTGTAAGTAAAATCTTATCTTTTACAAAGTAAAGAACAATCATCTTCAACATTCCACATTCCTACTTTCTCAGCTTCCATTTTGTCTGAATGATAACAGAGGAGACACAGGGAACAACTCTACTTCTTACTAGTTAGTCAACAAAGAGCCACTTACAATAACATTCACTCCAAACAGAACTCATCCATGTGCTATCTTGGGTCAGGATCCACTTTCTCACCTGAACCTGAGAAATCTGTCTTTTGGTGGCTCTATCTCAGAACACTTGGGAGTGGCATTCCTGATGACAAACATGCCAGTGTATAGGAGGATGAACAGTTAGCCGCTGAAGTTCTATCGTCTTTTGTCTCTTTGGCACTGTTTACATTAAAGTTCTCCACTTTGTGCCTACGTCAGGCTTGTAAAGTCATGAATTATAGAAATTATAGGCATAAAAATAATTAGTTCAAAAGCCTTGTGATAGCCATACCATGTGAGAAATACTCTTGTCTGAATAGTAAAGTACTTTAGATCTTTAGTTCAGTTAACACATATCTTTGCAAAAAGAGAAAGAGGAGTGTGATGGGGGAGGGGATGGGCACGGCGATGAGGGGGGAGCGGTGTAGGATTTTGCATTGATTATGAGGCCTCCGTGGGCTAAAAAACAATAGCGCATTTCATTTTAGGTTTAAGCTAAATGAAATACAAAAATAAAACCACATGCATTTCTCCTTTGGCATCACAGGCTCATCGGTAGAGTATTATCAAATTAGATGTGCTCTGACTGTAAATTATTTAAAGTTACAGAAAAATTCTAAATTCTTGATGTTTATCCCTTCTAAATCTTAAGGATTCTTTCCGCATCATAGGACCAAAAAAATAGAAACAGGCAATGAAAATGACAGGCCTTTGGTTCCGAATTTCCTCTGCCCAGGCTGCGTGCGGGGCGAGGTCAAACACACTACAAGTGTGTGGTCTGGCCGGCGCTTTCCTGACACCCTGCCTACCTGCAGGTGGCAGGGAGCTCTCTCTCCGCACGCCCTTCTCCGTATGGAAGCAGGACCACCCGTCACATCAAACCAATTAACAACATCTCTACTTGGCCCTTGCCTCATTTCATCCTACAACCTGCCATCAATTCAAGTTTATTCATTATCATTCAACAGGAGGTCGTTTTTGTTTCTGAGAATTTTTCTTAACCACTAAAAATGAATTCTCTTAGGCCACAAGCTTACCAGGGCAAAGCAAAATATACGTTTTGTGATAGCAAAAACAGGCTAAATGGTACAGTTGTACCATTTAGCCTGTACAATGTACAATGTACAATGTACAATGTTACTTGAGTTAATTCTATCTGGCAACACTTTGGGCTTGATCAGCTTACAGAGATGTTTTCTTTTCTGCTCCAGGATTCCCAAAGACATTCCTGGTTTCAAAGAACAGAACAGTTTATTATTTCAGTCTGTGTTAGTACTTGGAGACCAAAGAGATCTATTATATTGCTTTTTATAGTCGGTTAGTAACCACCATGCCAAGATTCACGCTGCATTCTCTTTTTTATGGTGACTTCTGCTGACACACAGTGAGTTAGGTTGATTCCGCTCAATGACTATAAAATAGCGACTGTATTACTTGACAAATAAGCTGTACCCCCAGCTCAACTCTTGAAACTCAAAGGGGTATATGTCCTTAGATAGACAAATACATAGGTAGATACTTATAGATACATACATACATACAGATATATAGTATTTGCCTCTGTCATGGAAAGAACTCAGATTTTGTTGTTATTAACTCTTTCAATCATTAAGTAGCTAAGGTTGTGAATTCACCCAGTCAAATTTGCAAACATAATGGTTTTCTTTCTTTAAGGCGGTCAAAAGGGAATGGGATTTCTATTTATTAAGCACCTATTATGTGCTTGGTTTCATGCCAGGTGTTTCATATTTGTTCTATCATTTAAAATTTCACAGCCTTCTAAATCTCACCCTATAATTCAGAGCTGATGTACCACCAATACAGTTTTCATGGAGGAAAGGCACTCCAATCAACAGGGATGGTTGGAAGCATTTAAATTCAGGATCGAAGAGACCAGGACACACATTCTGCCTCTACTATGTGTTCTTGAACGTCAAATCCTTGTTTTTTTATTATAAACTGGGGATAATATAACTACTTCAGGATGTGTTTGTCAAGATTAAAGGAGACAATGCAAAAAAGCAGCTGGAAAGTAGGACCTCAGTGTCGGTTTGCTTCTTCTTCCTCTCCTTCCTCTCTCTACAGGTTTCTCTCCTGTCTCATACTCCACTTCTGTTGGCTTGTCAGCTAAAAAAATCAGGAAATGGCAAAACTGAAAGCAGTCTCAGTGACCATCAAGGGACCTCATTCAACAAATGAACAGAATAAGGTCCAAAGTGTTTAGAGACGTTGACACAGCTAAGTGGTGGCAAACTTAGTAAAACAAACAAACAAAACCAAAAAACACCCAAATTTGATGCCGTTTCTGTTATACCTAGCTAAGGTACGTAGCTAAATTAAAGATTAGTCATGTGTTACTCACCCTCCACACCCCCTCTCATTCTAAACTTAATTAAGAATTCTTAACCCTCCTACACTGTTAGTGGGAATGTAAATTGATGCAGCCACTACGGAAAACAGTATGGAGCTTCCTCAAAATCTAAAAATAGAGCTACCATATGATCCAGCAATCCCTTTCCTGGTCATATAACTGGACAAAACTATAATTCAAAATGATACACACACCCTTATGTTCATAGCAACACTGTTCACAATAGCCAAGACATGGAAACAACATAAAAAAAGAATGAAATAATGCCATTTGCAGTAACATGGATGGACCTAGAGATCATCATACTAAGTGAAGTAAGTCAGACAGAGAAAGACAAATAACATATTATATCACTTAGACGTAGAATCTAAAATATGATACAAATGAACTTATTTATGAAACAGAAACAGACTCACAGAGAACAGACTTGTGGTTGCCAAGGGGGGAGGGGTATGGAGGAAGGAAAGACCAGGAGTTTGGGATTAGCAGATGGAAACTATTATATACAGGGTAGATAAACAACAAGGTCCTACTGTATAGCACAGGGAAATATACTCAATATCCTGTGATAAACCATAATGGAAAAGAATATGAAAAATAACATATATATGTATAACTGAATCACTTTGTTGTATAGTAGAAGTTAACACAACATTGTAAATCAACTATACTTCAATAAAATAAATTTTAAAAAAAGAATTCTTAAACCTCTGTGTGTAATGCAAACTGTGAATGTATAGTTCTATGTGCCTCAAAATGTATATAGTGACAGCCTGCAAATATTATCCACATGCCCTACTTAACAGTTGCAGCTCCTGTTCATATAATCATTGCTATGCAGAAATGCTGACCCACTGTTGCTGGACACTTTTCAAGAATACACAGACATCTGAATATTGATGCACCAACAGAATTTTTTTCTATTTTTTTAAGCATTAAGAAGGCCAAACAAACCACCAGTTTTGCCTTCTAGAATAATAGATAAAGTGAAGAAACAAGGATTCAACGATCTAAGACCATCCATACAAGGTCAGCACTCGGTAAAGGAATTCGGGGAGAATAGACAACTCTTTTCCTCCTACTTTCTGTTTCCACTGGCTTTCATTTTAAACTGGGTAAAAAGTGAGCTTTTGCGAGCTTGTTCTATCATATTTCCTCTGCATTCTTTGAAGACCACAGCTCACAAATAAGCCCTTAGCAAACAGTTGTCAAGTGGTTCACTGGTTGTGGGACTGGTACTAATTTCCTTCACCTCCCATATACACTTCCTTGATTGCTTCATTCTTTCTCCAAACATTCATCCAATAAACATTCGCTGAGCACCCACAACCTCTCAGGCCCTGTGCTGGAGATGACAAAGAAATAGATAAGAAACAGCTCTACCTTCAAAGAACTCCAAGTCTAGAGGAGGTCATGGATACGGAATCGAGTAACTCTTTTTGATGATATATAAAAGTTATATCGGGGATGATTCCCTTTCAAGTGGCATTTACTTTACTTCCCACCACATCTCACATGGCCACAGAAGAGCTCAGAAGCTTAAAAAAAAAGAGCAGCTGTCAGTAACGATCAACACACAACGGCGAGACGTGGTGTATAAGAACGGATATAGGTGGTTTTATAAGGACCACGTGATTGTGTGGGGCACGCATGTTGAACAGAGATTGCAGACACCTAGCTCCAAACTTCCTTTTGCAGCCTGTGGTGTCAGTGAGCCATGCGTGGAAGGCTTTGCTTCCGGAATAGGAAGACTGATTAACCTGTGAAGTTCTGTATTACTCATCTCAGCAATCATTTGCTTTTCCCGATGCAACACATAAAACTCGTACAAGGCACAGCAAAGGAACTTAGTTAGGTCACCCACATTAATGCAGGACATGTTTCTATTGACAAGCTGTGGGGACACTATCTGTTAAAATGTATAACAAAGCCAAAAGATGCTGGGCTTAAACAAACAGCATCTCTGAGAATCTCAGATCGCAACTTATAATCATATGACAGTTTGGGGGTAAATGATTCAGCAATTTTTATTTAAATTAAGCTACCCCAAACTATTCTAGATGAAATTATATTCTGCATACCTATTATTTGCGTAGTACTCTTATAGATACTGCAGAGAGAAGAAGATATACAAAATATGCTTCTGATTCTCAAGGAATTTGCAATCCAGTTGGGAGAGGAAGTTTTAGGCACGTGAAAAAAAGAAGTAGCAAAACCAGGCACACGCAATACATTTCCAGATGACTGATGCTGATAATCAGAGATGGGTATAGAGTTCAATAACCATAATTATGAGTTAGAGCAATGTAGAAAGAAATCGTACTTGATGTGAGCTTTGGAAAAGAGAACCAGTCGGATAAAACAGAAGAATAAGAGAAAGAGGAATAAGAACAGGGAGGAAAGGAGAGTGGAGCAAAGGCAGAGGAGTGGGAAAGTGGGAAAGCTTTAGGGAAGTTTAGGAAACAAGGATTGGACTTGGCTGAAGCAGAAGAATAAGAACTAGGGCTGAGAATCAGGAGGATATCAGACTAGCGAGAACATGAATGCAAAGCCAAGGAGTTCAGACTTCCTTCCACAGGTAATGCTGAGCCACTGAATACTTTTCATCGGCAGAATGATGTGATAAACCTGGAGACTGGGTGCAGGAGAGAGAGCAGGAGTTAGAGGTAGGACCAAGTATGTGGGGAGAGATGAGAGGTTCCCATGATGCTAATCATTTGGCATTTCTTCAGATGAATATAGTCTCTAACTAGCTTGTTCAATATCTACTTAGTAAGGTGTGAAGGAATGTTCTCTAAGCCTAGATTATATGCCACTTTATATTTAAAATAGTTGTATTACGGTCACTGAATACAACATTGTCACTCTTTTGGAACTTTCTGGTTTTCAAGTTAAAAATTCTTTCCCACTTTTCAGAATTCAGGCTTTCCCTCTTCCCCGCCCCCGCCATGTGATTCCTTGTAACATTCAAATTCTTGGCATGGGTTTAAAATGTAGATCATGAAGCCCACCCTGTACCCCAGAAAACAGTGCTATACAGTGCATTATTCATTTTCAGAATTTCAGGGCATTGAACTGCCTAAACAGAGGAACTCTCAGCTGACTGGTTTCAAGCTTGATGGTGTGGCCTTTTTCTCACTGTGCAACTTCCTATGTACGTGTCATCAAAATACTAAACCCAGGTGGGTCAGTGTCAGTGAGGATGAGTTTGTTCCATTTTCATTCTTGGGCATTGCGTCTTCTGGCAGGAGTAAGACCAAGATTCATCTGGCCAATTATGAAAGTGACATACTTGGAGAACTGAGCGACATGGCATTCATTCTGACGTATCATATAGATATTATAACATCACATAGACAGGGGGCCCAGACGGCTGCCGGGCTAGCACACCTCATTCCCTGAAAGTGATTAGGACCAATTGAGCTTTCCCTCTTCACTATTCAGTTCAATAAAGTCAGTCTGACAGCTCTAGGATGGCTGCCCCCACTTGGGCAGAAACCAGGTGGAGCCGTGCACTAAGGTTCAGATTTGCATGATCACAGAGCCCAGGTCACCCAAGGGTAATGTTAAATTTGACTGTATCTCACCTTCCCCAATCTGGTCCTGAACTTGGTAAGGTGGCTCTGGGGTTACCTCTTCAGCTTTTACTCATATCTGCTAGAAAAACGCAGGTGGGCAGCAGAATAGCCTTTCTTGGATCCGGCAGTAAATCACATGACTTTCTCTACCATATAACCTTTTTGGACTGTACAATTCTTTAACACTGAACCAACTGAGAGAAATGAAATCCATAAGTAATGAGGCACCATAATTCACAGCATCGACCTGTAGTCTCTTTTTTAATGTAGCCTGCTTTAGTAGATCAGACACTGAAAGACCGCTACTCATCTCCTCATGCCCGTGCCAAATAAAATATTCCATCCCCCCCCAAAATTTACGGAACAAAACTCTAAACAGAAAGATGAATACAGGCTTTGGTAACACTGTGTTTTATTAAATCTTTTAATCGGGAATTCTTGAGACCAAAAAATATACAGAAATTACCGTAATTAGAAACTTTAGATCTCTAAGAGGCCTTCACAAGTAATCAATAACAGTACTCTAAGTTTCAAAACTGATCATACTGCATGAGTAGAATATTGTGATAAGCAAGTTGACAGTTGTTAACCATTCCATCTGAGTGAGGTTCTGTCAGTTGTGGAGAATGAACTGGTGGTTTTGTTCACACACACACCAAAGATGAGCGTAAGAAAACTCACACCACCACTGAGAGTATAGACCTCGCCAAGAGAAATATGAATTCTCTCTGAACATGCCCTGTCATCCTGCTATATGTTTCAATCCAAAGCTTCGACTCTGCCCACATAATCCTATATAGGAGAAGGGAAGCCATTTCTCCCTAAAAAGAGCCTTCCTTAACAGCTGCTATCTGAGGGTCGACAGAGCACACCACTATGCAGCCCGCTGTCAGCAGAACCAAAATACAGTCTGAAATCAACAAGAAAAAGGTATACATTATGCACTTTTCCAAGACATAGTTCCGGAAATGTGGAGTTTGTGAGTTACTAACCATGGGATCCTATCCTTACTTCTAAAGACAGACAAAGCTGCTGTAGCGGTTTGATTACCTCGTGCATACAATGTCCTATAGAAGAACACATGCTAGACCCGGGGTGAGAAGATGGGCAGACACTGCCACTGATCACCTATGGCAGCCTGAAATAGACAGTTTTCTAGATCTCAGCTTTCCCATCTGCACCTTAAGGGTGACTTGTAGATGGGTGTTTACAAAACAATGACAACTGAAATAGGCGCTACAACAGAATAAGGGCTGCGTGGGGGAAAGGTCTACTCCAAGTGCTTCAAGAAGTTAGGGAGAGGCTCTGAGGAAGTGACGTTTAAGTCACAATTTGAAAGATAGGAAAGAGTGAATCAAGCAAGTAGAGGTGGAGTAGGGAGGTGAGTTAACTGTGAAAGGGTGACTTTGCACGAAGGAACGTTTCGAACTTTACCACCAAAGTAGCAACACTCAACAGCACGCCAACCAAGACAGCCAGTACGTATTACAGAAAACATTACATCACGCCTCTCAATTTTCTTTGCTTTTTCCACCACTTATTCCCTGTGCATCAATAATCCCTCCATGTGTGTTATTTGAGCTCTTACTACTGACTCAAGTGTTCTTCAAAGTATAATCATGATCCCCAGAGAGAACTGGCTTAGAAAAAGTACGTTCTGGGGCTCCACCCTGGAATGACTAAACTGCAGTATCTGGGGGAGAGGCCCCGAAATACGCATCTGTAACAACCATGTCAGGTGACCTCGGTGGGCTGGGCACTAAGCTAGGTGTTGCATACAACATCAGAACACATGCTCGTGTTCCCTGACCACAAGCACCTCACAATACAGTCTAGGCAACAGGGCACATGTACCTGAAAATATACTTAACACGGTATCTTGTCAGGATACAGGATGTAACCCACCAGTGGCTGAGGAAGGAGTTCAGGTGTTGGAGATCAAGGGAAATATCAGCTTTTATGATTTTAGGCCTTTGCTTATGCATCTCCAAAAGTCAGGAATGTCGTGATCCTTCATCCTAATCTGTTAAGGCCCCGCAGAAAACCTACCTTTCTGATCTTTTCAAAGGGTCACTACCTGCCTCTGCCTCTGGTTCATAACAGTGTGTTCAGAGCCCTGCTTATCGGACTATACGCTACTTGGCTGTATATGTGTCTATCTAGCTCCTAGGTGGTCAGCATGTCAGACATGGGCTTTGGATTCAGAGTGTCAGGGCTCTATCATTTACTTCCTGTGGGCCTTTAATAAAATAACTTAAACATGCTTGGTATTGGAATTTTCTTCTATATAATGTCATCAGTAATATCTATGTAATAGGATAGTTGGGAAAGTTAAGTGAGAAAATTAATAAAGAGGTCTCACAGTGCTGAGTACAAATTAAGTGCTCAAAATGTCAGCTGAGTTGATTAAATCAGAGCGACCAGTGTGCTTGTGCCCACAGCGGTGGCTGGTTTCTTTTGTCACATACTGAAAAGAGTTTTCATTTCTCAAAAATTCCAGTCAAGAAAAAAAGGAATAGTTTTGTTCTGCCTTCAGGGCCCTGAAAGTTCCCCGACAGAAATATAACATGAACTATATAAACCCCAAAATCCACAAAGTTCTACCAACTACCACCTAAAACACAGAATTTTCCCAATTCCTCCTCATTCGGTGTTCCACGCAATTATTGAGAAGGTGCTGGTAAAAACAGTGCTTTCCCTTAAAACAAACTCATTGACCTTTTGCCCTTTCTAAAGGTGTTTCCCTCTTCAACATTTGAAGAACTATAATGTTTCAGTTTTCCACTGAGTAACCAGTGACTACATAAGCAAGCTGCTGACTGAAATACTGGGAAAGAAGAGAAGGGTAAATGAACCTTCCCTGGGAACTACTACTTACATCACCAACCTACCCCGAACACTTCTGATACACTTAGAGACTAATCTATCCCTACTGGAGAAATTGGTACTCCTGAAACATTAAGATACCAAGGAGTAAGCACACAGTTGGATGAATATTGGCAAGTGGTCATAATAGGAAATTGGAAATAGAACACTGTTCGGACATTAGTAGGGACAGATAAGTTGAATTTGCTTTTCAAAAGTTACCTTACAATTTCTAACACATAGACCCCCAGACAGTGGGCAGTAAAATATGTTTGAAAGTGTGACCGTGGATAAACACTCTAAAATCTGAATTTTGAGCAATGGTGTGAGAGCAAGAAGCCCTCAGGTTTAGTTAAGAAAGAAAAAAAAGGGCTTCTTCTGAAGAATTCATCATTGCCACTTAGGTGACCTAGGATTTTGACTACTGAGAAAGACAGGAAAGTATTAGCATACAATGGAGAACTGGAATGAAAAAAGAAAAGGATCTTTTAGTAACTTAAACATATCATCACATCTTGTTAATGATTGTCTAAGCACCTTCATATTTCAAATTCCAGGGGTTATCATTCCCCTCTTACTTGTTCTTTTTTTAAAAAAAAAAACTTTTATTTATTTTATTATTATTTTTTTTATAAACTTTTGGCTGTGTTGGGTCTTCGTTGCTGTGCACGGGTTTTTCTCTAGTTGTGGCGAGCAAGGGATACTCTTCGTTGCAGTGCGCAGGCTTCTCATTGTGGTGGCTTCTCTTGTTGCGGAGCACAGGCTCTACGTGCTCAGGCTTCAGTAGTTGTGGCATGCTGGCTCAATAGTTGTGGCTCCCGGGCTCTACAGCCCAGGCTCAGTAGTTGCGGCACACGGGCTTAGCTGCTCCACGACATGTGGGATCTTCCTGGACCAGGGCTCAAACCCATGTCGCCTGCATTGGCAGGCAGATTCTTAACCACTGCGCCACCAGGGAAGTCTCTTGTTCTATCAGCTGCATTTAACACATACAGGCCTCCACCTTTGAAAAGCATTTTCTTTCTTCACTTGTTCAAAGAGCTATCCCTCTTCAGTCCTTCTCCCCACTCCTATTCCCTGATTCTTCACTGGACCATCCCCTTCTTCCTTCTTCTCCTTCTCAGTTCCTCGATATCGCGGTTCTTCTCTGGCTGCACTTACAGCACAGGTGCTCTCACCACATCCCATCTGTGCGCTGGTGTCCTCCAGGTTTCTAGCTCCAGCCCTCTCCTCTCTCCTAAAAGCCAGGCTACTGTATCCAGCTGTGTTCAACATCTCCTAATGGGCTTTGCAGATGTAACACTTATCAAACTGAACTCCTGCTTCCCACCCACCCACCTATGCAATGCTGTTCCTCTTCCCAAGTCTCCCCCATGTCACTTAGCGCCGTTATCATTCATCTGTCGCTCAGCTCCAAAGCCTGAAAGCATCTTTGATCCTCTCTTTCTCTCACATCCTACGTCAACTCCTTCAGCAGATCCTGGCCACTCTTTGTCCAGATTTTATTGTGAATCTGGACTCTTCCTATGACCTCCGCTTTGTCTAGCGCCCTAGTTCTGGACCAAGCACCATCAGATTTTCCCTAGATTCCTATACTGATCCTATTCCTATTCCTATACTGATCAGTCTCCTATCTGATCTCTCTGCTTCCATTTTTATATGCCTTTCTCACCTAAGTCTATTTTCTAGAGCAAACAGGGATTTTTTTTTAATGTAAATAAAATCCCATCGTTTTCTTCCTTGGAAACATCTAGTGACTTCCCATATCACTAAGGATAAAACCCAAACTCTTTAGGTTGGTCTACAAGGTCTTCCATTATCTAGGAGCAGTAACACTTTAACCCTACCACTACCTCCATCACCACCCATGACGTCATAGTCTCCCACCACAGAACCTTGGACCTGCTGTTCTTTCTGTCCAGATGCACTTCCCCAAGAGAGTCCCATGACTTGTATCCTGACGTCTTTCAGGTCTCTGTTCAACCACAACATTCCCCTAAAGACTCTCCCTGACACCTGTTCCTTACTCTCTATATTATCCTCTACTTCTTTTTCTCTCATGGCTCATGTATCACTACCAGGCATGACATCATTTATTCATCGATTTGCTTACTGTCTGCCCCATCACTACCTTAGAATGTAAGTCCCAGGAGGGCAGGGCTGTATCTGTTTTGATCTCTGCTCTACTTCCAGTGCCTAGAACAATTCCCAAAACATAATGGGAACTACTAAGTTGTTTTTAAATAAAATGAATTACTAATTGAATATATGTAAGCTATTTATTTAGTAAGCCACAAGTGGCTCATATGATGGGTGTAGTCAATCTTAACGAATTCTCTTGATTTTATCAAGTCCCCAGTTGAATCCCTATGAGCCCGGCTGGCAATAATGGACAAAGTTCGGCATCCTTTTCTGTTTGTATGAGCGAGATGTCACTTATACACAAATGCAAGTGTTACTTACATTAACAGCAACCAAACCTGGACACTAACCAGTTCCCAGTGAACCAAAAAGTAATATAATATTATCGATAAGTCTGAAGGCACATAGAGTCAAGGAGCTTAAGGCACCAAACATATACAAAGAAACCACGCAAAGAAAAAGCAAGTGATGAGTCTTCACACATGCGGCAGTCAACCTGAGATCACAAAACCATGGGAGGAAAAGATCAAGGCCAAATCATTTAACTCACCTCCACATGATCAACCTACAGAGTTTCCACAGAAAACGGAGAACCTTCTAGGGCCATTTACTATTGTCTGTTCTCTAGAGTTTTCAGAAGACAGTATGAGGTCTACCCACGAAATCCTTCAGTGAATAGGTCCAAGAAGAAACATCTTGGGGGACCCACTGAATGATGACATAATGAATCCAGGCCTCCACACACACCTTAAATGGCGTGCAGGTGTCCCAAGGGGAGTTACTCATGAATATCAAGTTAAGCCTTCTTAGTGATTCCAGGAACTAAAAGACTTTCACTATTAGTCACTTTCACAAGGGCTCTATGCCATTTACTTCTGGCCAAGGATCAGGACAGTCATGAGGGAAACCAGATGCTCAGCTTTCATGACAAAATCCTGGGGATTTCTCATGGACAGTCCCCTTCTCCTGAGCAGCTTCAAGTGCATCCAAAAACTAGGGTCATGCATAGAGATACACACACACACACACACACACACACACACACACACACACAAATATACAGACGCGTGCTAACTCAGATATATCACAAGAGATTACAGGAAAGACATGGATCATTCACAAGTTCCTTTTAGTTTTGCTTTTTCTAATTTATCATTTTCATGTTTTGGAAAGGATAATTAGACTAATGTATCTGAGAATTATGGTATTTGCACATTTGGGGAAGATTCAATCATGGAAAAGCAAGTTGTTAGGTAACATCAAGTATTTTCCACCTGTTTTTTAATTTTTCATTCATAGCCCACATGCTGAGTGGGAGCAGAGTCAGAACGGCCTCCTCTTCGGCACAGGCCTGAGGAGCAGCCAGTATCAAAGACCTGCTGCTGGCCCATTAACACTCTTGAACCGAAAATAACTATCATGAAATAACTATGAAAGATGGCACTGGATGCGGTTATGGAACATGCCTTCTAATCCAAGGGAGAAACTAGGAAAAGACAGGAATGAAGTCAGATAGGACAGTAGTAGGTGAATGCTATGCAGGACTGAATAGGTGGTTGACTTACATTCCAAAATAGTCTCTCATGAAAAAAAAACTAAAAATAATTCTATCTCACTTTGTTCTGATCTAGCTTCTCTCAGTGGTCTAAAGTAAGATCTGTAACTTTTCCCCTTTACTCATCAAATACTGTATATGTAAATAAGCAAATATATATATGTGTGTGTGTGTGTTTATATATGTACAGAATCAAGTAGGCACAAAATATATTCATTTACTTATTCAACAAATATGTACTGAGCACCTACTCTGTGACGAGCACTGCTCAGATACCAGGGAAATAGCAGTGGACAAAAAGACAAAAATATCTGCTCTTGTGGGAGTTATATTCTAGCACAAGGAGACAGACGATAAAAAAAAAGTAACAAGTAAATACACAGAATGTGACATGATTATAACTTGTGGATGACAATCAGGGAGGAAGGATAAAGTGTTTTGAAGGGTTGCAGTGCAAATATGGTAGTCATGGCAGACTTCATTGAGAAGCAAAGACTGCCGCAAAATCTGAAAGAATTAAGTGAGCAAGTCATCCAGATACTGAAGGGATATTCTTCTAAGCGGGAGTGACAATTGGTGCAAAGGGAATGTGCCTGGCATGGTCGACCATGGTCGGTGGAGCAAAGCACTCAATGAGGAGATGAAGTTAGATTACAGAAGGTCAGACTGCTGAGAGCCCGGTAGTGACTTTGGGTTTGCTCTGAGTAAAATGAAAAGTCAGTGGAGGATTCTGAACAGAGGAGTGAATAGTCAGCTTTTTAAAAATGGATCATCCTGGCTGCTATTTTGAGAACAGACTAAAGGTGAGAGATGGAGTGGAAGATAACAAGGAAAACTAGACAGGAGGTTACTGCTGTGATCGAAGCAAAGGATAAAGATGTCTTAGACTAGGTTAGTGGCAGTGGCAGTGAGATAAGAAGGAATCAGATTCTGAATATTTTGAAGACAAAGGTAACAGTATGTACTATAGACAAGATGTGAGAGGCATCGAGATTGACTCTAAAGACTGTGGCCTGAGCACCTAGAAAATGGAGTTTCCATATGTCCATGGAGATCAGAAAAAAACTGGCAAGAGCAAGTTAAGAGTGATGGGAAATACAGGGACTTCCCTGGTGGCACAGTGGTTAAGAATCTGCCTGCCAATGCAGGGGACACGGGTTCGAGCCCTGGTCCAGGAAGATCCCACATGCCACGGAGCAACTAAGCCTGTGCGCCACAACTACTAAGCCAGCGTGCCACAACTACTGAGGCCCGCGCACCTAGAGCCCATGCTCTGCAACAAGAGAAGCCACCGCCATGAGAAGCCCGCGCACCACAACGAAGAGTAGCCCCCGCTTGCTGCAACTAGAGAAAGCCCGCGTGCAGCAACGAAGACCCAATGCAGCCAAAAATTAATTAATTAATTTTTTAAAAAGTGATGGGAAATACAGACATCTTAATTTTGAGAGAACAATTAAACATTCAAGTTGAGATACTTCAATCTCTAGTTAAAAGGAGAGATCCAGGGCTTCCCTGGTGGCGCAGTGGTTGAGAATCCGCCTGCCGATGCAGGGGACATGGGTTTGTGCCCTGGTCCAGGAAGATCCCACGTGCCGCGGAGCGGCTGGGCCCGTGAGCCATGGCCGCTGAGCCTGCGTGTCCGGAGCCTGTGCTCCGCAACGGGAGAGGCCCACGTGAGAAGCCCACGTACCGCAAAAATAGAAAAAAAAAAAGAAGGAGAGATCCAGAGAGATATATAAATTCAGGTGCTTTTCAGCATATGGATGGTATTAAAATGACAAGAATGAATGAGATCACTCAGGAATTAGTGAGAACAGAAGAGAGAAGTGGCCTTGGGCCACTTCAAAATTAAGAAGTCAGGCAATGAAGAGGAACAAGTGATGGAAAATGAAAAGAAATGGCCAGTAAAGTAAAAGGAAAATCAGGCTTATTCTGGAAGACAAGCGAAAAATACACCAAGAAGGAAGCGATAATCAACTGTGTCTGACTTTCCTCATACTTCGGCTAAGAGGGGGATAGGGCACAGATCTTGGTTGTAATGACACCAGATCTTAGTGACGTAGACAAGAGCAGTCTCTGAAGTACCGAAAGCACGAGCTTGATACAGGATGAAATGGGAAACTGAAGACAGCAAGCACAGTTGACTATTCCTTGGAGATTTACCACTTAAAAAAAAGGAGGGGAAATGGGGCAGTAGTTGAAGAGGGGTAGTGAGATCAAGAGATCTCATTTTTTTTAATGGGAAAGGAACAGTAAGGACTTGATCCTATTTACATGCTGATGGAAAAGATCATGCTAGCAAGGGGAAAATTCCAGAGAGGGGAGAATCACGGGAGCAATGTCTTTCTGCAAGGGGAGGAGTTGACCCTGGACTTGAACATGGACCATTCCTCTGTGGTAACAGGAGACAAAGTAGAATATGTAGTGGGCACAGAAGTCGGGTATGTGAGGGAATGAGTTTGCAGAAATTCTCCTCTAGTTGCCTCTATTTTCTCAGTAAAATGGGAGACAAGATCTTCGCCTGATAGTAAAGATTGAAAGAACAAAACTCATAACATAATTCAAGTGAAAAAACAAAAATACCGTCCAGAGAGAAAGGGCCGAGACGTGCTGGTATCCTGCCATCTCCTTACAGACAAACATCTGCACAGGGTTCAGGACAGGACAAGAATGTGCTGATGTACGCGGAGTCTCGACCGGGCACACGCCACGTAGGGGTGGGGAGAGCCATGCACTTACAGATGCACTTAAAGGAAGTGAAACTCAGTCAAGTCAGATCTGGCTGTTACTTCTGCCTCCAGTTTTGGCCAGACTCGGCCATTGCTGCCAATCGGTTTCAGTTTTACACACCAAAAAGTTCTTCACGCACTTAAACTTGGTTATTTGGTGGAGATGGGGGGGGGGGGTGGGCGGGGGAAGGACAGGTAGAAGCAGGGGACATGAGGAGTGGAGAGGTATGTATTTTGTTTGTTTGTATTAAATTGGGAGAAATCCCAGTTTTCTAGGTATTTATATTTCTGTTGCAAAGTCATCAGTGCCCTTTTCCACAAAATTTTTTCTATTTCAAAATTGACCTAAAGGTGACTATTTTTATACAGACTGGAATTCTCTTATATTTTAGTGGAATTTAAGCCTTGATACATTATTTTTCGAATTAGAGTGAAAGAAGTAGTATATGAACACAACACAAAGATTTGCTCTGAATGAAATGAGTCACAAGATTCAGTGAAAACTATATATAGCTTATCATTCCATGTTATATATAATTGACTACAGAGGTTATATCTGGGACTCTGTCATCAATTCCCAATGCTTATTCATTTATTCAACAAACGTTTTTTAAGTACCTACTATGTGTCAGGCATGCAGTATACAGCAGTGAAAAAGAAAAGATAAAGATCCTTGCCTTCATGAAGCTTATTATGTTCAAGAGGGAGAAATACAGATAATAGACAATTAACTTAATAAATAAGAAAAAAATTCGTATGTAAGAAGGTCATAAGTACAAATGCGGAAAAAAAAAAACAGCAGAGTCAGGTAGAAGGGGAGCTCGTTTGCAATATAAATGGTGCAGTCAAAGCAAGTCTCATTGAAAGTTAACACCAGGACAGAGACTAGAAAAAACTGAGGGCGTGAGTCACATCAGCTCACTGGGGCAAAGAGTCAGGCAGAGGGAACAGCAAGTACAAAGGCCTGGAAGGGAGAGGGTGCAGGCGAGTTTACAGAAGTGTGAGGGGTCAAAGTGAGGGTGGTGGGTGACCAGAGGAACAGCAGAAGATAGAACTGGCTGCATAATTTGTAGGGCCCAGTATAACATGAAAATCGGGGGTCCCTTGTTCAAAATTTCAAGATGGCTCTGGCAGATCCTTCAACCATGCACTGGGACCCTATGAGCACGGGTCACACATCCATAAAGCCAGCTTTGGCAGGAGATGAGGTCAGATCAAACAGGTAAGAAAGTGAGGGAACATATCTGAAGGGCCTTGCAGGCCCTTGTAAGAACTTTGACTTTTACTCTGAGCGAAATGATGCATCATTGGAGGGTTTTAACCAATCAAACTTACAGCATCTGTGTTGAAATTAGTCAGAGGGGCCCAAAGAAGAAACAGGAGATTAGACAAGAGACTGCTGCAATACTCCAGGTGAGAGATGACAGCGGCTTGGTCCAAAGATAATATTTGCAGAAGTAATAAGAAGTACCGGACTCTGGATACAGCCTGAAGATGAAACTCATAGATTAGTGATGGGTTTTATGTAGGGAAAGAGAAAAATTTCAAGAAGAATGAAGAATGACCCCAAGGTTTTTGCCCTGAGGAACAGAAAACTGGGAGTTGCCCTGAGTTTAGACAAGGAAGACTAGGCAGACGCGGAGGTGGTGGAGAGGGGCCAACCAGGAGGCCAGTTCTCACCCAGGCGTCTGAGTTGCCTCTTAGGCGCTCAGGTAGTGGAGACGCGGAGCTGGCAGGTGGCTTCATGAGTGTGAGGCTCGGGAGAGAGGTCAGCCTGGAGGTATAAACGTGAAAGTGATCAGAAAAGCTGTAATTCTGCAGGGCAACTAAAAGTGCAGGTCTCAATGGATCTAGAGTCTCCAAAAGTTCTAGACTAATCAAAATTCTTCTTTGTGTGCCACACTGATCTTGGCTAATGACACTTGCACTGTAATATTTACTTTTTACTCCATTCTCCTTTGATTAAAGTCTTTCTTTTTTTTCTTTTTTTTTCTCATTTGACAGCTAAAACTGAACACCAAGGAGTTTGAAATGTGACTAAGAAGTTGGGGGAACACTGTTTCTAAATACCACAATTAGTTCTGTGTACCAGCAGTAGACTTTGATTCTGGAACAGACTATTTTTTAACCTCCAGAATGACCCTTCTGTTACATCAACGTAAAGAAATATTCATCTGTTACATCTGCGATGTCATCATTAATCTAATGTAGATAATAAATTTTCTGGAATAAATACAATAAATATTTGGGAAAGTTGACCAGTAGGTTGAGCAGAGGTTGCATATTACTTACGCTTGTCAATGGAGAAAAGAACTGTCCAGGGATGTAAAGGACCAGTAGTGGACTGCGTCTGGACTTTTGCTTGTACCTGGTGAGAGAGTTAGGTTTTTTGTTAGTTTTAGGAATTGCTTGTAGGAAATACGGAACAGAAGGGGCAGCCGTTACGGAGACACTATGAATCTCTGCTTTCAAGCAACGCTGTGGCATGGGGGTAGGGGTGGTTCAAAGGAGGCAAGAAATTGGAGAGAACCTGTTCTGAACCAAATCCACAGCTCCAGCGTGTCTTCCCAGGAAGACGGGGCGCAGCAGTTTTAAGAGAATCTGGACGCGTCTCCCTTAGCAGGACGCCTGTCACTTCCGGAGAGGCGCCCTCAAGAGAGGGGCCTGGGGAAGGGGGTGTAAAGACAGGAAACCAGGCAGGTGGGGCAGTGCAAGGCAGAGAAGGAGAGGAGGGGACACGTGGCAATTTACGTGAGGCACCCCTTTCAGGAGTGCAGAAATAATTTGGAAATGTCTTACAGAAGAGGAGGGATATTCAGTCATTACAGCAAAAGACAGTCAGGGTCCCTGTGATTGAGCTCACTGTTTACTGACACCATTTTTACCCCCAGCCTGATAAAAGATGCGTGTACAGATATATATTCTAGTTCCAAACAGGGCATTAGGTGCTGGCTTCTCTGAAATGAGTTCTCCTCCAATGAGGTCTGCTAGCCACAGCGAAGTCATGCAGGCCCGCTTCATTTCTCTAAGCTGAGTGAGGGGTACCCGTATTCTTTCCAATCTTCTCCCTGATTTCCTTTTTCCTTCCCTCTGTCTCAGTGGGAGAGAGGAGTAGGAAGTGGAATCCTAAATTAGGAGGTTGGGATTAAGATATACACACCACTATATATAAAATAGACGATCGACAAGGACCTACTGTGTAGCCCAGGGAACTCTACCCAATATTCTGTAATAACCTATATGGGAAAAGAATCTGAAAAGGAATAGGTATCTGTATATGTATAACTGAACCGCTTTGCTGTACACCTGAAACTAACACACACCATAAATCAACTACACTCCAACATAAAATAAAAATTAAATTAAATTTGAAAACCTGAATACAGTTTCCCATTGCTTATTATAAATAGAAATGCAATGATCCTTACTGTGCAATATCCCTCACTCCACTTTCATACTTCAACTAGATGAGGAAAACCTAGAGATGTTACTATTCAGTAACTTGGTATAATATGGGTTATAATAATGTTTGTAGTGCTTATAAGTTCAATATGAAATAGAGCTTTTCTCCCCCTGCAGTTTACATTCAGCGTGTTCTCAGATTTGAAGATAGCCTCTACTGGGGGTTATATGAAGGGGTAGGAAAAGGTGAATTGACCCTAACACACAAACAGAAGAGGAAATATGTCTCGTTTTCCTATCTTTAAACATATAAGTATGTCCTGCAGTTTCAAACTGGATACAACATGACTAATTACTTTATCTGACAACAAAACTCTAAAAATATATGTAAAAAAAACATTTAGCTTTGTAATCCGGAAAGAGCAAAAATATTTTAGGATTAGATCATGTATGTTAGGTAATTTTGTCATTCTGGTAAGTCACATAAAATAGCGTTTCTCACCCTGGGCACTACAGACACCGGGGCTGGGTGCTATTTCACCGAGGGAGGCCATCCTATGCGGTAGAGCACGTGGACCGCCATCCCTGGCCTCTAACCAACCATGACAAGACTTTGGCACCTGCGCACCCCCCCTCAGCCCAGTCATGACGATCAAAAGTATCTCTAAAAGTGGCTAAATGTCCCCTGGGTGGCAAAATCACCCCTGGCTGAGAACCACTGACACAGAATCTATTACTATACAACTAGAATAGAGACAAATTCATTTTCATAATATAGTTTGTAATTCTTTCATTCTGAGCAAGCATTTTGAAGTCATCAACCAAGGGAAGATGGCAAAGCTTTGCCAAAAGGATAATGTAAAACATCATCTCTTCCCAAACCATCAAATGACACCGTCACTTGCTGAAGCACACAAACGATCGGTTATCTCTGTGTCATAGTCCTGCTGTTCACAGATGACACAGTTGACTAATCTACTTCCTTCTTCAAAAATGCAACAGCCTAGAAACAGCAAGTATCAGTTGTTTTTTGTCCACCTAGTAGGATCTATGTCTCACTAAGTTGGGCAATAGGCAGGAAGGCCACAGAACCGTGCTGGAGAAGCCTGTTGGGTTTTAATCTGCTTACTGATAACGGCTTGACTTGAAGTACACTTTACCACGGGTATCTTTTAAAACAATTACTTTTCATGTCTGACATTTAAGAAGCTGTACAATAACTGCTTAGATTTCCATTGCATGGGGGAGAGGCAATGGTTAGAAACTTTGAAATGACTGCATTATAAATAAATCTAGGCCATGTTTTTTCATATTTATCTATTATTCTTGTTTGCTCTTTGATGAAAAGCTAAAGTTGTACAGCGTTCACGTGTACACCGTTTCTTATGAGGAATATAATGAGAATCTCTGTAGCAAAGCCTATTTTCAAGACTGGATGAACGAGCCACTTATTTCAAGCAATATTTGGTGCAAGATAATACCAGCGATGTCACGGAACTTGATTAGTTCTTACAGTTTATTATGTTTATTCTTGATTGAGGTTGACCTTTGATCCTGTTTTGCTGACTTTCTTCCATTGTGTATCAAAGGCCTTAAGAAGAAGAAAGGAAAACTGAGCAGTTTGATGTTTGAAAAAAATTCTGTGACGTTTCATTCAACAGATATTTCTACACTTCTTCTACTTATTTTACTTTTTTCTAGACCTCCCACACTTTTAAAGGAGCTTCCAGACAAGAATATCCAGGTGGTGCCACGTCTAAAAACACTGAAAAGAAAAGAGGAAAAATCTTTTTAAAATGTGTTCCCATGCTGTTCTAGTGAGGAACCAACAAGAAAAGAGGGAACACATTCTTCCTCTCCTCCTCGGCAGGGAAGACGAGAAAACAGAAAAGCAGAGTGAAGTGGAAACTTTCTACTGGTAGGGAAACTTATCCAGATAATGACACAGACACATTTCCCTGCATTTTGCAAAGTAAAACTTCATTCTTTTGAAAGTTTTCAATTTTTTAATTTGAATTTCTCGGTGCAGGTGAAAAGATTATTGAGAAATGTTTTTCCCTCTTTAATTTAAAAAACAATATTCAATAGCAACTGACTGAAGAAGAGGAGAGAAAAAAGGAAAGAAAACAAGAGAAGCCACAAAGCCCCAGCTGTGCTTAGTTCCTGTTCATTCAGGGCAGCTCATGACGTAGGCTTGCTGTATTTTGAATTCACATATTAGAAGTCATTCAGAGAGGAAACTGGCTTTGGCATAATCTACAGAAGAAAATAGCATTCACAGAACTGTTATTCAAAAAGAAGCACAGAGCTGTACTTCTCGTTTAAATGTAACTAACCTTAGCTAGCTATAACAGGGAGGAAAAATAGGTGTATTTTGTGGTGGGTAGCTTCTGACATAAAAATTTAAACAAAGTTTCATAAACAATTATTGGAATCTGAGAAAGAATCAAACCTTGAAGCCCAAGTAGCTGAGGGTTTGGGGTCTCCCTGTTCAAAACAGGGGAGTTGGAAGAGGGAGGCTTGCTTTGCTTTGGGGACTTCCCGAAGTTGTTTATCTCCAACCACACCTCTGGGCTGAGCCTGAAAGCAACTCTGTAACATCAATATCATAGTTGAGATCCCAAGGCTACCAAGTTCTTTCCTCAGGCCTGCCCCGCACTAGGCCCTGTCCCGCCTGCTGTGCGTTTCCTTGTTAGGGTCTACAAGATTCTCCCTGGACTGAAGTTGCTTTGAAGTGAGACCTCGTATCTCCACCTAGGATCTAATTTAGTGCAATAAAGAATATTCACTTATTAAAGACACCCATGCCATTCTTTTACACTAGAAGCTTACATTTCAGAACTATGAAGATGGTTTCTAGCTGCCATAATTCCATGGCATTAGACCGCTGTATTTCCCATACCACTGCTCTGTTCATAATATTTAGACAGTTCCATAGCAACACATAAAATACGACCTCCAGAGGTCTGCACTCCTCCAGCCCTGTGTGAAGGATTAGAGAAGTTTCTGAGAAAAGCAGCCAGACTACAGAGCACTGCATCTGAATTGCTCCCTTTATGGTAGGAATTGCAGAAACCTGGAGCAGAAACACATCCTAGGATTTTATATTCAATTCTAGAAATGTCCCCCTGTTCTTATAGTTTTCTGGCTTTATTTATAAGGCATCAAGAAATCCTCTTATTCAGTTCTGGAAAGAACTAATAAAATTTGACTACTTTATAGTTAATCTTCTTTCTCTTTCCACACTAGAAAAATAGATTATCGTCTTTTTATTATCTAAAATGTTTTGTATAAAAGTATTAGTGGAGATGACAGAGATGCAAATATCTTTCTAAGACCTGGTTCTCTTTCCATATGCTTCTTGAAATTTGGAAGTAAATTTCTCATTGTGGCTTGCTCTTGACCCAGATAACAAAAAGTTACTTTATTATGCTATCCATTTGCATTAAAATAGGTTTTCTACAGTGTCCAGCACAGAGGTTTTCTATTTTATGTTTAGCAGCTTATAACAACAAACGTTTCTTTTCTCAGAGTTTCTCCAGAAGTAGCTTAGCTGGTGATTCTGTCTCAGGGTCTCTCATGAGGTTGTGGTCAAGCTGTTTGCTGGGGCTACATTCATCATTTTTTATATTCTTGGCTTTGTTACATAATGTTCAACAGATCCTCTCTCTCCTCTCTTCTTCTTTTTGAGTTTAAATTCTCTGTGCCCTTTGTCATTAAGGTATCATCAACATCCGTCTGGCTGGAGTATTTTGTCTTCATCTGCTCTCCCCAGGAAGCAGGGCTGTTGGTTGAAATAATTCCCATGTTTCATTGAACAGGAAAGAGCCCTGAATCAGGCCCAGTTGTCAGGCTGGGGCACAGGGACCCCTCAAAGCCCCTGGGCTGCTATCAGTGTCAGCTGGGCAGAGCCAGTTCTGATGGAACACAGAAACAGAACATTCAATTCTGGTATTTTCTAGGAGGCGGGCACAAATGTGTACAAAAATCACTTAGGCCTCTTGTTAAGATGCAGATTCTAATTCCTTAGTTCTGGGATGAGCCTGAGCTCCTGCATCAAGCACTCGCCTCTCCTCTTCATCCTATTCTCCATCAACCTTATGGGGTTAGTCACTATTTCCTATCTGCACGTTGTTGAAAATATCTTCCTAAATGTTACTCTCTATTTGCAAAGGCACTATTATATCCAGATTATTTCTCACAGGGAGTTAGCATAACAACCTGTTACTTTACTTATTTTCAATTGTTTCCTGTAGTATTTTATAGAATGCACAATATTTTATATAGGCATCACATCTGACTCTCAAAACAACCCGTGTGGGAGGCCAGGCAAACATTATCCCAGCTTTGCAAATATGGACACAAGCTCAGGAAGAGTAAATTACTTTCTCAAGGTCATGAAGCTACCAAGGTGCAGAGTTGAAACTCTGGGTCTAAATCCCAGTTCCCCAAACTTAACAATAACACCACAATAAAACCCACTAAAAATTTCAACACCTCTTAAAAGACATGTAGCAATTAAGAACTGGAAATGGCCTAACGGATTATGAAATTTAGTAGTCCTCACTTTATACACTGTAGCTGCAGGAACTCAGGGACTACGTAATGTGTCCAACACTACAGAACTAATTATAGACTCAGCCAGTACTTGAATCTCCTGACTTCCAGGTCAGCATCTTCTGCTACTTTTCCATCTCACTCCCTTAAAAGCCCCCTGGCGGGGCTTCCCTGGTAGCGCAGTGGTTGAGAGTCCGCCTGCCGAAGCAGGGGACATCGTGCCCCGGTCTGGGAAGATCCCACATGCCGCGGAGCAGCTGGGCCCGTGAGCCATGGCTGCTGAGCCTGCGCGTCCGGAGCCTGTGCTCCGCAACGGGAGAGGCCACAACAGTGAGAGGCCCGTGTACCGCAAAAAAAAAAAAAAGCCCCCTGGCATTGTGAGCTTTCCATGATACATGCCAGTGACCTGTCCAGTTTCTGCCGGGCTCAGAGATGTGCCTCTTGCCAAAGATGGGCTCTGTCTTGCTCTCTGCAACAGCTGGGCCGCACTCATATCGCTTCTGGACAGCATTCCCATTGCTCACCAGACCTGCAGCAAGGTGCCCACGTTACCAACCAGTGTTCTTGTCCTCCTTAATCAATAAAAACCCATCAGAGGCCAGACAAGAGATTCAGGCAAGGCCTTACTGGGGCCCCTGCTGCAGCAGAGGGGAGTGAGAACAAACAACAGGTTCCCTTGCTTGCCTGCTCCCTGAGTGGCGGGGGGGGGGGGGGGGGGGTGGCGAGCTCGTTCCTTATACAGGGTGAGGGTAGAGGTGTGTCCAGGGGTCTGGCTGGAGGGGTAGCTTAGGTGCTCTGCCCACCCCTTAGGTGGTGTTGTGTGCAGGGGGCATGCGCAGTACCCGGCTTTTGCTCCCAACACCCTGTTTTTGCTCCAGGCTCTTCAAAAGCAGCACTTGGGGTTTTTTTTTTGGTCTCTTTGTGTCTTCTGTCCAGAATTTGCCCCAACTGTGCGTGCGCACAGTTATTTTTAGTCCCATACAGTTTCTCTGTATTGTGTGGCTCGAGGAGAGGTGTGTCCAGGTGCCAGCACTGCAGCAAAGGGGCCCAGGTCCCAGCCTGCCACCTTTCCAAATCCAAGCCTTAATCAGATTCTATCCCCTCCATAAGCCCTCACTGCCATCCCGGGACCTCAGGAAACCTCTCTTCTCTAGGTCCTCAGAGCACCTGCAGGGCCTACCATGCAATCTCATACCAGGCCTCTCCTTGAGGACCTGTCCTGTGTCCTGTACATCCTCTGGGTACCATCTGGGTCCCATGTCACCCTTTCCCCAACACTTGAGGATTCTTCTCACCGAGGACTGTTGATCCATGAAAAGCTATTTCTTCTCCCTGGAACACCCTTCCAATCTCACATATTAAACCATCTAGAAAATTCCTGCTTAGCCTTTACTTGTCGGTTAAAACACTGCTTCTTCCACGAAGCCCCTGCGGATGTCTCCAGGTGACGCTGGTGAGCCTTCTTCGGGGTGCCAAGCACATTCTGTACGAGGCTCCCTCAGGTCAACTGTGTGATTTTACTGCTAGTGTCTGAATGTCTGTTTCCTCACTGAGGATTCCTCATCACAGATATAACCATCTGCTTTTCCTCTGCACTGAGTACAGGGCCCGGCACACAACTGGAGCTTAATGTATGCTAAATGAATAAAAAAGTTAAATGCGCATGCCCATACAAATGAAGACGTTCTGTGCTCTATTAAGCTTAAGAAATAAATGCAGAGTTACAAGCTTAGTGGGGAAATGCTCATCAGGGAAGCAGGTCTTGGGTATCAGAGGCCTGGGCCTAATTCCTCCAGCAACTAAAAAGCCAGGGTGGAGAAAGACCAAGAGGCATCTTCTTTTTTTTTAACTTTTTATTTTACATTGGAATATAGTTGATTGTGTTAGTTTCAAGCGTACAACAAAGTGATTCAGTTATACGTATACATGTTATCTGTTCTTTTTCAAATTCGATTCCTAATTAGGTACAGAATACTAAGCAGAGTTCTCTGCTCTGCAGTAGGTCCTTCTTGGTTATCTACTTTAAATATAGCAGTGTGTACATGTTGAGATATCATTGTTCTTTCAGGAGTCGGAGCCTCCTGTTTAGAGGTAAGCTCTCATCTCCAACTACACTTTTCTAGAGTTACAGCCACTACCCTCACATCACGACTGGATTCAACTGGCTCTTCCTTAGCTCGCCAGACTTTCTGAAACCTACATTTTTCACTTGCTTGTTCTAAGAAGACGCGCCACCTACTCCCCAGTGGACAGCCTTGTAGTCGTCTTTCCATACACTGCATTACGGTTGTTTTTTTGTGACAGCTGCTCTGCTTCCATGTTGAGTTAACTTCTTTAGTTTCCAAAACCCTGCATGCATAATGCTATTTAAGCATCTAACCTGCGGACTGTGACTCTGCGCCCACCTCCCTGCCAGACCATGAACTACACAAAAGCATGCGATTCACCTATTTCATGTATAGTTTTCACAGCTCAGCAATGTTTAGCCCTTGTCGGAGAACAAGTATATACTAATACACTTAAAAGACGGGGGAGGGGAGAAAAGCCTGAGGAAAGTAGAAAGACACAAAGACACCTTTGTAGCCATCTTTCTGGGTGCAAATTCGTTTCTGTTGATTAAAACATTTGGAAGTACAGCAAAGTCAAACCCATCTTCTTACTTCTACTTGCGAGCGAGGTTGTGGAAAACGGAGGTGTTCCCACAACAAATTTCCAGACCCTTAGTCTACAGCTTCTTGGGTGTCAAGAGTCAGTGCCCAGCTTATAGCTATGGGAGTCCACTTTTCAGCGTCCCTAGTGTTGGAAGACAGTCACAAATGGCAGCAGCGACAGCTTAATTCCCACACAC
The DNA here is from genome assembly GCF_949987515.2 of Delphinus delphis. Lineage (NCBI taxonomy): Eukaryota > Metazoa > Chordata > Mammalia > Artiodactyla > Delphinidae > Delphinus > Delphinus delphis. Next base: position 175,279,417 of record NC_082683.1, read on the forward strand.
AAACACCTGCATTACAGCCCCAGGGAATTGTTCTAGAATTTACAGCTCTAGTAAAGACCTCAGAGGTGGGGGTACTGGGGGCCCTGCCTAGACTCCTCACCTGTCACTTCTAATATTTGTGTAAGCACATAATTTCCTGTATTAAAACCCTTATTGCTGGGCTTCCCTGGTGGCACAGTGGTTGAGAATCCGCCTGCCAATGAAGGGGACACGGGTTCGAGCCCTGGTCCGGGAAGATCCCACCTGCCGCGGAGCAACTAAGCCCCTGCGCCACAACTACTGAAGCCCGCGAGCCACAACTACTGAAGCCCTCATGCCTAGAGCCCGTGCTCCACAACAAGAGAAGCCACTGCAATGAGAAGCCCGCGCACCGCAACAAAGAGCAGCCCCCGCTCGCTGCAACTAGAGAAAGGCCGCGCGCAGCAACGAAGACCCAACGCAGCCTAAATAAATTTATTAAAAACAAACAAACAAAAAAAAACCCTTATTGCTTGAAGTACCTAGAGTGATAGTTTCTGTTTCTATTCATCCTGTCAGACACGGCAAGAGGGAATAAGAGGATGGGGGAGAGGGGGTGGGGAGATGGAAAAGGGAGAGAGGGGGTGTTCCTGTCTGGAAAAGCTCAGGGCTGTCAAAAGAGTTTATTCTTTATTCTAGGCAACACCTGATGATAGGCCTCTGACCTCCCTTTCTTACAGCATTTACTAAAAAAGATTTACAACTGTGAATCTTTCTTCTGTCCCTTTCAGATGTATTTGTAACCTCTGTTTCCCAGGCTCTTTCTGAGGACAGAGTCCTAACTTGCGTACCTGCCAGCTAGCAGACACCAAAATGGAATCTTCTGCACCGACCAAACTCTTATAATTTTCACTTCCCTGACTCTACTGGAGCCCCCATTCTCTCCCCTCCTGACTCCTGCATTCTGCTTTTAAAATGCCCCCGCCCCTCTGTGCAAATCTGAATGGAGTTCAGTGTTTTTCCCACTTCAGTAGTTACTGAAGAAAATCTGTTTTCACCACTTTAACTAATGTCCAGTTTTGTTTACTTCTTTGACAGGAGAAAGCCTTACCCTTTCTTTTTCTTCTCCTCTTGTTAGATCCACTTGCTATCCAATGAAATCATAAGAATATAATTTATTGTTTCTATAAAATGTTATACTGGTTTACTAGAAATTATAAAGATTATGAAATGCCATAACGATTTGCTATGGGTGGCTATAAAAGCACATTTTCTATTTATCTTTTAACAGGGGAGATGTTTTCCAGAATTCCAGATGAATATTTTTTCCTGTGATTTTTACCTAAAGTCTGACAGGCTCGGTAAATACCTCAAGTACCACTCGGGATTACAAACCAAACAATAAATATTAGAAATTTCTAGTCCACTTAGATACTAACGATCAGTCTCCCTTGCAATTTCACCTGCACGACTTTGATTCAGTGTAGGAGCTATACGAAATAAACTCACACTCATAGAGTTACTTCTGCCAACTGGCGGCAAAAAGAAATTCCCGTTGGTGGTTTAAAAGGGAAATTTTCTGGAGTAGAGACAGAGGTCCACTCTTTCTTTGGCCCTTGATTAAACGGAAATACTTCAGAGGAGCCTGAATTCTTTGTAATTTCTAATGCACATTTATAAGACACAACTTGCTGCTATGCTCATTTCACGTAACTGTTAGGTTTTGCATCTGCAGGAAATGAGTAATTAGTCAAACAAGCAGAGTCCCATTATTTTCTGTTCTCTTGAGAGGATGAAGACAGTTGTTTAAGAGGGAGTTGTAGATACTTAGCATTTTAAGTTACACTCGGTTAATGTTTCTGACCTGGAAGACCGACACTGCTGACAGGTGCAGTTCTGGGTTCTGGGTTAGGTTTTTAAGAATGTTTGAGAAATCCCCCCGTTGACTAAGAATCAATTCACTGTAGTCCCAGAGAGTTAGCCTCTCTCTGGACATCCCCTTTGAACTTTTTTTCCTTCAAAGGGGTTCATGCAAGGAACTGTGATTCATTGAATACTCCTTCCTAAAAAGAAAGCACCTCCATGGACAACTTGAAAGTTTCCAGTAGTAATAACCTTATTACAATTTTTTCTCATTATTCCTAGTCATTTCTAACGAGGAACCCATGAAAAATGTGAACGACCTATGAGCTGTGGCCTGAGAATCAGCAGGCCTCAATTAATCCCCACCTCATTAACTCCCAGTGAAGTCTGGAAAATTTCTCCGTTTCTAAAAGAAAACTACTTTTTCCCACTTCTAACCTCATAAGAATACCACAAAGATTTAAAAAGGAAAAAAGAACCTGTACCAAACTATGTGAAGTCTTTAAGAGAGATTAGTATTTGTGGCTACAATATTGGGATTACAGTGGTAATTCTTTAGAATAATAATATCATAAAAACTTTATAATTTTCATAATAGAGGAAGGAAAGTAACCTTTTGGAACTATAAATATTATTTCCAATTATGTAAACTCTTTCTTGACATAAGTATTCTTGCATTTCTATGTGATATCAAGTTAGTGTTTTTTGTTTTTTTTTTTTTAAAAAGAGCTGGATAGTAGTTAAAGCAGTAAAAACAGATATCAATCAGGAGTATTGCAAGAGGAGAAAAGGGATCTGGGCTCAACTCTGAATACAGCATGCAGCACTTGGGAATTTATAGCCAAGGAGCAGAGTGGGGGTCAGTGGATGGAAAATTACTACGAGGAAACATCAGGGGTAAGGGAGTATGCTGGCTAAAATGACATAACAGGATTGGCGCCGAAGACGCCAGGTAATCACACATCACCTGGGGATGGTGGAGGACGAGGAAACCAATCAGACACTGAGAGTGACTAGATTTGGAGGATGGGGGACTCTTGCTAAACCAACTTAGCAGAAGTCTTGTTAAAATCGGATTTTCTTAAGAAAGTGCACAGGTGGGCCTAAAAGAAGGTTCAGAAGCTGACTAAAGTTTGGTCAAGCCAAGTATCTTTGTCATTAGAATCTCTGTTACTGAGGAAATTTTCTGTACCAAGAAATTTAGCTAAAATGACAGGTGGCATGTCCCCACTTTTTAAGAACAGTTCACTGAGAATACTAACTCTGTTTCACCCCCATCACTTCCTTGTTATAAATTAATAGCAATTGGAGAAAACATGCATTTACAAAAAAATACATGACAGTCAACACTAGGAAGGCACAGAAGATGGGGTGAGCTGAAGTGGATGCCCTTCTGGATGCAATTCTAATTGAAAACCATATCTTAGGTTTCCATCAAAATCCCAACCTGAGATGGTAGCTAAGGCAAAACCATGAACATACAGGGGCAGACGGCAGACTGAGGAAGGACCTGGATCCCAGGACTGCCTGAAGGGCTGAGTTGCTGGGTTATTGAGGAAGTCCATTAGAGGAACTTTGAACCGTCCTCCAGTAATACTTCAAGGTGGCTCCTGACAGACCTAGCGGTTTATGATTGCCAGGCTCCATTTAACTACGATCACTAATGTCACTAATTATCATCTGAAATGCTGAGAGAGCCATAATCTCTGTGCAGACTTTGCATAACACAACTGCCCACTTATGAAGTAGATGCTGATGCTTCTTTAGTACATTTGCATGTTCTGCTTTTCATGTGATCAGTGATAACACTACAGCCCCCATCGTGGATGGAAAATGTTTCCAAATGTTTTGTACAAGGTGCACGTCCACCATCAATTTTCTTGAGTAACAGAAATAATGCACTTTTTAATTAAACATGAACTTATAGCTTCTGTTGCAAAATAAAAAAATAAATAAATGAATAGATGTATGTTTGTACTATATGATAAGTAAAAAATAAAACACTCTTGCAAAAGCATTCAGACAATTACCTACACACTCTTCGGCAGGAGTGCTCAGCTTCTATTTCCTGGCCATGCGTTACATACATCAACTTTCCACTGTCTGTGTTTCTCAATGATCCCACCTACGGGAGTTTTTACAGCTCCGTTTATCTCGCAATCATGCTAGAGGCTAGAGCAGAGCACAGATGGCTGGTGCAAAAAGACACCAGCTGGGAAAAAAGCTTCAGATGCTTCTCCTATCGCTATCCAAAACCAGAGGAAATTAGCTGTCTCTAGCTGCTGTGGTGGTCTCACTTCTGAAAAGGTGTAGCAAAATGAGAGGTGGGTTAGCATTCACTGCTTTTCAGATTTAACCATGCATTGAAATGATTCACAAACTATTAGATAAGACCATGACCAAGCTGGAAATATAAACTGAAAGATCACAGAGTCCATTTTACTGTATTTTAACACAGCAATTCATAAGAGTATTTCATTAAAGCATGAAAAATCTGGGACAAATTTGGACATAAATATAAATGTGAAGCATAAACCAGAGCTATTTAAGTAAATAGGTAATGAACGTGTAAAAAATATCAGAGAATTAATATGGGCATAAAATCACAAGTGAAGTAAAATAAACGTGGGCAATTAGTACTCTAATTTCACTGTCTTTCTCTTTTTTTTTTTTTTTTTTTTTTTTTTTTTTGCGGTACTTGGGCCTCTCACTGCTGTGGCCTCTCCCTTTGCGGAGCACAGGCTCCGGACTCGCAGGCTCAGCGGCCATGGCTCACGGGCCCAGCCGCTCCGCGGCATGTGGGATCTTCCCGGACCGGGCCACGAACCCGCGTCCCCTGCCTCGGCAGGCGGACTCTCAACCACTGTGCCACCAGGGAAGCCCTGTTTTTCTTTTTCTTTGTAATATACTTTATTTTTTTAGAGCAGTTTTAGGTTCACAGCAACATTGAGGGGAAGGAACAGGGATTTCCCATACACCCCCTCCCCCTCCTCCATTATCAACATCCCCCATCAGATGGTACATTTGTTAACAACTGATGAATCTACACTGACATGTCATAATTCCCCAGAGTCCACAGTTTACATTGTGGTTCACTCTTGGTGTTCTACCTTCTGTGGTTTTGGACAAATCTATAATGACATGTATCCACCATTATAGTATCATACAGAGTAGTTTCACGGCCCTAAAAGTGCTCTGTGCTCCAACTATTCACATTTTGCTCCCCACTAACCTGTGGCAACCACTGATCTTTACACTGTCTCCATAGTTTTGCTTTTTCCAGAATGTCATGTAGTTGGAATCATACAGGATGTGAGACTGGCTTCTTTTTTTCAGATTGGTTTCTTTCACTTAGTAATATGCATTTAATTTTCTTCCATGTCTTTTCATGATTTGATAGTTCATTTCTTTTTTTTTAATTGAAGCAAGTTGATCTACAATGTTGTGCTAATTTCTGCTGTACAACAAAGTGACTCAGTTATACACATATATACATTCTTTTTTATATTCTTTTCCATTATGGTTTATCCCAGGAGATTGGATATAGTTCCCTGTGCTATACAGTAGGACCTTCTTGTTGATAGCTCATTTCTTTTTAGTGTTGAATAATATCCACGTCTGGGCATACCACAGTTCAGTTTTACTTTTTAAAATATTTTACCGTTTAAAAAATACTAAGAGGGGGTTTCCCTGGTGGCACAGTGGTTGAGAGTCTGCCTGCCGATGCAGGGGACATGGGTTCATGCCCCGGTCCGGGAAGATCCCACATGCCGCGAAGCGGCTGCGCCCGTGAGCCATGGACGCTGAGCCTGCGCGTCCGGAGCCTGTGCTCCGCAACGGGAGAGGCCACAGCAGTGAGAGGCCGGCATACCGCAAAAAAAAAAAAAAAAAAAAAAAAAAAAAAAAAAACTAAGATATTTCAAACATATAGAAATTTTTGAATTACAACAAACAGCCATGTATTTACCATCCCAACTTACCCAATGTTAATGGGTTTTTTTCCCCATTTATAGGAGAAATTTTTTAAAGAAAAAAAAAAATTTGAATACAAAACACTTACTTTCCTCTAGCTCAGATAGAAATATTACACTGTGCTGTGCGCTCTATCAGTTAGCTATTGCCATGAAAAATACTGTGTCACAAACTACCCCCAAACTCAGTGGCTTAAAACTATAATCTTTTATTCTCATGGGTCTGAGGAAGAGCTGAGGATTCAGCTAATCCAGGCTGGGCTCTGGTGGCTGGCTCTGCAGAGCTCCAGGGAAGCCATTCATACCTGTGAGAGTTAGTTGGGGGACAGCTGAAGAAGTTTGGACTCAGCTGTGGCCTTCTGGCTCTCCTCCATGTGTCTGCCCTCGGGGATGGCAGCGTGCTCTTTTTCTAGCAATGCAGGGGCACAAGAAAGCAAGGAGAAATGCCACGCCCCTTGCAGCCTAGGCTGGGAACTGTCATAGCATCACTTCCACCACATACTTTGTTTTTGTTTTGTTTTTTTGTTTTTATTTTTTTTTAAATAATAGCAACCACAATGACTACCATTTATTAATTGCAGTGGGCTAGACCCTGTGTTAAATCTTTGACATACATTATACAACTGGTGTGATCCGCTTCATAAAACTCAAAGTAAAAATGCAATCTAGGGCTTCCCTGGTGGTGCAGTGGTTGAGAATCCGCCTGCCGATGCAGGGGACATGGGTTTGTGCCCCGGTCCGGGAAGATCCCACATGCCGCGGAGCGGCTGGGCCCGTGAGCCATGGCCGCTGAGCCTGCGCGTCCGGAGCCTGTGCTCCGCAACGGGAGAGGTGACCCCCCCACAAAAAAATGCAGTCTATCTCTTATTCTCTAATTTAAATTAAAGACAACCCAAGTCCCTATATGCTATATTGAGCAGAATATCACCCTTTCCCATGTAATATCTGAAATAGAGGCATTTCCCTTTCCACTGTATTGTCTGAAAGCTTCAAAGGGTTTGTTCATTCTAGACAGAATTCTACCATACACTTTGGCCAAAGCAAGACACATGGCCAAACCCAAAGTCAAAAGGGGGAAAGTGAGATCACACATAAGGAGAGGGCATGGGAGGATACAGGTCTAATGGGCTATGTATATTGAGGGGTGAAAAATTGGGGCCAAAATGCAATCAATTCAACTCCTATCTCCATACTTTTATACTTCATCATTTATGTCTATATCCATAAACAATGAATTAGTGGCTTGAGTAGTTTTAATTTTTAAAATTTACATTAAAGTGATATAATATTTTACTGAACCATGTAGTTTGCTTTTTCTAATCATTTTTTTGCAATATTATCTATACTGATCAGTACATGTAGATTATCTTTTACTACTGAATTGTTTCCATTATATAAATATATTATACCTTATTTATGTATTCTTCTATTTGATAAACACACAAGTTGCTTGTAATTTTGTTATTACAAAAATTAATACAATGAAAGTCCTGCATATGTCTCTTCATGCAAAAGTATGAAGACTTCTTTAGAATGTATCTAAAATATGAGTTGTAGGGTTAATGCTCCATTTACATTCAAGATCAGTGTGTCCAATAGAAATATAAAGTGATCCCCATAGGTTATTTTATTTTATTTTTTCTATTTTTTGGCCACGCTATGTGGCATGTGGGATCTCAGTTCCCTGACCAGGGATCAAACACGCGCTCCCTGCAGTGGAAGCGTGGCATCTTAACCACTGGAACACCAGGGAAATCCCCCCAAAGGCAATTTTAAATTTTCTAGTTCCCGTGTTAAAAGAAACAATATCAACAATATATTTTATTTAATACATATTTAATAATTTAATATTTAATAATAATATATTTCATTTAATACAATATCTCCAAAATATTATCATTTCAAAATATAACTAATATAAAAAATATCAATAATATATCTAACATTCTTTTGTGGAACTCATCCTTTGACATGTGTATTCTATGCTAACCACATTTCAACAGCCGCAAGTGGCTATGGCTCTTCTCTGGGACAGCGCAGTTCTAGACATCACTGTATTACTTGCCCAAGTATTGGTACCAATATATGAGAGTTCCATTATTGTGCATCCTTATCAACAGATGTTATTATCTAATTTTTTAATTTTTGGCCAATCTGAAGGGTAAGCAGAAAGTGGAAAACTGGGGAAACCTGATTTAGAAGTCTGTAGTTTAGTTAATAGTATTGTGCCAACGTTAATTTCCTAGTTTTACTCATTGTAAAGAGATTACATAAGATGTTAAAATTAAGGGAAGTGGGTAAAAATTATACATGAACTCCGTAGTATGTTTCTAAGCCTTAAGTCTAAATTTATATCAGAATAGAAAGTTTTTAAAAACCACTCCTTAAGTGAGTTTGAATTTTTTTCCTACAGATCACCAGGTATACGATTTAATCAAGCCTTCCAAAGGTTTTGATATGATAACTGAAAGTGTTTTTTATTTAGCTACAATAGTAGATGAAAGAGTTGACGATCCCACTCTCAGGTCACTCCATCTATAGTTAAGATGGGCCAGACCATCGGAGGTCTGTGGACAGAAGAGGCAAGGTCCGAAAGGAAGGGACAACCTCTAGGAACTGAACTTGATGCCTCTACAGCGACTCTTGCACCTTCCAGTCTCATGCCACTCTGCTGCACTTCCCTAATAACATTGATTTTATTCCGCCACGTATCAAACACAATTGGGCAATTAGCAAGCAGCACTTTCTCCACTGGGTAAACCAAAACAACAAAAACTCTTTGAATATTGTATTCCTTTGAAGCGTGTGCAGTACGCACTAATTAAATGTCTTCACTTGAAGAGAGGATGGCAGTAACATTCCAACCCTGAAAATAAGTTAGAAGTTAAAATACCACTCCTTTCACTAGAACTTATCTTTAATCATAAATGCGGTCTTTCCTCCACAGTATTCCTCAGAAGTCTTCAAAACTGCCTCCTAGTACGTAAATATTTTAACCAAAAAGACAAAAAAACAAAAACACTGAAATAAGTAAAAAGCTCTTAAACTGCGGCCTTCTGCTGCCCTACTTAAAGTTATTCAGAAACTGTGAGCCTCCCGCGAGCCACTGCATGAGGCTATGAGTTTCCGTGAGGAAGTAGTGGTTTTTTCTCGAGCTCTCTGGGCCTGGATCCCGCATCTGTGCCACTTTCAGACCTGAGCATCACCCTCAAGGCACAGAAAGCTGTTTTCCCCTCAGGCTTTCCCGGCCCTCTAGCCAGCCTTGAACCCGTATGTACAGTTCCTAGGATGATCTGGCCTCCGCTTAAAAAATACTCAATTAGAACTCACTTTGATAATGAATAGCTAAGCAATCTCCTTTTAAGATGAGCTTCGAAGGTCCAAAAACTGAGGACTATTCAGAGTAAGCATTCTGTGGGGCTAACGTAGCTTGCCAAGTGACAGCCCTGAGCTACGGTCCCTTCCCTTTAATCATCACAGGAACTGATTAAAATACACCGGGAATAAATGCCTTCGTGGTGAAATGACCCAGGCACTTCCTGAACACGACTGTGAAGAGCACTGGAAAGTGCAGTCCAGAAAAAGACTCATGACTGTATCTGTGACTTATGTTGGATTTGTCAACCAGAATCTTCCAAGTTTAAGGTGGTGAGTCACACTTCCTCCCCAGCTACAGATGTAACTCCCAGGTGTCACTCACACAAGGCATCTGTCTGCAGCCACATCTTCATTTTCAGGAGTTGCGTGTGCCTTGCGTGAGGTTTCCTGCTTGAGCTTCCAGCCAGGGTCTCTCCTGGTTGATGCAACTTGTGACTAAGTGTGGCCACTAGCTCTCACACTGGCATTTTCCGAAGTTTTGGAGCCATTTATCTAGTCAGATATAGAATGCCCTATGCTGCCACCATCTTGGAAGAGAACTTGACCCACTGTCAGCTGGAACACTTCCGTCACATGAGATGTCCCGGGGGAAGTTCAAGAGTGAGACTGAAATCGAGAAGGAGAATGGATCTCTGAGGACAGGGCAGGGGGGTGATGAATACACGTGTTCTATGGGCAGCTTTGAAGTTGATCGCCGGGGAATTTGATCTCAGTTTACAGGACAGGATGGTCAGGGGCTGAATCAAAGTCAAGGCTTTTGATATTTTCTTTTGATTATGTTTTATCTGTATTTATGATCATAATGGCAACCAGTCACTCCCAAGGGCACCGTTTTAGATAAGAGGCTATTCCAGACATTCGCTGCTGAGCCACTAAAGCATCTTCTGTCACTCCTGGCCAAGGATGTCTCCTGGGCAGATGAGTCTGCAGCTGTACTCTCATGAGTAATACATCACGTAAACCATCAATTTGTTGAAACTTCCGCACCAATTATTTCCTGTATTTATAAAACTGACCCATCTTCAAGTAGATACTCTATGGTCAATGGAGTCGGAGGCCCTGGGTGTGTGTCCTAGCTCTGTCTACCTCAATGGACCAGGGAAAGAAAATATGGTGGAGTGGACAGTCACTGGGTATCAAATCAGACTCCCAGCACTAAGAACTCTAGCCCTAAATTGTGCTAATTATTTTAACTCAGATTTGTTAATTAACCTCTCAAAGCTGTGGTGCCTCATCGTCAAATGGAGATAAAGTTGTCCTTTTTTCCTGGCTCCTTGGAGGACTGATGAATACAGGTAAAACGTAGGGCATAGTGAGTTCTCAATATATGTATTTCTTATTCCATCTGTGACCTTAAGCAGGTTTAAAAAAAAAAATCTCTGAGCTTGGATTTTCCACCGTAAGATATAAGAATAATAAGATCTATCTCATAGTATTGTAGTAAAGACAAACTGATATATAGGGAAAAATGGTACTTAGGCTCTAAAAATCTGAGTTAATCGTTACGTTTTTAAACCAGCGTGCTCTTTTAGTAAAGCTCTTTTGAGATTCTTTAGAAGAAGCATAATATTTCAGAAGTGAAGTGAATTATCTTAAAATGTTTCTTGAATAAGACATAAAAATAGAAACATGAGAAAGCATATATACGATTCATATGCATGTGTCTACATGTTAGTATCAATGGTAAGTATAAAAGCAGGTGATTGCATGTGCAAAGATACTTGAGAATTTGACTGTGGATATTCTCCCATCACTGTACTTTAAGTACATCACATGAATAATAATCAACCACTGATTCCCGGAAATGGCCACATCAGTATGAACCAGTATGCAGGGCATCCTGCATAGCTATTGTATATCTTTCTCATCTTTTTTTGAACCTATTTCCTGCACTGCAAAGAAACTGACACAGAATGCTTATGAAACGAGATTTAAATGTTCAGTCCAGATGTGTTACAGCTTAACATCAGAAAGCCCCTAGATTTCACAGAACTAAATTTTAATGTTTTTCTAGTGGAAACCCCCATGGTTTGCAGGGTTCTCATAACGTACCTTGGAATCCTATTATTAAAGTCGGTCTCATACTTCTTTCTGAGCTGACTGCCATCAAAATGTTTTATCATATTTGGCACAAAATGTTGTCTCACTGAGTGATCTTAAAACACTAACTTTAAGGACAACACACTCTGTAAAGAACTCCCCTACACTAAAATTTACAAAATACACTCAAAATCAGTATGCAATCGATAAATTTGAAACCCAAAACAAGAGTGAGTTTTGATCAGGGATGTTCAATGAGGCATGCAACTCACAAGCCGTGTCCTAAAAATTGCATAAGATGATACATTATCATTCTAATCTTGAACTGAAAGAGCTAAAGCTTCTAAATCGTACTTGAAAATTAGGTAAAGGTCCTAATACACTGTTAAAAGCTACAGTCTTTATACACTGATGAAAATTTCTGAGAGGAGAGCTGCCTAGGACAGGAAAGCAAGTGATGCAGGTGATGGGGCAAGGGGTACCTTTCAGCTAAGGAAGAAAAGTTGCCAGGAAAGAGTTTTAATTCTGCACTGTGGGCTCCACACAAGTGAGAGAATCCCCAAACCAGATTCCAACTTGGGAAAAGACAGAGATGCAAAAAGGAAGCTACAAGGGGAGCCCTCAGGAGTACCCAAGGTAGGGAAAAACTTGGTCCGAATGGGAAAGATATTCTCTTTGGGGTGCTGAGAAAGCCTTCAGGGGGCACTGGGCTCACACACTAAGGGAAGTGGCACCTTGCAGTGCTGGCGACTTTGGTCACAAAGCAGGGATTTTGAGAATCAGCTGAAAACCATGGAACAAGCACAAACTCTGAAGCCAGACTTCAGTTCTATGCCAAGTTTTGACCCTTCCGGTTAGAAAATTAATCTCTTTGAAACTCAGCTGTCTAATTTGTTAAATGGGGATAATGACATCTGTCTCAAAGGATAATGTTAAAGATTACACCAAGTGATCTAAAATGTCTGAGATGATTTTACATCTGTTATCTCACTTTATTATCAGCTATCATTGTTACTTTTATGACTGGTATAAAATGACTTCTACACCAAAACTGAAGAGAAAAACATCGGCATGTGTGGCCTAGGGTAATATTTCTTTGGAATCACAGGTGTATAAAAAACAAACAAAAAACTGACACAGAGAGTTGTGCCACTGAGAGCATAGCTGAAGTCTCCTGATACCCAGCCTCTTCCAGGTCACTTTACGTCCCTGAGTTTATCCCTTTCCAGATCACAATACTGAAGGATCCACTACCTCAAATCAGTCTTGAATGCGATTTTCATTTTCAAATGCCTGTACCATGGGCAAGGTTTCTTTTATGGTCGAAATACTGCAAATATAATTGTTATTTCCTACAGTGATAAGAAGAGGAAACTGGTGTACGTTATTCTATGAATGAATTTCTAGATCTACCTGTGACACACCCAGACTTGGGAGTTACCGTTTGCCATAAGTACGCAAACAAAGCGAACAGTTCTTGCTTAACCGTGAGCAGGGTTTTAAATGATGGAACGTGTGGTCTGGAGGTTAGGACAAGTGATTGGAAATCATGCTCCCGGGAGCCACCTGCCTCTGACAGTGACGCGCTGGCTGACTTCAGACTAGTCATTTGACCGGTGTGGGCCAATTTGTTCACTTATACTACTTCTTTTAGACCTCAAATGCATCATGCCAGAGACAAAGCCCAACACTTCCACTTTAAAAACTGTGTAAATCCAGGTCACTTGATAATCAGTACATTCATTATATTATATTACATTATAAATAAGACATTGTATTATATTCATCAATAAGTGCAATAAGATCAGCATGGTAGTGCTCTAAAGGTCAAAATAGTAATCAAATGAATGTATGAATGAAGAATAAAATTTTGACATGAGTGGATTATTGTCAACATGCAATGTCATAGCAAGAAGGAGTCAGGACTAGGTAACACTTCTATCCACATAAAAATGACACAAAAACTATTGTCAGTGGATTTAAGGATGTCACCAAGCTGGGAATTTCTTTATCCAAAGACCTGCTATTCTAGGGCTCTCAAGACATCAGACAAGAAAGAATGGCGACACCTGGAGATGGGGAATGAGGTACCTCGTGAGGGCACAGCTGGCTGCTGGGGCAAGCGGCCATGCTGGAGGCCCCCGGCAGAGCTGGGCAGTCTCCCCGAGTCCAGGAGGGAACAGTGGAGGCACAGGGAGAGCAGAGCAGTTAGGGTCAGCAGGGAAAACCCAGAAAAGAACCAGCTACGCAGAGAAATGACTCTCTAGGTTGCGGAGGGTTCTGCGTCAGTTGATTATTGATAAGCGCTTGTCTGTAATGAAACTACCAGAGGCCAAGGAAGGAGGTCACTTAAAAGCACAATAGGTAACAATACTCAGACATCACACAGGGACAGAATTAGTCCCAAGAGCCAGAGTGGAAGACCTAAAAACTCAAAGGATATTCGGTAGAGTACTACAAAGGGAGCGCTACTACTTCTTGCCTCAGAAGCAGGAAAAAATTAACCTGTGACAAAACACTACTTTGCTCCCACCTAAGAAAGCCTAACCTGGGGACTTCCCTGGTGGCACAGTGGTTAAGAATCCGCCGGCCAATGCAGGGGACACGGGTTTGAGCCCTGGTCTGGGAAGATCACACATGCCGCGGAGCAACCTAGCCCATGAACCACAACCACTGAAGTCCCCGTGCCTAGAGCCCATGCTCTGCAACAAGAGAAGCCACCGCAATGAGAAGTCCTCGCACTGCACTGAAGAGTAGCCGCCGCTCGCCGCAACTAGGGAAAGCCCGCGTGCAGCAACGGAGACCCAACGCAGCCAAACTTAAATAAATTTATTAAAAAAAAAAAGGGCTTCCCTGGTGGCGCAGTGGTTGAGAGTCCACCTGCCGATGCAGGGGACACAGGTTCGTGCCCCGGTCCAGGAGGATCCCACATGCCGCGGAGCAACTAAGCCAGTGAGCCATGGCCGCTGAGCCTGCGCGTCTGGAGCCTGTGCTCCGCAACGGGAGAGGCCGCAACAGTGAGAGGCCCGCGTACCGCAAAAAAAAAAAAAAGAAAAAGAAAGCCTAATCTGGAAAAAATCAAAATGCTTTCAAGTAACTTAACCGTGTCTAAGAATATTTATAAGAATGAAAAAATATGTGGCACCCAAAAAGGTAAAATCATAACTTCTGGCATCCTATCAAAAACTACCAGGTATGCAAGAAGCCTGGAAAATACAAGCCATAATGATAAAACCCAATCAGTTGCAACTTCTCCAGAAATGATACAAATAACACAACCAATATACAAGAACATCGAAACAGTCATTATAACTGCAACCTATAAAGTTAAGAAGTTAGAAGATTGAAGATGTTAAGGAAAGATACAGAAGATATAAAGAGGCACAAATTAAAATTTTTTAATTTTTAATTTTTGATGGAAACTACAGTATCCAAAATGAAAAATGCAACTGGATGGGATAATGTCAGATTACACAATTAAGACTAAACCTCAAGGGAGAAAATAGCGTATGCGTGTGTGTGTGTGTGTGTGTGTGTGTGTGTGTGTCCCATTCATCACAATTCCTGAAAAGAAAATTATAGGCAGAGCCTCAAGATATAAAAACTTAAAATTTCATAGATCAACAGAGGAACCTTAACTGGGATGTAAAATATCCTGTCACTGAGACCAAAAATGAAAAAAACAAAAGCGGAAAAAATCACTTTAGATGGGAGATTTTGATTTTCTTTTCTAGAAGCATTAAGGGGGTGTGTGTGTGTGTGTGTGTGTGTGTGTGTGTGTGTGTGTGTTTCTTTCCCTTCAAAAGGGGAAGGAGTAGAAATGAAAGTAGAGTGAAGGGAACAAGGAGGTTTTCCCCAGTACGTGAAGGCCTGCAGGAGGAGGGCACCACCAGGCCTCCAGAGATCTGGGGGATGGAGTGAGGGCTGGGAGCGGACACCAGTAAACAGACCACCAGCAGTGTGAAGCAAGATCGGTTCTCAAGAGCCAGCTGGTCCTTGGCTCGGAGGACAGGAACAGGCAGGGCCTGCGCAGGGGGTGGGGAGGGAGTCTCTTCCTTCTCATGGTCTTAACTACATGGCTCAGCTGGGTGACAGTGGGCATGTTATTTAATCCCCCTGGGCCTCCATCTCCTTATCTAAAATGGAAGTATTGATAATTATATAGACTGCATGAATTGCTTTGAAGATTAAATGATACACTTTTCCTAATCAGACTGCTCAATAGCACCTATGTCCTCGGGAGCTGGGGCTGGGATGGGGAGGCGTATAAGTAAAAGTGAGCTGCGATAACCAGACACACAGACTTGTGTCCTGAGCGTGCGGACAGAACAGTAAGCTCAGTGCGATGCTCCGTTGACCTTCCTATAATCTTTGCTTGCCTCCTTTTTTTGCACATGTTCTAGTTAATCTTGACAAGCTGTTTTTTTTCACATTTTTAAAGAAACTGAAAGTGGTATGATAGCAGTGAGCAGAGGCTCTTTTGAAATAACATGATAGGAGAAGTGCTCTGGCCTCGCAAAGCTGTGAGGCAGCAGTGCTTCTTCCTGAGGCTCCAGACAAAGGCCAATTCAGCTGGGAATCCCAGTATGAATTTCACTAAATCTTTAAGGGTTCAGAATGCTGTTTCTGTAGAGTATAACGGGGAGTGGTAGGACACGGCTCCTGATGCAACAACTAGGAAAATACAAAAAGAAAAATACCAAAAACACCATTTTTTTCAGTAAGGACTTCTTAAAAGTTTTACTATTTAAATGTTTAGTTTCTCCCCACCCTGAGGTTTACTGAAATATAACTGACATGTAAGACTGAATTAGTCGTAGGTGTGCAACATAGTGATTCAATACATGCATATATTGCAAAATGGTCACCACAACAAGCTTAGTCAACATCCATCACCTCACACAGTTATATAATTTTTTCTTGTGATGAGAACTTTTACGGTTTACTCTCTTAGCGACTTTCAAATATACAATACAGTACTGTTAACTATAGTCACCATGCTGTACCTTACATACCAAGGACTTATTTATCTCGTGACTGGGAGTTTGTACCTTTGACCTCCTTCACCCATTTCCTCCACACCCCACCCTCCCCCCACCTCTGGCAACCACCAACCTGTCCTCCGTATCTATGAGTTGTGTTTTTTTTAGATTCCATTTATAAGTGAGATCATACAGTGTTGTCTTTCTCTGTTTGACTTATTTCATTCAGCATAATGTCTTCAAGTTTCACGCATGTTGTCGCAAACGGCAGGATCTTCTTTTTCATGGCTGAATGATATTCCATTATCTACCAATAGATAGATAACATTTTCTTCATCTAGTCATCCATCAACGGACACTTAGGTTGTTCCTGTGTCTTGGCTATTGTAAACAATGCTACTATGAACATGGGGGTGCAGATATCTTTTCAAGATAGTAATTTCAAAAACACATCATATTTTTATTTTAGCCACACCGCGAGGCTTGCAGGATCTTAGTTCCCCAACCAGGGATTGAACCTGGGCCCCCTGCAGCAGAAGTGCGGAGTCCTAACCACTGGACCGCCAGGTCATTGCCCGTCATATTTTTAAAGATAACAGATGATTATAGAAGCAAAGAGGACCAGATGAATGAAAATTCAGCAAGGGAAGAGCCCTTCATAGGTGGGCTGAGATCACCAGCCATCTTCTTTGCCACAGCCAGGCCCAGGCGGAACAGAGGGTTTTGGACCAGGCAGAGAAAACCCAGGAGTGGAGAAGATATTAGCAGTGCTTCCACGTGGGCTGACATAATGGATTAGAATGTAAAGGAGTCCCCAGCACACAGGTTTTCCACATAGGACACCTGCTTTGTGCTTTTGCTGCACAGGGGTTGGGCACCTGGTCTTGAAAAGCTGAATGACATCTCCAGCACTCCGCTGTGTGAAGCTGCCCATATGGCTTTGTGAAAAGAAGCCTACAGTGCACGACTGTTGCTGAAAGCAATGAGACAAAATGGTTTTCACTGCTTCATCTCTCTCTGGAGCATGAACTCCCTCCAGAAAGGTGGGAGCCCATAACCTTTTACCCTTCCCTCATGTCCCAATCACCCAGGGACTGATGCTCCAACTAGCAAAAGCTGGCAAGGGAAAGAAGGGCGGAGGTAATGGGAGATAAGCTGATTTTCTTCTCTTTCACTCCTGTGTGGCAAATGATAACTCAAAGATAAGTTATACTGGCAGAACTATTTGCAAGTATTACAAGAGAAGCTGAGAAAACATCATCTAACAATGCTGTATTGTGAAGGGAAAGGAGAGAATTAGGGAAAGCAGAGTATACTAATGGGATGATAATTCACAGTCAGTAACAGACCCCATTTAAAGCCGTAAAGGTTAAAGTGCATAAAGTCATAAAGATAACCACTGGAACAAAAAAACAAACCTTCAAACTAATCAGGAGGAATACAAAAACAAACTAAAACAGCAATAGCAAAAAATCACACAGACTATATATTTTAAAACGATAAGAACAGAAAGAGTAACATAACGTGGTGAGACAACCGAGTTTGGTCATTTTCTTCTCTTGTACAAGAGATCCGTAGGGGCTGCTGACCAGGCTGCCGCTGTTGCTCTGTGGCTACATCGGAGCCCCAGGCCCCTCTGTATTTCTGCTCTGCCATCCTGAGCCTCTGGCTTTCATCCTTTGAAAGCTCATGGTGGCAAGATTGCAGCTGGCAGATGACAGAAAGGGCAGGGGCAAAGGACAAAGACCTATGCCAGTTGAGTCTGGCCTCTTTCAACGTGCCTGGAACAGTAACCGGCACGTACTAAGTATTATCTGTTGAATGAATACATGTTTCATGACCCTGCTGATACTGGGTTAGGTGACACTTTACATCCGTCCCCAGAATATCCTGTGCTTAACCCTACATTGTACACAAGTTTTGAAATTTCTCATTTATATGTCTCTCTCCAGAATAAGATTTGCCCCTAGATTCCCTAATACTTACCAGAGCAACTAGTATGCACTAAGCACTCAATAAATCTTTGTTGAATAGTTGAAGAAATTAGTGTAAGCCTCAGCCCTTGACCCCTTATTCAACGAGCTTTTTTTGGTACCTCATATGTGTCAGGCATTGTTCTGGACATTTGAGCAAAACACGCTATAATCATGTAAAAAAAAAAAAGTTGGTTTAGAAGAAATTTGCGTTGCTTGTGGATTATATGACTGAAAGACTATAGATTCTATTGGAGCTTGGGAGACAGAGCCCTCAGAAACCCTCAGCTTTCAACTAACCGATGACTTGCTCTGTTCTTTCTTCTAATTTCACAAAGAAGGTGAATAAAGGTCAAGGTTTCACAGTGAAACCAGGTAGCCATAGTCCATCTGCACATTCGGAAGCCAATGAAATTAGGGAAGATAAAGAGGGGAAGGGAGGGGAGAAAAGGGAAGGAAAGAGTGTTTGGGTACAAAAATACAAGGGTTTTAGGACAAAAAAGCAAATTAGGAAAGGGGGACTGAACAGTGTTTCTGCGAAAGAATAAACAAATGTGGATAATGGCCTGCTTGCTATGTAATATTTGGTACAGGTTAATCGTTGGCTAATATCAATTACTGCCACTGGGTTGGGCTGTGGTTAAAATAGACTTTAGTTTGATGTAATCACAGGTACTTTATGTTTTCTATGAGATCACAGACACCTGTAACAGTATCCTCATCTTCCAGCAGCTCTGCAGTCAAATGCCCCTCTGGTTTTAGAGACACCCTCAGCTGCCCAGACCTTCTACCAGTGGACTGACAGAGGTTTGATTTGATACTTGGGTGTGGTTTCTTCCAGGAAACAAAACAAAACAAAACAACCTCAACATTGCAAACCTCTTTCATCGTTAGTTCTGAAGTGATATACTGTGTAAACAACTCTGCTCATAAAAAGAGAAGGGAATGGGAGACATTCTCCCTGGTATTCCTGGCATTACTCCACTGTCTTTGAAACTGTCCCAAATCAGAGAGAATTCTGTACAAAGGGGGAAAATCTCACTTTTAGATATTCTCAGAAGCGTTTCATTGTCTATGCAACGTAAGGATTCATTGAAAGATGTAAAGGATGAATTATAAATGTAACCATCTATAAGACAGTTGTTTTAAAGAAAGTGCCTTCTAGAATTGGACAGGCTCATATAATTTATGATGCATCCACCATGCTGTAAAGAGGTTTCAATTTCCTCAGGAATCAACTGCTGTCCCATGGTGAACAGTGCAGTCAGGAGAGGGACAGATCAGTTCCAGAGATCATCATGGACACCGCCAGCCCCACTGGGACATTTGAATCCTTGTCCCATTCTGACCCAGCTTCCCTGCCTTCTTGCACATGGCCACCCTCCTGCTGTAATTCAGTGTAAGCTGTACTCGTCACCTCACTTTGCCTGCATTGCCCCCTCACCCTTTCATGTGGGGAGGCAAATATACCTTGCTCAAACAAAATGTGAGAAAAGAAACCCCAGGCTAGGAGAATAGAACAAACTCCCACACAAGCCAGGCTGCTTTAATAGTTCTGTGCACTGTCTTCCGTATGTTAAGATCTCCCTGTCTCAACTGAGAGCCTGGGCAAAACAGAATCACAAGGGGAAAAAGCCAGAGAGTCACAAAGAAGACACCAAATCAAGACGAGGTAGAATTTAAAACCTCACAATGGTAAAAATAAAAAAAAAAAAAAGACAAAAATTTCTCACAGTCAAAATTACCTGATTTTCCCAAAGAAAATAACAGAAGTGTAGAGCAGTTTGTAAGTTTATGAAGCCTGATCTTCCGTATCATCTGAGACAAACGATAAAATAAGATTATGTGCTTGTTCTAACTTTGAGTTCCCACCAAATATACTGTCCTGGTTTTCTGCTTCTATAAATCCAACTGAAAACAAAACAAAATACATAGGAGAAGAAAACAGAGATAGGAAGAGACTACAAGAGGGGCTATTTACACTTTAGGAGTCGGCTACCTTTGGAATTTTTGAATATAACTTTCCCAGTTGGTGGCAGCCATGTTTCCTCAATCTGTAGGTATTCCTGTTCTAGAGCAAATTCATAATTTACAAACGTTCTGAGGCCTAGCTTAAGCTTAGCTGACCTTCAAAGGGTTAGTTTGTTCAGCATTTCCTTTTATTACCCGAGGTACTCTCAGGATACTTCAAGTGTCTTCCTGTTTGCCTGAGCTATTGAATAGTCAAAATGGGGTTCCTGACACTTGCAATCATGAAAATCCCATCTTAACAACAGACTCCACAACAGAAGCTTTCCACCACCCCTAATTCAAACGGAAATAACTTAGTGCTTTCCAGCCTCATCATGGGTTGGCTTAGAAACCGGAGATGGATAAGGTCTGAAATTGGGAATGATCAGTATTTCCAGCTATGAGTATCTCTAAAAAGCAGATGGCGAGAAAATTAGATTGGGGTTGGCAGAAATAGTCTGTGATATTTCCACATCATTAACATCTGAACATTTGTACATTTGTCTAATATATTAGTTTGCAAAAATACACTACCTAAAAGCAATGGAGGCCCATGACAAATAAATATTGATAGAGAAAGGAACAGTGTGGAAGACTGGCCCAGTGAATGCCAGGAGCCCTGCCTTTGGAGCAGGGCCAAATTCACTGTGTTTTAAGAAGAACTCTAGGCAAAGAGCTCTAACCTGGAAATAAAAGTGGAAAACATATTACCTATAACAAATTCCAACTAAATCCTAATTTTTCTGTGTCTAATCTTGATCATTGTAGAATCTCAAAGGGAGAAAAATCTCCCTATGCCACTGTCATAGCAACAAGCTGCTTAAGGATCCCCTTTGACTTCTACACAGAGGAAACTGGCAAAAAGTGAGCTGATACAATCAACCTCACAAATCAGGCCAAAATTAGAGCTTGGTATTGAACCCACAGCCCTTTGAAATGCAGCAAGATTAGCACTTCACTAGGATTTAACGGGCACAAAAGCTTTCGGTTAATTTTTTTTTAAAAAAAGGAAAAATGGGATAATGAATCAAGCTTACTTGAAAAGTACAGGCACAGGAAACTGTGGAGGACCACAGACCACTTGACCCACAAAAGTAGTAGAATCATGCTAGAGTGGTCACCACTGACTTAAAGCTATTCACCTAAGAAGGAAGATTATGACTTATTTTGAGTGTATGACATTTATGATGAAATAAATGTCCAGTGGGTCTGACCTCCATACATGGTAAAAAAAAAATGTAAATAAACACAAAAGCAAAACATTAGAAAAGACATGGAAAAAATGCAGTTAGGATAGTCACAAGAAATGAGTGACATGGCTTTGGAAAGGACAGAACATGTCAGGCAAGATAGATTCTTTTAGGAAAATCACGTAGTTAATGGAGAAAAACAAAGGATATAAATCACTATTTTAACCATTTTAATGTGTAGTAAAGGCAAAGGCAAATCACTGGAATCATATTAGAAATTTGAAAAACTTCCTTTACAAATGGCCTCTCCAGGCTGACTTTGAGCATCTTCGCTTTTGCATTTATGTCCTGTGTCATGTAACAGAACGTTCCAGTCCAACCGCAAATAATGTATCGACGTTCTTACAGCACAGTTTCCATTTATCTGAACTTGTGAATAAGACACTTGCTTTAGTACTTGCCCAATTTTACTGGCAAAGCTTAATCAAACAGAGTCTGACAATGACTACTCTCCCTTGTTGAAATGATTATAAATCGTGGGGTGAAAATAAATGAAAATGAATCCAATATGCAGGAAGTATATCAGAGATAACATTCATCAAGAATAACTGGAAAGATGGGCCTATTAATGAGAATGTTATTGGTAAGATAAGATCTAGGGTGAGTGAAGTTTACAGAATCACATGAGCCCAGTTCACTGAAGGTCCCACATTCAATTTTCTTATAACCTCTTAAATTATAGAAAGGAGGTGTTCGGTGTTTACTATAAGTAGATTAGAACAGGGTGAGAAAAAGAAACTAGATTCTTATCTTGCTCAGTTTGCAATTACTGAAGATCACTGAATTTCCCCAAGTTGCAAAGATCTTCTCTTACTAAAACCTATCAGTTGATTTCTTCATTTAGAAAATAAAATTGGAAACAAGTCTAAAATGTTTAATCCTTTTATTCACAAATGATATAACGTAGGTATCAATGTCCCCACCAACGTTTTACCTGGATACAGAGAAAAATCCTTCCAAATTCACATTTGTTGAAGCTTTTCAAATAAACTCTATGAAATGTAGCTGTAACACTGTCAGTAGCCCTACCCACAAGCCTGGAGAGTGAAGGAGCCAAAACAGACCCAGGTAGTGACCCTTTGTCTTACTTCCTTAACCAGTGAGAGATTATGCCAATTCAGCAAAGTCTTTCAGAGCCTCTTTTAAACTCTGCAAAGCTTTGCATCTTCAGATCCATTCTTCCGTGGTCTTCATGCATGTAAGAGGTGTCTACTTGCTGGAGACCAGTTTCTCCACTGCAGTTTTTTGTACTCTCCAAGAGGTGTTGATCTTGAATGCAGAAACAGGCAGAATAGTTCATGTTGATTTTGTAGTAAATGGCAACAGCGCTTTTTTAAATTTACTTGAAGTGTAATTGATTCACAATATTGTGCTAATTTCAGGTGTACAGCAAAGAGTTTCGGTTATGTATGTGTGTGTATATGCATACATATACACACACATATATTCTTTTATTTCCATTCTTTTCATTATAGACTATTACAAGATATTGAATATAGTTCTCTGTGCTCTACAGTAAATCCTTGTTGTTTATCTATTTTATACATGATAGTGGGTATCTGTTAATCCTATACTCTTAATTTATCCCTCCACCCCCTTTCCCCTTTGGTAACCATAAGTTAGTTTTCTATGTCTGTGAGTCTGTTTCTGTTCTGTAAATAAGTTCATTTGTACTATTTTTAGATCCCACATGTGATATATTTAATATGGTATTTGTCTTTCTCTGTCTGACTTAATTCATTTAATATGATAATCTCTAGGTCCAATATACTTCATTTAGTATGATAATCTCTAGGTCCAATAATGTTGCTGCAAATGGTAATATTTCGCTTTTTATGGATGAGTGATATTCCATTGTATATATGTGCCACATCTTCTTTATCCATTCATCGGTCAATGGACACTTAGGTTGCTTCCATGTCTTGGCTATTGTAAATAGTGCTGCTATGAACATTGGGGTGCATGTGTCTTTTTGAATGGAGTTTCTGTCATTTCTGGATATATGCCCAGGAGCGGGATTGCTGGATCATGCGGTTAACTCTATTTTTAGTTTTTTGAGGAACCTCCATACTGTTCTCCATAGTGGCCGCACCAATTTACATTCCCACCAACAGTGCAAGAGGGTTCCCTTTTCTCCACACCCTCTCCAGCATTTATTGTTTATAGACTTTTTAATGATGGCCATTCTGATTGGTGTGAGGTAATGCCTCATTGTAGTTTTGATTTGCATTTCTCTAATGATTAGTGATATTGAGCATCTTTTCACACTCCTGTTGGCCATGTGTATGTCTTCTTTGGAAAAATATCTAGTTAAGTCTTCTGCCCATTTTTTGATTGAGTTGTTTGGGTTTTTTGATATTGAATTGATGAGCTGTTTGTATATATTTTTTGAAATTAATTAATTGATTTATTATTATTTTTTGACTGTGTTGGGTCTTCGTTGCTGCACGTGGGCTTTCTCTAGTTGCGGTGAGCGGGGGCTACTCTTCGTTGCGGTGCGCAGGCTTCTCATTGCGGTGGCTTCTCTTGTTGCGGAGCATGGGCTCTAGGCGCGTGGGCTTCAGTAGTTGTGGCACATGGGCTCAGTAGTTGTGGCTCACGGGCTCTAGAGCACAGGCTTGGTAGTTGTGGCATGTGCGATTAGTTGCTGTGGCATGTGGCATCTTCCCAGACCAGGGCTCAAACCCATGTCCCCTGCATTAGCAGGTGGTTTCTTAACCACTGTGCCACCAAGGAAGTTCCTATATTTTTGAAATTAAGCCTTTGTCAGTTGCATGATTTGCAAATATTTTCTCCCAGTTCATAGGCTGTCTTTTCATGTTGTTTATGGTTTCCTTTGCTGTGCAAAAGCTTATAAGTTTGATGAGGTCTCAATTGTTTATTTTTGCTTTCATTTCTTTTGCCTTGGGAGACTGACCTTAGAAAGTATTGCTATGATTTATGTCAGAGAGTTTTTTGCCTATGTTCTCTTCTAGGAGTTTCATGGTGTCCTGTCTTATATTTAAGTCTTTAAGCCTTTTTGAGTTTATTTTTGTGTAGGGTGTGAGGGTGTGTTCTAACTTCATTGATTTACATGCGCTGTATAGCTTTCCCAGCACCGCTTGCCAAAGACACCGTCTTTTCTCCATTATATAGTCTTGCCTCCTTTATAGAAGACTGACTGACCTAGGTATGTGGGTTTATTTCTGGGCTCTCTATTAACAACACTTTCCTTCTGTCCCACACTTTCAGAGCTATTCCCTCCTCAGTTCATTCCCCTCTGATGGCACTTTTCACCCTGATGACTTGCTTAAGTATCTCTCTGCCCAACTATACTGTGACCCTCTCTGGACATTCATTCATCTTTCTATTTGCAGTACTTAGGTCTGATACATTGTAGGACCACAATTAAAGTTTGTTAAGTCAAGATATTTTGTTTCAATGGATCAAAATTTCTGTTCATGTCACCGAGTCTTACCACATATATTTCTACTTTTAAAATACAATCTCATACTTTTCCCCATAATTCCTAACGTCCACAATAAAATGTCAGCAATATTATAAAGGCCCAACATCAGTTTAATCAATATCAAGACTGAAAAAGTCATTCAGCAAAGAATTCCCCACAAGGATTCAGGCAGTTGGAGTGAGTGGAAACTAAATGTAAAATCAACTCAGCAAAGATTAAAATTTACCCCCATTGAAGTTGATAGCCATAATCTGAAATGTTTTATTAAACCAATCTTCTAGACATTTTAAATTGTAACACTGGAATTTTTAATGCAGGGAAACTCTTCTTATGACACTATAATCGTAGATATATATCATTATACATCTGTCAAAACCCAAAGAATGTACAACACCAAAAGTGAACTTCAATGTAAACGAAGTACTCTGGGTAATAATGACATGTCAATGTAGGTCCATCACTGATTGTGTAACAAATATACCACACTGATGCGAGATGCGGATGGTAGGGAAGGCTGTGGAGGTGGAGGGAGTATGTGGGAACTCTGCACTTTCAGCTCCATTTTGCTGTAGAGCTCTAAAAATAAAGTACTAATATTTTAAAAAAGAACATGACCATATGAAGTATTCCTTTCCTTAGCACTGCAATCTGGTTACTTAAACACAGTTTCACAGGGCTTCCCTGGTGGCGCAGTGGTTAAGAATCCACCTGCCAATGCAGGGGACACAGGTTCGAGCCCTGGTCCGGGAAGATCCCACATGCCGCGGAGCAACTAAGTCCTGTGCGCCACAACTACTGAGCCTGCGCTCTAGAGCCCATGAGCCACGTCTACTGAGCCCACGTGCCGCAACTACTGAGCCCACGTGCCACAACTACTGAAGCCCACTCACCCAGAGCCCATGCTCCTCAACAAGAGAAGCCACCGCAATGAGAAGCCCACGCACCGCAATAGAGAGTAGCCCCACTCACCGCAACTAGAGTAAGACCACACGCAGCAACGAAGACCCAACGCAGCCAAAAATAAATAAAAATAAAATAAATTTATTTAAAAAAAACACACAATTTCACAGAAGAAATGTACAAACCAGATTATGCTTGTAAGAGCCACTATTTATTCTATTGGCTTTTGTCAAGTCCTCTACAATTTCAACCAAAGCCATTGCTTCAGTAAAGATACTATTTGATCACTTGTCTTTTCTTAATGATTTTCACAAAAAGGAACCAGACAGTGACACTCCGTGTGATTGACAGGAAACTTCAGTGCCCTGCCATGGACTCATCAACCTTACTGCTACAGCTTCTCCAGATTTGCCCAGCTCTGGTACATACAGGCTTTGCAGGTGCTTCCAAGCAGCCCTTGAAACAGCAGCTACATTATTGTGCCACTGTGAATTTCAGATGGACCCCCTCTACCAGGAGCTTAATTCTCCATTTGGGCTTTGAAGCACACAATCGTAATTGCTTGCAAATGCTTGGGCTTGAAAGTCTATATTGAGGTAGCAAAAGGTTGGAGGTTTAAGGAATTATTAATATGTAAGAGGCAAATATTTATTTCATTGTCAGACCACAGCTTCCTAACGTGGTGTCAAGAGAACATTATTTCTGCCAACTATTTTCCCTACTTACTGAGAGTTCAGTTCTCAGAAATGTTAAGACACTGCTGCACATTCCACCCTCCTTTTAGAGACTGACAAACATGCACTAACATAGTCAAGGTTCTCAGAAGATCGGCATTGATCAATTATTCAACTTTAACCCAACATTTCCCAAACTTATGTGGCCCCAGAGCCTTTGCTGCTGCTGGTGTCATAGTCCTTATCATGCTTATTAACATCCAAAGGAACTACTGTTGCTGAAACATGCTTTGGAAATTATCAGTATATCTGGATAGTAATAATAGTGGCCTTTACAAATAAACTTTAAATCATTTTTCCCTAACATAACTTACCCACAGTTATCCAGAGGAATGAGAGGTTACTAAATAAATAAACATGAGCAATGCTGAAGATTTTAACTGAAAAGTAAGTATGGACTGAACCACAAGAAACACACGAACAAAAGCCTTTATTCATCCGTCTCTGAACCCCATCATTTTTGTCTGGGTAACTTCCAAAGTGGCCAACTTATCTCACTAGTTCTCTTTCTAAATGTATCACATTATCTTTCGAACATCAACTGACACTTACTACATACAGCATAATATTTGGGCATGCCTGTGTAGTAAGTACATGCCTGTGTAGTAAGTATAAATGTGATTCCTTCAAATACTTTTTATCCTGAAGATGGAACTAAGACAGGAAAATTCCCTTTTGTTAGGTTTACCTAATACCTTCAGAAGCTTCTCTGAGTAAAATTTGTTTTGTCTTTTCAGGGGTAAAAACTAACGGAGGTTTAAATTAAACTGGACACTCTATAAATAAACCACATTCTATATACAAACTCTGTACGAGCTTATATTGCACTAGCCCCTCTACCCTGATCAGTGATTAGTCATCTATTTCCTTGGGTTTTTATTTTAATTCTTAATTTTAATTAAAGCTAGACTATATCCCTTCAGAGATACTACCGAAATTTGGAAGATCATCACCTAAGAAGTACACTACTGGCCTGGCCAAATATATTCTTATTTTTACCATGAGTAGTTTTTCTCCTGATACTGTGTAATTATTTTGTATCAGTGTATTTACACATTATGTCATATTTTTGTGTTAACTATACTTTTATGTGTTTATAGTTTTGTTTTTAATTTTACTTTATTCCTTTCCTAAGCAGTAATATACAAAAAAAACCAATTTGATACATTAGTTATATTTCTAATAAATATTAAAACTCATGCACCCCTTAAAATCATCTTGTATATCACCAGTAGAGTGTTTAGCACACACCCTGGAAAACAGTAACATGAAAATTTCTTGCCATGGAAATAAGGGATGAGGTTTGGAGTAGGGAAAAGTTAAGATAACTTCTCATGACTCTCCTTCCTACCAGATGTGTGCACTGCACGAATGAAAAAAAAAAGTATTTGTTTATTTTACATTGCTTTCTGAAAGAAAAATAAAACCCTTTTTAAAATACTGTAATCAAATGAATTTTATAGTCAAGGACTATGCAAAGTCCTGAGGGGACCCATCTCTAGTCTGTGTGATACAATAAACCCACCAAATGAAACATTTCATTGAAATATGCAGTTTTTATGAAGAAACAAGCACCCCCTAGAACCAAAGACTGATCCTGCTGAGGCTTTAGACATGTGGTATATGTGTGTGCACCTCTGTAGGTCTAATTTTCTTTCTTTCTATATAATCAAGTGACCTAGTCTCATTGGGTTAAGTTTCAACCACAAAACATCACTGTGTGCTTTTTGTTTTTTTCAAGATACACGTCACAACACACCAAGAAAGGGGGAACTTCCAGTGTCTGTGGTAACATCACTTGATAAACAGACTCGTTTGAACAGCAAGGGCCTGTTAGCCGTCACTATATAAAGCAGCAGAGGCGTGGATTAGCAGATACTTGCCTGCTGAGGACCATGTGAGCAGCGGCCATCTCCACGCCAAGGAGAGACAAAATGCCAGGCGTGTTCCTCTCTGCTAATCCAAAGGAACTGAAAGGAACTGATCATTCGCTTCTAGACGACAAGACGCAGAAAAGGAGGCCAAAGACTTTGTAAGTTCATTAACTGTGCGAATTTTGACTTAGATGATCCTTAATGGCAGAACAATTGAAAATGAATGAATGGAAGAAAATACGAGCCTTTAGTTTACCTAGATCAGGGCAATGACCTGCTGTGAGTTACAAGTATATTCAGTTGTATTTAAAAATGAATCATGACAGGGCATTAAATGAGGTGGGAATTTTTCTAGACTTCGGCTCATAAAAATTGGCTCACTCTTGATATAGCAATATGTTGTATCAGCTATTTTTATTATGGCCTTATTCCTTGGAGAAGTTTGCTTCATGCTCTTTTCTTTTTACAAATAAAATGTATTCTTCTGAAGAAATATGAATATTTACTTTTGTGTCTTTTGTAGTGGAATGGATGTGAAAGCATACCTGAGATCTATGATCCCACACCTGGAATCTGGAATGAAACCTTCCAAGTCCAAGGACCTGTATGTACACTAATACACGGAACTATCACTATATAAGCGGCCTGTGCCTTAGCTCTGTATTCTAGCAAGGCGGTAATACTACACATACTGGACTTCGTTTTTTTTAAGTAACAAGACTAATAAGATTAAGCTGCATTAGTACCAATGTAATTTAAATACAGATGTGCATGCATATATTTGCTACTTATTATACTGTTGGAGTACATTTGGATTTTTTCACATTTTACTGGCAGATATTTTCATAACGATAGTAATTCTAAGCAAATTTTTGTTTTCTTATAGATAAATTTTAATAAAATTTATTAGAAGTAGAGTCTCAGTTTGTGAAGTTATCAAAATGCAGCAGCCATTCTGATTTCATTTGCGCTTACACACACAAAAATACTAATTTACGTAAATGTCGTCCCCTGTAGACTCTCTGCTGATGAAGTGAAGCAGTGGTCTGAATCTCTGGAAAAACTTCTTGCCAACCAGAGTAAGTATAGATGAACTACTGAATGTTTCTGGGTTTATCTCAGTATGCTAAGAGATTGAATGGCTTCATTAAAATATAGTATTCTGGATGGGAGGGTGTGTGAAAAGTTGTACTCTAGCTGTTCTGTAGCACTGACAGCTTCAGCGTATTATGCCTCATCGTGGCATAATGTTGACTCGGCACTCAGTTCTGCTACTGTCCTTTAGAAAAATTTGCCAAGGCAACTAGCTGTTTCCATGGATCATTATAGGAGCAAAATTTTAAATTATGCTGGGGTTCTGAAGTTTAAAGTTTTAAAAAGTAAACCAAACATCTCAACATGTGAACTGCTATTCTGAAAGCTACCTAAAGGATGTATTTTTGTACCACTGGATGTAAGGGGTAGGATTCACTCAGTCAATTAATAACTTTTTCCATTCATACATGCGTTGTCACTCATTCAGCCCAGGCATTTATGTGCAGGCATTTTAGAAGCACCAAGGACTCAAGAGTAAAGAAACAGTGCCTTGCTGCCTTGAAGGCAGTTGAGACACACAGCATAAAACTGCATTATATATAACATGGCACGTTATAACAGATATGATAAAAAGACTTTTTAAACACAGAGTCTCACGGGGACTTTCTGATGAGAGAAGGGAAATGAGATCAGCTTGTCTTAGCCCTCATCATGGGCATTGGGATCCTGTTGGGATTAGGACCTCGCTCAAGGGCATAGATGGGCAGCTTATCCCTATCCGGGGTGAGCTGATCCCCTTCTCCCTCCGCCGCAACATCCTACAGAGCCTCACGTGGGGATCAAGTAGTTCAACCTGGTTCATCTGCTTGTTATCTGACTTAGGTTATGATTCAGCCAAACAAGGCTATAGAGATGGCCCATTGAAAAGCCTGAATAACACTAGTAAATCCAAGCAGTATAGTGCACATAGGTAATATACAGGCCTCATGTCTTTTGACTTATATGAGTTGGACAGAGAAATTATATTTGCTAATGATTAACATGATGTTCATGCCTCCTGTCAATATTTGATTCCCTAAAATACTCTGCACTCTGGCTGAGCTGGTAGTGTAAGAAAAGAGATTGCTCTGTAACCTGCAGAGCAGAATTGTAATGTAATAGCAGATGGAAGTGAAGCAGTCTCTCAGCCACCACTAAGCAGCTGTGTACCTGTGACAAGCGTGTCTGACCCCAGACAGACTATAAACGAAGGGGTCCCTAAGGCCTTCCCACCTCTACAAACGGTGACACAGCCATTTCAGCAGCATCCACCTCTTCCCTTTGTACACAGAGAATATGCCACCGTACTTTTCTTGTAAGTTTCTTCCAGTTATTCATTTATTGGCTGTGATAAATTAATTTATCTCACCCCTCACCCTTTCTTTTTAGCTGGTCAAGACGTCTTTGGGAATTTCCTAAAGTCTGAGTTCAGTGAGGAGAATATTGAATTCTGGCTGGCTTGTGAAGACTATAAAAAAACAGAGTCTGATCTTTTGCATTGCAAAGCGGAGAAAATCTATAAAGCATTTGTGCAGTCAGATGCCGCCAAACAAGTGAGTATTTAGTTCATTACCATCGGTTTATATGTAAAGAAACTTAGATATAGAATAAGATTCAACATACTAGCAAGATGAAATCCTTTTTGAGTATTATGATTTTCACTGCTATATATTTAAGTGTATTCATATAGTTCAGTGCAATGATAATCTAATTTTCTACACTTGTGAAAAGATTGGATGAAAGGTTGATTTTGTAAAACAAGCTAATGTGATGGGGTGGGGTAAGGAGTACTGGTGATACCGACCAGAACTGCATGTCAGGGGGTCCTTAATGAGCTAGCTCGTTTTGGATTAGGATAAAGTAGAGATTAGTGCAATACATGGATTGCAGCAGCAGAAATATTTCCAGTTAGTAGTAATGCCCACTTCCAGTTAAATATTCCTAGTTCAAGCAGCAAACATCTGCATGAAGTGTCCTCTCCTCCTGTAAACCTTAAATGTGCACATCACTTTTCTCGATGCACATATCACCTTATACAGATATTTAAAAAATAATGTCTGCCTCTTTTGCACCTCCCAAAGATATTATGAGCTAACTTGGAGCAAAGATATTTCTGCTTTTTTTGTGCTACTTCTTTTTAACTCTTCCACACCTAGGATAAGGTATGCTTAGAATAGGCATTCAAGAGATATTTGAGCTGATTTAAATGAGGTTTTAAAGCCACTGTCTTGAGGTGCTTCAAAAACAACAGTGACATCATAAAATATGCAATAAATTGGAAGTGCATATGAACTGATGAGGATTTCTTTTTAGATCAATATTGACTTTCACACTCGAGAATCTACAGCCAAGAAGATTAAAGCACCAACACCCACGTGTTTCGATGAAGCCCAAAGAACCATATATACTCTTATGGAAAAGGACTCCTATCCCAGGTTCCTCAAATCAAATATATACTTAAATCTTCTGAATGACCTTCAGGCTAATAGTCTAAAGTGACTAGTGCCGGCTGGAGGGAATTAAAGATGATATCAAGTACAGAAGGAATGTACCAGGATGGCTCCCTGGGGGAACACCTTGGCCTTTTTGGATGACTCACAGATCCAGGGGAAGAACCCATGACTCAGGACAGATTAACATGGAAGTTATCCAGGCTCAGGGCTGAAGAAGCGTGAGAAGAAAATTTAGCGATGGTAGAAGGAAGGAGATACTGTGGTACTGTCATAAAATACAGTGGACCTACGTATTAGAACATCCCTCAGAACTGAGAAGGCCGGGTAATGCTTGCTACGCAGAAACTGTGAATAAGGGTTTTGAAACTGGTGAAAACATGCTATAAGCTTCAAGGTCAAGTGACATTTATGCTGCATATTGTTATACAGAGATTGTATTGAGCTGCTGAAATCTCTTTTACTTGGATGACTATTTGAGAAGTATGTGTTTCAAAATCACCATTTCTGTTATTGACACAAAGTTTTTCAGTGTTGGTTGGTTTGTTGGAGTGTTTGGGGATTGAAAGAGATGAAGAGGAGAACAATGTATTTAACTTAAGCTATTGCCTTAAAGTTGGGAAGTCAGAATATATTTGTAAATTAAATTATCACAGTGTCAATAATAAATGTGAGTTTTGTCTTAAAAACATAGAAGCAATTTCTGTTTACATTTCCTTGCCATCTTTAAAAACTGGCATTTATTTTTCAGATTTAACAAAAATTTAAGCAAGGGTCTTCTACGTTCTATCACCTCTTCAACATCTAAAACTATCATCCAGTTAATCTTATATTTTGTGTATTACGTGTATGTATTGGACAGAATTCATTAGTTTTCTCTCTGCTATCATGATGTATAAAGATCAAACAAATATAATATGCTCTCATATAGTCAAGCTTCAAACTGATGAGAAATTGAAGAAGTCTTTTAAAGAGGGATAGAAATTTTATTTCAAGAAGTCATCTAATTAACAACTAATAATTTATTGTGATTTGAAGTTTATAAAAGCCAGGTGTATTTTCTCATTTAATGTTCATAGCAATCACTACTTCCCAAATTTAGCTATCAAAACTACCTAGAATGTTAAAAAACAAAACACCAATTTTGGGGCCCTATCCCAGACTGACTGAATCAGAATCCCCAAGGGATAAAGTATGAGAATCTATATTTTAAGAGTAAATTCCAGGCGATTCTGAAGATGCCCTTGTTATGCAGGGTTGGGAATCCTGGGGTTAAGAGACAGTCCCACTGCCAGGGATTTACACGTAAATTTTCTCACCACACAATCTGTGTTCCCTCTACTGTGCAACACTGCCCCCCAATGACCAGAAGACATTTCCTAAATCCTCAAGCCTTCAGCAGTCCTAGGCATTACCTAAGCAGGAACACAAGACTGCTCTGGAGGATCGTCTACAAAAGGACAATCAGGACGACGCACATTCCAGCATAGCCCATAGAGCTGTATCTTCCCGTGCTCCCGTGTCCCATATATAATTGAATAATCAGCCACCGCAGTGTAATACTCTGGATATTCTCAGTACAGGCTTGCCTATCATCAGGCACACAGCAATGACATGGGGCAATACGTAGAGAGGTTTAAAAAGTACTATTCTTGAATTGCCATGGGACAAAGTCCAAACTGTCTCTACCATAAGCTTAATTCTATGATTTAGCAGGTCAAAATACTGTATGAGGCTTAGGAAGGGAATCCAGTTTAATCACCATCATCATTCTCATCATTCTCTCCCTTACGCATGCCATCACCAAATTCCCTCAATCCTCCTTCTACAATTAATGTGTGCAGTTGGTATGTCACTTGCTCTTTTTCTGCCCCCCCTCCCCGCGCTAGCGTAGTCTCTCATTGATTGCTCATTCATGCAACTTGTTTTCTTTCTTTCCAGCCTCTTCTCTTCAATCCATCTTCAATCCATCCTCTAAATAGCCACAAACATCACCTTCTGAGACACAGATTTGGCCCTGCCATTTCCTGTGACATAAAACATGAAGTTCAAATTTCCTTTCTGGAATTCAAAACACTCCCAGTGAGACCTTCAGGGTATAATTCGTCTTACTCCCCTCTCGGCATCCTTCCGACCTTGACATCACTCTGGATCAACTGTCTTTTCTTGAAGGAGTCCTGGTCTTCACTACCCTTTGGTTAATCTACTATCTCTCTAAAATGCCTCTTCCTACCTCCTTCCAGTTTTCAAAGTCCAACCAATTCCTCAAGGCCCAGGTAGAATTACTCTTCTATAAAAGCTTTCTAACACCTTACACCGCTATGTGGTTACTTTCAATAAAAACCGGAGGGGAACCAAGTCCATATAAACACAAGACACTCTGCTCCTATTTCTAGCACCACTGTCACATTAAATAGTCTAGGCCCTTCAAACTCAGAGGCAGTAGAAGTGCAACTGTCCAACACACATACTGGTCATAAAATGAATGCTTCTGGTTTTTGTCTTGATAAGATGCCATGTTAAAAAGCCATGCAGGGGCTTCCCTGGTGGCGCAGTGATTAAGAACCCACCTGCTGACACAGGCTCAAGCCCTGATCCAGGAAGATCCCACATGCCGGGGAGCAATTAAGCCTGTGCGCCACAACTACTGAGCCTGTGCTCTAGAGCCTGTGAGCCACAACTACTGAGCCCATGTGCCACAACTACTGAAGCCCACGTGCCTAGAGCCTGTGCTGCTTAACAAGAGAAGCCACCACAATGAGAAGCCCGTGCACCGCAATGAAGAGTAGCCGCCACCTGTCCCAACTAGAGAAAGCCTGCACGCAGCAACAAAGACCCAACGCAGCCAATAAATAAATAAATAAATAAAACCTATTTAAAAAAAAGGCATCCAAGTTTTGGACAGATGGTCAAAACAAACATCTAAGACATCTCTTCATTTTCAAAATGAAAAAAAAATTGTCACCATGGCTGCATAGATTCAAGATATTGCAAAAAACTTGAAGAGATAAATTTCGTTTCATTGGCATTGTTTACTATGGTGTGGATGTTTTATTAGATCATTTACAGAAATATGAATAGCTCTACTGTTTAGAGAAATCTGGTCCAACTGCTCCATCTAAGATCCTCAACTCATATGCTATGTTCTATTGTGATACTAAAGCAGTGGCAATCAACAATATGTATAATTTAAAACTAATTCATTTAAAAAGTAAAAATAAATTTACTTTGCTCAGATGTATTTTATACTATTTCTAATATGATATATATATTGTAGAAAAGTAGGAATCCGTGAAGGTAGAAATTAGACCTCCTGATGTCTAATAAAAAGTACATATTTACACATTTAGCTCATGTGGGATAAACTAAATTTCAAGTTTCTTTCATTCTGTGTGCAAACACAGGCTGTTTTATATTAGGAGGAATCTTTGATGATTTATTACTGAGAAAAGAAATTCTGAAATACGTGAAGGGAAAATAGAGTAAATGGTGATTTAAACTACCATAGATATAAATAATTGCTATTATACACAGAATTGTAGAATTTTGTCAAGACTGCATAAAACCCTATCTATAGAACCAAAAAAATACTCATCAACTGCAGAAATACCACCATCTGTTTTGTTGAGACCAGTATCTTAAAAGTGTTACTGACCAAACTTGGATCCGCGTGCCCAATGCACAACAAAGCCAATCTAATGACACCAGCTTGTGGTGAAGGAAAGTACAGTGTTTACTGCAAGGCACCCAACATGGGGCCAAACAAGGAGAACAGGAAGCTGAGGCTCAAAAGACCCAAACTGCCCAGTGGCTTTCAGGGAAGGGTTTTTAAAGTCAGTGTTAGGAGTGAGGATTGTAGGGTATCTGATCCGCTCATGGACATTCTTCTGATTGGTTGATGGTGAGGTAATTGGGAGTTAACATCACCAACCTTCTGGTTCCAACCAGTCTTGGGTCTATATGCTTGTGGTCAGCAGGCATGTAACTTCTTCTACCTGGTGGGGGTGTCAGTATCTGCAAAACGACTGAAGGATATGGCTCAGGGTATTATCTATAGCCCTTGAGGAGGAACTAAAGGTCCTTGACTCTTTAGTTTACAGCCAAACTACTATTATTTTATCTTGCTTGACTGTTTTCCTTTGTTTCTGTATTTTCTCACTTCTCTGATTAAATTTGCTCTTTGGAACAAAGGGAAGGCCTAGGAGGCTAAAGCTTTTCTACAAACAAGAGGCTGAGGACATTGGGGAGAAGCGGGGGTCTGCCTTGGGAAGGCCCTGCAAGGTCCTGCTCAGTTTGAAAAGCTAAAAATGTATCATTCTAATGGCAAAATTTTGTGTCTTACTCTGTGCCTAACCTAAATGAAACTTTTCTACAAGTAAGTCCATGGCAAAATATAGAACTTTCTATGGATGTTTCTATATAAATATTTGACTGGGTATTTACCTCCTGGTGGCTCCTTTCACTTGAATTTGTAAACAGACCAAAGGGAAATGAAAGGGAAGGAGGGAGCGAGGGAGGAAGGCAGAGAGAGAGAGAGAGAGAGAGAGAAGGGAAACAAACTGAGTGTCTTAAATGTTTGTATTACCTTATGTCTCATTTGAAAACCTGAGTGCCCCCAAATGTCATACTTATATTTTATCTTCTCAAATTGAAATTTTAAGCCAAAAGGGATTGTGCTATAGTTTAGAATTGTCTACGTTACTTTGAAACTCCCATAATTGATGGAAGATTAGGCTAGGAATTCGAATCCAAACCCAAAAGAACCAAATTTATTAAATCCATGGGGACCTTGCCTCGACTTGGAATGTTGCCATTTGGGGAAGATCTATGGCAGTAGGCTTGATGATTGAAAGAGAAGTCAAGCTCCTGGGATTAGGGAGCTGATTAGTTAAGAAACGGTGCACTGTAAGCACGTTTTAGATTTAGAAAACTGCGTTGGCCATGTCAATCACAATTCAGAATTAAATGTTCTCATCGTCCTTCCTCTCTCTCCTGTCCAACTCCAAGCAGAGTCAGAGGTCTAGGATCCATGTGGCTGAGTATGTACAAAAATTCCAAAGAGTTTAGGGACATTCCAAATAGACGCTCTCATGTCACTCAAGAGAAACACCAACTTCCCACTTCTCAAGTGAAAAATGCAAGCCTTCTAAAAAGTTCTTTAACTGCAAGCTTTCTTAGCAAAAAAATAGTTACTTAAATAATAATGCATTATAATAGACACTAGATTTGTTCATCCAGGAAGAATATTTGCTTTTGTTCTATATTTAATGTGCACTTTTACTTATTATAATATTAGCTGGATGATTTCTCCATCTTTTCCACAGGAAAGGGATAATTGGCGTGGATCTTGAAGAATAAATAAACCCCAACCAGGGAAGAAAGAGGGTGAGAACATTTCAGGAAACAGTCTGTGAAAAAGTCAGGAAATCAGGAAAAAAATACTCTGTGTTCAGCAATGGTGATTTATTTAGTGTGGAAGCGAGAGGGTTGGAGGGAAAGCTCAAAAGGTAGTTTAGGGCAGATTCTGAGAAGAGACAAAGTCCATTCCAAAGAGCGTGAGTTTCATCTTTTATATCACAGGTCACTGAAGTTTCAAGCAAATGAGCAAAAGACATAACTGCTTGTGCTGATACACAAGTTACTTGTTGAGTCTACACCAGGACTCTCTGAGATAAGCACTCTTAACCTCATTTTATTGATCAACAAATGTCCAACCAAAAAGGTGAAAAAAGTTATCTAAGGACACAGAACCAGGAAGTAGCAGACCCAGGGTTTGAGACCAGGTATGTATGTTTCCAAGGACTTTGCCTTATCTCATGCTTCTTCCTGAAAGTGACATGATTACTTTGTGTTGTAGAAAGCTATTTCTGGATTTTGTGTGGAAGACAGTTACAAAGGAAGGCATAACTGAGGAAGGAAAGCCAAACGTGAAACCAGTTCTGTAGCCCAGCAGGAGAGAATCAGGGCAGAAATCAAGGCAATGGGAGAGAGAGGGCAAATAGATAATACTTGGTGAGCGATTTGCTGTGAGGAGTAATTGAGGGAGGGGAACACAGGATACCTCCGGGATGTCTAGCCTGGGGCCTCAAAATCACAGCAAAGCCCTTTCCGGCTCAATTTTAAACATATCACCTTTGAGGTCCTTCAGCTGCAAATGTGCATTGAACAACTTGGAAACAGAAGAGGAGAGCCCTGGAGGACGATTAAGGCATACGCTTCTAAAAGGCTCCACGTGCAAAATAAATTACGCAGCGCTTTCAACACGTTAACAGTTTATTCACAATGAACCTACATATGAAGCATTCCACATGTTTTTCCTCAAAGCTCACCTTCTTCTTGGACAAAACTAGAAGCTTGCAAGCTCTCATCCAGGCTGAGAACCAAAACCAAGGACCAAGACACTCAACAGATTTGCAGGAAGAAACTGCTCTAAGTTTGAGGGCACCTTTTAAGGACAGAAGACAAAACTGACGTGTAGGATCCAGGTGAAAGAGAGGGGCAGAGCAGCTGTCAGACAGAAACAGAAACTGCCCTGGGGATAAGCGGCACCCCAGCGGGAAGGAGTGTGATGACAGCGACGCTCGGGGAGGAATCCTGTGTCCTTAGATGGCAGGCCTGGCCCTTAGCTTGACAGTGGGTCATGTGACTGGTGGAATGTTCTAGTGCTCACTTCTTGTTAACAGAGACAAGACAAAGGACGGGAAACCCAAAGGTAGCCACTCTCTTGGCACATTTTTTCCTTCAGTCATTCTTACCTTAAATCCTCAAAATAGGCGAGGAGTCTACCCTTTATTTCTGGATAGAGAGAGAGAGAAAAAAAAAAGGCAGGAATATAGTAGGTTTCAGGTATTGTCCTATCCTCGCCCCCCAAACTGTCTGTTGCTATTCTAGTCAAACCTAGAAGGTGAAAGTTCAGTGGGCTTGTTTTAAATCAGTAAAACTGACATGCTCACCCCTGGTCTTAGCTTTCATACTCTGCCTTGAAACCCTCAGCTTGAATTAGCTATAAAAACAGATTGTATCCCTAGTCTTGTGCTTTTTTCCTTAAATCTGTCAGTTAATTCAGGGTTTACAAATGACCCACTGTGAACAAGTAAAGGGTAGAACATGTTCCCATATGAAGAACTGAATAAGATACTTCCTAGAATGTTTATTTGGCATGATTTTGACTAGAATGATCATAATTCATACTAGCTATGGGGGTAATTAGGAAGTGCCAAAGTTGAGGGGAAGAAAGCACAAAATATTCCTTGTTCAGAGGTTTCTTAATTCACCTTCAGAATGCTAGGCTCCACTTTACACTTCTAGCATCGAGTCTAGACGCTTGCTTCCTTGATAGACTCCCCAGTTAGTGACCTGCTATGTGCCAAAAGCTATGCCCAGTGCCAGGGAAACAGAGATGATTAAGATACAGCCCCCGACGAGTGAGAGGCTCACAGTGCTCTCGGGAAGAAAAGCGCGGGAAGAACTGCAGGCAAATAGACTAAGCATTTGGAGAGAGGTGAGGAAGACAGTCAAGTAAGGCTGTCTGAGAGAAGACCTCCCCGGTGGCTCTCTCCAGGTCCCTGGTGAAACGCCAAATGGGACTGGCGCCCCCCTCCTCCCCTAATGGGAAAGGCTGTGCGGTGCCAATTTGCCAAAAGGTCTCCAGGTGCCCCCAGCTCCGTATGCAGCTTCCATGGGCATCGACTCACATCAAGTACATCTCCTTTAGCAAGTTCTCTCTTTCAATGGTCATGAACTCGGTTGGATGCTACGTGTTCCCTTCCAGAGTGCCTATTAAAGAGCGAGCAGTGAAAGCAGCCTAGACCTTCTCTCCACGGGATGCTGGGAGGCTAAGGAACCACGGACCTCCTGCCCTTCTGCTCCTGTGGAATTCTTGGGGTCTGTCCCAGCCTCCTCTCAGCAGACAGGAAAATGTGCCAAGTGAACTCAAAGGAAGGACTAGTAATTCTGTCCTGGAGGAAGGGTATGGCTTCAGAGAAGGGGCAGATGCACAGCAAAGTGCGGATTAAACTCAAAGTAACCCAAGTTACTCTGTAAACTATTATTGGATTAATTGCAACCTCTGAAACTCACAAACAAGTGTAAATTCTGGCACTACTGGGCTACGAAAGGGCTGGAATAAGTCTGTCCTCTACTTACTAGTATTACCTTGCTCACATCGATATCTTTTTGCTTTAGCCATTATTATTGTCCCAAAATAATGATTTCTTTTTCTCTTTCTTTATAGGAGGGTGTGACAGAGACTGCTTAGATGCTCACCAATCTCAGGCCCTCCCTGGACAAACCATATTTCCCAGACCCTCTTAAGGTGAACGGCAAATATAGAACCTTCTATTGGGCTGGCCAAAAAGTTCGTTCGGGTTTTTCCATAAGCTGCTTTTTCCAACAAAACATCCCGAACTTTTTGGCCAACCCAATGTGGACGTTTCTACATAGTCAGTATTTGGGTATATACTCAGTAGCTCTTTTACTTGGATTTGGTCTTTTTTCTTGAATTGCAATTTGGTATTTTCCCTTGAATTATTAGGGCCACAAAACTGAGCTCCGTGTGGAGAGCAAAGGGATGGGCACCAGTTCCAGGACTACCTAGAAGACCCCCAGGTTGTCTCTCGCTTCCGCAGGTGCACTGCCAGAAGCAAAGGGCTCTGAGGTTGCAAAGCCACATGGAGGAACTGTCAAACTCCAAACAGTCGTGCAACCCGCACTGGCACTCGTGTAAGTGACAGCTAAACGCCTCTGAAGGTCTAGCAATGATTTGTTAGCGTGATTAGACAGTTTTATTCTGATACATCCAAAGACACGGATAAATGTTTAAGTTTCCTTCAAAAAGAAACAATTCCGGGCTTCCCTGGTAGCACAGTGGTTAAGAATCTGCCTGCCAATACAGGGGACACAGGTTCGAGCCCTGGTCCCGGAAGATCCCACATGCCACGGAGCAGCTAAGCCCGTGCGCCACAGCTGCTGAGTCTGAGCTCTAGAGCCCGCGAGCCACAACTGCTGAGCTCACGTGCCACAACTACTGAAGCCCACGCACCTAGAGCCTGTGCTCCACAATAAGAGAAGCCACCGCAATGAGAAGCCCGCGCACCGGAACGAAGAGTAGACCCCGCTCACCGCAACTAGAGAAAGCCCGCGCGCAGCAGCGAAGACCCAACGCAGCCAAAAATAAATAAATAAATTTATTAAGGAAAAAAAGAAAGAAAGAAACAATTCCTTTTTCATTTAGAGAGTTATATGGAGCCATCCTGGAAAAACCAGGGCAACATCTCCATCAGAGTGCAGCGTTATTCAGCTCCCATGTGAGGCAAAGGTTATCTCTCTGACCTTGTGATGTTCTTCAAGATACAGCTGCCTGGAAAAGAGGATGTAAGCTACGGATGAAACAATATGTGAAAAGCTTATTTCAGATGCAACTGAGAATAGAAAATGCCAAAAACAACACAAAAAAGGGAGGCGAGGACTAAGAAGCAGGAAAAGAATAAGTGATGGAAAATTTTGCAACTGATAAAAACATTAAGTGAAAACGAGTTGGCCAGGCTGCGTGTATTTTCAAACTCATTTGCTTTGACTCCATTTAGGGCTACGTACGACAGATATTGATATAAATCCTCTGAGGTTTAAACTGGCCAATCACCAAGTAAAAGTCAGGATTCCAAACAAATGTAGTATGCGGCTCTGGAAAGCAGACCTGTGGTTAAGCTGGGATTCAGACAGGAAGTTGTGAATTCAGTGCATACCGGGAAAACTAGAGGGGTGAACTCACCGGGGCCGATTTCCCTGAAAGGCCAAAGAACCACGTAGGAAACAATTCATCCTACAAGAAGAGAGTTTCAGGATGCACAAATCTGGCCTAAAAACGGTGGGTCAGAGCTGGAGGAAACGAGTACTTTAACTATACCAGGTGCCTGACGCTCAGATTGCCCTTTGATGCGGGTCCAAAATCCGAGGGAGAGGAGAGAGCAATAAAAGAGTGACGACACTAAAAGGGCAAACGCCCTGGAAACCTTTGAGAACATACGCGGGAACAGGGGATTGCTCAAGGGATGCTAAAGCACGCTCCTCACTGGAGTTAGGAGCAGAGCGCTGACAGGACAGAGCACACTGACTGAAAACCAGCCCCCAGACCCGGAATGCCTGGGAAGGAGAAGAACTGGAAAAGGGGGCGGTGCTTCAGCAGATGCCGCCACCCTATCAGCAGACATTTACAGCAGCCTAATATCTTAGGATGTGGTGGTCTTGAAGGCGCTCTTGAAGGGGAATAACGTCCTTCTTCCCCACCCAGGTTCTGGGTATTTGAGAAATAGAAAAATAAGAGCAGGGTGGAGGCGAAGGTATTAGCGATACAGTCAGGCCGGAGAACAGAGCATTGGGAGAAAGTCAAATGGGCCTGCTAACTTCACCCCGGAACTCAACCAACTTGCTTCCCCGTTACAGGTAGTGTCGGACGGTGGCACAATCTCTACACAATGGATGGCCAATGCGGGGAACAAATGCCCAGGTGTCTTGTCTCAATTAGAACAAATGTGAAGAGTCAGCCCAGCTCAGAGCTCCTGGCGACGGGGCCTAATCGAGATGGAATGTCTTTCCATGATGAGCTGGGTTCTATCAGACCACCAGGCCATAAGATCAGGTGGGCCCAGCAGCAACCCACTGAGAGATGGAAATGGTAAAGCCAGAATCGAACATGAGCAGGGCTTACCGGTGTCCTGTGGGAGCTCAGGACTCCCTCGTGACTAACGATGGAGTAAGAAGATCACTGTCTCTGTTGGGATAGTCTGCAGGCACAAGCCGAAAATGGACCGATTCTACTAAGGGGCAGACTTAAAAGAGTGCAGCAAGCAGAAACCCTCCCCGTGCGCAGAACTGGGGACAATGCACCTGCTCATCTACCTCGTATGAAAGGAAAGTGACCTAAGGTTAGAATAGATATTGACTCATGGGCAGTGGAGGATGGCGTGGCTGGTGAATTGGGGCCTGGAAGGAGAATGATTGGATAATTGGGAATAAGAAGGTCTCAGGAAGATGCATGTGGGTGGACCTATCAGAGTATTCAAAAGTATGAAGGTCTCTATCACATGGCAACATCCAACAGACCACACAAAAGACATGAACAACCAAGCAGACAGAGCGACTGTGCCAGCTGACCTCAGCCAGCCCCTGTCACTCAGCCGGCCCATCAGTGTTCATGAACAGAATAGCCATGGTAGCAGAGATGGATATGCAGTGGCCCAACAGAATGGACTTGCACCCATGAAAGCCGATCTAGTTACTGCCCTTGCCAAAGTCCAGCCATCAAGAAAAAGAAACCGATGCTGAACAAATGAAATCGCAAAGAGAACAACCAACCATTTCATGGCAAGCTGACTAATTGGACTCCTTCCACCCTGAAAGAGGCAGTGACTCATCTTGACTTGAATCAACATATATCTGGGGTAGAGATTTGCCTTTCCTGCCAGAAGGGCCTTAGCCAGCTCCACTGTAAGACGGCTTGCAGCTTTTGAGCCACCAGTAGGGGATCCCATGTATCACATCAGACAAAAGGGGCCCACTTCACAGCAGTGGCCACATGGCCCTGGGATCCTTGGGTTACATCACATGCTGTAAGACCCAGATGCTGCCAGCCTGATGGAGTAATGGAATGGTCTTGTGATGGCACAGTGGAGGCACCACCTCGAGATGACAACCTTCAACGAAGGTGCATCATCCCCTAGAATAAAGAATATACCCTTAATCCGTGACCATGACATGGTTCTGTTCCCCCAATATGTGGAATACATGGGTCTGGGAACCAAAGGGTCAGAATAGGAGTGTCCACATTTGCTATTAGTGCAGCAGCCAGACCTGGGAGGGGTATGGTGCCATGGGAATCAGACCCCTGGACAACAAGGGTCTGGGTCACCTTACCACATAAGCCACCAACACCAGCAGAAGTGCTGACCCAGGGTGAGAGGAATCTAGAAGGGGTAATAGAAGAGAAAGGACCAAGTGTGGTCTCTAGACAAAACGCAGCCATGGTGGAGTACTTCATCCCATTGTTTTGCCTCTGATAAGTTCTCCCCAGGAAAAGTCCTTCCAGAACCTGGAGCAGCTGTTTCTGGATGCCAGTGAACACTATGTGAAGCAATTGTACGTAGGTGGTGCAAGGGGCGGATGGTTAGTGGATACTGTGGGAGCACAGTCCGCCTCAGACCCGAGGCACTCTCCCCAGCAGCCGGGAGTCTGGGCTGCTGACCGCTGCCTGATGCTTCCTCTCCAGGAACTGCCCTCATCCTACGGAAGCTGC
The DNA here is from genome assembly GCF_949987515.2 of Delphinus delphis. Lineage (NCBI taxonomy): Eukaryota > Metazoa > Chordata > Mammalia > Artiodactyla > Delphinidae > Delphinus > Delphinus delphis. Next base: position 175,323,611 of record NC_082683.1, read on the forward strand.
CTCACCAGGTTCCCATCCCCTCTTTGGAAGCAGCCTGCGGTCAATGACGGGTCAGTGCAGGATCCAAATACCTGCCCCCCTTGCTTCAATTGGGTCACATAGGAAGGGCTATTCCATCTCTGAAACTCCTGCAAGGATCATCTGAGTCCTCTGTTACCACTACATCATATATTTGTTTAACATTTATAATCTATCTCCTTCAAAAAAGAAACTGTATCAGGTTATAAAATTAGCATGTTATGTAACAGAATAAATTAAAATGAAATAAGTCAAAACTATTTAAAGGGAGTATCTGTTCATTGTTTACAACAAATATTTATTAAGGCTACTCTGCAAATAAGGTACTGGGGTAGGTGCTGTGACCAACCAGGTGCTTGTGGTGCCATCAGTATGTTTCCATTTTGATCTAGAGATGGCATCTGCATAAATAAGTACAGGTAGGAAAATCGGAACCTCTCGGTATTCACAGCTCTAACATACATCATTTCTTTGATTCTAGAACAGCACGATGAGATAGAGCTGTTACTATTCCTACTTTATAGATAGTAAACCAAAGGTTAGCAAGGGAAAGTGATTTACCCAAGCAGTGACAGAATCCAATTGTTCTTCACCAAACCACATTACGATAAATGTTTATGTGGGTGATGGTATTATGCAAAAAGATAACACGTCTTCTCAGTCATCATCAAAAAGCCTCAAAAAGACATCCACTTTCCATCATTTAACCATTTTGAGAATTTGCTTCATCTTGCTTAATATCCTGCATTTTTTTAAAATATTTTAAAAATGAACTCAATGGCTCTGGTTGACACTGGATACTATCTGCTAAGTGAATCTCTCAAGCTTCATAAGATTAGAATGACGACTTGGCTATCTGCTGACTCACACCCTAGGTATTTCCACTATTATGAAATCACTACTTCACAGAAGGATGTTTGCTTAACAGTAATAGAAATGGTAAAAATAAAGAATGCAGAATTCTATTTTCAAAAGATTAGATTCTAGGGATCCTGTGGTGGCAGGTGAATCATCAAATAGGAAAGGCTGACTTGACTCCCTAAGAGGAGGGAATAGAGTAGAAAAAGAAGGGAAGAAAAGGAACAGCAGGAGGCTGGCTTACTCTGGAGTTGGGCCACCGAGAAGTATAACAGAGGCCGGACAGACAGCAGCTGACCAGAGGGTCCTTGTTGGAGGTGACGCCCCTTCCCTTGAATAACTGACGGCACTCGCCTGGAAAACAGGCTAAGGATCAGGGCTGGGAGAGACAGTGCAAAGAGGCAAAAAATAGAGGCTGTTGAAACAACTGCTGAACAGGACAGAAAACTGGGCAGGATGGTGACAAACACTGGAGAGGGGACATGCAATGAATTTAGTGAAGTGCACTCTCCCAGGGAGGAGCCATCCTAAGATGTAAAGCTGCAGACACAGCACTTGGAGGTCAAAGCTTTGTGGTGAAGTTGCCGAATTCTAAAAGTGCCTGATCTCAGAGCTGATGGGAAGCTTCTGGTTGCTATCTAGCAGCCAGGGAAGAGGTTAGGAACTGACCAAGGGAATCAAGGAAGGGAGGAAGACGGAGACCAAAAACGGAAGAAAAGAGGAAAATCCAGTAACCTGCCCTCCCCTCCCCCACACCATGAATGGACAAAAGATGGACCAAGGTGGACCAAACAGCACGTACAGACGATCATTTTCCTTTTTCTCTACTTTCTTCTATTTCTCTGAGTGCTTAGGTCCCCAGACTTATAAACCACTTTGAGGTGGGTGTATGTTTGAAATAACTTGATTTTCTTGTTATTTCCATTTATTAATTAACTCAATATATTTGTATTTATCACAAAAAAATCTTATTTTAGCTAAAATAATAAGAAAACCTCAAAATGGATTCTTGACATTTTCTTTTAAAAATGACCTAATGCAGTCTTTCCACAAGAATTTATTAAATGCATATGATAAGCAGGGCAATTTACTAAGCATATTAAAAGAAAATCATAGAACAAACGTTTCTGGAATCGAAAGTATCTTTAGTTAAGGTAAATTCTACCCGCATTAACAGAGGAAAAGGATAAAATCTCAGGGCTTTAACATTATAGAAGTTTACTTCTCAACCACGTAAAGTCCATTTTTTGTTTGTTTAGGGCAGGGCCTAGAAGCAGTAATGATAATTTTAGTCCAGATTCTATTGACCATAGCTAATCACATGACCTCCAACGTCCTCAGGGGGGTTTAGGAAATTCAGTCCCTAGTAGAACAGCCACTCCCTAGCAATAAATGTATACTATTAAAAGTGAAACATGAATATATAGCAGACAGCCTGCTGTTTCTGCCTCGAAATGTTTACAGTATGGAGAGGCAAGTGACCCATAAACAGATAATTTCAATACAGGATCCCTCCTATGGGCAAAGTCTTCAAGAGACCTTTCCGTGTAAGAAAAAGAAAATGTACTTAACTTATTGCAAATAGTGCCACTATTTGCAATAACTGTTGCTAATAACAGCAACTGTCTGTCTGACTCGGTTTACCCAATATTTTTCTTATAAAAGCCATTCGTATTTGCAACATACCCCGAATGGCTCATCTGCCAGTCACCTAAGTACCTGAACATTTCATTCCAGTCCAAGAAGATAACTAAATATCTCATCTATAAACCTAGTAATTTCTTACCCATGTGCTTCTATTCCTTTAGTAAACCTTATTAATGTGCCAGATTCCATGTATTGTAGGGGGACTTGGGGGCAGCCTTTGCCTTTTATAGAATAACTTCACGCTTCTTTTTGCCATCCAAATCGCACCATATCTTAAAAATCCAGCTCATTTCATTCTTTCCATCAAGTCCTCTTGGAACAAACAAAATTGCCGCTAATGTGTCGTCTTCTTAATTTCTGTACTACTTTCTATCTCCATTCTTCCCTAGGCAACAGGGACTTAGTGTCCCTTCTATGGTTAGCTTAAACTGGTGTTTTTTCTAAGTTTCTGTCACCTATGGAAGTTCCCAGGAAGAAGGGTCCATGTGTTAAATTATGTTTTTTAATCTTTTAAGCATGTAGCATAGAGTTTTCACTACGAACTGCTTATAAATATATTTTACTTTGAAAATTTTTGTGAGGAATTCTAGTTGTTTAATTGGTATGCCCACCCTTGCAGGGGAAAAAGAAGGAAACATGTATAAAAGTGCTTTGCAAACTCTAGGTGTTTTTTCTAAGGCCAGGATAAAATGATGCTCATGGTGGAGAACCATCTGTTCTCTCCTCCTCCGGTGCGGGCAGTGTGGCCGAGCTCTGTTCTCTGGAGCGGGGAGTGGGAGTGGGTGGAACATGAGCCACTGATGCCCAGGCCACAAGGCAGTCATGCGCATTCCCCACACGCTTCATTCCGTTCCCTGCCACTGGAACCCGCACCCAGCTTTCAGTCTGCAGATGGTCCCAGTGTCCCAGCAGAGCCCAGAGTGCCCTCCAGCTGGGTCCCTGGATGACGCTAGGGGTAGGGGAGGCCCACCTGCCCTAATTCTTGAGGGGGACATTTCACCATTGCCTTTGGAGTCTCTCTGTTTATGACTGTTACCCCAGCTAACACACCAATATGTGTATTATCATTGTACCTAAATTTCAGGTGACAAGGATATTCAATTCCTTGGTCCTCAGGTTGGGCCTGGGATGGCCAAAGTCCCAGAGCTGGCCTGTCACCCTCAACAACGGATGTCTTCAAGCACTTATCACAGTGACAGGGACACATTTTATCATTTTCTAAAAGGTGTGCCATGATGTGGAAAGATTAGGAGGGTATTAGAGTTTTCTAAACATGTCTCCCCAGTTCTTAAACTTCTTCTTTAAGATGACTATTTCCATTTTTACACTTCATATTCTTACATCAGCCGCCATCCTCAGCAACACGCATATGGCCTCGTACCAGATGTTGGATGTTAAAACAGACAAAACACTAGGTGAAAGCTACTTCCCCCTTTTAAATGGCTTCCTCGTCCTTTCTTGGATCTTCCCTCTTTTCTGCATGAGCCAGATGCAGCAGGACAGATTTTCCTTTTTTTTAAAAAATTTATTTTTTTAATTTATTTATTTATTTTTGGCCGTGTTGAGTCTTTGTTGCTGTGTGCGGGCTTTCTCTAGTTGCGGTGAGCGGGGGCTACTCTTTGTTGTGGTGAGTGGGCTTCTCATTGCAGTGGCTTCTCTTGCTGCAGAGCATGGGCTCTAGGCACACGGGCTTCAGTAGTTGTGGCATGCAGGCTCCAGAGCACAGGCTCAGTAGTTGTGGCACATGGGCTCAGCCGTTGTGGCACGTGGGCTCAGCAGTTGTGGCATGTGGGCTTACTTTCTCCACGTCATGTGGGATCTTCTGGACCAGGGCTCGAACCCATGTCCCCTACATTGGCAGGCAGATTCTTAACCACTGTGCCACCAGGGAAGCACAGATTTTCCTTTTGACTAAACTTGGAAACTGAAAGACCCTCCAGACTCGTCTCCCACTCAGACAAGCTCCTTGGAGACCCAGAGGGAGTTCTGCGACTCCTCCTGCGGTCAGAACTCAGGCCCTTCCTTTCACGTTCTTCCTGCTTTTCATGGTGCAGAAGCTTTTCCTGTCACCTGTGGTTTCTGTTTCCCTGGGTGTCTGTTCATCAGGTTTCTGAGGTGGGATGGGGCTGTATTCCCACTGGGTTCTCTTTCAAACATGAATCTCCTTGGCCTGCATTACTTTTACTTTTCCATTGATCATAATCAACCCATGTACTTAGCCTTTATAACGTAATTATGAGAAAAAATTTCCAATTATAAATGAAGTTCAAATGTATTCCAGAAAAATGCCTGACTACAACAACTTTAACATGCCCCTAAAGCTAAATCCATGCTTTTACTTGTATTCTAAAAGGAACGTCATTGACAAAATAGGGCATCTTCCTTCAATACACTGGATCCCAAATATGGAGAATATTTGCAAAAATCTCCGAGGGCTCCTGAACATCCTGAAAGAACAGTACTCTGTCAAACAAGGACCCTTAAATGTCTGTCTCACTCCAATAGTGTCTGGGAGGAAGTCATGAGATGGGAAAGCAATGCGAGGGGGCTTTCCGTCTAGCTAAATGCTCCCTCATCTGCTGTACGGGAGGGAAACAGAATCCCACACTACTGCGCCACTGTCTGGACTCAGAGAACGTCAGATGTAGTGTTGTCTGATTTCCTCTTCCTACTTGTAGATTATGAAGGCCTGGTGCAGAAAGATTAGGATTTTTAAGATATTTAACTTTGTTTATGCACTGGAGCCTGCCTCAGATCTGAGAGTTCTATAAACTAAAGCTGGTGCATACAAGTGTAACTTGGTAAGACTTCAGTAACACTGCAGTAAGACAATGCCCCAATACAGTGCTACCGGCTGTTCTCTGTTTTCGTTAGAAGCATTAGAACAGCAGTTTACCATGCACACAATTATACATCAGTAGCAAATCTACGGTTTACAAAGCTTCTCAAGATGAAACAGGAAGTGCCAATAACAGTGTATGAATATTTTGTTAAATTATAACTTATGCAGCCTCTAGTGTGTGTCCAGCCAATGGCTCCTCCGCTCACCAGCACCAGGTGAATTACCCGAACCTGACCCACATCACAGCCAATCCGCTGATCCACCACTGACATACTCCCCGCATCTCGTGCTCTGTTAGTAAAAATTTGGTGAGCTATTCTCCTCAAAGCTGGAAAACAGCAAAATTCCACTAGATACTTCCAGAAAATTGCTGCCAGTCATTGGACTGTGCTGCAGTAGACTGAATAAACTGAGAACCATTTCTCTTGCCTTTCACTTTCCCTTCATCTCCACTTCACCTTTCTACCATCTCTCACCTTTCTCTACACCTTCCCTTACCCTTAACGAACACCTACCCTGATTCATTAGAAAAGCATTTTCCATTTCTCCAGCGTTGAATTGTCTACCTTCAGAGCATTTAATAGTTACCTCTTTTTCAAAATGACTTGTGTCACCCACACCCAAACGTTTTCAGTGAAAAACTGTCCAGACCTTCTTTTGTGGCCCTGATTTACCCAAAACACAGGCTTATCATAGCACTGATAACATGTATTTGTATACTTTATTTAAATGTTAATCATTGGATTGTAATATTGATATCTTTGTAATATTTTTTGCATCTCCATTCCCTATTACTCCTGATAACTATATGCATGTTTGCTGAATGAATGAAAACAGCAATCTATCTATAAGCTCAAACAACAGTATTCAGTATTATACTCTGTGTAGGGAACGTAGGAGTTCAGAAGGAAAACACTCAACGTTCCCCCTGGGTGGCTGAAAGAGTGGAGAAAGGACAAGAGCTTCTACTTCAGTTTGGGAGCAGCTTTCCATAGAACAGGAAATGATCCACTCTTTACCTGGATTTTATCTGTTTTTCTGGATGAAAGTATTGTTTTAGGTTCCATTATTTTCATCCCTTGCAACACATATGTACCCTTTTCATTAGGTAGCCTTTGGGCTTAATATCTGATAAAAAGTCAGTATTTTCCTTAGGGTAAATTAGAATCTAAGGACATAGGTGTCAGAAGGAATGTGGGATGACCCAGCTATCTCACATCTGGGTGCTTACCCAAAGAATATGAAAATATAATTTTGAAAAGATATCTATACCTCTATGTTCATTGCAGCACCATTTACAATAGCCAAGATATTGAAACCTAAATGCCCTTCAATGGATGATTGGATAAAGAAGATACGATATATATGTGTGTGTGTGTGTGCGTGTATACACACACACACACACACACACATATATACAAACACTGGAATACTACTCAGCCATTAAAAAGATGAAATCTTGCCAGTTGTGACAACATGGATGGACCCCTTGAGGGTACTGTGCTAAGTGAAATAAGTCAGAGGAGAAAGACAAATACCATATGAGTTCACTCATCTGTGGAATATAAAAAACAAACAAACAAACAAGGTAAATGAACAAACCAAACAAACACATAGATACAGAGGACAAAGCAGTAGTTACCAGAGGGGAAGGGGAAGGAGGGTGAAATGGGATCGACTGTATGGTGAGGGATAGAAACTAAAGTTTCTTTGGGGAGCGTGCTGTAGGGTATACAGAAGCAGAAATATAATGCTATCCACATAAAATGCATATGATGCTATAATGTTACCTCAATAAAAAACTAAATCTAAAATATGCAAAAGAAGTTATAAAAAGAAGGAATATGAGAGAGGAAAGAAAATGTTCCACAGAGGAAATGGGAGAAACTTACTATAACAGCTCTTGAAAGGAAGTGATGGCTGTACATGCTGCAGAGAAACAGGAGCAAGGAGAGAAGGGCTGGAAAAGCACCCGGGGCAGGGAGAAGGTGGTGAGGCAGCGAGGCCTGCTGACTGTCTGCTGTTCCATCTGAGGCTGTCTGACTTGTCATGACGTGCATCCCTTTATTCCATCCAGTTTTCCAGACACACACACACACACACACACACACAAAGTTGTTGTTTTTAAACATTTTCTCCATTGTAACGTCTGCTTACTTGCCTAATAAATGCTTTGTGTGGATGGAGACAATATTTTCTCATTGCTGCTGATCAAGTGAGGAGTCTAAGTTTGTCGGCATTGAGGGGCTAAAGAAGAAGCAAAGCCTCCAAAGAAACAGACAAAAGAAACTTAGGAAGCAGTGGAAATCATGCACAATCAGCTCTCCAACTCTTCCTCATTTTCCAGATGTCCCAGAAAATGTGGTATGGTTTTTGAGTTAATCCTGAAATTTGAGTTTCAGGGACAGTTTTTACCAAGAACTCAGAGGGGGAAAAGAAAGCCTCCAAAGAGGTGTATGTGCTCGTGGATTCTGAGAATGAACTCTAACGTGAACTGAAATCAATTATTAAGAAACGGTTTCAGAGAAATATATTGGTGGATGCATAGAATTTTGCTAAACTAGACTTGGAACTAGTCTTGACTTTGAACCTGTATTCATCCTCACATTGCAAGGCAATCAGAAAATGTGTCTGCGAAAAGTTGAAGCTTCTGGTTGGTTTACAGGAAACTGTTTCAAACGATGAGCTACAGAGGCCAGACTTAACTTTATTTGGTACAAGAGGTTTCTGCTTCAATGAGTGATCGTGAAGTGGTAGGAAGAAATGAAAATGAAATCTTAACAAAAACAGTGTATTTTTCAACTGTGTATTATGAAGTATAGATTTCTTAGAAGTATTTGCCATAATATTACTTGAAAGGATATATTTTTTTATTTTTTGTTGGACTCAAAACATTACTTTTAATCTTTCAGAATTCTATGGGTTCCTCTTGAAAATTTCAGACCCGCAAAATTTACTGTGGAGATTTAATGTAACAATCCACGAAAGGAGTCCTTCTTTACACTTTGAGAGAGAGAGAGAGGAAGGTAGGAAGGAAAACTGCTTATGTTATTATTTCAGCAATTTTCTTCATATCACAAAGTTGTCTGTGATGATTAGTTTTCTGTGCCTACTTGGCTAGGCTACAGCATCCAGTTACTCAATAAAATACTAATCTAGGTGCTGCTGTGAAAGGTATTTGGTAGATATGGTTAACATTTACAGTCAGTTGACTCTTAAGTAAAGGCGATTATCTTTGATAGTGTGGGTGGGACTCATCCAATCAGCTGAAAGGCCTTACGAGCAAAATCAAGGTTTGCCTGGGACAGAGTTAGCAGTTGTTCCCCAGAACGTTTAGTTTGGCTTCTTAATCATTACACACTTAGACCACTTTCTGGTGACAATATGGAAGTTAAGAGCAAGGCCGGAGTCACCAGATCCAAGCCTAGATCCCAGCATCATTACCTCCTATATGACCTTGGACAAGTTACTCAACACCTCCAAGCCTCAGGGTTCCCAACTATAAAACGAGAACGATACCTCACTGACAAGGTGCGTGCGTGCGTGTGTGTGTGTGTGTGTGTGTGTGTCTGTGTGTCTGTGTGTCTGTGTAGGATAAAGTACTGTTAATAAAGCTTGCAGTTCAGTGTTTTATGGAAAATTAGCAATACGTGGTGGCTGAACTTGATATATCTGACATTTTAAAACTACACAATGTCTGAGGTGACAAGTTCCTTAAGCAAAATAACCATTATGCTAAATAATACTTCCTCATACTTACAAAAGCGTACCTCTAAAAGGTCAGAGGAACTTCCCTTCTTTCAGGAAGATTTTCAGAATGAATTCAAAACATTAGCTTACCCAAAGGAAAATCCTCAACATGTGATGGTTACACTATATCTCCACCTGGCTGACTGGAGGTCTCAGTCACATAAGTCAGGAAAATCCAGCCCCGGGTTTTGTGCTCAGGTGGCAGGGAGTGGGGTGGGTCAGTCTGGTCTTTTGTCCTGCAGGTGATGACACAGAAGGGCAGCTGGTTGGGGTGTGAGCAGGGCCACCCAAAGGGAGCGCCCAGTGCCCACTGGACCCGAACAGAATCAAAATTTTCCCAGATGGCTTTTCAAATCGCTACAGAAATGGCATTACCTAAATATCTTTAAAAGGCCACTGCCTTTTGCAGTTCTCTTTGCTAATCTGGTATGCTAAATTAAAAATGTGGTGCAGAGTGTGATAAGTGGTCTTCTCTCCTTCAAAGTTACAGCAGAGTACACTGATGCCCTCTGTGGTAGTGCAGGAAGAGAATCAGGCAGGATCTCTTCCTTACATGCAGGTAACACAACTCCAATGATTAACACTTTTATAGAGCTGTTCATTTGACAAAGAATACAGAAATTGCATTGAACTGAAATCAGAAACTTGCGTCTACCTCACATTAGCCATATAACTAGGGCTTGTCAGTGACCCCAGAGAACTTCAGTATCTTTTATATAATGGAACTGGTTTCATTTACTTTTATTTACTTAATGTGTTTATTATGCTCATCAAATGAGAATGCTTTAGACGTGGATGTGAAAAACATAAAGTGCTACACAAATATCTGATACTGTTGCTAGTAATCAGTAGTATTTGAAATGAAGGCTTTGGGAGGTTGTTCATGAAATGCTTATCCTAGGACGTCCACTGAGGCAGAGAGGTATCAGTCCTGCATTAGATGGGAATGATATGTACCACCCACCGAGGACACTCTTGTCACCAGTGCCAAGGGGAAGCCCTCCTGTCCAGAACAGGTCACCAACTCCAGCAGAGCTGGGAGGGATTTTGAGAGATAATCATCCAGACCCTCTGATTACACACCTGGGGAACCAAAGGCTTGGAGGGACACAGGGTTTGCTCAAGCCCACCTGGCTCACCCAAAACAAAAGGGGACTGGAACTCAGCTTTCAGGGATTTCAGTCAGGTGCTCTTTCAATGTCGTTTAACTCTCTTCTGAATTGAGATTATTAAAATCTAATTTTATTTGAACATAATCCAAACAGAGAAATTTGCACGATTAACTCTGTGGCCTCTAGTGGCCAGAGAGCACCTTCTGAAAGCCTCAAAGGAAAATCCAGAGGAGAAGAAAATTACAGCGGTGCAGCCATGAGACAAGAGCTCGCGAATCATCACCCTAAGATGACAAGCAACACTCTGGTCGCTAAATGATATAACCACAAACACTGTGACTCTTCTCCTTCTCACTACAGTTATTCGAGAGGTGAGAAAGCACCAGCCCTTGGGACACTTCTGGAAAAAAAAAAGAAGACTAGATGAGGCATTTTTTCCCCTCAAGTTTATTTAAAACCGAAAGATGGCGATCAGCTTTTGAAGGGTATTAACCACCCTCTTTCCTTCTCTAACACTATTTTACATCCACCCACTTAACACTTTTTATACGTTAAAGACCACTTAGTCACAGAAGAAAAGGAAGTAACCAAGACTGGCGGTTGCTTAATTATCTCATATGTTAAAAAGCTTCAAGTGACTTCAACAGACACACAAATTTGCAACTGAAAATTTTAATATTGTACATAAATTCTTGGAGTTGGAAGATACATTAAGAGTTTCTCTCCTTGAATCTTGCACCTGAAGAAATGATTCTCCCTGTGAGATCCTGCATAGAAAGCCACCTGGCGGCTCCTAGAACCGATCGAGTAACGAGCACTCCTCACTGGAGGATGGGGACGAGGGTTGGGAAGTCCGCTTCATTTATGTAGAATAACAATTATTTAAATATCTGACTCCGCGCATCTTCCCCCAATTGGTCCCACTGCCATACGCACCCGCAGTGTCGCGTACCTCCTCCTGGCACACACCTCACTTCAGGTGTTACAATAGGTTTTCCACGCAGGGGCTGTGCTGGTCTTATTCCTCCCTTCCCCCAGCATCTAGCAATAGATGCCCAATAAAGCTTTCATGATCTCATGCTTAACGATTGTGGCATATTCCCTAGAGATTTGCAGAGTAAATCAAGTTATTTTTCACACGACACCCTTTACATATTGTAAGATACTTCACAGAGCTTCTGTTCTCCAGAATTAACAACCCCATATCCTGTGGCAATTCGTGACCTGACTGGTGCCAGAACCTATTCCACGGGAGTCACAGTCCCCGGAATGTGTCTCAGTGGTCAAAATCCCCTAGGAAATGTTACAAAGGCTGAGAGCAGAGGATTCCAGCAGAACACAACGAAACTGCTATCTCCCTTGAGCCCACTTAACCTCTGTCAACACAGTCTGTGCTTGTATCCCTTCCTTATTTAGTCACAGAACGTTTTTGGACTATGTTGCATTAAGTTTCTATTCATTGTCGAGTAAATTTTTTTGAAGGAAGCGCATCCTATTGTTTGAACCTAAATACAAGCTTTAAATGTATGCCTGCTAATTTTTTCCAGTTCATATTCCATGTTATTAAGAACACTGTTCACTCTTGATTCTCTCATTTCACCCCTGAGATGCCCCTGTCCTCCCTGCACTGTCAACAGTGTTAGTGTCATGTGCACCCTGAAAATTACTAGAATTGAAGCAAGTGATCATGCTGACAATAGAGAACCAGACTTCTTAAAACTTATCTCTAACTTCAGAGGAAGCAGTCCTTAACTATGCCCAGCATGAGTATGAGCACATTCCTATGTAATGCCCACGGGCATGATGCATGACCATCCTCTTCCCCTCCAGGAGCCCATCCTTCCACTCAGAATGCCCCTCCCTGGGACTTCCCTGGTGGTCCAGTAGTTAAGACTCTGCCCTTCCAATGCAGGGGGTGCAGGTTCAATCCCTGGCTGGGGAACTAAGATCCCAAGTGTCTTGCTGCCAAAAAACCAAAACATAAAAACAGAAGCAATATTGTAACAAACTCAATAAAGACTTTAAAAAAAAATGCTCCACATCAAAAAAATCTTTAAAAGAAAAAAGGATGCCCCTCCCCCCTCGTAGATAAACTAATGAATGAGGAATACAAGAGCCATTACCTGATTGTCAAGAAGTTGAAACTATTTATACATGATAGCCAAGTAGATATTTTTCAAATCTAAGCTAATCGTTTTTCTATAAATCTGCATTACTTTTAAATACCCACTTGTGTTCCAGGTTTCCCCATCAAAATTCCAGATCAGAACTGATATTTATTTTTCACTGTTTCCTGTGCTCACTGCCTTTATCCAATCTGTTACTCAACCCTGACATGTCATCCTTCAAAGTGTCAGCAAGAGTTTTCTTTTTATTTATATTCTAGGCTCAATTTATTTACTTTACTTAACAAACACTGATGAAATTCTTACCCTGTGCCGGGCAATACATTTATAGGTGTTAGAAATATAATTAATTTATTTATATCCTCATCTCATTCCAGAAAGTAATATAAATGATTTGTAAGTTTACAAAGAAAGAGAGAGAGAACGGAAAGAAGGAAGGAAGGAAGGGAGGGAGGGAAACATGACATTAAAAATAGGAGCAAATGGGGCTTCCCTGGTGGCGCAGTGGTTGAGTCCGCCTGCCAAGGCAGGGGACACGGGTTCGGGCCCCGGTCCGGGAAGATCCCACATGCTCTGCGGCTGGGCCCGTGAGCTATGGCCGCTGAGCCTGTGCGTCCGGAGCCTGTGCTCCGCAACAGGAGAGGCCACAACAGTGAGAGGCCCGTGTACCGCCAAAAAAAAAAAAAAAAAAAAGGAGCAAATGGGAGAAAATTAAGATCAAGCCCATAAAATGGAATCAGGAATTAGGTTTAAAATCCATCCCATGAAGATCTATAAATTTCCTATGGGTGGATCAGAGTTAACTTGAATTTTTTTAGTCAAGGCAAAATGGAAAAACCTGATCAATTTCATAATCAAAGGTATCTCTAACATAAAAAACCAGAATTGCTCAGAAGGACCATTCTTCTTGGTCCTGAAAGCAGAAAAGTGTTTTTCTTCAAGTGTCCACACGGAAATAGAAATGATCAGGTGTCCCCCCTCTTTGAAAAAAGAAAATGATACTGTGAGCTCCTCTCCAACGACTTTCCTATTTTCTTTTCACCCAGGCTTTCTCTTGACTCACTTCCTGTTCACTTTCAACCCACTGCATTGAAACGTCTATCCTTATGACTTCCCTGAAACTGCCTGACAAATAAAGTTAACGTATCCTGTGACTTCACACTTACACCTGCTCAAGCTCCCTTTTCACATCGCCTTGATGCTCCAGCCAGAGGAGTTCACGTGGAGAGCCACCTTGATGCGGCTGCTCCCCAGAAGAACCTACTGAGGACCAACCACATCAAACCCGAACTCTTCTCCCAGTTTCTAAGGTGTTCACATCCAGCTTTATCTCCCACGCTCGAGCTCACGCTCTCAAATCCAATAAAGAAAAATGGCATGTTCGGCACCTAACCCCCTATATCCCTCCCACCCTTGAAGGATCCCATGAAAGGAGCCCTACTCACAGGTTCAACCTTGTCTCCAGGCTCTAAGCAACCCTACACTTAAAACAAGGGAACATGAAAATCCCATTGTTAAGAACTGAGTGGTGGTATGTTGGCCTGGGCCTGCTGCTTACGTCTACTCTGACATGAGTACTTTTCATCTTTTCTTCTGATCACTAGTACCTCATGCTGACTCAGTTTACTTTTGACTAACCCCATGCACCCAGGCACTAACACTAGACCTCCACTAAGGGATCTCCTCTAACTTCCTGCCTTCTTGGGTTTCTCATTGTTGACTGCTGCTTCACCCTCTGTTGAGAGTTAGCTTCTCTCCTACTTGACTTGTACTTGTTTTGGACCCTTGATTAGTGTTACCCACTTTCCTTTCTCCAGTCAAATGTCCTGATTTCACACACTGATCACTTCTCGGATGACCATGATTGCATGTTCTAGAGCCGGATCAGACTTGAGGATCAGACTTGAGTCCACCGATTCTAACTCCTGGCCTGTCCTGTAAATGAATGAACTAAACCTCCTCCTTATAGGGTTCCCACAGTATTTATTCTACTCCCATGTATTTTTATTTGTTTCTTTTTCTTCCAGCTTATACTGAGGTATAGATGAAAACTGAAAGTTGCATATATTTAAGGTGTACAATGTGATGTTTTGATATACATATACATCGTGAAATAATTTCCACAGTCAAACTAGTTAACATATCCATCACTTCACATAGTTATTCTTTTTTTGGTGAGAACAATTATGATCTACTCTCTTAGCAAATTTCAGTATACAATAGAATATTATTAACTATAGGCACCACGTTGTACATTAGCTCTCCAGACCTTATTTATTCTGCGTAACTGAAACTATGAGCCTTTTGATCAACATCTCCCCATTTTCCCCACCACTCAGCCCATGTAACCACTATTCTGCTCTCTGCTTCTATGAGTCCCATATTTTTTTGCTGTCCCCCATTTTTAGGACATTATACCTCTGTTCTGCAAAGTCAAATCTATCCTTCAAAGCCCACTTCAAGTCCTACTTCAACAAGAATATTCTAGCATTTCACTAGTATACCACTTCTGAACTTTATAGTAATTATAATCCGTACTACATAAAAAAGTCTTTTTTTAAAAAAAATTTATTTATCTATTTATTTTTGGCTGCGTTGGGCCTTCGTTACTGCACGCAGGCTTTCTGTAGTTGCAGTGAGTGGGGGCTACTCTTCATTGTGGTGCGTGGGCTTCTCATTGTGGTGGCTTCTCTTGTTGCGGATCACAGGTTCTAGGCTCACAGGCTCTAGAGCGCAGGCTTATGGCGCATGGCCTTAGTTGCTCTGCGGCATGTGGGATCTTCCCAGACCAGGGCCTGAACCTGTGTCCCCTGCATTGGCGGTGGATTCTTAACCACTGCGCCACCAGGGAAGTCCCTAAAAAAGTCTTATCTTTCTCTATTCCCCCAAGTATAAAACACAATTGTTGTTAATAACATTGCAATTACATAACAAATATTTCATGTCAGCATTAACTGCATTTCATTATTCAGAATATTTCAAAATAGGAGAGTTGTGTAGAGTTTTTATAAAATATAAAGTACAAAGTATTGGACTATAAATTTAACCCATATATACAGATGGGAAGATAGATAGGAAGATAAATAGATCATTTACGTGACATCAAAGCTGTGGAAAAATTTTAGCCTCAAGCTTTCAATTATATTCCAGCATAAATTCTATTCTACTGTTGGTGTTTATCTAAAGAATGTATATTAAGTAGATTAAAGACAAAGGGAAGAGGAAAATATAAACCATATAATGTAAACAGATTTTAGATGAACTGCTTTAGGTTATATTCTCTCTTGAGAGATTATAATAATTGTTCCAATATATGTTGTTGTGACTTTCTTGTACATTAAAAAGAAGTATTTAGCATCATGTGACCAAACTTGCTACATTTATTTGGTATTTTTTGACACACATGAACAGTTAAAATTTGGTTTTGATGGATTAACAGAAAGGAAATATTACTACAACACAAAATAAAATGAGATGACCAGCTAGATCTCTAGGATCTATCTCATTTTACAATTATAGCATTCAATGAAATACTAAATCATCTGTTGCCAACAGATTCTTGAGATAACTTTCGTTCCAATAACATGTGGACCGTATGCAAAGATATGGACCTGGATAGTGCTTTTTTTTATGGTTTCCAACTTTATTCCAAGGCTACAGTCTTTGTGATTAGAGACTGGATTGGGCCAATAAATAGCTATATACCTAGAACAAGTCACTTAACCTCTCTGACCTTATTCCCTCATTTGTAACATAGTGGTTAAAAATAATTACACTTTCTTCTTCAAGACAACATTATGAAAAACATATAACATACTGGGTTGGCCAAAAAGAACCCAAACGAACTTTCTGGCCAACCCAATATTTAAATGCTACACAAATAACGTTTTATATAAAATTTATTTTTTGCTTTAAGAATAAACATAACCATCTACAAACTGAATCTTTTGAAACTACAGTCATTCAACTTGAAATAGCTAAAATGTTGCATTAATATCAGATGAGTTCTTTCTGCCTTGGTTACTAGTGAATGGCCAAGCTTGTTGCTGTAAATAAACAGGGACTAAGGATGTTTCTAAAATATACATGTGGCTCAAGATTAGCCTTCTTCCGCTTTGTGGTCTCACATGTCTGACCACAGAAACTATTTTTAATCATGGCCTATGCTTTTTAGTGACATCTAACTGCACACAGAAGAGTCATCATCCTTACTGAGATGTAGAGACTATGACGTGTTGGACTACAATGTACTTCCTTTTTCATTTATCATTTTAACATGTGTTTCTACTTGGACAATTTTGAAAAATATTCAGGTCACCTCACAATACTGAGGTAGGCCAAGATCACTACTTAAGTCTATGAAGTTCTGATACAAAAACGGGCTAGCCAACTGTTCTTGACCTAATCTATTTAAGTAATAAAAATGTTTCCCAAGAAAGTTTATGGAATGACAACAGATTACCATTACTGTCCACTCTAACTGAATAAAAAGAGCATTAACTGCTGAACAACAGTATTTTAATAATCACTGGGGATCCCATCTTCAGCTGTGTCTTCGGTGCTGCTGCAGAACAGATGCACGCTCTTTGCCACTTCAGCTGATTACAGTCTTGTAATCAGAAAACATGGCAAGGACTCATGAAAACGTGGTCCGCTGGAGTGGCTAAAACATCATTCACACTATGGGACTACGAGTTTTGTACAGTGTTTTAGAGTGAGCCAAAAGCTTGCACATACAGTGCATTGTCCTATACAGTGCGTTGTCCTATACAGTGCATTGTCCTATACAGTGCGTTGTCCTATACTGAGCAACTGAGCAACAGCTTGGAGGTTCAAATCCCAATCATCCTACCTCCTAGACCTGTGAACTCAGGCAACTTAATTATTTGCATTATCTGTAAGATGGAGATAATAATATTTACCGGGAAAGATTGTTTTGAAGAGTCAATGAAAAACTGAGTTAAAATATAGCAATACTTGATGTATTAATAAAATGTTACCTTCTCTTCCTATCATCTGTAGAAATTATGAGTTTAAAAAGGTGGGCATTCTTATTATTCTTACTTAGGACAAGACTCGAAATTCAATGACTAGCTCAATGTCATACTGACTGCAAATAACAGAAACGGGAAAAGATCCTAAGTCTCCCAGACCAAGTCCAGTGCTCTTTACAATGTGTCAGAGTGCTAATCTATTTTTCTTGAAACAGTTTTGTCATTTGACGTCATTTAGCCCCATCACTGCACCCAAAAAAGCTACCAGTTGTATATAACATGTGTAAGTCACTGTAAAATCTACATACGAGCAACGAATCAAAATCACGGGCAAGCCAATGCCCACTGCTTTCACGGACACGCATAGATGTAATGTAAATGGTTGTGTTCTGAATTTTAATAAAGCAAAACAATTCTATTTCTATTATACTCTACTTCTAAGACTTGATGCAGAAATTGTGTCTCTACTTTAGTGCTGTTGTATGACCATGTAAGAAAATGACAACCATTAGAAACAAACACATCAGAGACCCAAAGGTGTTAAGGCCTAAACAAATATTTTGTTAGAGTTTTTACAATGTGTGAGAATAACCATTACTGAAATTTCATTATGAAGAGCCCTATTAAACTTCCTGATAAAATACCTGTGAAGACATGCTAAAAGAATAAATTTCACACACACTGAATCATATGAATTTTTTTTTTTTTTTTTTTTTTTTGTGGTACGTGGGCCTCTCACTGCTGTGGCCTCTCCCGTTGCGGAGCACAGGCTCTGGACGCGCAGGCTCAGCGGCCATGGCTCATGGGCCCAGCCGCTCTGCGGCATGTGGGAGCCTCCCAGACCGGGGCACGAACCCGTGTCCCCTGCATCGGCAGGCGGACTCTCAACCACTGTGCCACCAGGGAACCCCCATATGAATTTTTTTTAATCCATGGACTATTGCAGAGAAAATTGTTCTCACACAACTGTCTGGGAAGTCAGAAAGAATCTATGACCCAAATAAAACTCCTAAAATCTGAGACCAATCCCTCACCCACACGGTGCCACGTGCTCCTTCTCTCTTTACATACACATTCGGAAACCACAGCTCCTGGAACGCAGTAAGGCTACGAGAGAAGCTGGCATCCTAAAACAACTGCTCTCCACAGGTGAACACTGAGAGGAAACGGGAAATGAGGCGCCATGTGGACCCGCTGCCCATCCCACAGGATGGGATCAGCCTCTAAGGCCATTTTAACCCTGAAGACAGAACAGGGCAAAGGTCGGGGTGAGGGGCTGTCAGTACAAAGATGTTGTCGGCCCTTGACTCTATTTCTTCAGCACCGTCCTCCCAACTACTACGGCCGACCAGCAAATTTCTTCCAAATGAATACAGTGCAGTTCCAAAAAGTTGTGATGGGTAAAAATCTTTCTCACCACATATATGTGTATACCTTCTCAAGAGAATAAATGCATTTTTTTAAAGACCAAATAGAACATTAGAAAAGTTGATCACAAAGCAAGTCCTCAATAAAGTCCCCAAAGAAGAAATTACACAGACCACAATTCAATAAAAATTTGATATTAAAAGTACACATTTTTGTGGTTATAATATTCTGCAAAAACCTCAAGTCAGAAGGATAAATTAAAAGACTATTTGTGAAATAAAATATAGCACTATTTAGGCAACAAATTGAGACTACGATATATTAAATCACAACTTCGTGAATTTGATACTAAGTCCAAGCTCACTCTGCTCGCCACAGGACAGGCCAGTAAGTCAGGAGACACGGTGCTGAGGCAAGGAGTACAACTTTACTCAGAAAGCCGGCAGACGGAGAAGATGGCGGACTAAGGTCCCCCCAAAAACCCCATTTTATCAGGGTCTGGATGCCAGTTTCTTTTACAGAATCAGAGAAGGAAGTAAAAAGGCAGAATAGAGAGGGAGAGGTGGGGAGGAAGTAAAGTAAGAAGGGTCAACAGTCTTGCAACACACGTGAAAGGCCAGCCTCGGGGAGGGGATGTGTTGATATCTTCTTTCTTGCAGCTGTTCACAGGTGGGTAGGGTTCCCTGAGGCAGGCCATTATGTGTGATTATAATAACAAAAGCAACCAAAAGCAAAGGCTAAAGTCAAAGAAGCAGATCCAACATGGAGTCAAAACTGGCTCTTCCCTGTTACAGTTTGTTTTTTTAAAAAAGAAGACAAATGTATTAAATATTTACATCACAAAAAGAATGAAGAAATAGCCACAAAAGAAAGCAGTTAGTCAATGAACAATGAAGGTAATCAATGAAGAAAATATTAGGTTAAAATCTGAAATTAATAAAATGTAATTTGATGAATCCAGGAAAGGTTAACTGGAAGAAAATAAAATAATTAAATAGAAGAACCTCTGTTAGTTCTAATAAAACAGAAAAAAGTGAATTATATTTTAAAGGAAATATAATAATGAGATGATTCATTACCCATTCATTCATTTGTTTGTTCATTCAGAAAGTCTGTGGGTCGTGAAGTGCTAAATCCTAAGTGCTGGGATATAATAAAAAACGACACAGGAAAAGTCATAACCTCATTGAGCCAATATTCCAATGGGGAGAGATAATAATAATAATGAGAAAGAGGGAGGGAGGAAAGAACGGTAGAAGCAAAGAAAGAAGGAAAGAAAGAAAAAGAACATGAGAAAAGAGGGAAACAATTGGCAATAAATGCTAAAATAAAAAATGATGGGATTAAAGGCATAGAGAATATGGAGGCAGAGAGGTTTACTTTGTGTGTTCAGGGAAAGTCCCTGTGATAAGACAGTCCCCAGGACCTGAAGGAAGTGAAGAGGTGAGCTTTGTGTATCTCTGGGAAGAGCATTTCAGGGAGAACAAAGAGTAATTGCAAAGGGCCCAACCTACCAAGTAGGGTTAATGTGGCAGGGAAGGGATGTTACAAACTCTTGGTTTAGGGAATCCAGGTGTGTGCTGGGTTGAGTCTGAAAAAGCAGCATGTCTGGCCAAGACTCCCCACACCCTGCATGATGCAGCAGCAGCCCAGGAGAACCGCCTGGGGTCTCTAGGCAGCCAGCTCTGGAAGCGTCAGAAGGTCCCTCTCCCTGAGTCATGGAGGAGCATGGAAAGAGCTGGAGAGTTGGACTGGAAAGGCCTTGCAGCCAGAGATGAGAAGAACTTGGCAGCTACCTGCCTGGACCAACAACTGAGGACTAGACAGGCCCAGGGATGAGTAGGCCATCAGAGTGGCTGGACCACCAAGGACCAGAGGGCAGTGTGGAAGGATGCCAGGATGTACAGAGGATAGAAACTAGGACCAGGTGGTCTCTTCTGCTAAAAACAAGACAACAGGCCCAACATGGAGTCAATTTTGCTGAGCTCCATGTCACCAAATCGAGACAATCAATTTTCACTCTCCCAGAATGAAATCCTACACCAATCAATCAGGAGTCACCTGATCAGCACTAGTGAGGTCGCCTGCCTGATAGACCCATGCCATCCCTTAAAGGAAAGTGCCCTGGCAATAACCAATCCGCTTTTTTTCCAAATATAACTTCCTTGTGCCTGTTCCCTTCTGCCTGTAAAAGTCTTTCATTTTGTACAGCTCCTTGGAGCTCCTTTCTATCTGTTAGACTAGATGCTGCCCAATTTGAACCAATTTTTGCTCAAATAAACTCTTAAAATTTTTTAATATGCCTTATTTTATCTTTTAACACTCCCTACCTACCCTGATGCTACAGTTCTATGGTAAACCCCAGAACAATCAGAGATTTTGCAATTTACTTAGAGGATATGAAATTTCAGTTTCTTAAATACATAAATTAATGGACTGAAATCCATATTCACTCAACTGTTGAGGAAACCAAGAATGCAAATATACATATTTCTATACAGATATGAAATACACATTTGGCACGGAATATATACATTGAATGCCAAGACCTCTTTTTTTTTTTTTTTTGGCCACGCCACATGGCTTGCAGGCTCTTAGTTCCCCAACCAGAGCTTGAACCCAGGCCCTCGGCAGTGAAAGCACTAAGTCCTAGCCACTGGACCGCCAGGGAATTCCCCAAGACATCTTTTTTCTTGCTCTATTTTTCTCTGTGATTAAGGTTATCTAAACTCTGGATGTCATCAATCTTGTACAGACCAAATCCTGGACGTGCTAGGTAAATAACATTCTGCTGTAATCAAGAAAATAAATTACAGCTAAGAAACGGCTATGACAAGTAGAGAGTCATGAGAGCAGAGAGCAGGGAAATCTGACTTGGGTTGGAAGATTGGGGACAGCTTCCCTGGGCAGGTGGATTTTAACTCAGTTTCCCGAGTGAGGGAGCCTCACTGCAAGCCTGTCTAGCAGGATTTTTTCACACCCGTTTTGCAGGTGAGGAAAAGGGAGACAGTGTTTACCTGGGTATGTGTGGGTGGGGGGCACTGGTGCACTGTGGCACCGCAGGGGTGTCAAGGAGCTTTATTCAGCCTTATCTATAATTGTTTACTTTTCATAGGGAGAATGGTTTTGTGTATTACTTGTGTAATTAAAAATCAATTTTTATATAAGTTTACATAAATCATGCCTGAGATCACCTAGCAAGAAACTGCCAAAGCTGAGATTTCAATTCAGGTCTGCCAGACCCCAAAGCTCATAACCAATACGCTCTGGAAAACATCCAAACTTCCAATAATATGGCAATGGGTATGGAAATAATAGTAAAAAGAATACAGAATGAGATATTTTAATTGGGGGGGTCAGAGGCTCGGTGCCCTGGGTGTGTAGCATAGGTCTAGCACGGATCTGCCAGCATTGGGGACTTTAATGACTGCTCCAGGGCAGGTACCCAATGCCCTTCCATATGTACGTTCTTCTGTTTTTCTACGTCAGAGCTGTGACATCCCCTGGCTACAGTACTATGACTCGTGTGTACTGTTCTGCAAGGTGAAGGAAAGATACAGAGCTCCAACAAACAAATAAATGAATGCCAAGGGCAGGACCTGGATCCTTGGCCTCCACTGGCAGAAATCTCTTCCTGCTGTAAACAGACACACACACAGGGCACATGTACACAACCGACTACCACCACCGCTATTTTATCCAGCTCATTACTGGCAGCTAAGAGGAAATCTATGATAATCTGGTAAGAAAGGGTGATAGGCCTTATTTTATCACAATATAAGCATCAATGTTTTACTGCCTTGGAAATTTTAAGTATGTAAGTCAGAATTCTTTGTTGTAAGCAAAAATAAAACAAAACAAAAACCTAATTAAGCATAAAAGGAAGTTATATATTAGAGGGCTATTGGGTAGCTCTTATAATCTCTACAGGGCCCAGAGGTTGGAAACTCCATTCCAAATCCTGCTGGAAAACTGTCCAACACATTGGCCATCACCACCACAAGCCCAGGGAAGAGGCCCGCAGAGCTGCTTCCAGATCCCTCAGCACCACTGCCCCGGGAACAGATTACAGCTGCCTCTCCTCCACAGCTCTCCCTGCAACGATCTGCAGCTCCTCTTTTCCACGTGACTAACTTCTGATTCACACTGGTCAACGTGCAGATACATCTGATTGGCAGATGCCATGACATGTACCACGTCCTTGCTACAGGGAGTCTGAAACATTTTTAATTTTCATTTACAGAGTGGGCTCTATCTTATAAAGTAGGGGGTCTTCAAGGGGTTCAGATGCCTAGAAATCAAACAGAATGACAAACATCCACCAACAAGTACCATGGCAGAAAAGAAGAGAACCAAAAATGTCTTTTTCTATCCTTGTTTTCTTTTTCGAAACAAAGGACTAAAAAACCAAAGTCAATAATGGATGTGACAGATCCATTCCGAAAACTCTTTAACATCTTCATTTTCAGCCAAAAGTGAGTGAGTATACTACCCGAAGAAAATGAGCCTTCACAGAGGTTAAAGTGTACTGCTGCGAACTGGTGTAGGAGAAAATAGATGCCTGGTTGGCTTCTAGTCACCCAGACACAATTATGTGCCCCTTAAGCACTGAAGTTGCCATTCCTGCAGACCCTCCACAGGTGACCTCTCCCCTCCTCAGCAGCCCTGCCACCCCTGCACTCCCCTCTTGGAAATAACATGTGCATGACAAGTGGAATCCCAAGACAAGACAAACGGCGTCATTATTTAACATTGCTAAAACATACTGCTTTGGTCACTAAAATCCTCTCAGTACTATAATCATAGACTATGAAAATAACTATGTGAAATCTATTACTAATTTCTCTGTATCTAACCTAGGGCTTAGATACAGAATCCCAGGGGTGGAAAAACATATAGCTATGCAGCTAGCCCTCTAAAGGTGTCACAATGCTTCAGGAGAAGTGCAGCTATTGACTTTTTCTACAAAATTATCATATTGGCTTTTAATTACAGTGCATTATGGTGACATCTAGTGGCTAACAGGCATATTTGGAAATCCCCAATTTGATCAGTTTAATCAATTTTCCAATTTTTTTTTCCATAAATGCAGACATAATGTTTCCATTTATGGATTCTGGCACATTTAAAGAAGAAGATAAATATATGAAAGATAGAAATGCTCCCTATCACAAAGACAGAAATGCTCAGGAGAGCTCTAATTAAGAAAGGCCACCTTTAAAAAATTCTACTTAAATAAATCTCTTGGTATCAGCTATCAATCGTAGTTAAAAAAGAAATATAGACAATAAAATTATGCAAGTTCAGAATGAATGCATGCATTGTAATCAGTCAACCCTCCAAAAGTACAGGAATATGAGGCAGAATTTATAGGCCTGATTGGGCTGCTAATTAGCTATTGTGACCTTGAGCAAACTCTGTAACTTCTCTGTGCCAAAATTCCATAACTCGTAATACAAGAAGGTTAGAATTTAGATGACATTTGAGAGTCACCAAATTGCTACAAATTACTGTCAGTCACGTGGTCTTCCTCGTCTTGACCTCTGTTCCTAACACTCCAGAGTATCTGGGTGCTCTGTTCTGACTCAGGATTAAAGGCTTAATATACATCAGCATTTCTGGTACATGAATTTTCTTTTAGGTCATCAAATTTAGGTCCCTAAAATTGAATTCATTTATGGTCTCAACCTTGAATAAATGTTTCATAATTTCTTTAGCTGCTGAATGAAGTGATATTAGCTTTGAATGTTTCCTCCACTTACTTCACTAAAATGAAGAAGGAACCACGAGCATCCTTTACTTGGTATTTAACAAACAGATCTTTTTTCACTTAAGCCATGAGATTCTTAATTCTGTGTAACTCCACCAAGTCTTCTCACAGTCTTCCATTTTCTACATCTGAAAGCCCTAGTCCTGTTTGAACTCATTTTAGAGTTTTCCCTCTCCCCCCCACTAGACCTCCTTGACCACTTTTCATATCTTCACTTTCTCTCTTGTTATTTTAGTTTTCATTTTCTTTAAAAAAATTTATCATTATCTATTCTGAGCAGAGAGAAATTATAAGTAATAATACATCAAAGACTCATGGATCCACCACTTTTTTTTTGGTAAATTTTAACATTTTGTCATATTTGATTTAGTAAAAATAGAACACTGCACAATTGAGACCCTGTGTACCTATCCTCCATCCCTGTATCTTCACTATCTAAATTCGCAGTTTATAATCTACCTGCATATCTTCACATTTTATTACATATAATTATAAATAGTATGTGTATTAGTTTGCCTGTTTTTAGATATTATGTAAATTTTATATACAAGTATATATCATTTTGCAATCTATACAGAAGTTGTTCATTTTAACAGAAAAATTTACTAATCTTTTCCCTTAAGGTTTATACCTTTAGATTTTAAGGATCTTTCTCTTAGCTCAAGGTCATAAAAATAGTCTCCATTAATTTTTTTTAATTAAAGCTTTAACATTTATGTCTTGAACCCATATTTTTGTGTATAAAGTGAGGTTGGGGGTTTAAATTTATGGGGTTTTTTCCCAAGTGGATAATCAATTATCCCAGTACTACTTATTGAATAACCTATATTTTCTGCTAATTTCCTCCTCTGTCATTTTATTTTCCATATGAGTAAGAATGTTCTGTCCTGGTTCTTCTTTCTACTTGTCTTTCTTTGCACAGATATTGTACTCTCTTAATTTTTGTAACTTTAAGTGAATCTAGATATCTGTTCTCTCCACCTTTCGGGAAAGTGCATTCACTATTTTTGAGCCTTCCTTTTACATATGAATTTATGTCCAGAACTTGTCCAATTCAAAGGAAAAAGCTCTAGTGTACTTTTGTTTGGAATTCTATGGAATGTACAGACTAATAAGGGCAGAGTTCATATGTTTATAATATTTTCCTTCATGAACGCAACATAGATTCCTATTTATTTAGGTCCTCTATTTGTTTTGCAAAAAATATTATATTTTCTCTAGAAATTCTTTCCTTTTTCTTGTTAAATTTATTCCTAGGTTCTAGATAATTGTTGTCACTATTATAAATGTTATGCTTTAAGTTATATTTTTCTCATTGTTTACACTATATAAAGAAAAGCAATTTATTTTTACATGTTAATCTTGTATTTCAACAACATTATTAAACTTTCTTTAATGTCAAATAATTCCCCTGTATCATTCTTTGAATTTTCTAAATAAGATAATCCTACCATAAAATAAAAAGAATAATTTTGTCTCTTCATTGCTAATAATTATTCTTATTTTTAATTTCTGCACCAGATATGGCCTGTAGCAAAATGTCGAATAAAAAAAGTGATAACTACATTTTATGACAATACTTGAAATGTTTCACTCTTACTATGGCAATTGTTGTAAATTTTGGTAGAAATTTTTCATAGGATTAAGGAACTTCTCCTCTATTATTAATTTTTCAGGAATTTTTATTGTAAATGAGTATTGCATATTTTTATCAAATGATTTTTCTAAACTTATTGAGGTGATCATAGGGCTTTTATCTATTAATGGGGTGAAATATGCTAATAAATTTCATAACAGTAAAAATTCCTTGCATTCTGGAACAAACCCAATTTAGTCCTAATGTGTTATTTTACCCAATACTAGATTGGATTTGCTAATACCTTAGGAATTTTGCTTATAAATTCATAAGAAAGATGAACCTACAATTTTCCTTTCTCATGTTGTTGCTCTTTGGTTTCAATATAGAGGTTTTACTAGTCTTATAAAATGTGTTTACAAGGGTATTGACTCTCTACTCTCTGTAAAAGTTTATGTATTGGGATTATCTGTTAATGACATATTTGGTAATGGATTTGTACGTTTGTGAGTGTAAGTGAAGGGGGGGAAGGGATTGCGCGCTGAAGATTTTCAACCCTTCCATCCAATTCCCTTAATATAGATTTATTCAAATATTTTATTCATTTTTCAGTCAGCTCAGATAAATTATATTTTTGTAGAAATTTGACCATTTATTTCCTGCATTGATAGTACTTGCCTATGATTATGCTTTTGGATCTGTAGATCTGTAACCCTGACCTTTATCCATCCTTAATTGTTATAGGACAGATCTCTTTTGTTCCTCCATCACTTTTGCCAGACAGACTTTCTTATTAACTTTACATAGAAATAGACAAATTTATTTCTTAATTCTACGTTCCCCTTCTATTAAATTAGAATGACAATTTCTACATTTTATTAATATTTGCTACAAGTCTATATCATTGATGAATATAGATGCAAGAATTCTCAATAAAATACTAGCAAGCCAAATTCAGCAGAACATTAAAAGAATCATTCACTATGCTGAAATGGGATTCATCCCTGGGATGCAAGGATGGTTTGACATATGCAAATCAATCTTTGTGATATATCACATTAATAAATGAAAGAAAAGAATCATATGATCATTTCAACAGACACAAAAAAAGGCATTTGACAAAATTCAACATCCATTCACAAAAAAACTCTTAACAAAGTAGGCACAGAAAGAACATATCTCAGCATAATAAAGCTCATATATGACAAACCCACAGCTAACCTCATACTCAATGGTAAAAGATTTTCTTCTAAGATCAGGAACAAGACAAGGGTGCCCACTTTCATAACTCCTATTCAACATAGTACTAGAGGCCCTAGTTAGAGCTATCAGGCAAGAAAAAGAAATAAAAGGTATCAGAATTGAAAAGGAAAAAGTAAAATTGTCTCTATTTTCAGATGACATGATTTTATACATAAAAATCAATCAAAAGGGCTTCCCTGATGGCGCAGTGGTTGAGAGTCCACCTGCCAATGCAGGGGACACGGGTTCGGGCCCCGGTCCGGGAAGATCCCACATGCCGCGGAGCAGCTGGGCCCGTGAGCCATGGCTGCTGAGCCTGCGTGTCCAGAGCCTGTGCTCTGCAACGGGAGAGGCCACAACAGTGAGAGGCCCGCATATCGCAAAAAAAAAAAAAAAAAAAAAAAAAAATCAATCAAAAGACTCAACCAAAGAAACTGTTAGAGCTAATCAATCAATTTACTAAAGTTTCAGGATAAAAATTAACATGCAAAATGCAGTAGCATTTCAATGTACTAACAACAAATTTTCTGAAAAAGCAATGAAATAATCAATCCCATTTACAATATCATCAAAAACAATAAGATACTTAGGAATAAATTTAAATTTTCACCTCTAAGGAGGTGAAAGATCTCTACTCTGAAACTATAGGACATTGATGAAAGAAGACACAAATAAATGGAAAGGTATTCCATGATCATGGACTGGAAGAATATTATTGTCGATTCTACCAAAAGCCATCTATAAATTCAATGCAATCACTATCAAGATATTAATGGCATTTTTTACAGAAGTAGAAAAAAAAAACACTCCTAAAATGTATACGGAACCACAAAAGACCCCAAAAAGCTAAAGAAATTCTGAGAAAGAAGAACAAAGCAGGAGGCATCACACTTCTTGATTTCAAGCTGTACTTATAAAGCCACAGTCATCAAAGTAGTATGGTACTAGCATTAAAAACAGACAAATAGACCAATGAAACAGAATTGAGAACCCAAAAATAAACCCAAGCATATACAGTCAACTTATATTTGACAAGGAAGTCAAGAATACTCCATGAAAAAAAGACAGTCTCTTCAATAAATGGTGCTGGAATAACTGAACATTCACATGTAAAAGAATAAAACTGAACCCATATCTTACCTTACTCACAAAAATTAACTGAAAATGGATTAAAATCTTAAATGTAAGACCTGAAACTGTGAAACTCCTAGAAGAAATATAGGAATAAAACTCCTTGATATGGTTCCTGGTAATAATTTTTCCTTCTTTTTTTTTTTTTTTTTTTTTTAATTGTGTCTACATGACAAGATAGATGCTGCCTGAAACTATTGTGGTAATTATTTCACAATATATGTAAATCAAACCATCATGCTCTACATCTTACACAGCGATGTATCATTTATTTCTCAATAAAAGTGGAAAATGTATATATACTGAATTGGCATCATGGAAAAATAATAACAGCAAAATTAAAATATCAATAAAATCTACCAATCATTAGGAACTTGAGATGTGTCAGTTATTACTAATCCTGATAATAACCTTCAGTTTCCCTCAGGAAACTAGCATTTGTAATGTTAAGTAACTTGTTTGTAATCTCGCAGCTAGTTTCATGATTCAACTGGGAAAAAAGATCCATCTCTTTCTGACGTCAAAGTTGGTAACCTTTCTACCTAAGAACTTCCATATGTCATTCATGGATCATAATCAGAGAGCACTATTGCTTATTTTGGGTATTTATTTGTGAACACTTCAACTCAAGTTTATTCAAGTAAAACTCATGTTACTTTTCTCTTTATCCACTATAGTCACCTCCATCAGCTTGTATATCCAGAGCTTATTTTTTTTATCTGTAAACTTGTTTAAGTTGTCACAAGTAGAGATTAAAATCATAAAATGGTACACAAAATGCAATCAATGGTAGAGACCGTGTCTTGTTTATCTACGTAATCCCACATCCTCATATAGTGCCTGATATTGCTAAATAAATAAAGTCAGAGTGATCTGAAAATATTTTATCTAACTACTTCATAAAGTACCTTACAGTTCATAAATAAAACATATTATAAATATAATTCTTCTTAGAAATTATTGAAACTTCAGCCCATAGCAACTATGTATACTTTTTTTTTTAAAAAAAGCCTTTTATTTCGTGTAAAAATAAAGAGAAAAAAACTGAATTTAAGATC
This sequence comes from Delphinus delphis, assembly GCF_949987515.2. Lineage (NCBI taxonomy): Eukaryota > Metazoa > Chordata > Mammalia > Artiodactyla > Delphinidae > Delphinus > Delphinus delphis. Next base: position 175,353,103 of record NC_082683.1, read on the forward strand.
TAAAAATTCAAAATCATATTTCTCTCATGTAGCTATTAGGTCAGTCAACAAATTTAAGTGTGCAAAAATCTTCATTTTTTTCAAAGGAAACTAACTGTCTATCAATAAGTTTAGACTTACTAGGAAATAAACCAATGAGACTTATTACCATAACGTGACTCAGACCACGTGGTCCCAGGAGATTGTGGCATCTTGCTCTTTTCCACGGCACTAACCAAAAACCAGAACACATTTCTATCACCCTTAACTGTCTATCCTTTCCAGGATCAGCCTGGGGAAGGAAGGCGCAGGCCCTGCTTGGTAACTAACTCTCATCTCCTCAGAAGGTTTTTGCTGCTACTCAGACTCTCCTTTCCTTCTGTGGTACTGAGAAACTTTATTAAATCTGGGGACAGAAGTAGTCCTCACAATCTATATTTTATATTCTGATTTAAGCATCTGAATTGTACTTGCTTGTTGCTGTTCTTCCTGTGTGTTGTGTATCATCCTTCCCTGAAACAAACAAGGCTGCAGGCCTGATGTCTGGGACAAGTTGGGGCAGCAGAGTACAGAAGGGTAAAGAGATTTCTGAAGAAATGAGGTGAACTGTCTGCTTTATCTGCAAAGAACAGACAAGTCTTAGAAGCCCAAAACAGTTGGCTTTAAACGTGAGTAAAGACAATAGCTTGAATCATATAAAATTATTAATAAACTATAAGTATTACCTTATAAAAAGACAATTTCATACGGTTTAACCTAATAGAAGAGTATACATGTTATGAGTCAGTTCATCAGCTTAACATATTTTCTCTTTAACAGGGAAATCAAGGACCATTCTCAATCTATATAATCTATATTTCTCTGTAGAGGAGGAATATAATTCCCTTCATAATGCCATCTAAAGAGATTAGGGTCATAAACTCTCCATCACCTATGAAATTTTATAATATAAAAGCCATTTGGACAGATTATGAATACCTAGAAGGTGGCACCGTGTTCTTTGGCATGTAAGAGTATGTACATTGGAGCCAGACAGCCTGGATCCTAACCTAAAAGTCTCTTTTTTGCAAGCTATATGACCTTCTGGTGCCTCACTGTTTTTAATCTATAACAAAGAGATAGGGAAGGGTAAGTTGGGATGAAATGAGAGAGTGGCATGGACATATATACACTGCCAAATGTAAAACAGATAGCTAGTGGGAAGCAGCCGCATAGCACAGGGAGATCAGCTAGGTGCTTTGTGACCACCTAGAGGGGTGGGATAGGGAGGGTGGGAGGGAGGGAGACGCAAGAGGGAAGTGATATGGGGACATATGTATATGTATAACTGATTCACTTTGTTATACAGCAGAAACTAACACACCATTGTAAAGCAATTATACTCCAATAAAGAAGTAATAAATAAATAAATAAATAATAAAGAAGAGATAATAATAGTACCCATGTCACAGGGTTTTTATGAGGATTAAATGAGTTAATGTTTGGAAGGGCTTGGTACATTCTGTGCTATGTGCTTGCTTATTAGTATTACTATTATTAGATATCACGTGTTGGATTCTGTCCCCCAAAGGTTCATATGTTAGAATCCTAACCTCCAGTACCACGGAATGTGATCTTATTTGGAAACAGGGTTGTTGCTCTTGCAATCAGGTAACATAAAATCATACTGGAGTGGGGGGAATTCGGACACAGACAGACATGCCCTCAGGGGAGCACCCTGCGAGGATGAAGGCGGAGACTGGGGTGATGCTTCTACTGGCCGAAGAATGGCAGGGATTTCCAGCAAACCACCGGAAGCTAGGAGAGAGCTGTGGGGCAGATTCCCCACCAAAGCCCTGAGAAGGAACCAACTCTGCTGCCACCTTAATCTTGAATTTCCAGCCTCCAGAACTGTGAGACGATATATTTCTGTTGTTTAAGCCACCCAGTTTGTGGTATTTTGTTACAGCAGCTCTGGCAAACTAATACATTAGATAAAGCACTCCTATCTAGAAATATGACCAAGAAGTCTAAAATAAACCTACTTTTCTTTAAAAAGACACCCACTTTCTTTGAAACATGTGCAGTCTGACAAAGAATAGCCTCCCCAAGTATTGGCCACAGCAAGAGAGAACAGTGACCCTGTTCTGCAAGGACAACCCACTGGTAGAGTGTGATATGACACACTCTAGCTTGGGAATTCTCAGTACTTGCCAAGCAGGCTTTCTGCACATACACATATGGCCAGGATAGGATTCAATATGATGTGCACTAGGTGGCCTTCCAACTCAGAAAAACATCTATGCCAATATGTCCAACATTTAAAATCAAGATCACCTACAACTCAGGATGGACTTAACATGATCCTAATAAATATTTATTTCCTCACTGAAAAACAAAGAGAGAGATTATCACATTATTCAATCAAACATTTTTATCTAAATGAATTGGACATCTCAGGTGAACTGTCTTGGTGTCTAATTTATTTGTTTCATTTCTGCATCTCTACATGAATAGCTCTTGCCCTTTTTTATAGTTCAGTATCTTTGGTCTCTATACAGAATATAACCTTTAATTTTATGATTCACTTTTGAAATAATAATGTTAATCTCACCTTCCTTAGTTGTCAGATTTTAAGAAACAGGAAATATGCCTTACTCTTTAAAGAAATATACATATATATATATTCCCCATAGTCTCTAACTCACAGAATTCAATCAAGGATAACTTACTGTGAAATGCCCGGAAAAGATCAATCTATAGAGACAGAAAGTAGACTGGTGGTTTCCAGGGGCTGGAGAGAGACTGCAATGGACACATGTGATCTTTGGGAAGTGATGGATATGTTCTAAAATTAGATTGTGGTGTTGGCTGACTAACTGCACATATTTAGTAAAATCACTGACTTTTACAATCAAAATGAGTGAATTTTATGGTATATAAATTATTTCTCAATAAAACTGTTGAAAATTTTTAATAAAATAGGTCTCTACATGATTTGTATTTTCATAGCCAGCAACACAGAGCTGTAGACATGTAGAATGGTGAAGGCTTAGGGCTATTAAAAAAAAAGCTGCTGCCATAGTACAGCTAATTAACATCTTTACCATCCATCCCATTTTCTTCTATTAGCAAAAGTGTCTCTGGCCATCCTCACCATGGAAACATTCCTAGTGTTGGTTTATGTATGTTACTTTATTAGTTTTACAATCTCCATCTAAGGAAAAGCTAGGTGATCCCATGCTGGACTGATTGCCTAATATTCAGACAGCACCCACTATGTTTTACGTTCAAGACACTGCCATTTGAGAAAGGATTATTTACCATGACAAATCATAAATGGAGAATGAAACATAATTTAACTTGAAAAATGTTTCTGTGCCAGAGCCATATGCGCGTTGCAAGAGGGAAATCAAACTTCCCTTTAAAGTGGTTTTAATTATTCAGTCTCTGACGTGATTTCAATATAATCCAACCCAAATGCTGCCTGATTCTCCTTTGCCAACTCTGATGAGTAGTGTAACAATACACTGCGCTGTTTAGGGAAAAATCCTTTCCTTTTCCCGACAGTGTGGATTCCATACTCAAGCATCCTGAGTCCCCGTGAAGACTGAGTCACTGAACCAGAGGAGTTTATGTTCACTGAGTTTTCTGTGTGTCTCTAGAACCCCCTTTGGATCCTTTTGTGGAACAAACTTTTAAGGGCCGGATCAACACAATCTAAAACGCAGGCTCCTGGGCTGCTGGTCACCCATATAGGAAGTCTTTACTATTTCCCCTAGAAAGACATAGTCCCACATTATCTTTTCAATATCATCTTGCATAATTATTTCTTTTTTTTAATTGAATTATTATATTAGTTTCAGGTGTACAACACAGTGATTTAATACTTTTATACAACTGATCACCACTATGAGTCTAGTAACCATCTGTTACCATAAAAAGTTATTACAATATTACTGACTATATCCCCTATGCTGTACATTACATCCCTGTGATTTATAGCTGGAAGTGTGTACCTCTTAATCCTTTCACCTGTTTCTCCTTCCCACCTCCCCTCTCCTCTGGCACCCCTAAGTTTGTTCTCCATATCTATGAGTCTGTTTCTGTTCTGTTGTGTATGCCCGTTTGTATTTTAGATTCCACATAGAAGTGAAATCATGCAGTGTTTGTCTCTGTCTGACTTAGGTCACTTAGCATAATACCCTCCAGGTCCATCCATGTTGTCACAAATGGCAAGGTCTCATTCTTTTTATGGCTGCGTAGTATTCCCTTGTATGTATATGTGTGTGTATATATATATATATATATATATATATATATATATATATAAAACACATCTTCTTTATCCATGGACACTTAGGTTGCTTCCATATCTCAGCTACTGTAATAATGATGCAATGGAAATTGCTTTCTCTAGTCCACTATTCTCTGGACCAATCGATGCTCACTCGGCACTCATTTCTGCCAAGGACTCTTACCTGTCCTTGAAAGCAGAGACCATGTCATTCATCATCTTCAAATGTCCAATTATTAGATTCCACCCATTTTTCAAGAACTATCCCAGTACCACCCCTTCCATAATATATTTCTGTCACCAATCACATATAATTTTTTATTCCTTTTATACCCTTTCTACATTGAACCACTTTTTCCACATTTATTATATCCTCTTTTATTACATAGTACCTTGATTATTTTTCTTACTCCTCATTATACTACAAGCTTGTGAAAATAAGAGGTACTTTGTACCACCTTGTGTTCTCCATTCTGCTCCCAGCCCTCAACCTCACCCAGTATCATTCTCAGAATTAGAAAGGGCTCAATAACATCAATTAAATCAAATAGTAACGGTTATGCCATCCTTACCTATAACTACAATACCCATGTATATCAATTCAAATGGCAGAAACAATGAACAAACATGCCTCATCCAGTTTCCTTGTCTAAGGAGCAAAAAATACTTCTCCTCAATGAAAAGAACTTCTCTGTGAAAATTTCGAAGGGGACACATCTCTTTACCAATGTCCTTTTGCCAGTGTATCCACACACCTCCCCAGCTCTCATGTTTTGCATGCTTCCGTCAGCATCTGGAGTGATTTTTATATCACTCTACCTTCTAACACACAGAGCAGTGTGGTGTAGCAGAGAAGGTGAGTGATTTGCAGTCACTCAGGCCCAGCTCCAAATTACATAGCTCAGCTGGATGACCTGGGCAGGCTGCTTACCCTATCTGAGTTCCAGATTCCTTATCTGTAATATGAAGATCAGCAACAACCCTGAATGGTTACTGTGAGGATTACATGGGAAAATCTGTTTAAGACATGATTTGCAATGCCTGGCATATTAAAGGTACTAATAATATTGAATTAAAGGTATCAAATCAATTAAACAAATGTTTATTTGAGTGCCCACTGAGGGCTTTGCACTAATTTGCTCTGAGGACCCAATAATGAACAAGACTGGCACGGGTCCTGCTCTCAAAGAGCTTAGAGTCTAGAGAAGGAGCCAGGCCCTTGCATATGCAAATGCAGGCCTGTGACAAGCCCAGTAAACGCAGAAATAAGCACAGAATGCTCGTAGGGCACAAATGAGGGGCGCCGATGGCATCAGAACAGATGCTGTCACTCCTCTGATACCGTCAAATTGCAGAGAAAACTCGGTACCTACAAAGTATGGCTGTTATTAACATAAAATCTATGTCATGGCCCAGTGCTGGGGCATAGTACAGGGTGCCAGGTACCATCTAAGTGAATCACCACACCTTCTAGGGCATGCCACAGTCCAGAATCCACAAGCAGAGTCACATGGAGAAACAGGAGTCAAATCTACACACAAATACCCATCATTCAGATATTCAAAAGGACCTCAAGATAAAAGCATATTCAATACACAGGTATTTTATTTGCATATTTTCCCATTTTTGGTAATAAGTTAAAACTCAGCGTGAAGAGACAGGGACTGATATGCAGTTTCCGTAAAGCAGATGCCCTGCGATGCTTCTAAAGCCTGCTTTCTTCGTTTTCTAAAATAGCATGCTAATTTTAAAAGGCAAAATAATACACGACATACAGGCTGGTGAGTGGAAAAGTTTCAAGGCTCACAAGGTCAATTTCCCATTGTAAGTGGCCCCTGGGGAGTGATGAGAAACCTGCACTCCACTCATCAGACAGGAACCTGTGTGGCTATTTTACACTTCACTGTACTTACAGCAGCCTTAGCCGACCGAAAAGCTTACAGAGGAAAAAACAACACGAGTTTAGGTAAATGAAGGCCGCTTGGCTTTGCTGTTTAACATGGATGACAGCGGTGACAGAGGGCCTTGAGTTCGTGTCTAGGGGCCACGTCCTCTGCTTCTGAACGGGTTTGGCAAAGAGCTGCAGGAGGGGGCCCGCCATGTCTCCAACCCTCCCCAGATGGGGGGCATCACCACACTCCTCTTATTCTTCTCTGCTCTGCACCCGGCAGAGGGGTGAATATGCACATTCTGACTTTGTGGCCTAAATCCTGAACATCTTGGGCAAGCACAACCTAGCAAAGCCTTCCATTTCTTTTCAATTTCTAGGCAGGTCTGCTTAAACTGACTTCAAATATTGTCCTTTCTTATAATCAGAATACATACGTCACCATAATATTTCCATAAAGTGGCACCCTTGTAGCTCTTCTATTTCTTTCGCCTGGATTAAATCTTCATCAACTGGAAAAAATAATGAAACTAAATACCATGAATTAATGCACACCCTAGTTCTTTCTCAGCAGAGAAGGACAGAATGGAAGGGCCCCCACTAAATGCACTGGAGCCTATGCTAAAAACTGCTAGAAGGCTGATGAAACCTAAAATCTACCTAATTAAGAGCCATGCGACATTGAGCCCCGATTTCCTCTTCTGAAAAGTGAAAATAATAAGATCTACCTCTAAAGGTGGCTGAAAGGATTGGGTGAAGTGCTGAGCTCACTGTGCCCATCGCAGGCCCTATGTAAATGGTACTTATTACTATTATTATTACTCTGATTAATAAGCAGTCCATAATAACCTCGGGACATGTGTAAACACAGAATGCAACAGAACTCCTCAAATATAGCGACTACGGACCTGACTGACCAGAAGACGTGTGATGTCAGGGAAATTACCTGGACCAGAAGTAAAAGATCTGGTCACTGGACACGGCTCTGCACACTTAGCTGGGCCACCTGGGCCACCCATGACCCTCCTCTCTTCTGATTTTGTCATTTGAAAATTTAAGGAGTTGAACTAAATTATCTGTAATACCCCTGAGAGGCCACAGGCTATTATTTTTATGAATCCTCTAGATTAATCAGGGCCCAGCCACAAGACCTGAGAAAATGAATGTCCGGGTCTGACCCCATACTCAACTTGGTGAGGAAATACTACTAGATAATACACAGGAGCTTTGGGGGAGAGGACGGTGGCTACTGCATATAAGCTGTCTCCCTGGACAACTGCTAAGTACAACACTTGAACTCCTAAACTTCTTCAAACCACATCCTCCAAGGCAGCTCTGCTAGACCCTAAATTCACTTTCTGGTGCCAGGAACAGGCCACTGTACTCATTGATAAAGCACCTATCTCCCAGGGCTCAAGCACTTGACAGATGCTATCACACTAAACTGTTAGTATTTGAGAGAAGCTAGGATAAAACATCTTTCTACTGATAAGGAATCTGAGACACTGCAAGTCAAGAGACTTTCTCTTGAGCACCAAGCAAGTCAAAGGCCATGGAATGCTGCAAACTGTCTTTACTCCTCAGGCCTCCTAATTAGGTCAACCGCAACGGCCCAGGCCACTTGGACGGCCCGTGCTATGGACCTCTCCCCCAGCGGCCACTGCTGCACTTCCTCCTCTGAGATCCCCCCGCACCCCCTAACCTACTGCTCCCCCCAGGTGACATTCGAAGCTGCCCTTCACTCCACTATCAGCTCCACTACGTGGCCTCTCCCCTCTCAGCAACTCCGGGGTCAAATGCCCTCCAGACATTTCATCAACATCATGATGTCAGGAGGATTATTTAAATGCCTTCTCGCTAAACCCCATTACAGAGAACAGAATTCTCCATGGCACAGACTGGAATTTGCACATTTGACTTCTGGTCTCTACCTCCTGATCTTTTCTCTCCCCTTCCAGCAAGAGCAGCTAAAGAATTTGTGAGGCCCAGTGCAAAATGAAAACAAAAAGCCCTTTGATTAACAACAACAACACAACTGTGAAGAATTTTAAGACGATGACAGCAGAGCATTAAAGCAAGCCCTGGGCCCTGTGTCTCTTCTTCCTGAGCTCTGAACACCTTTAAAGATGCATGGTCTGTGTCTTCCTGCACCTGGACTGCCGCCCCGCCACTACAGCAGCCCCCAGCCACTGTCTGCCAATCCCTTCGTCCCGCGCGCCACTGCCATCTGCATCCTGCCACAGCCCCTCAGAGACCAAGCAGTCGGCTAGTTAACTCACCAGATGAATTGTGCGCTGTGTCACCTGGAAGGTCCTAATCCCCACATCCTCATTTCAAGCGTGGCCTCCGGAACCCTGGCTGCACTGCCCTGAGGAATTCGTCACTGATCGGCCCAGGGAAACCCTGTGTGTGTGGACTGTGGGAATCCCACCATCTGTCAAGTAACCTTGCCCATGGCCCACCTAGACGTGGGGCTTAAGCCTGGAGAGAGTCTCCTCAGCAGAGTAATCCATCTCCTTTCTCCAGAAAGACAGACGAAACATTTAATTTCTCATTCTCTAGAACCAAATGCACATTTGTCAGCTAAGAACAGCTCTGCCAATTAGCAGAGGCCTCAACCTGAATCAATAAACTTCAGCCTAAAAATAAAGCCATGCAAGCCCCTTTGCAGTACCGCTTGACTCAAAACAGACCTAAGTGGAATATTCCTTAATTACCACTGTTTCATAATAGGTTTTTTGACCCTCTTTTCTCAGGCATGTTTGACTCTCTTTTCTCAGGCATGTTTGACTCTCCATGTATTTCTAGGCATTGCAATTCAGCAATTTTAAATCTGTTTCTAGTCTCCAGATAGTATCATTCATCCTACCAAACAACCCAGGGCCTTGGCAGAAAGCAAAAATAAAATAAGAATTATATTATTAAGTACTGTATATCATTGCTCACATCATCCAATATAACCAGCGCTTTGAATTGCTGGCATTATTTAGAAAAGTCTGGGTGTTTTTCATGTGTCATTCAATTCAAGTACGTTTTACTTTATGTTCTGGAAACACTGAGCATCAGCTGAGTTTCAGAAATTTAAACTAGAGGAATTCACTAAGGGAATCCTTAAAGAATTCTTTTGTAAAATAAACCACTGTTTTCAATATGAATAATCATCCTGTAATCTATATTTTCTGTCAGATAGTTTACATATTCTGGTAGTAGGCAGCATATACTGTGTTTCATCAAAGAATGATGCCCAAACTGCATCATCTGAGACCGATAACTTAGATTTAGAAGCATTACATTCTATTAATTCAACTCAGGAAACCATGTTACTAACAATCCAGTGGAGACGCCAAGTTCTCAATATGAAATGAATTAATTACAGTGAATACAATGCAGGAAGAATGGGGCAGGACTTGTATAACTATAGCATCTGTGCCACATGTCCTTCTGGTAAAGAAAGAAGCGGGGGAGGGGTAGACATCTAGACACGTGTGCCTGAAAACTCTTGGTTACTACATAAAAACTGAAACAGAAATGTAAGATATGGGCTTCCCTGGTGGCGCAGTGGTTGAGAGTCCGCCTGCTGATGCAGGGGACACGGGTTCGTGCCCCGGTCCGGGAAGATCCCACATGCCGCGGAGCGGCTGGGCCCGTGAGCCATGGCCGCTGAGCCTGCACGTCCGGAGCCTGTGCTCCGCAACGGGAGAGGCCACAGCAGTGAGAGGCCCGCGTACCGCAAAAAAAAAAAAAAAAAAAAAGATACGTACAATTCTCTAGTCCTCAATCAGAAGTAGATCAGAAAAGGGATATAGGAAGAGCACAAAGCTCAGGGCTTAAGAGGCCTGAGTTTAGTGTGATTTGGAACAATGCAAAAGAGATCAGTTTCTTTGTCAATGAAATGAAAGCTTTCAACTAGATTATCTCCAAAGTTGCTTTAAACTCTCAATTTCTGTGATAGAATTTCTACTTTAAAATGCGGTTGGAGAAGCAGCTCTAGTACAAGCTCTTCAACTCCTTACACAGACAATACCAAGATTTAAAAACAGAAATTTCACCCTTGTTGTAAGTCTCTTTCACAAAGCTGTTCAGCAAAGGTATGAAGAAAACAACCAATTAATATAATTTTCACACTTTTGTTTACCCTCTGCCTACTTAGAAAAGCAATAAGAAGGGGTAAATGTCCACTAACCTGAAAAAAATGCCATCTTTCCCATATTATTGTATTTGAAAGTTTTCAGTAAAGTTAACACAAATTTCATGTTTTATTAAATATTATTTTCTGTATTATTTGAAAGTATGTTTGGGAAAAATGGATGTTGTGACGACAGCCCCCAATTTTTCTTTTCCAAAGTAAAGTCATACTTTCTTGTGTCTCAGTCTCCCTTGTCTAATTCCTATTCGGCCCCTTTCCTTGGCTTCATCTCTAAAAATCATTCAATAATCTCCATTGCTCTGATGTCCTGTATGAAGGATGCCTTGCAGGATTCTAGGACCCCAGGATTGTATCTCTTATAATGGCAATGCTGCTCGTTTTCCTTTGGACATAATTTTCTTTGGGCCAAATTACTTTTCCTTTATGTAAAAATGTCTTAAGCAAAGATTTTCTATATCTTAAAAAACAAAACAAAACACTTATTTGAATGACTAGTTTTACAGTTGCTAAAGCAAACCCCAAATATTCAAACTTGTGGGAGGAAAAATACGTATTTTTTTTTTTTTTAATGGAGGAAAGCACATCAAAGTAGACTTCTGAAGGTCTGGGATCGCCATTTTTTAAATTCCTTGCCTTCCATAAAAATTAAACATGTTTTAACTCATTTTGCTTGCTTATCATGTCCTTCCAAAGGTTTTACAATGTAGTTTCATTTTGTTATTTTTCAGATCCAAAGACAAATGTTTGCTTTGTGTTTTATTCTAGTTCCTTATTTGAGAGACTCATAAGGACTCCATTGTTCAAATTTGCATGCTTCATAAAAAACACATATTTGAGTAAATTATACTTACAAAGCTTAGCATTTGCTGACATCTCTCATTAATTACTACACTAATTTATAGGTTATAAAAAGGCTACAGGGAAGACACAGGACTGTCTCTAAGGAAGGTTTGTGATAGGAAAACTTGTGCAATATAATCCTTCTCCCTAAACTCCACAATTTAATCATAAGTGAAAATTGGTCAAAAGAACATTAAGGGTAGTTTTTATTTTCGATGATTCTTGTTGGAAAGGGAATATATTCATTAATTGTTCAAATATTTACTGAGCATCTACTACACCAGTCTCAGTGCTCTGTCCACATATGCAGTTGAAGCATGGGTGAGAAAAGCAGGGTATTCCTTTGGTACAGGAGGGAGATCCATGCAGGCTGACCCCAAGTTCTCCACCCTTCGATGTACTGCCTACCAACCGACTCAAGGACCTATTTCTTCTCAGATTGCCCTTGTCTCTGAGCCACTACCTAGCCAGCTGTTTCCCTGAGTTCCTGGACACCACACAGACCTCCTGGAGTGGGATGGAGCTATTCATCACCATTCACCACTGCCCTGGGGACAGATTTGTTTCCAGATTGTCAGCAAGTTTTGAAATAGTGATCTGCAGAAGAGCCATTTTAATCTCTGTGATTTTAAAAAAAAAAAATTTTTTTTAAACGAAACATAGGAAATGTGGCCCAGGTGTGTTTGTTCCACCCATCTATAGCTGAAAATTCATACACTTCGCAGAAAGCGCCAGGGTTATGTAAAGAATAAGGGCAGTGAAGTGAATTGTTTAGGTGATGAGAAACCAGACAGGCCTCAGCTTTGCAACCATGTCCAGTGGGTCCAGTATGTCTAAGGTATTTCTCACTTAAAGAAGCACATAATGGTGGTTTCCATCTGTGATAACAAGGGACTACTGGAGTTCCAGCTTCCTTGATATTTCATTGAGTTTGACTTTGTTAAAAAATAAATATATCACATTTCATATAAAAGAAAATATGGATTATAGGAGACAAGGCGTATCTTGAAAGATCTCACTACCAGACACCTAGAAATGCTAGAAATATATATATATATATATATATATATATATATATATATATATATATATATATATAACAAATACCCCCATTTAAATGCATAGTTGAGCTCACAAAAAGTAACAGAAATCCCCAAGGAAAACCAGAGCAGAGCCGTAAACCAGCATGAAATGTACAGCTGAACTCAGCCAGAGGGCTGGCTCTTAGGAGTCCTTTGAAAGCCAGAAAAAGAGATCCCAGGCTGTATCAGGTAGGAAGGCGAGCCAAGGACCCTCAAAGTGCTGCATCTTCATTGAGAGAGTAGACTGGAAAACCAGTTACCTGCAAAGACTGAGGACAAGATGAAGCAAGCATGTTGGATTCAGCATAATACCAGGTGTGTGCTTTCCTGGATTCATCATTTAAATTTACCCTAACTGTGTGGTCCAGGAACCAGCCCCCTCAAACCCAAGTCAAAAAATAACAAAGCAGTCCTGGGTTGGAAGGGCCTGGGGACACCTGACAGGGCCTATGCAAATCTTCAAATGGATGTACCCTCAACCCCAAGCAGAGATAACCAGATCAGCGATGTGAATGTAGAAAAAAAGCTAATAGATGCATCCCAGTCCAAATTAAACAACGGTGCACTGTCTTCTTTTTTCTAGGAAAAGAACATTGCTTTCCTAGCTAAGTTAATGTTGCCTTAAATAAGGTGGGGAAAACAATAAAATTCTAACTGATCCCCTGGAGACTAATCTGAAAGGACAGGATGAGACCACTAAGTGCTCAGGAGAAAGGGAAACCAAGTAGGGCTGCTGTTGCTTTGTAATAACGAACTGGAGATCAGGACCCTGACAGCATTGCTGATTTCCTGGGAAGGCCCAGAGAATGGATTCAGAGCAGCTGTCGCATGGAGACTGTGATGATCGGGCGTTAGTGACTGAGCTTTATAGGCTGGCAGAACCATAACTGTAACAAAGGCATCTTTAGAGTCCGTCATTTGAATAAATGCAGACAAAATTGATAGTTAGTTTTAATTGCTATTTAAGTGCATTTTGTCCTGGCAACAGTGTCGGGTGCTCAGTTGACTGTTTCTAATTTATGTTGTCACTATGCTTCTGGCTCACACAGGGGAGAAGCCAAAGTTAGATTGTGTCTAAGTCAGCAGCAAGCCAGAGCTGACAAGACCAGGAGGTGAGTCAGGTCTCGTGGCAGAGGTAGGGCCACACTCTAAGACGTGGACCTTGAGTCCATCACGACAGATCCTTGCTCTGCAAGGATGCAACATGGGAAGGAAGTGCAGGCAGAAAGGACCAAGTGCAAGGCTAAGGGGGCAGGGTTAAAGGAAAGCAGGAGCGGCCCCGGTCATCCTGCACCAAGGGCACAGGTGGAACAAGGGGAAATCTACCCAGAAACGAAGAGGAACGTCTCAGGAACGTCTCAGGAACGTCTCAGGATCCGTTGCCTTTCCCGTTGCCTGGGAAAGGCAACGGATCCTCACAAAATGCAGATCACAGATATCTGGTCACCCCAGGAAAGGGGGCCTCATCTCTTACTTGGTGATACAGTGAGGATTGTGGCTAAGAGACTAGTAGTCTGGGTAGTTGCTTGGAGCAAGGTACTATCAGAACAAGGTACACAGAACTCAAATGTTTCCTAACTTTTTAGTAAAAATTCTGTGTCTTTGTAAGTAAGATCTTGAATAAAATATTTTTAAATCCTTTAATGAAAGAATGTAAAGCTAAAACAATTGCTTTAAAAAAAAAAGCTTCTGTTAAAGACTAAAAAGGCGATGTGACATTCACATCATCTAAGACTGTCTTTGACAGATTGTTCCAGTACACTTTTCTTTTTGTTTGTCTTTTTAGATTAGTAAACAGGAATTATTGGCATTTTTATACAGTACTTAAGCATCGCTGTAAATGTTTTCATAATTCATTATCTAACCACTTAATTTTCAGTTTAGTGAAAGGAAATGAAAACATTCTAAATGAGTTTTCCTAAGTATTGGGTGAACACAGCTAGAAATAGCTGCTGAATATGATTATAAAATTTGGTTTGAAAAGAAATATACCTCTGTAGGCGGGTAGAATATAAAAGTCTGTACTTCAATCTGAACAGAAAACTTTCCACAGCAGTAAGTGTAGCAGCCATTCCGCAGGGTCTCAAAGCAGGTGATTATATTTGTGGACATGTGGGAAAATCTCTCCTATATGGGAATGAAAACACTGCCACACACTGTCGACTACTGGATACGTTTCATTGAAGAACTCACCAGCGCCTACTAGTCAAGTCACTAGAGGTTTCTTTTGGTTCTAGAATATATTATAAAGTGCTACCGTACGAATGAATGGCAACAACTATTTAAGTAGGATGCACTGTAAATAGTAGGCTTATTTCTTAAACAACCACCATCAATAACCAATATCCAATATTTCTTTATTCTACTCATATGAAGTTCATTTTGGATTTTAACCATACAAAAATATTAAATATTCACTGATTGTGCACATTTGAACTTCTGTTACTTTGGACTTAGTTTGGCTGAAACAGAAATAGAGTAAAAGTGATTATGCAGAATGTGCAGATCGAAGTTAATCAGAAAAAAAAAAAAACAGCCTCTCAAAGGCAAGGGCATTCCAGAGCTGCACCAGCAAAAGCACAAGGATCCTGGTACCTGCCCAGACCTGACATCACTGAATCAGTCACAGTCGCCTAGGCACCAAGCATTACAATGCTCCAACCCAGGCACAGTGGTTGAGAGCCCACCTGCCAATGCAGGGGACACGGGTTCATGCCCCGGTCCGGGAAGATCCCACAAGCTGCGGAGCGGCTGGGCCCGTGAGCCATGGCCACTGAGCCTGTGCGCCCGGAGCCTGTGCTCCACAACGGGAGAGGCCACAGCAGTTAGAGGCCCGCGTACTGCAAGAAAAAAAAAAAAAAAGTAGCCTACAATGCTCCAACCCCATCAATTGTCCTGACCTACCCTTTTCCAGAGACACCACAAATGCTAAGAAATCTGTCACAAGCATCTACACCTTGTTCTGGAATTCTTCCAGGACTGCCTTCTACCTACCCATCCTGTTACTTGTCCCTCCATGGCTTGTTTCCCAGCCCCTGTTGACACCCAGTTTTCACTCCATAGGAAGATGCTCCAGTTTTGTTCTGTTAAATAGGCTTTGAAAGGGCCATTCGTTCAGGGTGTCACTTTCAGAATCTTCCTGTCTGCTTCTTGCACCCAAACCATGAGAAAGAGGAGTCATTCCTGAATCCCAGGCTCAATGCCTGGAGAGAGTCTCAAATGCCCCGAGCTGGGGAAGGAACTGTACGACGAGAAGCCAATGAAAATGACTGCATTCAGCAAACAACCTGGATCCTTCCCAACTAATCCAAACCCCACCCTTTATTCCCTGCACCATTGCTACATCTATTCAGCTCCTGACTTCCTGAACTTTGTCTGCCTTTTCTATTCCCAAACTTACCCTTTAAGCTTGACAGATTCAATTTCCCTGGGTTTAAACCTCAAAATCATAGAATACACGTAAAGGTACTCTTCTACATCATTAGGCCTCTAACTACTAAGAAACACTCCATCAACCACAGCCTGATCTTTCCTGCTGTTTTATTTAGCATTCATTCCTCCACCGCCACCACTCTGTTTCTCCCCCTCTTATCAATCACCCTGCCCCCGCACCACACACACAATTACCGGAGGCACAGGACAAGGGCACTGGCAATCTCACCATCCTCTGCATTCACCAGTCCACATCTGCAGCATCGTGCTCAGTTAAGATTTTAACAGGTGTTTTCACAAACTGGAGAATGAAGGAAAGTCTAAAAACTGCCCTATGAGGACCAGTTGAAAGAACTAGAAAGGTTTAGCTAGAAAACAGGCCTCTTTAGATCTTTCGATTGTTACAAGTCCTTAGTAATTTGACTATTCCAGATTGATTTTAATGGTTCTCAGTAATTTGATAACAAGTGTTTGCTGTGGTAGCCGACTTATGGGTACTCGGTTCCCTGTCTTTTTTTTAAAAGGGGGATTTTACTTTAAGCTATACATTTTCTAAAACTACAAAAATGAATTCTTGGGGGAAAAAAATGCTGACTACTACATTGAAGATTTCATGGAACTACCGCTTCCAATCATCTGATCACTTCAGATGGGCTAACAATGTTAGATAAGACCTCTTTATCAGCAACGCCATTGCATCCCACAGCACTGATTTCCATATTCAACAAAACCTCTCTTTGCATAGATACGTGTGTAAAAACAGAACATCCGGTACAGAGGCCAGAGTGCCATCGAAGGTAATTATTGAGACAGTCAAGTTCTTTTATGCCAGCAAAAATAAGATGCTGGGGGTCTGAGGGAATTCAGAACCTGATTTCAAAAGGATCACACAGGGAGGAAATAGAATTTAGCATGGTGGACTACTCTACAGCATATATTTGTAAGTATGAGATTCTATAAAATAGTTGATGAATACAATAATGTTCCTTGATATAAATGACTAGTGGATGTTTATTTCAAAAGCAGAAGTGTTAGCAGGGTTCTTCTAAGGAAAACAAAGAAACAAACTAGTAAACACACTTTGTGTGGCCTAGGCTTTGAATACTTAAAACTTAAAAGTCACTCATGTATAAAGAAGCTTCTAAATTGAGCAGTAAAGTTTAGAGTATGGTCTTTCATTTTATGTGTTTCTTGTGTGTATGTGTGTATATATGTTTAGATAAAGATACATTATAAAATCAGGAACTTCAGAATTGTTTGTTTCAAAAATTACGCACTACCAATCATTAGTTCCATCATTTAATTAGCTGTACTGATTTCAAGTGTAGGTTGTTAGACGGTTTCTATGAAGTATTAACTTGATTTTATGAAATTTCTTCATTCTTTAATGTTATGCCTAAGCACAACTATTGCACAAATTACTTGTTTTTCACTTTTATTTAAGTTATTAATTTTTTAATTTTTTAATTTATTCATTTTATTTGTTTATTTTTGGCCACATTGGGTCTTCATTGCTGCGCGCTGGCTTTCTCTAGTTGCGGTGAGGGGGGCTACTTTTCGTTGCGGTGGCGTCTCTTATTGCAGAGCACAGGCTCCAGGCACACGGGTTTTAGCAGTTGTGGCTCGCGGGCTCTAGAGCACAGGCTCAGTAGTTGTGGTGCACGGGCTTAGTTGCTCCGTGGCATGTGGGATCTTCCCGGACCAGGGCTCGAACCCGTGTCCCCTGCATTGGCAGGCAGACTCCCAACCACTGTGCCACCAGGGAAGCTTGTTTTTTAAAAGGCAAGAATTTTGTGTGCTATGACAGACAAAATCTCACTAAAATAAAAATTTTTTCTAGGTTTTTCTAAATCTTATGTGACACGTCACATTATAAAATAAACACATTCAAATGACAACATTACATATGAACAGAATGTCAACTGTCTACCAGGATAATAAGAACACTTAAATATGTCAAAAGGCTCAATTTAAGAAAATTTATTTATTTTCATATCACTTTGAGAAAGATTTCATTTAAACGTTAGAGGAAACTTGAATCTATTCCTGGCATATTATATATCTAACTCAATTAATAACTAATGCATTTATAACCACTCTAAGAATTGGCTTTCATAGATGAAATATATTCTTTCTTTAAAATAATCAGGAAAAAACATTGGAGGTAAAATCATACGGACGCCTAAACTTGTTCCAAATATTCTATGCTTAGATAGTAACAATGCACACTAGTTTTACCACGAGGATATTGAAAAATAAAAAAGCTAGGTAAATTAATATATAATATTAAATAAGATAAAATATTTAAAGAAAAAGCAATGGAAAATACAAATAAAAAGTATAGGAATTTTTATGATATCAATGCATGAAACTAATAAAATTCTAAATAAGGAGTTAATAAATCAAAAATGTAGATAACCATAGTCTAGCACTTACAAAGTGGAAAAAAATATTTGCTTAAAATGTAAGGCAGGGAATTCATAGAAATCTTTGCCAAATATGCATTCTCCAGGAAGCACACAATAATTTTTTGTTTGTTTTTGTTATTATTTTATTTTTAGGTCAATGGAATTTTTCTACGTATCATACCACCAATATAAGGAAAAAATGATTATTGTTGATGTGAAGCTTGGTGAGTTTCTCCAATTTAAATCAATTCTATATCTCATCAGTTTAAGTCATTCTTTCACAGGAAACTCTTTTCTTGCCAAACAGAATTATAGTTATGTGGAATATTTGAGGCTTATTTATATTTTTACCAGTAAATGACCATGTGTGCTCTAATTTGAAAGGTATAATTTCACTGCAAATGTTCTTAATTGGATTTAACTATAAGCAAAATAAATATGAGTTTATCAACAGGAATTTTAATCAAATTCTAGTTGTGAAGAACTATACTTTAAATTTTTTTTAGAATTTACTCCTTTTGGAATCACCAAAAATATTTCTTAAAAGTTTGCAATTGTAGGGCTTCCCTGGTGGCGCAGTGGTTGAGAGTCCGCCTGCCGATGCAGGGGACAGGGGTTCGTGCCCCAGTCCGGGAAAGTCCCACATGCCGCGGAGCGGCTGGGCCAGTGAGCCATGGCTGCTGAGCCTGCACGGCCGGAGCCTGTGTTCCGCAACGGGAGAGGCCGCAACAGTGAGAGGCCCACGTACTGCAAAAAAAAAAATTTAAAAAAAAAAAAGTTTGCAATTGTAAATATGAAAGTGTTTCACTCTGTCACTATATTTTGGTAACTGTAGATGTGGATGCACTACTTAATGATAAATATTGTTGAATGCAGGACTGCAGACATTTCCTTTTAAACCACTAGCTATTTTGGAAGTTCTTTGTCCTCACACTGTGAATTATATTTTCTTCATTTTGTCAGATGAAATTCCAAAGGCTGCCTTTTCTCTTCTCCTTTTAGAGGTATGAGAATTTTAATTTCTATTACTTTGTCTGCTTTCCATCTTCCAGGATTCGTTTGAAATATTGTGTTTTCTGTCTCCATGTTTAATCTGCCTTCTCCTTCATGTTTAAGCCTTATACATTCCTTTACTATAATTTGAGCAGTGTCAGTTGGAAGAAGTAATAAACTCAGGAGTTCAATCTGTTCTATTACCAGAAACTGGGTTAAATAACTGTGCATTTATCTCTTGGTTTCAACGCTGGAGGCATTATGAGGACATGGGGAGTGTTCTGTGATATTCCAGCAAAGTGGAGGTGCATAGTGATAGTGAATCCAGCAGTAACTGAAAGAGGGTATGCAGGTGTGCAAGGGACGTGCAGTCCCAGGAATCTTAGAAGATGAGCAGCAGGCTTCCAGTCACTGGGACAGCAACCAACAAGCTGCATTTCTCAATGGATTAGAAAACCAGAAAACTTCACAAAACAAGACTATTTTGTGATCTGATTTTTCTATGTAGAAAAATCATCTTGTACCCAATTCTGTCACTAAGTATTAATTTAATTGTTGATGCTTTTATGTCATTATATTCTATTGGCATTCCATAATTTAATAAACCTGTGAATGTTTGGCTTAGAATACAACAACATATAAACAACTACTTATACATGATTATCAAATAGCATTTGTACATAACAGCAGGAAATTTATACTCTAGTAAGAGTAAAGTCAGAAATATAAATAACATTATTTTTATATATTTGTATATATTTTTGTATATTATATATATTTATATTCCACTCCTTTTCCGACTAATGAGCCACCTGGGCCAGAGAACCTCCCTCTGCATCAGTCATGTAGCTGAGCACAGGGCTGCGACTCATCTATACGGAGCCTTTGCTGGAATTTAAAAAGGGAGCCTTTCCACCACATGGATGAAACCCCACTTGGGGGCCACAGCCTGGAAAGGGAAGTGTGGGTGGATCTCAGCCCTTCTCTCCTCCAGACCAGGCATCCGGGTTGGGGGACAGCCTGCATAATTGTACATAAGCGGAAGCTCTGGCTGGGCTGTCCTCTCGCCCCTTCCCCTCTACCCCTCAAGCTTGCCAGGGCTCTTCTGGCCAAACAAATCCTTCCTGGCGGCCCCATCCCTTCAATAGGGTACACATGCCACATGTGTCTGAAGCTCTGCAGCAGACCTAGCTAATTATAAAGCTGGAACCTCAGCTACTAACATAATACGTGAACAACAGAAAAACAGGAACACAAGAGCAAACGCAAACGAAGGAAGGAGGATTTGCAGGGTGTGCTGACACACTGAAGAATGAACAAGATTAATTGGAAAAACTTATGAGGTGAACTTTAAAAAGAGGAAGGAATGCAGTCTGACAGAACGTGTGCTTCCTGTACATACATTAGAGCTTAGGAAATATTTCCTGAGGGACAGAGTGTAAGAAGCTGAAGGACTGATCAGATTAACTAGAACAGAAAGTTTTCGCACACATGCATTTTTCTAATATTTACAGTTCCATTTTAGAGAAGAGGAAATTAGGAAACTGAGAGTTTAATTAATATGCCCAAGTTCACACAGCTAGTAAGAGCCTGAACTCAAGCATATGTCTGTTTGGCTTCAGAGCCCAGGATTATGTTAATACACCCTGTCATCTCTCAGGAACTGCGGGACTCCCCAAAACTCTAGTGCACCCAAAAATTACTTTACCTTTGCTGTGCTGCTGACCTCCGTGGGTGGTGCACACTAAGACTGCTCTGCTTTTGTCAAACAGGTGCATTCAATTTAGAAAAGAAAATATGATGACTTATAAACAGACATGAACTTTAGATACACAGATCACCAATGTGTGCAAATAGATCCAGTAGATCAAGTGAGGAGACGATGAGATATAAAAACGATTGTTAGGGCTTCCCTGGTGGTGCAGTGGTTGAGAGTCCGCCTGCTAATGCAGGGGACACGGGTTCGGGCCCCGGTCCGCGAAGATCCCACATGCTGCGGAGCGGCTGGGCCCGTGAGCCATGGCCGCTGAGCCTGCGCGTCTGGAGCCTGTGCTCCGCAACGGGAGAGGCCACAACAGTGAGGGGCCCGCGTACCGCAAAAAAATAATAATAATAATAATTAAAAAAAAAAAAGAAAGAAGTTGTCTACCATCCTCCTACTTAGAAAATAAGCAGAGAGCCATCCGGTATAATCCTCATCTTAGAGTTGATTACAGAGATGAGGAATCTTGAAACTTGAGGGTACAATTACACACAGGATCAGTTAAGGACAGCCAATCGCTGCAACAGTTTTCTCAGCCTCGATTATTTCAGTGTTAATCAACTTCAGTCAGATTTGTCCTTCTAGAAAAAGACTTATTTTCATCACATTATTATTGAAAGACCTCAATGAATTATCCCTACCAACAGGGTAGAGCCCAGCATTGAAGGCTGTCCAGAATCTACCTGCACAAACATATTCCCTATAATAAACTCTCCCTTTTGCTTAAACTAGTGTGAATCTAGAATAAACTCTCCCTTTTGCTTAAACTACAGTGAATCTATATTTGCACTCAAGAGTCCTAATTTTGTTCCATCCTGTAGATGTATTTAGCTTCCTGTCCCTTGGTTCTCCTCACAGCAAAGACCACACAGAAAATGAAGTCCAGCAGACCACAGCACCCATAAGTTCTTATCCCCAAACCTGCAAATATACTTAGACCTGCACCTGTGCCTTCCCTGCCCCTTCCGATTACAAGGGGACAGTAACTTCCTCCTATGCTTCCACTGGGGCATCTCCAAAGTCCGACACCCCCCTTCTGAATCCCACCTCCTCCTTCGTCTTCAGAAACCTGAAATTCTACTGATTTTCCCTCCTTCTCCTATGTGTTCACCCTCTGTCCATGGCTACCACGGCCAACTTCAGGCTGAATCATTCGCAGTGTAGACTTTATGAACCATGTCCCCAGAGATGTGCAGGCCAGGTCTCCATTTCCTCTTATTTTTTGCTGCTTGTTTCTGCCCTCCCCACTCCACTAAAACCACTCTCACCGGGGTTATAGATGACCTTCTTGTTCACAAATCTGAGGGATGTTTTCAGTCCTTTGCTCTCTTAATCTCTACCCAGGTCCTAACTCTATTAGCCATTTTTTTTCCTTCTGATAACTCCTCCCTTGGTTTCTGTCATAGCATATTATTCTGATTTTCCTCCTCTGTCTCAGTCTCTCTCTTAATCACGTGTGTTCATTCATCTGTCTTGAGCCACCCACTCTTCTTGTTTTGTACTGTCTCCTGGACCATCTCATCTTTTCTTTTGGCTTCTCTTATATGTTTTATGAAAACTGCCCATGTTTACCTTGAGGTTGAATCTCTTCCACCTGAACTTATTTCCTTTCCTTCTCCCACCAGGTAGAGTCAATAGATCAACAAGTTCAGATAGTTCCTCCGCTAAAACACCTGAAATCTATCCCCTTCCCACCACTGCTACTGCCACCTTCCTCACCGAAGCTTGTAACATCCCTCACCTGGACTCCTGCAGTCACCTCCTAACTGGTCTCCCTCATTCCACCCTGGCCACCCTACAATCCATTCTACTACAGAACCAGTTTCAAATGTTAACACGTCTATTCCATATCTTAAAACCTTCAATGACTTTTCAGCTTCTTACTATGAAACTGATGGTGTGTAAGGCCTATCGTGCTTGGCTTCTGCCTCTACCCTTATGACTTCATCTCCCACCACGTTCTTGCTGCAATGAACACTTTGGAGCCTTTCTCTCCGAGCTCTCTCCCTGCCACACTCTGGACTCATGTAGTGACCACATTCCTTTCATTTCCTCAACGAGGACTCAACCCATTGCCTCCTGACCTGGGCCCAAGCTGCCTCTCTCCTTCACTCAGCACATTCCTGCACACCCTGTAGTTCTAGCTCAGCTACTGCTTTACCGGGATGCCTCCTCTAACCACCCCCGGGTCCGGTTAGGTTCTCCTCGCATGTGTACTCGTGGGCCCCTGTACTTCCTGTTGCAAAGTCCCCACCACGTGAATTTTCACTGCTTGTTAGTGAGGATGGGAAGAGGAAAGACGGGACCTATGTAGACCCCCGGCAGCCAGAACCTGGTACATAACAAGTGTTCAACAGATGTTTCCCATGAACCAATAAAGACTGATATTAAACTCACTCTTTATCCTGAATAACTCACTGCAGATAAGTGTGAATATATATTTAGCAAAGTATTTCCGGCTCTCATTGTAAAGTGTGGATTTAATCATTTTTAACAAATGTTTGAGTTTTTTTCCTCAAAGTCCTGAGTTAAAAACCTTCTGTGCCATACATTGTCGATAAAGCCTGGGCTGACTAACCTCTACCTGAATTTTAAAGTCAAAGTCACGCTGACCAGAGTGGGGAACGCCAGGTAGGCAACACTCCACTCAGCACCCGCCCTTAAAAAGGCTTCTGTTTTTATTTGGCTGTTTACACTATTTTGTTTGGTTAATTACAAAGAGGCCAATTCTTGTTCAGTATATTGAGAGATCTTTCTATAAACAAGAGTTCTCCAAAGTGGGAAGACTCGGGAGTTGGTGAATTCATTGCTGGGAGCCCCTGCATGGAAAGATCTTTTTCAGAGAGCTGTATTTTTTGAAAGCTGTTATTAGAGAACGGGTGGGCCAGATGAGTTCTAAAATCACAACTCGAAGCACCTATATTCCTATAAAGCATTTATGAGATGAGTTATTTTATTCTCTTCCCTCCTTCCCATCCCCACCAGTGGTTGTGTTCCATTAACTTCAAGAACCCATCCTTATTATTTTATGATTTATAACTTTGTCTGTTCTTTAGAAATTGACTCTAATATATAATCATTTTAAATCACTAGATTATACTAAGTATATGCTGCATATCTTTAGAAAAATGAGCAGGCGGAATTGTTGGATTTGTAAGATGTGCAGAGATGAGTCTAAGAGGCCTCCTTCAAAGTAAGTAGCATGTAAATTATATTACCGTTATCATGTATATTTATCACATAATAAGTAGGTGTATGTTTATTCAACTGCTGTCTTAATATATTTTGCTCAGAAAGTAAAATTTGCATTTACACGTAATTCCACTAGAAGGGCAACCATGCGTTACACTAAGGTTCCATTTTCATTATTCATGGTTCACACTTGAGAATCCAGCAAGGTTAATGTTTTTAGAGAGTCTTTTACAAACAGATATTCTTGGGTTTTTTTTAAAGTCTTATATTGTTAAAATTTTATATGTTAAAATGAGATTCTTTCATCCAAACTATTTACATGGTTCAAACCCTCTATCTACAAAGCGCCAGACGTTCGTCCGTGGTCGGAAGAGGTGAGACTGGAGGGGTAACCAAATGCTCACCAAGCTCCCAGGTCTCTTCTACATTTTGCCATAACTCAAAGTGAAGCCATTCAGGTGGGGCCAGTGGCTATACTAAAATGGAAAGCGGAATGCCTGAGGAGGGTAACAAACCATTTGACTGGATTTGCTCACCCTGAAGAATCCCCAGGCCGAGGATCCCTGTTAGGTTAACCTGAGAGCCTGACCTCATCTGCATGGAGACTCAGTCGTGGCCACACATCCCTGCTGCAGTCGGAACTCCTGGTATGCAGGCTCCCACCCTGAGGTATCCAAACATCCAAAAATGCAAACCACCTACTGTGTGTTTGGAGGATGCAGAGTCTCCAGTGGTGGGTGGGAGAGACAGGAAGACCCAAAGCTCAGCATTGCAATTGACCAGTTGAGGCTGCTGAACTGCACAGGCCTGTGTGAGGAGGAAGACGAGAAGGCTGGTTTGGGAAGAGCTTCCTTCTCTTCTGCTGACGATTCCCATAAAGCATCACCATCCACGCTTGCCTTCCTTCTACCTGCCCTGACACCCACCATCAGGGCCGGCGAAGGCCAAGGAAAGAGAATTCACATTCCTCACAAATCAAGAGATGACAGTCATTTGATAAGTGCTTAATGTTCTTGACCTAACTTAATGTTCAGGGTAACTTTGTGGATAATAAAACTGAAGCTTGGAGATTTTAAGTTAGACCAAAAGCTATCAAGTCCAGCCCAGGAATCAGAACCCAGGACTGTCAGACTCCAGACACTCCTCATTCCTCTCTCCGCAATGTTGTGATGTCTCAGAATGCTCCCGTATCTGTTTGGTGCCTGCTCTCTCTCTGTCCAGAAGAAAGGAGGGGACACAAAAGTGGAGTCTGTTATTAGAAACTCCAGTGGATGAGGGGACAAAGGTGTTTAGAATTACCCTAAGGGAAACTGGTAGCCACGGGACAGCATGAAATTGGTGAAATACTCAGGAAAAATTACAAGCAAAAATGGGATTCAGCCAAAACCAAATTTTACTTCACAGCTTTACCCCCAACCATAATTACCCCAATCACAATGCATCTCCATAAACTCATGACCCTTAGAGGCACAGGTACTCCCTTGCCAACAATCACCAACACCAAACTCTGAGCTAACCCAGGACAGTGACGGCATCTCCTCTCACGCTGTAGCTTTTCTTCTCTCCTACATGACAGTTAGGTCTGCAGGACACCTTGCCAAGCACTTTTCATTTCGACGGATTGGCAAAGGTGATTTTAGGTTTCTGTTTTCAAAAGTTCTAATACGAGAAAGGAACAACGAGTCTGACACCGTTGCATGGAAATGTTTGTTGAAAACAATCTCAACGGCAGTGCACTGTTAAGCCTCAGTGCTGATGTGAACAGTCCATCTAGAACTAGCAAGTACCACCTGAACTTTCAGAAAACAAAGGATATTTGACCTTTCTAGGGCTCCCAATATTTTTCTGTGTCCCAGGTTACTTTTTAACCTCTTTAACTAATCTTCTTTCGCTGTGTTAAGTACCTGCTAATGCAGATGGCTGTCACCTCAACACTGAGTACTGAGCTAACTATACCAGGTGATAGCCAATGGGCAGTGCTTGCTTGTATCTATAGTGGCTTTTGATTAGATGCGGTTATTAAAAATAGGAAAAGTAAGAACGTATCATAAACTGAGTGGCAATGAACGGACTGAGTATTTCAAGGGAGGGAAAGAAAGTGATTCTAAAGAACAGTCGCTTACCAATTCACCTCAAAAAGCCCACCAAAATGAAAGAAATGAAGTCTCGAAGCCAGTATCTTCCACAGATATTTTCAAAATGGTAAATAGCCTTTTTCATATGTTTAGGTCAAATGTAACTTGACATATTATTCACAGTGATAAAAACTAAAACTGTCAAGGTAAAAACATATAGAGCAAATAACTGACCAAGAAAAGATTTATACATAACAAATACAAAGTTATGCATGCCAATAGGTTTTGTGGATAAACTCTAAGAGTCTAATACATAAATGAGCAAACACATTGCTGGTGGCAGCGGCATACAATGTATAACCTTTTTAGAAGCATTGATTCTACTTCTGTTAATCTCTTAAGGAATTACCTTGACTGTGGGCATGGCAAGCCTCAATGACAGCTGGGTTATTTTGGTTTTATTGGTGAAAAATTAGAAATGATCAAAACACTCATTGAGAATAATTATGTAAACTATGGAATGCCCCCTTGTAGAATACTTCATGGTCACTATAAATGATACTGACTCCCAGTGATTATAAATTTACAATTACTCATCTAAAGATAAGAGAATAAATATCTCCCTAATCAAAAAAATAAATAAATTTACAATTATAAATTATAACACTATAAATTGTGAAGACATAAAAGGCTTATTAAAAGAGTATATATGCATATGTATATGTATGTGTGTGTGTATATACACGTATGTACACACCCCACACACATATAAAGTATGCGCACACATATGCAGAGAATGATTGCTTCTTGGTTAAAAGCACACAAACATGCATACAACCAAAAAACTAAAAAGAAATACATCAAAATATTAACAATGGTAATCTGGGCCGCAGAGATTATAAAACTCTGGTTCTTTGTCTTTTAAAATTTATTTTATCAGATTTTCATGTTTTTTCTACTTTTATATTTTTATAATTCTAATCACTTAGAAAGTAAAAATAAAACGTAAAAGATCACTGGAAAATAAATTTCCACCCAAAACTACACACAAATAGAGTATAACTATATTTGGGCATTATTTTCAAGATAGCATATTTCTATTTAGTTCAGAAAAAGCTTGAGAATATTTTAGTGCAATGAGCACCTTTTGTTTCTTTTCAAAGGCTTACTTTGGAGGAAGCATTACAGTGGGCCCAGTCTTTTGAAAAGTTGATGGCTACGAAATGTGAGTATCATGTACAAATCATTTTTTTAATAACTAGTCAGTTTTATTCTCGGAGGAAGATGAGGGAACTTGGTGATGTATGTTTGCTGCTCTTCTCATAGCCTTCTAAACGGCAACTGCCACGGTTACAAAAAGAAACCTGAAAATAGTTTGCCGTGTCAACCAGTACTATTTTCTTTGGTGTGAATTAAAGCAAAATTAGTCATTGTGAATACTTATTCTTCACAAGTATATGTGTAAAATCCTTTGGAAAATATGCTTAAATAGTAACACATACTGAAATATACTGCCTTCCTCTAGCTTTCTAAAGTTATAATTTTTAAAAAAAACTAACAATTTCCTCTTCCTAGTGCCTTGGGACGTAAGAATAAATTTGAGTTTTGATATTCTAAAAATCCTCAAAGTTTGCTTCTAACTTTATCAGTGTCTGATTTAAGTGGGACTGCATATAAGTCCATAGTTAGTTATATGTAAGTGTCAGAATTCAAATGGTATAAATGGAAGATGATAGCAGTGGAGGTGAGGAAGATAAAGTCACAGGCTCAACACAAGACAAATGAAGGAGCAGTCAACTGTGTCTGGGGTAGGAAACTGGGAGGCTGTAGGAAATGATAAACACCAGAAGACAGGTACAGAGAAAAATTAGGGCGCACTCAAAGAAAATTCCTCTGTTTGCTGAACTTGGTACTTTTTTCAAAATGCAGTTTGTTCCCCTCAAATGTCTGCTACTGATTTGCTCTATATCTTTTTTTATTTGAGATTCCCTGTTAGCTCCTCTGTGAACGTTTAATCTGTTTACATCTATTGACTGTGGGAGGGGAGTTAGCTGTGATACCCAAGGTTTAAATTGGCAGGGGTGCCAGCAGTTATTCTGGGCAGGGTGCTTCCTGTCCCCCAAGGCTCGCCATGTTCCTGGGGTGCTGCCTGCTCTTCTCGACTCAAGGGCCCCCACACCCCAACTCCTGTTCGGAGACAGCTGTCGCCACCTGGCCTCGAGGGCCATGGCACAGGTGCGGACCCCTGGCTACTCCTACTGAAACACCTTAGCCAGCCGGCCTGGCTCTTATTCCACGGCGCCCACAGTGCTGGGACCCACAGCTCCAGGCTCTGTCACCACCTGAGGGCCCACCTCAGGTAGCAGCCCTCCCCAGTGGGCACAGAGGGCCACACTTTCTTTCTCTGACGCCACCATCCCCGCCTCTCACTTTTCAGGTGTACCTCCTAGTTTGTGATCCGGTTTGCCAGCATGATTGCAAATTTTAAGATAGGTACCCTTTTGGTCAATTTTAGGACATTGGTATAGGAGGAAGAGACTAAAGTGTATGTTCAGTTGGCTATCCTGACTGATCCTCTGTTAATAATTCAGAGTTCGTCCCAAGCCCCAGTAATCCATATTGTGCAGCATTGCCAGATTAATCTCCCTCTTGGAGTTTATTATTCTTCATCTGCAAAACGGCATAATATCATGTATCCTTTCAGCATTCCTGTGCAGGTTAAATATACACCCCCTCGCTCAATGCCTGATACAGAGGAGACACACAATGACTGAGAGTTATTTCTCTTAGAAATAAAGCGCTTGTCTTGAATAGCATTCCTTTTTCTCTACTGCCCACCCAAAAGTCCAAAATCTCCAACTTGGTTTTCAGGACTCTATACCCAACCTAACGCACTTTCTAACACTTACCTCCAGCTCTGTCCCTACACGTGACATGCCCTTCTGCCCTTGTGATGTCTGCCCCATCTTCTACATGTCCAACTCTCCTGGTTCAGGCTTTTGCCTATCTGTCTCCTCTATCTACCCTGCCCATCCTTAAAGGTAAAATTCAAGTTCCACTTTCTCCTCTTGGAAACCTCCTGGAAATATTTTTCTCTCTCTTTTCTATTTGATAGTATCATTATTTACTTTGCTTCTAATTATAGCAATTTCGTGTACTGGGTTTTTTCCCGCAGCTGCTTTCTCACTAGATTGTAAATTCCCTTAGCGCACAGATCACTTCTCATCCACCTTTCATCTTACCTCCCAGAGGCCGAAATTGTGCTTTGTACCTAATGGGCGTGCAATAAATGTTCAATGAATAAATACAAGACAAATATTAGTCAGAAAAGATCAAAACGCCAAACCATATTGTGTAAGAGTTCTGTGCCAATCCTGGCAGCCTCATAAACTAAGTGAATAAAGTTAATTACTCAGAAAAAATGTTCAAGTGGGATCTTGGCTAGAATTAGCAATTCAGAGATCTAGCATCACAAGAATAAGTAAAGTCTAAAGAAAAGATGAGGACAGGAAAACAGCATACTGCTCTTTACAAAAATCGCCAAAAACAGGGTACTAACCTTACCAGAAATTGAATTACTGTGAAATTCATGTAAAAATTCAACAATCGTGTAATAAAAAGGTGATAAAACAAATCATTCTACAGGACACGCAATCAGAAAGATAAAACTAAGAATACAAACATTAAATGTGCCAGAGAATAGACTGCGTTTACATTAACTAAGCACAGGAGTAAAACGCATCCTCTAGCTAAGACACACAGATGCCTCCACACAGATTAAAAAGCAATTTCTAAGAATACGTAGTTCAGAAACCCACATGGCAAAGATTCTCACAAGAGGCAAATTTTGAGCTGGGACTTAAATGACTCATATTGTTGTAAAATGATAAAGAGTTCTGACTGTAAGTACTTTAAAGATAGGAAACGGTTTTAAAAGAAGTAAGTACAGTGAAGACAAATGAGTGCTTCTTTCAATGAAGAAATGTAATGTGTAGTATTCCTCGGGATTTGGTGTGAAGACTGGTCTCATTAAAAAAATCTCCACAATGAATTAAAGAGATAGTACCCTGCAGAAGTTCCAAGTTTACAGATGATAGAAAGTCCTTCAAGTTTCCAAACATCCAAGATTTTAGGAAAAATTTATTTTCAAATGGGCATAAAAGTAGTAATAACTTTTTTTTTTTAATTTTATTTTTGGCTGCATCGGGTCTTCGTTGCTGCCAGCGGGGGCTACTCTTCGTTGCGGTGCACGGGCTTCTCATTGCGGCGGCTTCTCTTGTTGCGGATCATGGGCTTTAGTCACGTGGGCTTCAGGAGTTGTGGCGTGTGGGCTCAGTAGTTGTGGCTCGCGGGCTCTAGAGTGCAGGCTCAGTAGTTGTGGCTCACAGGCTTCCCGGACCAGGGCTCGAACCCATGTCCCCTGCATTGGCAGGTGGATTCTTAACCACTGCGATACCAGGGAACACCAATGATCCCCTAAAAGCTGAGGACTCTACAAACTGGAAAGGTCAAGACTAAAAAAGAATTAAAATCAAAACTTT
Source organism: Delphinus delphis (assembly GCF_949987515.2). Lineage (NCBI taxonomy): Eukaryota > Metazoa > Chordata > Mammalia > Artiodactyla > Delphinidae > Delphinus > Delphinus delphis. Next base: position 175,383,718 of record NC_082683.1, read on the forward strand.
GATTAATCAAAGTTTTATATTTGATTTTGATTAAAATATCCGAAAAGAATGCCAGAAAAGAAGGCAGAAGGCTCATACACAAATAATATTTTTTGGCCAAATCTCAAAATATGAGGATAGAGGTTTCCCACTAATATTCGAGTAAAGTATGCTTAATATAAATAAAAATAAGTTTAAAAGGGCAACTAATGCCCTTGGATGAGTCATTCAACCTTCCATGTGTCTGGCTGACCTTCCTGGCACTGGACAGTACAGTGAAAGAGGCCTAGAGGGTCACTGTGCTCAGCTCATGTGCACCCTCTAGAGGAAGGAGAGAGACAAACAGGAAAGCCAACTAATAGCTTAATTAATTCCAGAACGTAGTAAGTACTTTGAAGAAACTAAAACCAGGTCGCATGACAAAGAAAGACAGGAGTAAGAGGGAAATTCAACGGGATGATTAGAGACAAACTGTCCAAAGGTGTAAAATTTGAGCTAAGAACTGAATGACAAGAAGCGGCCAGCCATACTGGGGTCTGGGGGCAGAACGGCCCAAGCAGAGGAAAACCATGTTCAGAAGACCCTGAGATATGAATGAAGCTAGTGTCTTCAATTGACCAAAGAAATTCAGCCTAACAGGAGCACAGGGCCTTACAGGCCACATGAAAGACCTTAAATGCAAAGTAACAAGCATTAATGTGCTTTGAGAAATACCCTCTGAGGGTGGGGGAGGGCAAGGGAGGGGAGGAGATTAAGAGATACAAACTACTGGGTATAAAACACAGAAGACCCAAGGATGCAATCTACAGTATAGGGAATACTGCCAATGTTTTATGATAACTTTATATGGAGTATGATCTATAAAAATATCAAATCACTATGTTGTATCCCTGACACTAACATAATATTGTAAGTCAATAAAAGTACGCGCTAGTTCTCTTCTGAAGAAAAGAAGCAGAGAGACTAGTTAGAAGGCTATTTCAATAAACCAGGTAAGACTGCAACTCAGTAGGGAAGACAAAACCTGGAGTAATTAGCATATAGATGCTAATCGAAGCCATGGCCCTATGAGTTCACTTAGAGGGAGAGTTCAGAGAGAGGTGAGCACAGACCCAGACGTGGAGCTTAGATGCACACCAATATTTCCATATCCAGAGAAGAGGAGGAGTCTGTGAAGATGTTAAAGGAGCATCAAGTGAGTGAAGAATGACCAGGACAGCATATCATCATGGGAGGCAAAGAAGAGAGCGTTTCAGGAAGGGACGGGTGCACTGTGTCTAAGGCTGCTGGGAAGTCAGGTAAGATGTGGAAGGAACAGCGACCATCGGGAGTGGCAACGTGAAGTCAATTGTGCTGAGATAAGAGCAGCCTGGGGGCCATGGTGGAGATGGACTGGACAAGAGGAAGCAAGGCAGATGATACAGGGAATTATTTACATAAATATTGCTGTGAAGTTCATCAGAGAAAAGCACAGAGACTGGAAGGAAGCGTGAATGCGGTCCACATTGGGCGTAAAGAGTCAGTAGTTGTTATTGGTTTTACTTGGGAAATACAGCAGCATATTTGCAGACGATGGCAACCATTAGAGAGGAAGAAACGGATGACACAGAATAGAGTGGAGGCGACTTTAAGAGCAAAGGAGAAGTGCAAGGCAACAGGGAAAGCAAATCAGGTGGGAGCCACAAATGAACTGTTTGGCCCACCCAAAAAGCAACTGGGATCCTTTCCTCTCGGGAGGAGAGTCAGAAAGGGCAGGTACCAGCAGAGGTAGGTTGGTTGATTGGGTGGAGAGAAGGTGAGGGAATCTCCACCTAATCAAACCTGTGTTCTCAGCTAAGTTTGAAGCAGGGTCATCAGCAGCTGAGGAGAGGATGAGTTGGCATTGTGAAAGGAGGGGATAGGAAATAGTTTCTGGAGAGTTGGAGAGTCACGATATTAGGGGAGGATAGTAGGATGACAGAGGGTAATGCTGAGTGCCCATTTTAAAATTTGCAGTGATGATTTCAAGTGAGAAAGTACAATTGTGTATTCTTCCATGGCCTGTTGTGTGCACTCCGGCACAGACACAAGAGCAGACATACAGTTAAGCCCTTCTGGATCGGCAAGGGTTCTGAATCCCAGAATTTGCATCAATCTTAATTTTGGCCAAAATCATCCTTAAATGTACTGAACGCTTCCCTCCCTTTCTCAGTGATCACAGTCACCGTGGACAGCCTTGGAAATGCCAGATGGAAAGTGTAGGATTCTCGTAGTGGTGAAGGCGCCGTAGTGCATCACGGCAGAGAGTGGACACTACAAGTCACTGGGGGATGTTGTCGTTCCCTCCTGTGTGTTCCCTCAGCTCTCCTCGTCCGTGAGATTCTGTGCTGCTCACTGGGGACTGGCAGCTCCCTACACCACCCTTTAGTCTCAGCGCTGCTGCCCACAGCTGTCGCCATGGTTCCCCTCGCCATCCCTCATACTCCCCATGCTGCCATGCCTCACCCTTCCCACTAGCACTTTTGTCTTCTTTAACTTCTCACGCATGTCCTCACCTTGCAGGGAAAACAACAACAAACCTGGCCTTCTGTAGACCTCAATGTTCAGTTAGTACATTTTCTGTCTCGCTCTCAAGAAACCAAAAAGTAACAACTTGCCAGGTATAATCCTCTGTCCTTTGGTGCTTCCTGGATGCTGAGTAATTAGAGCCTGCCTCTTTACTTTTCAAAATCTACAGGCAGTCTCTTTAAAATACAGAAGCACGAGGGACCCAAAAGCCTGGATTAACAAACATTTCTTTACTGGGTACCTGTTACCCGTCAGGCAGCACGCAGGCGTGCGGCACGCAGAGGTGAGTGACTGCCGTGCTTGTTCTCAAAGGGCTTGCAGGCGAGCGGAGAGTAAGAGAAATAAATCAACAAACAGAACAGACTGTGGTGCAGGCGAGCGGAGAGTAAGAGAAATAAATCAACAAACAGAACAGACTGTGGTACAGAGGGAGATACAATGAGAATGAAAATAAGTGTGGACTAGGTGCTGCTTGTCAACTGACAGGAAGCACTTATCTAACCTGCTGTGGGGACAGGGGCTTCAGAGAGATTTTCTTCAGAAACTGAGATACCAAACCTGAGTCTTAGATCAGGGTATAAAGCCCGCCACACATACAGCAGGAACTGCATATACAGCAGCATGGCAGTAACACACTACCTGGCCAGGAAGAGCAAGGTGCAAACCAGGACGGTGTTCAGGCATGACAGGATGAGGCTGGAGAGGTAGACAGTGCGGTATCCTCACGGGCCTTGCAGCCACTGCCGAGAGGTAGGGGTTTTACCATTAGAGCAATGGGAAAGGTTGAAGGCTATAAATAAAGGGCCATGGCCAGATTTTCGTTTTACAGATTTTTCTCTAATAAGAGTGCAGAAAAGATTGAAAGCAGATCAGATGGATAAACTTAAGCTTTTTCAGATTAGATATTTTACAAATATTCCCCCAAAATCATAAACAAAAGTAACATGTAAAGGTAAAACCGAAAATAATGCCATAAGTAAAACAGATAGTGTCTTTAATATACAAAGAGACCTGGAAATTCAAGAAAACAGTAACAATGCAAAAGAAAAATGGACAAAAAAATTTGAAATTCACAGAAAGAAAAGAAATGGTCTGGAATAAAGAAAAAATGTTTAAGCATTAATATTTTTAAAACACAAATTTAAATAACTACAAGTCACTAGTCTTACCCAATCTGATTGGGAAGGAAGGAGTGTGTAGACATGTCAACACTGCTATTACTAATGAAAAACAATGAAATATTTCTGAAAGCAATTTTACAATAGGTATCAAGAGTCTCCAAAAATATTACATCATCAACCTAGTAATTCTACTCTTTTAATTCTAGGGAAGTAATTAGAGACGCAAAGATTTATAAACCAAAATGGTCAATGTAGAATACGTTGCAACATATAAAGGGGAAATAATCTAAATATTCGATAATGGTAGCACGGCTAAATATAATACAGTGTAGTAGTCCTGCAATGGACTGTTACATGATCTTTAAGAGTAAACAGGAGGGAAAAAAAAGAGTAAATAAGAGAAAGTGTTTGCTACACCATATTAAGTATGAAAGAGTGATACAAAATTGCTTTCATTGTATAATGCCAATAAGGTAATTTGAGAGTGTGTCTGTATTTGTGAAGATGAATGAATACTGTTTAGGTAGAAAGTTAAATGAATACTGTTTAGGTAGGAAGTTAAACATGAACAAAGGACTGAAAGAGTGAAAGGAAATATGTCAAGTTGTTAACAAATTTCTGTATTTAAGTTGCTTTTATGATAATACAGCAAACAGAAGTTAGGAGAAAACCCAGAAATGATTAATATCATACAAGCCAAACCAGAGAATTTCAATGAAACAGACTTATTTTAAAACTTCACAGAGGCTGGTAGAATTATGGAATTCATTTTCCCCAGTGGTACATATTAAAAATAAAATGGATTTAACATAGTTTTAGACACTTTTCTGGTGGCAGACTGCCACACAGCCCATTTTTAGGATTTAATGATGCCATGAGCCTTGCCGCCTTGCAGAAAACAATCCTGGAATAGATGGGCCACCATTCTGACTCAGACAAGAGGAATGTCATGTTTCCTTTCTATTTACATCAAGATACCAGCATGTGTCACAGAAATACTAATTTCAGTGACTAAGTTGTAAAGAATACACCAGGGAGTCCCAAAGGCACCACTCTCATTCTTCAAGGAAAAAGCACACACTAGGTGTGACATAAACCTAGTTCTTCCAGCTTCTCAGTTTAATGAGCAGTTCTCCTATTTATCCCTATTACCCTGTTCAAGCAGAATCACGGTCTCTGGAGCGTTAGTGCTCAGAAAGGAGCATCATTTAAAACCTCAGAACGGGCCGCACTGGGCTGCATCGCCTAATTTGGAAAAGGCTTTCCCACCTTGTAATCCCCTTGTTGTATGAGTCAATAGAAATTCTAAAGTGAGCAATTCAGTTCTGACTTTAATAACTGCTTGGATTCCTAGAACACTTTCTTTTTCTTATAAATTTATTTATTTATTTTGGCTGCGTTGGATCTCCGTTGCTGAGCGCAGGCTTTCTCTAGTTGCGGCGAGCGGGGGCTACTCTTCCTTGCAGTGCACGGGCTTCTCATTGCGGTGACTTCCCTTGTGGAACACGGGCTCTAGGTGCGTGGGCTTCAATAGTTGTGGCATGTGGGCTCATAGCCATGTCTCACGGGCTCTAGAGCGCAGACTCAGTAGTTGTGGCGCACGGGCTTAGTTGCTCTGAAGCATGTGGGATCTTCCGAGACCAGGGCTCGAACCCAAATCCCCTGCATTGGCAGGCGGATTCTTAACCACTGCGCCACTAGGGAAGTCCCCCTGGAACACTTTTGTACAACTATTTTCAGCTGCTTAACTTACATAGCATAACAATTAGCCTAATGAAGACAAAATTCTATAAAACATACCAATCATATGAGCTACTTGTTCTACACACCAGAGTCCTATCCATAATATCAGACAAGTTCAAGCGGTCCAGGTCAGCTTTCACTAGGATATGATACAGTAATACGTGGTACTACAATCTCACTAATCTACAAGAAAGGTGCATTTCTTGTTCATGCTACACAATGACTGGGTCAACTGTAGCTCTGTTGCAGGTCTTTATTCTGGCCTTCAGACTAAAGGAGCAGTTCCTCCAGAATGCGTCCTTCTCACGTTTTTTTTTTCTTTTTTTGGGGGGAGCAATGGCAGAACCACCTGATAGTCCCCCTGAAGCCTTCTGCCCGAACTGCACATGACACTGTGCATGGGTGTCACTGGCTGACACAAGTCCAACAAGCAAGGCTGAAATACGTGGGACATGAAAGTACAATCCTCCTCCAAGAAGGGCAGGAATAACTGAGAACAATACCACCGTCTACCGCATCGGGTATCTATATAAAAATATATGTGGGGCTTCCCTGGTGGCGCAGTGGTTGAGAGTCTGCCTGCTGATGCAGGCGATGAGGGTTCGTGCCCCAGTCCAGGAGGATCCCACATGCCGCGGAGCGGCTGGGCCCGTGAGCCATGGCCGCTGAGCCTGCGCATCTGGAGCCTGTGCTCCACGGCGGGAGAGGCCACGGCAGTGAGAGGCCCGAGTACCGCAAAAAAAAAAGAAAAAGAGTTAAAAAATATATGTGGCACCACACGGATGGGCTCCTCAGCAGAGGACTTGGGAATGTTGAGAACTGTTGAACCATTAGGCCAGCCCCAGAAGACCCTTCCTCCACTCAATCAGGAGGGAAGGTGAAAAAGGCAGATACAGATGCAGGCAGCTTCTAGAATAAGAATCCCTAAACATTTTACTATACAGTTAAGCTAAACATAAATATAAACACAAATTCGGAATACTATAACATGTAATCTAACACTGGTTTCCAAATTATCCCCCCACCTGCCCCCCACCCCATCCGCTTAACCCACGCAAGCAGCCTGGTGGCTAAGTCTCATTCCAGGATCTGTAGATGTCATCTGGTAGCTTGTTTTTTTTCCTATTCCATAACTCATTTATTTTAGGATCCTTATTTTCTGTTCCTAATGAAGCACTCAGTCAAAATTTCTCTAAGTACAAAGTATAAAAAATTGCTTTTTATTTTCTTAAATAGGCTTCTAATTCTTTCAATATACACGGCAAATTACTAGCTTCCAGCTTCACTTGTTGTGCCAGAAATGGCTTTCTGTTTTGATTTGTTTTGTTTTTTGGCTTGCCTACCCATTCAGCTGTTTCTCTAACAGGAATACCAATTGCTACATCTGTATTCTCTGACCCCAGCTTTCTGTGTCTGTGGTGAGGTGAGGCACATCTTAAAGTTAATTGTTGTGAAAACAAACTTCTTGTTTTAAGTGTAAGGTAAAATATATTCCCCCGTTGGGTAGAAATACCAAATCCATATCCTTTCCCTGTTACATTTTTATACAAGCCCTACCCCCATCTCGTCTGTCCTCTCAACTCAAACAATGCTTCTTTTGAACCATCTCCCACCCAATGTCGTGAAGGCTACACTTGCTCCCATGATACTAATGAACCAAGCTCTAATTCTGTGTCTTCCTAGGATAGCACATTTCTTGCAGATCAACAGCTTTCCCCAACCCTAATGCCTCCTTAGAAGGTGTTATTAGAATCTGCCTCTGTTTGAGTTTTTCTCTTGAATACAGAATACCTTAATTTTTGTCTTTGTTTTTGTATCAGTGCTGACAGAGCAGTAGAAGCCAAGGAGTCAAGGAGCCTGGCTTTCTGGTGCTAGGAAACTCATTAGATCCAATCTCTAATGTGAAGATCTAGGAAAATATGATTTTACTCACCATTGCTATTCCCTCTGATTACTATCATTTCTTGTAACAGTTAACAATACTAAGACACTGTTAGTCAAAATCCTATGTTTCATCACGTGTTCAATGCGCCTACATACACATTTCTGTCACTATCACTGGAAAGTTACATTGCCTTATCATTTTGCAATTCAATTGCTCAGATATGCCAAGAGACTTCCTAGTCACCAAAAGAAGTTTAATATTTTTCTCAGAGGGTTCATCTTGAATCTTGAGAATACTTGATCCCCCCAAAGATTCTGACTAATGTGTTAGATTTGTGAAAACTCACTTAACCCTCTTCTTCAAACACTGGTGCCCACAAGATAGTGGCTCAATTGGGAAAGTTCCTCCCACACGTTTGCCCCTATCTTCCCACTTCAGAAAAGACCAGAGCTGAGGATGCCCACTGATCCTGGCATCAAGTGCCACTTAATGGTTGTTCTGCACATCCTCACTGTCCTGTTCTGGATTTTGAGGTAGTTCCCAACACCCTATCCAAATTCCATTCCCTGCCTCATCCTTCATTTCTGGTGTGAACCATAAACCATGGATATGAAGTTGAATTGTTCATTATCCATGTTCTCCTGCTCTAACTGGATATGAGAAACACCCCAGGCTACACAGCCTCATCAGTTTATCACTTCTACATGGTCTGGACATTTTCCTTTCAACCCTGACCTGCCTGTTTAGATTCTAAACCTTGCTCTTACCCTCCAGGTTGTATTGAGGTTTTAGATTTTTCATGTCAGGTTCATGATCAGAGCTCTCTCCCACTGAGGCCATTTAAGTCCTGTTTCTGGGTCCTTGTGACCTATTCCATCCTAGACCCAGCCACACTAGTGGGCATTTTTCTCTGAGTAACACGGAATAAAGGAATGAAGGAATGATCCCACCACTAACTGGCACTGTCAAAACATGCTTCAGATGCATAGATGTAACTAAGATGTAGGGTGTGTGTGTGTGCGTGTGTGTGTGTGTGTGTGTGTGTGTGTGTGTGTGTGTATCATTATATAATACTCACTTGTTAAATAATTTGGGAGCTCTGATTCAGATGTTAGTTTTAAACTGCATTACATATTGTTCAGATATTTTTAGGATGCTGACCCAGGAAAATAAAATGATTTCTCCTCTACTTTTAGATGGTCCGGTAGTCTATGCAGCATACTTAAAAATGGAGCACAGTGATGAAAATATTAAATTCTGGATGGCGTGTGAAACCTATAAGAAAGTTGCCTCACAGAGGAGCAGAACTTCTAGAGCCAAGAAGCTTTATAGGACTTACATCCAGCCACAGTCCCCTAGAGAGGTAACCACACCTGACAATGCCGGCAACCGGAAATCAATACACCCCAGGAAAGTGTTAGTGTCTGTCAAGCACACGTATGTGCCAGCACTTTACAGCCAGTACCTCCTATATTGCTATGTAGTCAGTATTGTTAACCTTATTTTACAGATAAGAAACCTGAGAATCTGAGAAGTTAATTTAACTTCTTCAGTGTCACACAGCAGCTAAGTAGGAAAGTTAGGCCTGTCTGGCTCCAAAGCCTCTCCTCATTAAGTTATCTTAATTCCCAGGAAAGTGAAAAAAAAAAAAAAGAAGTCCTTGTAAAAACTGACTCTGCTACAAGAAACAACAGATAGAATAGACGTGGTGACTTCCCCAGTGAGGGTGGGCAAAGTGTGCCATCACCGCTCACCTTAGTTTAAAACCAGCAAACCCAGCGAACATTCACGCCGACATGCCTGCCAATCACTTACAACTGGAGGAAGGAAATAAAGAGTCATGAATGAAACGGACACCCTGAGACTCCTGCTGGTGGAGAGAAAATGAGGAATGAAAGTTCTGGTCAAGAGGATAAGGGTAGAGGGTGGTTCATGAGATTCCTGTCTTTCAGGAGAGTCCAACATTACCGACTTGTTCCTCAAAACTCTTGTCTGGAAAATACTTGGTTTATTGAATAACCACTTCTCTCCTCTATTTCTCCACTTCTCTTCACTTTCTTCCCATTTCAGGGCATAGTCAGTTAAATCAACGTTCATGACTGTTTAAGGAAGATAAACTTCAAAATAGCCCCGATTTCCCTTTACTTTAAAAGAGGCCTCCATCTCATAAACTCCTTGCTTGCAGACTCCACTAACACACCACTTGCATCTGCCTAAGGAAGCAACGGTTTCTGGTATTTCCCTGGTCTTGGCCCTCATGTTTTGTTGTGGTGGGGGGCGGGGCGGGGTGTTTTTTTTTTTAAATCTGGGATGTGGAGTTGGATGTTTACTTTTTCAAAAGCAAGTAGCTTATCTCTTATCAGTCTTTTAAGATACCAATGAAACTGCAAACAAAATTACCCTATACCACTGAAAAGGAGAGGAGGAAAAAAATTAAACCTTTCCATTCCATTTTCAACTTCAATTATGCCTACTTATGTTCTACATGTAATTTCACTTTTCAGATTAACATTGACAGTTCGACAAGAGAAACCATCATCAAGAATATTCAAGAACCCACTCAAACTTGTTTTGAAGAGGCTCAAAAAATAGTGCATATGCACATGGAAAGGGATTCCTATCCCAGGTTTCTAAAGTCAGAAATGTACCAGAAACTTCTGAAGACTATTCAACCCAACAACAATTCTTGACCACCACTCAAAAGTTTAAATTGAAGCTGGTACACTGAAAGTCCTGGCTTTGTGCTTTTAATATATATATATAAAAAAAAAAATCTGGGCTTCCCTGGTGGCGCAGTGGTTAAGAAGAATCCACTTACCAATGCAGGGGACACGGGTTTGAGCCCTGGGCCGGGAAGATCCCACATGCTGCGGAGCAACTAAGCCCGTGCGCCACAACTACTGAGCCTGCACTCTAGACCCCATGAGCCACAACTACTGAAGCCCGCGCACCTAGAGCCTAAGCTCTGCAACAGGAGAAGCCACCGCAATGAGAAGCCTGCGCACCACAACAAAGAGTAGCCCCCACTCGCCGCAACTAGAGAAAGCCCGCGTGCAGCAACAAAGACCCAATGCAGCCAAAAATAAATAAATTAAATACATAAATTAAAAAAAAAATCAGAAATGGAGTAGGAATGAAATAGAAGAAATCAAACTATAAATTGATTTCTAGTTCTCAAAGAGAAACAGATCCTGAAAGGATGGACTACAGAACTCTTATAACATGAATAACACAATTTATGGCATACCTACATAGCTCACTTAATATGCAAGGAGAAGGAAGGTCTTTCTTCATGACAACAGTGCGATAAAGTTTTTACTGTAGAAATCCAACTAGATGGATGTTTTCTTATTAATGAAATTTTTCTGTCATAATGCACAGATCAGTTCTTTAAAAACTGTAGCTATATGAGTTTTGTCTCTAGTGTAAATGTACTCTTTAGAGTGCTCGTAATAACTTTAATTAGTAGACAAATTTGGTACTCAAAGTATAATCAATTGTATTATATCATAAGGCATATAAAAAGATGTGTTCTTGAGAGATATTTTACCTATAAAATCTTCCTACTATTGCTTTCATAACTGAACTTCTATATTGCATATATCTTCTACATATGAAAAATTCCAAATGAGTCTAAGCTATTTAAATGTATGAATTTCCTCATTTATTTTCATACTTATATTGCTATAGGGTAGAAAATTTGGTTCCTATATTTTGAGGTTTTTCTCCTCACAATTTGAATCCATCATGATGGTCTTGATAATCAATAATTCCAAATATAAACTAAAAACTTTATAAATATGTGATTTTTTTCAAAGACATGATAAAGTAATTTTTCTGGTAAAAGACTTTTTATCTTCCCTGTCATAGAAGCTTCTTAGAATCTGTCAGAATATTCCAGAGGAAAGAACTCATGTCTATTTCACTTGCTTTGTTGAGCACATAGCACAGGATAAATGTTCCTTAGTAATGGATAAATATTCTTTACTTTTGATAAAGAATAAGATACTTAAAATATTTAATATCATTTTTCCAAAGAATTAACTGTAGGAAATTTCTGATCAAGATTTTTAGTTTTAGTATGAAAAGTGTTTCTCAGGTCTCAAGTTTGACTGAAATAGCATTACTATTTTAAAATGCCTATAAACCTAAGCTGTATCACATGAAGATAAATATTAACTGGAATTATTCTCATTAAACAAAGAATTATTATAATATAGAATCAGTATTCAGGGGTTCATTTCTGGGAAAGAGAATTAGCTGTGCAAGAGAACATTTTTTGTTAAAAAGTATAAAGCTGATTAATGGGGGCTCTAGTTACTTGTAGAAGGTGTTACCACAGTAGTCCAATTTTATCTAATCCACTGAATTTATTTCTTTTAAAAATACCAGTATAAGAACACAGGTTTAAGTCTTAGATATCTGAACTTGATAATGATCCCTAGGCATAATATGCCAGAAAAGAAATGTTTCCACGCGTTTCAAATAGTCTCCTCGTCTCACTCCATCAGCAAATGAGTATATGCATGGGCAAGTCAGAAAGGTCATCCATCCATGGCCTCAAGACACATGGTTTCAGGACACCTTGAACCCTTCTCACGCAAATTATACTAAGTCAGCCAAACACTGATGTAACTAATAAATGGAATAACCAACATGCTTTGCTACTTATTTTTCCCCTTGCACTCCAACACAGGATAAGTCTAGAATTTTCAGTTTTGCTTATGTACTGATTTTACCTTCCAAATACGGTCCCTCTGCCCAGCCCTCAGAGCACGTTCACCTCATGTTGGGGAAGCAAGGTGCCACATGGTGACAAGAAACAAAAAGCTTTGGACCAAGCAACTGGATTAGCGCCTATTCACGCACCTCATGTCTCTCTCTGTACCTCTAGTACCAATAGGCCTCAGTTTCTTCACATATAAAATAAAGAACTGGGGCTAGCTGATGGAATGAGCCACATGCAGTGTGCTTTTACATCCCATTACTAATGTATTCATCACTTCCTTCAAGCTTGGACTCATTTTGAAGAGGAATTCTTCCAAAAATTGATGTTTTCATGGGAAAGTGGATAATGAACTATTCTGGGTTTAACACCAATTGAGGGAGTTCTAAATTGTTTTACTTAGGAACAGAGAATTTAAACTTAAAGTGCTATCTGTTCAAGAACTCTATGTGGAAGTCTGTGTTTCATGTGACTGACAGTTAAATTAGTTTTCAGATTATTTTAACTTACTATCTTAAATCCTGTTTGTTTTTCTTAGGATTTTTAAAAATTAATAAATATTTCATTTTATTAAAACAATTCAAAAATTGATTGTATATATCAAATGGCTACAATGATATATTCACATTAACACATTTTTACATGATATTTGTTTTATCCTTATATTTTCAGATTAATAAATTAAAAACATATTGTTAGAGTTCTGATATCAGAACCTGGATATATTAATGATTTTTTCCCCATTTTTAGATATATATTTTCAAATTCTGGAGATGTACAAGATAAGCCTTCATTGTTTCCTCATAAAAATAAAGTCTTATCTTCTCCAAAAAGAGACAGAGATTTGTACAATTCAGATTCAAGCATCTTGGCATCTTGGCAGAGACGAACACTTTCCTGTTTATAACTTATCAGTCACACCACAGTTTTGGCAACTGCAAAGGACTTTTTACCAATTTTGGAAGGATGATTACAGAAAAGATATGTATGAAGCTTTCTTCAAAGACATAATGGGGTGTGATTTGAAGAAAATCATAAGATCCTACTGCCCCAAAATATCTTTCCCATATCTAGGACCTGAAATTTCCATCATAGTCATAAAAGATGAAAAACAGCATCTGAACTCAAGCTTTAAGTGAGCAGTGAAACACTAGTGCTGACACATTACCTGTTGCTTAGCAGAAAGCAAAACTTGGGGAAAATAGAATACAGGCATATGGGGTGGCACAGAAAAAGAGGCTGAGGGAACAAAGATATCAGAGTAAATAGAGGTCACCACATACGAAACAGGAGTGGGAACTTGGGGGACAAGTGGAAATGGATTTCTTATTAAAATCTCCCTATGTTGATAATAGAAAACCAAAAGGGGAAGGAGGGGTTAGTTTAAAAAGCAAGTATTAAGAGGTACAAACTACTATATATAAATAATAAGCTATAAGGATATATTAAACAGCACAGAGAATACTGCCAATATTTTAAGATAACTTCAAATGGAGTATAATCTATAAAAATTTTGAATCCCTATGTTGTACACCTGAAAACTAATATAATATAGTAAATCAACTATACCTCAATAAAAATAATAATAAAATAAAGTATACAGGAAAAAAAAAAAAACTGTGCCTGTTCAGGCTATTTTGAAGTACTATTTCCCACTGAATAAACAGATGTTGAATGATTTTTTTAAAAAAGCAGTTACTCCCAACTGCTAAGTTTACATTTTAGTAGAAAAAAATGAATAGCATTCCTATGAAAATAAAAGAGCAAGTATTAAATTCCCCAATGAACAGTATTTATAGAAACATTCCTTTAATAAAAATCTACCCAGCTCCTACTGAGTAGAAATATTGTAAATACGAATATTAATTAGAGGTTTCTTCCCTCAAGGATGTGTAGGCTGATAATTAAAATACAAAATAATAATGGCCAAGGTTGATGCGTGTACAGAGTGCTGTGGAATCCCAGCAAAAGCATCTACTTCTACCCTGGAGAACCTGGAAAGAGAAGAGATGCTGTGTAAGATGATTCTTGAAGAGTGATTAACAGATCATTCAGAGGAAAGGAGAAGGCAGTGTGGATTGAAACAAGGGCTCAAGAAGGGAAATTTTGCAGCAATTAGGAAGATTTCAAAGATGGTGGAGGCTCTGAAATCAGATCTAAGTTCAAATCCAACAGCAGCTTTGAGAATTTAAGAAACTGCTTAATTTCTCTGAAACTTGTTTTCTCTTCATCTGTAAAATGATAATAACAATAACATTAGTAACATCTTCCTCATAGGCTGCTGTATATTTAAATGCATATCAAGTCTGTACTGTGGTCAATAAACTTTAATCATATTATTAGGTGCCATAAAAGTCCAAATGAGAGGCAATGACAGAGCTAGGCAAGTGAGGAAAAGAGAGACCTTTCTGAGGGAGAAACTGTGAATTGGTCAGATAAGCGAAATAAGGGAGAGATCAAGGCTGATGCAAAGCTTCTAATTTGAGCATCAGGGCAGGTACAGATATCATGAGCGGAGAGAGGCAGCCCGGGAAGGTGAGCAGGAGTGGGAGGCCTGCTGTGTGTGAGCGTCTGCATGCCGTGCTGGGGACTCCAGAGAGGCTGAGTGTCTACACGCCGTACTGGGGACTCCAGAGAGGCCGAGTGTCTACACGCCATGCTGGGGACTCCAGAGAGACTGAGCATCTACACGCCGTGCTGGGAACGCCAGAGAGGCTGAGCGTCTACATTCCACGCTGGGGACTCCAGAGAGAGGCAGAGATGTAGATCTGGGAGCTATTAGCACGGCTGAGTCACTGACCACAGAAGGTCTTACAGGGAAACTGCAAAACAGAGGGTAGAAACCCAAAGCACTCAATCAAACCTTACAGAGGGACGAGGGGAAGATGGCGGAAGAGTAAGATGCAGAGATCACCTTCCTCCCCACAGATACACCAGAAATACATCTACACGTGGAACAACTACAGGACACCTGCTGAACGCTGGCAGAAGACCTCAGACCTCCCAAAAGGCAAGAAACTCCCCAAGTACCTGGGTAGGGCAAAAGAAAAAAGAAAAAACAGACAAAATAATAGAGATGGGACCTGCACCTCGGGGAGGGAGCTGTGAAGGAGGAAAGGTTTCCAGACACTAGGAAGCCCCTTCGCGGGCGGAGACTGCGGGTGGCGAAGAGGGAAAGCTTCAGAGCCGCGGAGAGAGCACAGCAACAGGGGTGCGGAGGGCAAAGCAGAGAGATTCCCGCACAGAGGACCGGTGCGGACCAGCACTCACCAGCCCGAGAGGCTTGTCTGTTCACCTGCCGGGGGTGGGCGGGGCTGGGAGCTGAGGCTCGGGCTTCTGTCGGAGCACAGGGAGAGGACTGGGGTTGGCGGCATGAACACAGCCTGCAGGGGATTAGTGCACCACGGCTAGCCGAGAGGGAGTCCGGGGAAAAGTCTGGAGCTGCCGAGGAGGCAAGAGACTTTTTCTTCCCTCTTTGTTTCCTGGTGCGAGAGGAGAGGGGATTAAGAGCTCTGCTTAAAGGAGCTCCAGAGACGGGCGCGAGCCGCGGCTAAAAGCACGGACCACAGAGATGGGCATGAGACGCTAAGACTGTTGCTGCCGCCACCAAGAAGCCTGTGTGCGAGCACAGGTCATTATCCACACCTCCCTTCCAGGGAGCCTGTGCAGCCCGCCGCTGCCAGGGTCCCGGGATCCAGGGACAACTTCCTTGGGAGAACGCACGGAGCGCCTCAGGCTGGTGCAACGTCACGCTGGCCTCTGCAGCCGCAGGCTCGCCCACACTCCGTGGCCCTCCCTCCCCCCGGCCTGATTGAGCCAGAGTCCCCGAAGCAGCTGCTCGCTTAACACCGTCCTGTCTGAGTGAAGAAAAGGTGGCCTCCGTCGACCTACACGCAGGGGCGGGGCCAAATACAAAGCTGAGCGGGAACTACGAACCTACAGCCTGCAAAGAAGAGACCCCAAACACAGTAAGATAAGCAAAATGAGAAGACAGAAAAACACACAGCAGATGAAAGAGCAAGATAAAAACCCACCACACCTAACAAATGAAGAGGAAATAGGCAGTCTACCTGAAAAAGAATTCAGAATAATGATAGTAAAGATGATCCAAAATCTGGGAAATAGAAAAGACAAAATGCAAGAAATGTTTAACAAGGACCTAGAAGAACTAAAGATGAAATAAACAACAATGAACAACACAATAAATGAAATTAAAAATACTCTAGATGGGATCAATAGCAGAATAACTGAGGCAGAAAAACGGATAAGTGACCTGGAAGATAAAATAGTTGAAATAACTACTGCAGAGCAGAATAAAGAAAAAAGAATGAAAAGAACTGAGGACAGTCTCAGAGACCTCTGGGACAACATTAAACTTCTTCCAGAAGAGGAAGAGAAAAAGAAAGGGACTGAGAAAATATTTGAAGAGATTATAGTTGAAAACTTCCCTAATATGGGAAAGGAAATAGTTAATCAAGTCCAGGAAGCACAGAGAGTCCCATACAGGATAAATACAAGGAGAAATGCGCCAAGACACATATTAAACAAACTGTCAAAAATTAAATACAAAGAAAACATATTAAAAGTAGCAAGGGAAAAACAACAAATAACATACAAGGGAATCCCCATAAGGTTAACAGCTGATCTTTCAGGAGAAACTCTGCAAGCCAGAAGGGACTGGCAGGACATATTTAAAGTGATGAAGGAGAAAAACCTGCAGCCAAGATTACTCTACCCAGCAAGGATCTCATTCAGATTTGATGGAGAAATTAAAACCTTTACAGACAAGCAAAAGCTGAGAGAGTTCAGCACCACCAAACCAGCTTTACAACAAATGCTAAAGGTACTTCTCTAGGCAAGAAACACAAGAGAAGGAAAAGACCTACAATAACGAACTCAAAACAATTAAGAAAATGGTAATAGGAACACACATATCGATAATTACCTTAAACGTAAATGGACTAAATGCTCCCACCAAAAGACACAGATTGGCTGAATGGATACAAAAACAAGACACATATATATGCTGTCTACAAGAGACCCACTTCAGACCTACAGACACACACAGACTGAAAGTAAGGGGATGGAAAAAGATATTCCATGCAAAGGAAACCAAAAGAAAGCTGGAGTAGCAATTCTCATATCAGACAAAATAGACTTTAAAATAAAGACTATTAGAAGAGACAAAGAAGGACACTACATAATGATCAAGGGATCGATCCAAGAAGAAGATATAAAAATTGTAAATATTTATGCACCCAACATAGGAGCACCTCAATACATAAGGCAAATACTAACAGCCATAAAAGGGGAAATCGACAGTAACACATTCATAGTAGGGGACTTTAACACCCCACTTTCACCAATGGATAGATCATCCAAAATGAAAATAAATAAGGAAACACAAGCTTTAAATGATACATTAAACAAGATGGACTTCATTGCTATTTATAGGACATTCCATCCAAAAACAAGAGAATAAACATTTTTCTCAAGTGCTCATGGAACATTCTCCAGAATAGATCATATCATGGGTCACAAATCAAGCCTTGGTAAATTTAAGAAAACTGAAATTGTATCAAGTATCTTTTCCGACCACAACGCTATGAGACTAGATATCAATTACAGGAAAAGATCTGTAAAAAATACAAACACATGGAGGCTAAACAATACACTACTTAATAACGAAGTGATCACTGAAGATATGAAAGAGGAAATAAAAAAAAAACCTGGAAACAAATGACAATGGAGACATGATGACCCGAAACCTATGAGATGCAGAAAAAGCAGTTCTAAGAGGGAAGTTTACAGCAATCCAATCCACCTTAAGAAACAGGAAACATCTCGAATAAGCAACCTAACCTTGCACCTAAAGCAATTAGAGAAAGAAGACCAAAAAAACCCAAAGTTAGCAGAAGGAAAGAAATCATAAAAATCAGATCAGAAATAAATGAAAAAGAAATGAAGGAAACGATAGCAAAGATCAATAAAACTAAAAGCTGGTTCTTTGAGAAGATAAACAAAATTGATAAACCACTAGCCAGACTCACCAAGTAAAAAAGGGAGAAGACTCAAATCAATAGAATTAGAAATGAAAAAGGAGAAGTAACAACTGACACTGCAGAAATACAAAAGATCATCAGAGATTACTACAAGCAGCTCTATGCCAATAAAATGGACAACCTGGAAGAAATGGACAAATTCTTAGAAATGCACAGCCTGCCAAGACTGAATCAGGAAGAAATAGAAAGTATGAAAAGACCAATCACAAGCACTGAAATTGAAACTGTGATTAAAAATCTTCCAACAAATAAAAGCCCAGGACGAGATGGCTTCACAGGTGATTTCTACCAAACATTTAGAGAAGAGCTAACACCTATCCTTCTCAAACTCTTCCAAAATATAGCAGAGGGAGGAACACTCCCAAACTCATTCTACGAGGCCACCATCACCTTGCTACCAAAACCAGACAAGGATGTCACAAAGACAGAAAACTACAGGCCAATATCACTGATGAACATAGATGCAAAAATCCTCAACAAAATACTAGCAAACAGAATCCAACAGCACATTAAAAGGACCATAAACCATGATCAAGTGGGGTTTATTCCAGTATGCAAAGATTCTACAGTATACGCAAATCAAACAATGTGGTAAACCATATTAACAAATTGCAGGAGAAAAACCATATGATCATCTCAATAGATGCAGAGAAAGCTTTCAACAAAATCCAACACCCATTTATGACAAAAACCCTGCAGAAAGTAGGCATAGAGGGAACTTTCCTCAACATAATAAAGGCAATATATGACAAACCCACAGCCAACATCGTCCTCAATGGTGAAAAACGGAAAGCATTTCCACTAAGATCAGGAACAAGACAAGGTTGCCTACTCTCACCACTTTTATTCAACATAGTTTTGGAAGTTTTAGCCACAGCAATCAGAGAAGAAAAGTAACTAAAAGGAATCCAAATCGGAAAAGAAGAAGTAAAGCTGTCACTGTTTGCAGATGACATGATACTATACATAGAGAATCCTAAAGATGCTACCAGAAAACTACTAGAACTAATCAATGAATTTGGTAAAGTGGCAGGATACAAAATTAATGCACAGAAATCTCTGGCATTCCTATACACTAATGATGAAAAACCTGAAAGTGAAATCAAGAAAACACCCCCATTTACCACTGCAACAAAAAGAATAAAATACCTAGGAATAAACCTACCTACGGAGACAAAAGACCTGTATGCAGAAAAGTATAAGACACTGATGAAAGAAATTAAAGATGATACAAATAGATGGAGAGATATACCATGTTCTTGGATTGGAAGAATCAACATTGTGAAAATGACTCTACTACCCAAAGCAATCTACAGATTCAATGCAATCCCTATCAAACTACCACTGGCATTTTTCACAGAACTAGAACAAAAAATTTCACAATTTGTATGGAAACACAAAAGACCCCGAATAGCCAAAGCAATCTTGAGAATGAGAAACGGAGCTGGAGGAATCAGGCTCCCTGACTTCAGACTATACTACAAAGCTACATTAATCAAGACAGTATGGTACTGGCACAAAAACAGAAAGATAGATCAATGGAACAGGATAGAAGGCCCAGAGATAAACCCATGCTCATATGGTCACCTTACCTTTGATAAAGGAGGCAGGAATGTACAGTGGAGAAAGGAGAGCCTCTTCAATAAGTGGTGCTGGGAAAATTGGACAGGTGCCTGTAAAAGTATAAGATTAGAACACTCCCTAACACCATACACAAAAATAAGCTCAAAATGGATTAAAGACCTAAATGTAAGGCCAGAAACTATCAAACTCTTAGAGGAAAACATAGGCAGAACACTCTATGACATAAATCACAGCAAGATCCTTTTTGACCCACCTCCTAGAGTAACGGAAATAAAAACAAAAATAAACAAATGGGACCTAATGAAACTTCAAAGCTTTTACACAGCAAAGGAAACCATACACAAGACGAAAAGACAACCCTCAGAATGGGAGAAAATATTTGCAGATGAAGCAACTGACAAAGGATTAATCTCCAAAATTTATAAGCAGCTCATGAAGCTCAATAACAAAAAAACAAACAACCCAATCCAAAAATGGGCAGAGGACCTAAATAGACATTTCTCCAAAGAAGATATACAGACTGCCAACAAACACATGAAAGAATGCTCAACATCATTAATCATTAGAGAAATGCAAATCAAAACTACAATGAGATATCATCTCATACCAGTCAGAATGGCCATCATCAAAAAATCTAGAAACAATAATTGCTGGAGAAGTTGTGCATAAAAGGGAACACTCTTGCACTGCTGGTGGGAATGTGAAATGGTACAGCCACTATGGAGAACAGTATGGAGGTTCCTTAAAAAACTACAAATAGAACTACCATATGTCCCAGCAATCCCACTACTGGGCACATACCCTGAGAAAACCATAATTCAAAAAGAGTCATGTACCAAAATGTTCATTGCAGCTCTATTTACAATAGCCCGGAGATGGAAACAACCTAAGTGTCCATCATTGGATGAATTGATAAAAAAGATGTGGCACATATATACAATGGAATATACTCAGCCATAAAAAGAAACGAAATTCAGCTATTTGTAATGAGGTGGATAGACCTAGAGTCTGTCATACAGAGTGAAGTAAGTCAGAAAGAAAAAGACAAATACCATATGCTAACACATATATATGGAATTTAAGGGGAAAAAAATGTCATGAAGAATCTAGGAGTAAGACAGGAATAAAGACACAGACCTACTAGAGAATGGACTTGAGGATATGCGGAGGGGGAAGGGTAAGCTGTGACAAAGCGAGAGAGAGGCATGGACATATATACACTACCAAACGTAAAACAGATAGCTAGTGGGAAGCAGCCGCATAGCACAGTGAGATCAGCTCGGTGCTTTGTGACCGCCTGGAGGGGTGGGATAGGGAGGGTGGGAGGGAGGGAGACGCAAGAGGGAAGAGATATGGGAACATATGTATATGTATAACTGATTCACTTTGTTATAAAGCAGAAACTAACACACCATTGTAAAGCAATTATACTCCAATAAAGATGTAAAACAAACAAACAAAACCTTAGAGAAAAAAATAACATACTAATGATTCAAATTCTCGTTGTAAGCTCATCATGATATTTGCAGTAACAATAATGATGGTTTATTGCGTTTTCCTCTGTGGATATTGTGCTAAGTGTTTGAATACATTATTCATTCATTCAACAAATAGTCTCAGAGCTCCTTCTGAATGCCAGCCTGGTTCTCAGGTGAGAACCTGAGATGCACCAACAAACCTAGCAGAAGACATGGCTGCCCACATGGAGCTTACACTGTCTTGTGTGACAAAACAGTAACCAAATAAAGAATATCACATCAGATTACGACAAGTGCTACAAAGAAAGGAAAAGAAACCAATACGATAGAGAGCAGCAGAGGCAGGATGGGGACAGCTGGAGACAGCCGTCAGGGGAGCTTCTCTGCAAAGTTCATATGGTCCCTGCTCCCGACAGCCCTAACCGAGGCTGGGACTCCAAGGCTTTGCGAAGTTAAATAACTTTTTCAGTGCCTCTCGGCTAGAACCAAGATTTTTCTGACTCTCATACCTTAACCACGATAAGTACAGCCTCCCACAAACAAGCTAAATGGCAAGTAAATGCACAATAACCTAATATAGTAAAATACATATTCAAATGTAAAGTGCTATTACCTACACAGACGGTTTTAATATGGAAATGGTCACTATTATAGCTACTGCTAGTTACTGCTGCTAATAAGCTCGTACAGACTGGTTTAAATCATTGCTGATGCTTAGGTTTCTGCTAGAAAGAATTACCAGGCAACTGATTGAGGTAATGATGCCCAAGTTCCAATAATAAGATGAAACCTCTTCTCTTTAGTTAGCAAATACACTGTTGACTCCAGGAACTGAAACACACATATTGAGTAGTCAGCTTATGTTTATGAAAATGATGCAGGGGGAGACAGGAGAGGAACCAAGCCTGTCGAGAGGTTGGAGGTCATGGTACTTACCATGCAGCATCCCACACTGTCACTGCTGTCCTGGATGACAAATGAGCAGGAGGTCCAGGCTCAGCACCATGGCCATGGCCAGTCAGTACTAACGGCTAAATCTTCAGATTGAGAGCCTGGAGGAAAGGTGTGGGCAGAGAATGAAAATGTCATTAGAAACACTAAAAGCCAAAGAAAAAAAGTGCTGAAAGAATCTAGAATCAATGGCCAAAAATTTAGAGAAAATAATGTAGGAAATCATGAGGGTATTTTAGTTTTTTTCACAAGCAGCATCTTTGTCATCTGAGGTCATTTTTAAAAAATCTATCAGCCATACATGCAGCAGCATTTGCCACTTTCTGAAGACACCACCCAACATCTGGCACCTACCACTGTCACGGTCAGTTTTGCTTAAAATTAGGAACCAGTCACTTAGGGCTTAGATCCTTTATCTAAGTATAAAGAAATGTGTTTATAGAAAGGATTTGACCAGTGGTGTTTTCAAATTTTAACACTTTATCGGTAGAATGCCTTAGAAAGAATAAATCATTTTCAAAAATCAATAAAGTCTTAGTAGTTTTCTGGTAGCATCTTTGGGATGCTCTACATATATTATCATGTCATCTGCAAACAGTGACAGCTTTACTTCTTCTCTGATTTGGATTCCTTTTATTTCTTTTTCTTCTCTGATTGCTGTGGCTAAAACTTCCAAAACTATGTTGAATAAGAGTGGTGAGAGTGGGCAACCTTGTCTTGTTCCTGATCTTGGTGGAAATGGTTTCAGTTTTTCACCACTGAGGACGATGTTGGCTGTGGGTTTGTCATATATGGCCTTTAATATGTTGAGGAAAGTTCCCTCTATGCCTACTTTCGGCAGGGTTTTTATCATAAATGGGTGCTGGATTTTGTCAAAAGCTTTCTCTGCATCTATTGAGATGATCATATGGTTTTTCTCCTTCAATTTGTTAATATGGTGTACAACGTTGATTGATTTGCGTATACTGAAGAATCCTTGCATTTGTGGAATACACCCCAGTTGATCATGGTGTATGATCCTTTTAATGTGCTGTTGGATTCTGTTTGCTAGTATTTTGTTGAGGATTTTTGCATCAATGAATTTGGTAAAGTAGCAGGATACAAAATTAATGCACAGAAATCTCTGGCATTCCTATACACTAATGATGAAAAATCTGAAAGTGAAATCAAGAAAACACTCCCATTTACCATTGCAACAAAAAGAATAAAATATCTAGAAATAAACCTACCTAAGGAGACAAAAGACCTGTATGCAGAAAAGTATAAGACACTGATGAAAGAAATTAAAGATGATACAAATAGATGGAGAGATATACCATGTTCTTGGATTGGAAGAATCAACATTGTGAAAATGACCCTACTACCCAAAACAATCTACAGATTCAATGCAATTCCTATCAAACTACCACTGGCATTTTTCACAGAACTAGAACAAAAAATTTCACAATTTGTATGGAAACACAAAAGACCCCGAATAGCCAAAGCAATCTTGAGAATGAGAAACGGAGCTGGAGGAATCAGGCTCCCTGACTTCAGACTATACTACAAAGCTATAGTAATTAAGACAGTATGGTACTGGCACAAAAACAGAAAGATAGATCAATGGAACAGGATAGAAAGCCCAGAGATAAACCCATGCACTTATGGTCACCTTATCTTTGATAAAGGAGGCAAGAATATACAGTGGAGAAAAGACAGTCTCTTCAATAAGTGGTGCTGGGAAAACTGGGCAGGTACATGTAAAAGTATGAGATTAGATCACTCCCTAACACTATACACAAAAATAATCTCAAAATGGATTAAAGACCTAAATGTAAGGGCAGAAACTATCAAACTCTTAGAGGAAAACATAGGCAGAACACTCTGTGACATAAATCACAGCAAGATCCTTTTTGACCCACCTCCTAGAGAAATGGAAATAAAAACAAAAATAAACAAATGGGACCTAATGACACTTCAAAGCTTTTGCACAGCAACGGAAACCATAAACAAGATGGGATACAAGAGAAAAATAAAATGAAATACATAGGGGAAACAGAAGAAGCAGTATTGTAAACGCAAAGAGCAGTGGCCTCAGATGACAATCGCTAGAAGGGAGGAGGGGGAAATGAAGAAATAAGCCGCATGCAGAAGTGCTATGAGAGTAAATAAGCAGTGCTTATAATGATAAACACCCTTCATTAGAGAGCTTCCATTCTTAATAAGGAAAGGAAACTTTTCAATACAAGAATGGAATCTGCCAGATCTAATAAACATACTTAGTTCATACTTAGTTTGAAACTTATCCTGTAAAAGGAATGGTATATAGAAAGAGGTGGGAAAACCTACTGGATAATTTAACTTCTTGACAGGACTACAGCTCATCTTGCTGCTTCTAATTAATAATGTATTTAGCTATATTATTAGACACTTAGATGTGTTTTTCTGGCAGCAACGGTAACTGAGTTCTTTCTCACAGGCCTTTGCTAGTGAGAAGAATAATAAAAGACAGTTAAGGTAAATATAGTCTGCTTTCATGCTGTAAGCATGGGCTGCCTGATAACACCCCAGCCCTTTGGTGATTTATACACAAGTTACATCCCAAGTAACTAATCCTAAAATTAGACTGTACGTGCTAGCTCAATTTTTATGTCTCAGTGTGGCAGTTTGTTTCTAGAGTTGCCACAAATGAACGTTACTATTAGCTTAAAGCTTTGGTAAAACGTGTCATCAATGCTTATTCTTTGAGAAGAGGAAAAAGAAAAAAAGATACTGAGGTTCGGTTCCCAGAAGAAAAAAAACTTGGAAGCTACTAGGTGCCAGGCACTGTGATAGTCATTTTACATTTCTTATCTCATTTAAGTCTCACAATAAATGTGCAAAGAAGTTATTATTAACTACATTTTAACCTTGAGAAAACTAAGCTTCAGAGAGATTAAAAACTTGTCCAAGTTCACTCGAGGAACCAAGAAACCAAGCCAGGACTAAAACTAAGAACTTTCTGACTCTGAAATAACCGCTCTTCCCATAAATCAAATGAGATTTTGCTGATTAATGACCAAAACTGCAACTTCTTTCAGTCACATGCTTAAAATTAGCCTCTGAAATTGAGGAGACTCTTTTGTGACTAATGACTGATTTTCTTAATAAATCTCAAAAGAGATATTGTCATCATTCAAATTGTATTGTAAATGGTCACAGTCATCATCCTAAACACAGACAAGTTAGAAAGTTCTTTCTATGCAATATGCAACAGTTATTGATACGTGCAATCTGATGCACATTCTAAGAAAAAAAAAACATGGAGACTTAATTTTAAAAGATATTACTGTTTTCAGTAATTCCCTATCTTTCCAAAGGCAAGGAAATTGTTCAGAAAAACTGAACTGAATAATCTGAAGTTTTTGAAATGAGCACCCGTTCAGAAAACAGGACGATGTTCAGAAATCATCACTGCCCTTCTCGCTTGCTAGACTTCTGTGGAGCAGTCTCTCACCCACTGCAGCGTCACCAATCAGCTACCCCCCGTCTGAGATCTCCACCTGAACTCCAGACAGGAACTGTGCAATGGCACCACACTTCAGAACCCCCATGTACACTCACCCTCTTTGTCAGTTATTGCACTAAAGATGTAATACATTATCATCACCCATGTTCAGTAACTGTGAAAAGTGGGTGGTCTGAATCCCATTTTTCAGATGACGAACCTGTTACTTACCTGAAGTCATAAACCTAACAACTGATGGAGCCAGGCAGCAATCCAAGCCCAGGTCTTTCTGATTCCAAGGCTGATTCTTGTCCCTCTCGCCCTGACTGCCTCTCCGTATAACTTCCAGTTCCCACTCGTGGGTCCAGAGCTCTCCTGATCTTTTCTGTGTCTATAACTGAATGCCACTTTTCCTCCTTATAATTCATCTCTGTTTTCTTTTTCTCCTGGATTCTTTATGAGGATGAAAGGTGTCGCTTACCAGCTGTAATATATTTGTACGTTCACTTGTCTACCTCTTCCGCTAAATTCTCAGTTACCTTTGTGTGCCTACAACCCGTCGGAGAGCCTGGCAAGAAGTTTGGCACATTTAACATATAAGTATTTGCTTGGTAAATGATGCTCTCCAGTCACCTTAGCCGGAACCCCGGAGGTCATCCAAGACTCATTCCTCTCCTGCCCCCGAGACCAGTACGAATCAAGTCTCATCCGTTCTACTTTAAACGTCTCATGAAGCTGTCTTCAGTTTTCCACCGTGACTGCCTTGGTTATGGTTTCCGTTCCCACCTCTTGCTTGGATTACCACAGTTCTCTTCTGAATGATGGAAACACCCTTCTCTCTGAGGTGATTCTCGCCAAAAACACTGTCTACCAAATGCGAGCCGGTTCTTCAGTAACTCCCCACCGCCTCTACCATGATGTATGTCTCTTCAGAGCTCTGACCCTGCAAACCGCTCTCATCTCGCCCTTCACTGGCTCTCGCGTGCTCTCTCTCTCTACCCCCCACACCTCCCATATGAACTGTACTGTCCAGCCATTACACACTGCTTATAAGCCCCTTAAACCTATGTGCTTTTTCTCCACTGCGTGGCTTCTTGCACAAGAAATGCCCGTTATCCATTTATTTACCTCATACATTTCTAATTAAAAGGCCAGTCAAAGGTTAATAATTTGTCATCCCTTTAAAGGGACAGTCTTCACGCCTGCTGGATGAAGATGGCAGAGCAGGAGGATCCTGAGCTCACCTCTCCCCAGGGACACACCTGAGCTCACCTGTCCCCAGGGACACACCTGAGCTCACCTGTCCCCAGGGTCACACCTGAGCTCACCTCCCCCCAGGGACACACCAACCTACAACCACATACACAACAACTCTCTCTGAGAACAGCCTGAAGACAAACAGGACAGATGTTCTACAACTAAGGATATAAAGAAAAGCCCACATGGAGATGGGAAGAAAGGGAAGAGATGCAGGCTTGTCACAGCCCACACCCCGGGTGTAGTGGCCCACAGGCAGGAGGGACATCACAACCACGGATGCCCCCTGAGAAGCAAGGGGTCCGTGCCTCACACTGGGCTCCCCAACTCAGGGGACCTGCACAGGGAAGATGAGCCCCATAACGTCAGACGTTGAAAGCTGGTGGGACTTATATCTGGGAGAGCCAGAGAGCTGTGGGAAACCAGGACTCCGCTCGTGAAGGGCTCGTGCACAGACTCACTCTCACTGCGTCTCAGCACAGATGAAGCAACTTGGAAAGTGCCTGGGTTATATGAGAAGGAGATTTGTTGACTAATATTAGGGCCTGTGCTGGAGCGACAGGGATCTGGTAAAACTTCCTTCAGGGACAGAAGCGCTGGCGCGTGCCATTTTGTTATGCTCTGTTTCTACCTACCTGGCCTGGCAGTGGCAGGTGCCACTTCTGTCACTTGCTATCATCTCCGCTAAAACCATGCACCCACCCTGGTGTTCTCCTGAGGACCAGCCCCGCTACCAGGCCCATCCCAGCTGGCCCTTCCAAAGCAGCTCCCAGCCCCCCCGCTCCCCGCCTGGCAAGTGGCCTATGTCAGCATCAGTGGCCCCCCTAAAGCAGTTCCTGCTCCAGGGAGCCAGCCCACAGCCACAGCATGTTCACAACAGCCACCGCAAGGCCTCAGGGCCAGTCACATGGGGGGCCAGCCCCACACATCAGCATGCCCACAGCAGTTGTGTGCAGACCTCTCAGCCAGCTGGCCAGCCCTGCCCACCAGCACGCCTGCAGCAACCACAGCCCAACCACAGCAAAAGGGCACACGCAGTCCACACAGGAGATACACCTGGAGCACCTGGCTCTGGTGACCAGGGGGGATTGTGCCACTGGGTACCGCAAGACACCTTCTACGTAAGGCTACTCTTTAAAGACTGGGAGATATATACCTCACATGCCTAATACATAGAAACAAACACAAAGAGTTAGGCAAAATGAGAAGACAAAGTAATACCTTCCGAACAAAAGAACAAGACAAAACCTCAGAAAAGGAACTAAACGAAATGGAGATACAAAATTTACCAGGTAAAGAGTCCAAAGAAATATTCATAAAGATACTCGTTGAACTTTGGAGAAGAATGGATGAACTCAGTGAGAACTTCAGCAAAGAGACAGAAAATATAAAAAACCAATCAGAGCTGAAGAATACAATAGCCGAAATGAAAAACATACTACAGGGAATCAGCAGCAGATTTGAGGATGCAGAAGAACAGATCAGCCATCTAGAAGACAGGGTAATGGAAATTAACCAACTGGAACAGCAAAAAAAGAATTCAAAAAAATGAGGATAGTTTAAGGGCCCCCTAGGACAACATCAAGTGTGCTAACATTCGCATGATAGGGGTCCCAGAAGGAGAAGAGAAAAAGAAACAATGACAGAAGACCTACCTATCTGAAGATAATGGCTGAAAACTTTCCTAACCTGGTGAAGAAAACAGTCATCCAAATCCAGGAAGCTACAAAAAAGAAAAAGTTACAGGTGAAAATCTCTGAGGAACACAGATGCAAAAATCCTCAACAAAATACTAGCATGCCAATTCAACAATATATTAAAAGGATTATTCACCATGATCAAGTGATATTCATTCCAGGGATGCAAGGATGATTCAATATCTGCAAATCAGTCAATGTGATACACCACATTAACAAAATGAAAAATAAAAATCATATGATTGTATCAATAGATGCAGAAAAAGCATTTGACAAAATTCAACACCAATTCATGATTTAAAAAAAAACTCTTAACAAATTAGGCATAGAAGGAACATATCTCAACATAATAAAACCTATATACAACAATCCTACAGCTAGCGTCATACTCAATGGTGAAAGGTTGAAAGCATTTCCTCTAAGATCAGGAACTAGATGAGGATGCCCACTATTGCCACTTTTATTAAACATTGTATTGGAAGTCCTAACCACAGCAATCAGAAAAGAAAAGAGATAACAGGCATTCAGATTGGAAAGGAAGAAGTAAAACTGCAACTATTTGCAGATGACATGATACTATATACAGAAAACACCCAAAGACTCCACCAAAAATCTATTAGAACTAACAAATAAATTAGTAAAGTGGCAGGACCAAAATAAATATACATAAATCTGTTGCAATTCTATACACTAATAACAAAACTATCAGAAAGAGAAATTAAGAAAACAATCCCGTGTACTATTTCATAAAAAAGAAAAAAATACCTAGGAATAAACTGAGCCAAGAAGGTAAAAGAGCTATACTCTGGGAACTGTAAAACACTGATAAAAGAAAGTGAAAACAACACAAACAAATGGAAAGATATATTGTACTAGTGAATTAGAAGCATTAATATCGTTAAGATGTCCCCAAGCAATCTAAAGACTCAATGAAATACCTGTCAAAATACCAATGGCATTTTTCACAGAATTGGAACAAATAATTCAAAATTTTGTACTGAACAACAGACCCTGAATAGCCAAAGAAATTTTAAGAAAGAAGAAAAAAGCTCGAGGTATCATGGTCTCTGATTTCAAACTGTACTACAAAAGTATAGCAATTAAAACTGTATGATACTGGCACAAAAACAGAAACATAGATCAATGGAAACAACAGAATAGGGAGCCCAGAAAACCCATGAATATATGGTTAATTGATGTATGACAAAAGAGCCAAGAATACACAGGGGGGAAAAGAGAGTCTCTTCAATAAATGGTGGTGGGAAAACTGAAAAGCTACATGCAAAAGAATGAAACTGGACCACTTTCTTATACCACATACAAAAATAAACTAAAAATGGATTAAAGCCTTGATGTTGAGACCTGAAACCATAAAACTCCTAGAAGAAAACACTGGCAGTATGCTCTTTGATATCAGTCTTGGAAATATTTTGTTTGGATCTGTCTCCTCAGGCAAAGGAAACAAAAGCAAAAATTAAAAAATGGGACTACATCAAACCAAAAAGCTTTTGCACCATGAAGGGAACCATCAATAAAATGAAAAGGCAACCTTCTGAATGGGAGAAGATACTGGCAAATGATGTATTCGGTAAAGGGTTAATATCCAAAATATACAAAGAACTCACACAACTCAGTATAAAAAACAGTAAACAATCTGATTACAAAATAGGCAGAGGATATGAATAGACATCTTTCCAAAGAAGACATGAAGATGGCCAAAAGACACATGAAAAGATGCTCAACATCACTAATCATCAGGGAAATGCAAATCAAAACCATAATGAGATACCACTTTACACCTGTCAGAATGGCTATTATCAAAAAGACAAATAACAACAAATAACAAGTGTTGACGAGGATGTGGATAAAAGAGAATCCTCCTTCGCTGCTGGTGGGAATGTAAATTGGTGTAGCCTCTATGGAAAACAGTATGGAGATTCCTCAAAAAATTTTTAAAAACCTGCCATATGACCCAGCAATTCCACTTCCGGGTATTTATCCAAAGAAAACAAAAAGACTAATTTGAAAAGATAAATGCACTCTTATGTTCACTGCAGGACTATTTACAGTAGCCAAGATATGGAAGCAACTTAAGTGCTTAAAAGTGGATAAAGAAGATGTGGTATATATATAAAAACAATGGAATATTACTCAGCCGTAAAAAAGAAAGATATCTTGCCATTTGAGACATGGATGAACCTAGAGGGTATTATGCCAAGCGAAATAAGTCAGACAGAGAAAGACAAATACCATACAATTCCACTTACATGTGGAGTCTAAAAAACAAAACAAAACAGAAACAGACTCAGATACAGAGAGCAAACTAGTGGCTGCCAGAGGGGCGGGGTGTGGGAAGTTGGGTGAAACAGGTGAAGGGATTAAAAAGTACAAACTTCCAGTTATAAAATAAATAAGTCACGAGGATGTAAGGTACAGCATAGGGAATATAGTCAATAATATTGTAATAACTTTGTATGGTGACAGATGGTTACTAGACTTATCGTTATGATCAATATGTAATAGATATAAATGTAGAATCACTATGTTGTTTACCTGAAATTAATATAATATTGTGTGTCAGCTATACTTCAATAAAAATGATAGAAATGGAAAATAAAGTGATAGTCTTCAAACATGTGATCCTTTTGCACAAAACTTCTAATCATTAAAATATGTACACCTAATTCTACAGGTTCAAAATATGGAAATTTATTGCCTGCATTAAATATCACCAGTTATTTTATCTTTTCTGTTATCGTTCTTGTATTTCAGTCGATCTGACCTTCATTAGTAGGTAGCATTTGTAGCAGAAAAATAATATATGAGATATTAACCAAGATTTTTCATCTGTGCGTAGGGGGGATGGGTGAGAGGGGTGAAGGGGTCAAAAGGTATAAACTTCCAGGTATAAAATGAGGAAGTCACGGGGATGTAATGTACAGTATGGTGACTATGGTCAACAATACTTTACAGTATATTTGAAAGCTGCTAAGAGAATAAATCTTATAGGTTCTCATCACAAGAAAAAAAAATTTTGTCCCTACATGTGGTAATGGACGTTAAGTAGACTTACTGTGGTGATCATTTCACGATATAAACAAATATCAAATCTTTATACTGTACACCTGAAACTAATGTTATATGTCAACTGCATCTCAATTTTTAAAAACACATTTTTACTTTCATGTTCTCCTATTTTGTCGGCAGCAAACAGCAGCAGCTCAAGGAAGCAGAAAGAGCACAAAAAGCAAATGGTCAAAGTCTTGGCTTTTGAGTTCCAAAATAAAGACCTGAAACTTGTAGTGATGCCAAAGATCTTAAAAGATTGTTATTTGCAAGCACAGACTTTTCCTACTTTCAAAGGCTGTCTTGAAAACCCAAGCATAATGTTTATGCTGTTAGAAAAATAAATAAAGGGGTCTCTAATAAGGAGGTCTCTAATAGAATCACTCTTTCCTGAAATTTTCCAAACTTTTTGTCTTTAGCATGGAAAATTTTAATTCAAGTTTATGTCTTATAGTTATATCTATTCCCTTCGCTTTCTAGTTTTTATACTTTATTTTGCCAATAGAACTTTAGCAAACAACTCATCAGAAAAATCTGCTTTACTTTGACTGAAATCTTAGCTCTCTTATAAATACTGTTTCCATAAACACACTTGGGTCTTCTCGGTTCCACACTTTTCCCTGTTATATTTCACCGGCGTGAAATATCTGCCCCTTTTCTCTTGGCTTTAAATAAATCCTGTGCCTCCCTCAATATCCAGTTTAAATCCCACTATGTTTTCCCAAAGTCCTTCATGATCACCCCTGGCTAGAAAGCCATCTGTCTCTCACCTCTGAATCCCCACAGCAACCATTATCAATGAAATCCATGGGCCGTAAATCTTGTGCCATTTTGCCATCATTTTTATCTTTATTGAACTACTTCTTAAAATTTTTATTATCATATTCTTTTCAAGAATAGTACTCTTATTTCTGCAACTACAGTATAAATTTTTGGAGGGAACTAAATATGTTTTCCACCTTTATATCCACCAGAGACCACATCAGTGGGTTGAAAGGCATAAATGCTAAAAGCACATTTGATATGGTATTTTATCTTTGGTGATGATGATTATAGTAACAACAATAACAGTAATAATAATAATAATTTATTAAGCATCTACTATGTGCCGGGTGATACGCAAATCACTTCATGTGGATTATCTCATTTAACTCTCACATAAACTTATGAATTTCGTTCCATTATTACCTTTATTGTTTAGCAGATAAGACAGACTTTAGAGTCCTGAGAAGTGTTAAGTCATTTGCTCTAAGCCACACAGCTAGAAGTGGAAAAACCGTAACTTAGTTTAATCTTCAATGTTAAATTTCTAGTTGTAGGAATCCACATGTAGGACTTCCTCAGATGGACAACATTTTATTATCTGTTTTTTGATGTCATGGTTTGAGGAAATGTATTCTTTATTAAAAGCCAATCTCCATTCCAGTATCTAGATCATCTGAGAGCAAATGGGAAAGCTCTCTGCAATGGTCTCCAGAAGTAAGAAGTGGATGGTATTAAGGGTGCTTCATGGCTCTAATGAAGTGACATAAATTTTCAGGGAAAACAACAGTAAATCACATTAATAGAAAACCTAATGAACCAGAACTCTGCAATAAATAATGATAAATATTACACAAAGGTTTCTAAATATCAGAACTAGTGATAATTCTGAAAAACAACTAGGCAGTTAAAAAGTTCAACATGGAATAAAATAATTATTGTCAACTAAATCACTGTGAGAGAGAAAAGTGTTTTTTTATAAAACCTCCTAATTGGATCTGGAATTGGTGAAATCATCTGCAAGTGAAACCTAACTGAAGAAGATGAAGACAAAGAGACTGTAAAGTGCTCTGAGTACGATACTATCTGTTCCCAGTATATTGCTTCCTACAGACAAAGAACTATCACACATGAAGGAGGATGAAATATTAAGGGACCTCTAAATAGTTAGGGTGTCTAATAAGACATTTCAAAACTAATAGTTCCAAGAATTAACTCTTGATTTCCTCCAAACCCTATTCCTCCCCAATTCCCTCCCCTCAGGAAACACCACCGCCTTTTCCCAGTTCTCAACTTGTCCGTGTTTCAGGTTTGTTTCACTGGTCTAAAATTCCTGCCCCCTTTCTCTTGGCTTTAAACAAACCCTGTTCCTCCCTCAGTATCCAGTTCAAATCCCACCATGTTTTCCCAAAGTCTTTCATGATCATCCCGGGTTAGAACACTCTCTCACCTCTGAGCGCCCACGGCAACCATCATCAGTGCAATTCATGGGTCATAAATTTAGGCCCCGACCCTTGGAATCTTCCTGAACTCTGCTCTTTCTGTCACAGCCTACATGCAATGCATCAGTCAATCTGGTCATCTCTGCCTTTGAACTATACCCTGAATCCTGTTGAGCCACTACTTTGACAAAGCCACTGGCACACTGTGCCTGGACTATTGCAGTAGACCCTTAGTTGGCCTTAGAGTTTCAACCTCTCCATTTCCATCATTTTCCCCAACACACACACACATACACACACACACCAGAGTATTCTTTTAAAAATCAGATTATGTCACTCTTCAAAATTCTCCAGTGATTTCAATAGCACTCAAGGAAAATGCCCCAAATCCTTGCCATAGACTAATAGATCCACCGATACCTCACCATCAAGCCTAACTGATCTTCCTGCTACCATTCTCTGCTGCTCTAACACCTCCAGCAAAAACCCATCACCCTTCCCTCTACTCCAGACATGGGGTCTCGCTGCTCTTCTATGAACTCATCATCCTCTTCTCCCTCTACCCCAAGGCATTTTCACTTGCTAATCGCTGGGCCTGGAACACTCTCAGTTCAGTTCTCTGCTCAAATGCCTTAGGGAG
Organism: Delphinus delphis; assembly: GCF_949987515.2. Taxonomy (NCBI): domain Eukaryota; kingdom Metazoa; phylum Chordata; class Mammalia; order Artiodactyla; family Delphinidae; genus Delphinus; species Delphinus delphis. The sequence continues at coordinate 175,418,124 of NC_082683.1, forward strand.
ACATTCTCTGATCACGCTACACAAAGTAACATTATTATCATCACCACCTCTTTCTCTTCCCCGAACCTTATTATTCTTCACAACACTTGTCAATCCCTAACATGTTATTTTAATATACATTATAATATACAAAGTATATATTTTAAAATAAGTTCTTGGGAGGTTCTATCTAATAGGAGCCTACAATAAATAAATAAATAACACATACTAAGAATAGTTTTTAATATATACTCAGTTGGTCATTTTGCAAACTTCTCAACAATGCAATGGTCCAAAAATGCAACTGCAAAATGCATGAAGTAGGGCTGATGAGGAGAAAGGTTAGGGATTAAAAGCAGCATTAGTGAAAACTTATGTCCATACAAAAACCTGCACACAGAGGTTTATAGCAGCTTTATTCATAACTACCAAAACTTGGAAGCAATCAACATGTCCTTCAGTAGGTGAATGGGTAAACTGTGGTACATCCACACGATGGAACATTACTCAGGGCTAAAAAGAAATGAGCTCTCAAGCCATGAAAAGACATGGAGGAACCTTAAGTGCATATGACCAAGTGAAAGAAGCCAATCTGAAAACGCTTTATACTGTATGATTCCAACCGTATTACATTTTGGAAAAGATAAAACTATGGAGACAGTAAAAAGATTAGTGGTTGCCAGGGCTTGGGGGAAGAAGGAGGGATGAATAGGCGGAGCACAGAGGACTTTTAGGACACTGAAAATACTCTGTTTAATGACATGTGGCATTATCCTATCACACAGCATCCAAATCCATAGACTGTATAACACCAGCAGTGAACTGTAATGTAAACTGCAGACTCTGGGTGATTCTGATGTGTCAGTGTAGGTTCACCAGTTGTAACAGATGCACCATCTGGTGGGGCATGCTGATAGTGGTGGAGGCTGTGCGTGTGTGGGCACGGGGCGCATACGGGAAATCTCTGTACCTTCCTCTCAATTTTGCTGTGAACCGAAAATTACCCTAAAACAAAATAAAAGTAGTATTTGTGGATAAAAGTTACTTCACAGAGTTGCTATGAAGATTATATTACTCTCAATGACATGTGTGAGGTATCTCAGAAACTGACCAGCCTATTACAAGTCTTCAATAAATGTCCACAAACACAAATCTTTTGTTATTGCTCCCATTCTGTTTTCTGTAAATGGGAGCACACAGCTGCCTAGAGAGTGCAATCATTCAATACTGTCACCTGAAAGGCATGAAACACAGTTAATTGTTAGTCTACAAATTGAAGAGTGACGAGCATCGGCCTATTAGTTTACATTGCTTCCACTCTTCTAATGGGCCATCTAGCACTGTAGAAAAAGCAAAATAACCTCATAAAAGCCCAGATTACTATGGTCTTCATTACATTCCAGACTAAGTCTTCTCTCTGATATCACACCTGCACAATGTCAAAGTGTTCGAAGGACCAATTTTCATGATAATTTTATTTTATTAAATTATGTTTATGTAGACAGTATCTATTTCATTACCTAATATTTCCTGGAAACTCTGATTATTTACAAAGAAATGAGTAGATCCTGTGTCACTAAGCTCAGGCTAGTATCTTCTGCCATCTAATGTGCTAAGAATTCTTGAGACTTTTCTGATTACAATTCAAATTAAATGCAAACAGTCAAGTAGCACACAGAGACCCCATTATCCACTCTCCGTGAGCTGAGAGGATGAATAATATAATGAGACATGTTAATTATTTGCTTTCCAGCAGCTGTGACTGATTAGTTTTGACTGGTACATCTTGCTAATGTGATAGAGGACAGTAAATATCAGGGCTTGTCATATTTTTCCAGGGCAAGGAAACTGTGGTCTCCAATGACTTGCTTCATTTGTAGCTTGCTATGCAATTTGCCAAAGTGATGCTAGATCCCCACAATCTCTTAACCAAGTGAATTTCATGTTAGGGGACCCTAAGTTTTCAGAGCCCTCTGTCTCAGTAAAGTTGGTCTCTCTCTGTCTCTGTCTCTCTGTCTCTCTGTCTCTCTGTCTCTCTGTCTCTCTCTCTCTCTCACACACACACACACACACACACACACACACACACACACACACTTTCGTTTCTGAATTGATAACATACAGAACCAAGCCTACGGAGGTACTAAGAGATCCCAGCCACCATATGTACTTTTCTTTCTTTCTACTTAAGAGTGCCTTTTTACATCATGTTGCTTATTTTTAAACAACTAAATGCCTTTTGTGAGTCCACGAGTGGCTGCACCAGATCCACTCTGAGCTTTGAAATCTTTGAGCTGCGTGTGGGGGGTTTTGAATCATGGCCATCTAGAAGAAACTATCACTAGAGGTGTGTTTCTCAATGTTTTTTTTATCACCCCCCCTTTAGATTTTTTTTCCTAATCGTCCCCTCCCCATGAAATTTTAATACCTCAGATACACCATACCTGGTTATGTACTATGGCCTTTTATAGGGCCACAGACCTGTAACATCTGAGATTTTCTTGATCCCCCAAGAACCTGTTTTCACCCCTTGGGAGAAAGATCACCCCTGCTGCGAAAGTGTTCACGAGGGGCTTCATTCTACCCCCTCTTCATCGTTGTCTAAGTTACATATTCTCGTTGGACACATGAGCTCTTCAATATCTCATGTCTCCCATACAAACTGCTAGAACAGGCACACCCCAAGTCTAGGTCCTCCCCTCAAAGGAGGTGCTCAAGACAGTGCACAGGGTACAATCACACTTCATCCTCTTTCTTTTCCCCCCAGGAACCTAGGCTGAATCAGGTTCAAACAACTTCAAGGCAACCTTGATGGAAGAAAGAAAACTCAAAAGTGCCATGTGCAAATAGTGCTTTGCAGAAATACTGAATGAATTTGAGCCCACAGTCTACCTACTTTAATTAAGTACTTCACTTTTCTGAGCTTTAGCATGCACATCCATTAAGTGGAAATGTCAGTAGTTATTTCTTGCCCATTTAATAAAGATTTGTTAGCTCAGCTGAAAGCCCCCATGAAGACAACCAAAAACACTTACTGATCCAAAGAAGATAATTTTCCTAAATTTACTGCAGCAAGTAAGAACACTACCTTGACAAAATCTTAGAATCACCAAAGGGAGAAAATTAAGGACGGTTACTTATAGGGTTATAGGACCCGCGCCAAAAGATTTCAAGGTCATTTTGAAAAGCAGAGAAGCAGCTGGGATTGGGTAGAATTAAGGACAGAGTAACTTGGGATTGGTGGCCACAGTAAAGTGAGGTCTCGAGATGAGGGCTGATAAGCAAGCTGTTTTTGAAGCAGTTTGAGGAGCAAGCTATTCGTGTTCATACGATAACCATTTTAGTTGGCCTGTGGTCTTAGCTTCCTGGAGTGAAACAAAAATAATACATTTTGCTTGGTCCCAGTATCATTTAACGCAGGAACTGGAATTTGTTTAAATTCTCAGTTCCTGCAATATGTCAGACATATAAATTGTGAACTGGTTCCCTAGCTTCAAGAAGCTTCTACTCCCGCAAGAAAAATAAGCTTCAAAAAGATACTGCATGGATCAAACCTTTCAAAGAAGTGTAGGTTGCTAGGGAAGTGAAAAGAAGAGGGGGTCATCCATGAGAAAAATATAATAAAGTGTTCTCTGTAAAATGTCTAGCAAAGTCTCCAAGACAATACAGGAAGTATCCCTGAGAATATCCACTGGCTTTTCAGTGCTTGGACCTGAGGATGAAAGGTGGGATGGAGAGGTTTACCCCTTTTTCCCATTCTGAATTTGCAAGGATCTACAGATTAAGTAATTTAATCTATAAGTATACATAGATTATAGATTAACCTTCTGTTGTCTTTCCTAAAATTCTAAGGAAGACAGACTCTCCCTCTGAGTTTGTGAGGTCAAGCACTAAATCAAGGAATAGAAGCTATCAAGACAATAATCTAGAAACTATGAGTTCTAGTTAACCCAAGTGGTCTGGGATTACAATCAGTAGAAAGCCATGCCCTGGTTTTAGTAAATGTTGCCTCTTAGTAGGTATGAATATCATATACTCATGTTTAAGAATCATGACTAAATGTTTTCTTGACACAAGTCTCTGGAGTAAAAAGGGTCTAACTCGTAAACCAAAATTCATCAGCAGTTGCAATCTAGAATTACTGAAGCACTGAACGTTAAATAAATCTACTCAAGAAACCCACGCAGATCCAGGAACACCGGACACTTTAACTGCGTGAAATTATCACTTGGGCTGTGTCTATTCTGGCTCAGTTTTGACGGGTCCTCTGGCAGATCTTCCATGAGCCAACAACTCCTACCACCTTCTGCCCTCTCAGGTCTGGTGAGCCCACATGTACCCTCTTCCCTTCCCTATGGAAACTGGCTCCATTCCTACAGACCCATTTTGGAAACTGGCACCACCACACGAGGCTCACCTGGCAAACCTGTGCTAATCCCAAATGATCTGGCCCATCACTTACTAATGCTGTAACCCTAAGGAAGTCACTTAAACTCTTGTGCTTGACTTTTCTCACCTAAAAATGGGGGTAACAATAACGTCTAGAATCTTAGAGCTGTTCCGAGGTTTGAGTAACATAATGCATGAAAAGGGGTAAGCACGGTAACTAAAAAACAGAGAACTATACATTTTAGCTATTATTATTCATGCCTTCATGTGTCTCACTGATTTTGTCTCTTCTCAATTGCTGCTGATGCCAACAGAATCTTAACTCTCATCACCTGACACCTCATGTCATTATTTTAAGAGCTTTCCCACTGGTTTTCTTACCATCAATTTTTCCCCTTCTTCATTTTAGACATTAGTAATTAATTATCCCCTACGTGCAACTCCCCATCACATCAAGTTCCTGGCTTGAACACCTTCTTGTGCCTCACTCTCAAGGTTTCCTGTAACCTGACTCTGCTAAAACAACTTAAACGCATTGTTAACGCACCATGGATTCTTTCTGGTAGTTTTCAGTAGAAACCAATGGCTAGAGGGAGTTAAAGCTATAGGTCTTCTCTCCCTCTGTCACTCAGAGTTACACCAAAATGAAAGCAAGACTGAAAGCTGCTTCTGCCACCGATGCAAACGGTGATGTGACCCTAAAACAACCATGCCACCTGTTCTGTAAGCCTGGTAGAGGCCCATCTCTCTATCCTTTCTCATGTTCCAACAGCATTCTGTATAGAAAATTTACCTAAAGCAGATTCTACACCATTCTTTCTTTCCCTGGCTTTACTGAGATATAACTGACATGCAACACTGTAAGTTTAAGGTGTACAACAGGTTGATTTGATACACTTATATATTACAAAATGATTACCACCATCGTGTTAGCAAATACCTCCCTCACATCATATAATAACCATTTCTTTTTTGGGGTGAGAACATTTAAGATCTACTCTCTTAGCAACTTTCAAGTATATAATAGGGTACTGTTAACTAAAATCACCATGCTGTACACTAGGTCCTCAGAAATTATTCGTCTTATAACTGGAAGTCCGTACCCTTTGACCAGCATCTTCCCACTTTCCTCACCCTCTACACTCTTCTAATGGCAGGATGCAACTCACCTGGTCAGGGCTGAGCAGCGGTATCCTCTGCTTAACAACTGAGCCCAGGTCAGGTTTAGAAACCTGAGCCCAGCGTGTCGTCCACAGCACGTGGTCAGTGGGATCTCTGCGCCTTGTTTATGCCCCAGCTGCCATGCCTGTACAATGTTTCTAGACTGATCAGCCCTCATTTCATGGATTATAAAATAATAGCTAACATCAACTATAAAAATTAATAAGGCAACTGATATTAATTGAAATAAAGACAGTGAAGCTCTCTGCCTGCCTGGGCCTCTGGCCCTGGGGCCTCTGTTTAGAGACTTTCATACACCGACTAACCACTCCTAACGTGCGTATTCCTGACTACGGTATCTGAAATGCCGACCTTAGAGTACAGATTAAATTAATTAGCACTTTCTATGCTGAAGCATTTGACAGTAAATTGCAGGATATAACGTCTTCTCTTTCCCTGTTTCCCACCACACACATTCATCTAGAGCAGGGTTTCTCAACCTTGGCACTACTGACATTTCTGACTAGATAATTCTCCTAGAGGGGGATGGACTGTGTGTTATAGGATGTCTAGGTCAATTCTAAGACTGGGACCCACTTTGCTTACAGTTGGTCCCAGTCTTAGATTTGACCTTCTCTGCCCTCCTAATCAAATGTGACCTACGCTTTAAGACAAGATATCTACAAGCACCTCAAAAACCATGTGAAGATCTCAGAAGTAATTTGTCTGACCCATGGGAATGCAGTTTCTGGATCCACATGGTCCCCCCCCACAGCTCTGGTTATCTTAGAGCTTCCCACTCCTCCTACTTTTTTCATTTATAGTACCCGCCGGGTCCTCTAAGAATAGACTTTGAAACCTCTACCTTAATATTAAACAGAAGTTATCCTTACATAAAAGCTTCCACTCTTTATGTCCATAGTGACCTGACTTCTTCCTTTTCTGGAGAAGTTTTACACTCTAAAGCAGAGAGAAAGAGAGAGAGAGAGAGAGAGAGAGAGATTCTGGTACCAAAATTTGCAACTTAATTGGTTCCTGTTAACAGAATTAAACTATTAAACCACAATATACAAAAGTCATTTATTCTTTAAATAGTCACAGAAATCACAGTAGTTAGACTGGCTAAAATATTGTTCATGTGGATTAATATAGAGTATGAGCTGTTCCGCAATTCTCAAAAGATCAAGGCCCATAGAAGATAGAGTTCTTTAAAAAATTCATGTGGGAGTGTCCATTTATGTGGCAATCTATGAAACTGCTTGTACTAGGAAAAGGTACAGGTAATAATTTTTTGTGAACTACTAGCTAAAAAAATTATTTTTAACTCTCCTAATTTTCTAGAAACAAACCCTATCATATTACATCAAGAACATTATAAAAGCAAATGTTGGCAAAATACAAAGTTAGGTGAACAGTGGCTGTTCTCAGCAAGGCTTAATAAACGTAATAGGAGTTATAACAAATTAATCATTAATAAAAGCACTGTGAAAATGCAGTGATATATCTGTGTACACATTATCCATGTAGGTTAAATCACTTAAAAGTAGTTCTACCTGGATAGTTTTTAAATTGGATAATTTATAATATGTAAGGAAGATTTTACAGTTTTCCCTAAAATGGAAATGAGATAAACATTTGGCAACATTTTATTAAAACACCTTATATCTCCACATCTGTTTTATCTCAAAAATCTTCAACAGTGCAAAAAAAATTTCCCAAACTGAAATAAATATATCAGGAAAACATACATATGTGTCTGTGAACTATCTACTTTTTGTAAATAAACATAAACTATGTCACTGATATCTCACTTCTTTTCTTTCCCTTTTTTTCTATTCTTACATCAAACACTTTGCAATGTTACATCACAACCAGACACCTCTCCCCAAAGAAAGTCTCTTTTTAAATAATATGGCCTTTTCTAATCTTCACAACTGCTGTTGTGGGTAGTTATATTCAGTTTATAGAGAGGAAAATCAAATCTCAGGGAATTTGAGAATATTGTCTAACTTCCTAAGTGGAAAATGAAGAACCCAAACTCAGGCATATCTGACTCCAAGTCTGTGGTGTTTAAGCTACTCAAGCTGCTCGTCAGTTTTCTCCCTCTTAGCAAAGGGAGCCTGACTGTACTGGTCAGTAGGGTCCATCTAGTTCAGTTATCTATGTACAATCATTCCAAAAGGTTCATTAAAAAAATTTTTTGGCACTTTATGAGATAACCAAAACCTTATTTGAGAATGCAAAGAATGAATAACCCCTAGTCTGAGTAAGATGCATATGGATATGTATAGAGATATTACTATATCTTAGAATGCATTAAGCAAATAAATGGTATCCATGCATAGTATTTATGATAAGTATTCAATGGATAAAAATGAGGTTCTGAATAAACTTGCATGACTTTCTCACAGTGCAACTGGTAAAACACTTTAGTATGGCTGAGAGAATAGTCTCCATTCTGGTCTGGAGTTCTCTTTTATTAGCATCTTCTTTTTCCTTAATGAATACTTCACTACTTTTGTGCCATCCTATTCTATCATGGAATGTTGGTTTACTGAGCGCAAGGATCTTTATTTTCAGTCTAATTTTTCATGTGCTGAAAGTTCAAGTGTGAGATTATTACATCCTAATAATATTTACTCATAACGACTACTCAAAACCTGCTAATCATTTTGTTAAATCTATTACATTTATTATCTCATATCATATTTACAGAACATTGCAAGGTAGACATTTTTACCTCCACTGTGTAGTTGAAGAAACTGAGGCTTACGGGCGGGTACTGTGTGAATTCTAAAGTCACACAGATGGGAGATGGTGGACTGGAAATTCAGATGCAGAAATGTCTAATTCCAAGCTGTGTACTCAGCCACCTTGCGGTACAGCTGAGGAGGGAATGTTTCTCCAACGAGCTTTGCAAAATGTCAGCTGCATGCTTTCCAAGCTATCCCAGAGGTTTACATGGGCTAAACCTCTTCCTCTGTTTACATGGCATTCTGAGCTCTGGGTGAGGCAACTACTCTCTGTGCCAAAGGAAAGAAAGAGTACTTTATTCAGTTCCCTACAAAGGAAAGAGAGCTAATGTTGTTTTCCAGGAAGAAAACTATTACTTTCAGATTAATGATTGAGTTGAAGATGGGTCATCCATTGGGCAAACATCTCCTCTAGTGCAGCATTAAATCTTCTCCAGTATCAGTGCTCAGGGGATGTATTCAGTTAATTCTATCTAAATGAGGTTACATTTTAATCAAATTATCAATTTTATCAACTTATATATTTTATACAATTTCTATATTTAAGTTCTACAACTTATTTAGCTACTATCATTTGAATAACGTAAAATAATTTTAGCTATATAAAATAACTTAATTAAATTACGCAGAACTTAATTCCACCTGAAGTCCAACTTTTTGTAGATTCAAGGATATTAAAGAGGCTTAAAAAATGTTTCAAGTGGACATTCAAACTTCTAATGGGAAATGTTATAATTCACATACTGAAAAATACCCTGTCATGTACAAAGATGAAATCTGTGACCTCTTTTCAACATGCTATATTTAGTTTCCCAAAAAAGAGGAGGAGGAGGAATTTTGCAAATCTCTCTCCATTTCTTACCTGGTTCCTGCTAAAGCAATAACAGGCACTTGAAAAATGTCATTCTGTAGGATTACAGAGCTAACTGGCTGGCCTGGGCTAAATTCACACTCGATTTTCTTGGCACCATGCTAAAACCAACTGAACTATTTGGTCTTCAAAGCAAGAAAGGTTTACTCTGCCAGTCTAAATACCTAGAGGAATCACTATGTAGTATTTTTTTAGTTTTTTTTAACCCTAATTAAACGTAGTTTTAAAGTTTATCCTGAGAAATTTATTTTCCAGTGGAAATTTACCCCCTGGATATTTAAGTAAAGTGTTTTGTTTTTTTTTTTCCTAACTACTTATAAAGCAGTATGCTAGAAGTTACATATCAGGGATCTACCATAATATAACTTTTAATAGATACATGGGTGCATTTTAGCCAAAATCCACATACTTGGCTGGGGATGAATACATCTATTATTTACAGCTAAATACTTCCTCTACCTGGAGAGATTCCTATCCTGGAAGGATTTTAGAACATGAAGTACTAATATCTTATTTTGAAAATAAAGTGAGTGACAACCTTCTAAAATCCTTGCCAGGAAGAAAAATGCTAAATATAGATGGTGAAACTCCATCTTGGGGAGATTAAATCATACCTGTATAAACACCTGAAGTCATGGCAACTTTCCACCACAGACCAGTAAGTTGTTATATTTTCAAAATTCTATACTTCCTGTGTGTTATTTTATAGTGCACTTTTGTAATCATTGTATCCTTTTTAACCATTCCCCAAATCCCCCCAATATTGCTTTTTTACATGAATTGTAAAGCTCAGAAAAATTAATTCACTAGCTTAAAAAGATAATCACAGAGTAATACACAAAACAGGATTAAAAAAAACACAGTCAAGTTGACACCTAAAATCATCACAGATGTGTAGGCAGATCTATACATATCATCACAAATAGATATTAATAATATTACTATCATTTTGCCTTTCCTTCCCACTTAGCTCTCAGGTATTGCTTTTTTACTGAAGGCACTGTACCTGCCTCTGTCACCTCTCTTTCCTCTCTGCTTTGATTTCCCATTTCTAATCTTCTGAGGGATGGATAAAAAAGAGAAGCATAGTTCTAAGTGTAAAATGGAAAGAAAATGCCTGTAAATGACAGCCAGAGCACTTACCCATGAGTAAGAGGACTTTAGTCTGGGCATGTGGATTTTGTGTTACTGTACTTGGCTACCCAGAAGTCTTTCTTATTTATTTTTACATGTCTATTTATACCGGTGATTGAGTTTGCCAAATATGTGAGAGGGAACAACAACAATGAGACTTTCTAAGAAGTTATTATTTACCCATTTTTAACACAGAAAATGTATAGAAAACTCTTTATTAATCTTATGAAATCTGATAATTCAAAAATAATAAGAATGTTTTAATTAATGGAAGGGTCTCATTAATATTTGATATAATTTCCAATCGAATACTTAGAAGATGATTAATATTTTTACTTATTCTCTTTTGTAAAACTAACTTCTCAAGTTTCTGTTTCAACACTAGAGACCATAATCAAGATGGAAACTAGTCATCTTTTCAGCTTCCTGGAATTTATCATAATTAATCTTTGAATACATTAAGCCAAAATGTTAGAGGCATTTAACACGCAAAGTAACATAACAATAAAAATGTTGAATTAATATCATCACTATTTCCAAATCAATATTGGAAAAATAATTCAAATGATCTATAAGTAAAGTCCCTTGTGATTCATATCTGGAAGTATCGCTTGTAATCAGTATCTGGTTTATCTTCTCAGCTTTGGTCGTGCCTATAAAGTAATAGACAAGAAGCCAGACACAGCCTTCCTCAAATCACTGATATGAAGAAAGCTCTTTGTTATGCGCTAAAACTGAACATGCCTCATCTTTGGTATTTGTTTGCCCTGAATTGTGTCGTTTATTATCTATTATAAGCAAGTCAGGCCCAGTTACAAAGTCTTCGCTTTCTGAAATGTATGCTACTTACTGCTCTACATGTGACTCAAGAACACTTTTACTTAATAACAAATCTTTTCCTGTTTCTCATGTCAGAAAGTACCAAGTAAGCAAATGGAAAGTCCTAACAGTAGGAGAATGCTTGCCGAAATCAGTGAATGTGACTTCCAATGGCACTCCAAATTCAAAAATAGAGTGGATTTTAATTATTTCCTTTGAGGGAAAATAAAACAACCACGGCACTTAAAAAGATGTCTCAAATAAGGCATCTTTCCTCAGAAATAAGAAATAACAGAGTGCTATCTGAAAATACCCCCCAATGTCCAGTCAGGCAGTGATGTGAACACTCAAAATCAGAGCTTCTGCCTCAGACATTGTAAGGACCAGAGAGAGGACCTGTCGGCATAGGACATCTAGCTCTCCTAGACCATTCCTGTCATTCTCTCCACAGGGCTGACAGGCACCAGAAATCTCGATCTCACCAGCAGGTGCCCATAATGTCAGCTTTCAACAACAGGCATTTTATCATAAGCACAGTGTATTTTTAATTCCTGGCAGCTAACTTTTCTGAACCAGCCTTGATCTAACGTTAAGAGAGCTGGACCATTCTTTGAGCTTCACTTCTGCTCTGAGATTCAGGAACCTATTCACGACAACCCTTGATCTCTGCCAGTACTGTTTGTTTATCCTCCCTGCAGAAGGATGGCTTCTGGACCCCAGTCTGCTGTGCCCACACCTTGGGGCACACTCTGACCAATGAAGTTTATTCCTCCAACTCTGACAACAAACGGTCCAAAGTGTATTCAAGCTGGTATTAATTTATATCATGGCCCTTTCCCATACATATAACAGAGAGTTGCAGCCAGAGTTCTTGCTGCAGAAAGCTATACGCTTCTTCCCCTAAGAGGGATCATTTAATTCCCCACAGGGAAAGATATGTAGAATAAGCCCCCAGCAAAATTACCAAGGCTGGAAACTGTGCCCCGCATCCATTTTCAGGCTGTGGTCCAAAGCGTCCCTTTTCCCATATTCCAAGAAGGAATCTAGACAGTGCAGAGTTGAAGGTCTCAGGCTCACAGGGGCCTGGTGTGAAGCCAGCTCTGAGGGGCCCGGGCACCGCCCTTGCAATCAGGCTGCCTGGGCAGATCCTGGCTCCGACAGCCGCCAGCTCTGGGACCGTGAGGAAGTCATGTAAAGCTTCCACACCTCGGTCCTTCCGAATGCGTGGAGAGATGAGGGTAATAATGGGGTTGGTCTGAACATTCAAGGAGCTTGCCCACATGACGTCACTAGCAAAATGCCCGAAACAGTGCAATGCTGATCCCTCATCAAACTGCCTACTCACAGCTTTAAAACAAATACATAAATAGATAAAAGGAAATGGACCTGTGGACATAACTTGGGTTTGAGAGAATATAGTTCTTTCTCGTCGTTACTTTCATGAGGATGATTAAGACCACAGGCACCTCCTGGCATTTCTTCAAACTCACCAAACACCAGCCTTGCGCTTGCTGCCCCTTCTGCCTGGAATGCCGTGTCCCCAGGTGGCCACGCTGCCCCTTCCCGTCCTCCAGTGTTCTGCTCAAACGTCCCCATCACAGAGAGAACGTTCCTGAGCCCTGATCCATAACAGCACCCTGTATGGCTCTCTATTCTTTTAAGCAGCTTTACTTTCTTTCATAGCATTAGGGCCACCTGACGGTTCATTATGAGTTGATCGCCTTAGTGTCTGTCTCACCGCATGTGAAGGCACGGACTTCCCTTCACTGTGCTCCCTGACGTCTGTGACAGTGACTGGCACGTTACAGGTGCTCAAAATTATGTGTTAAGTAAATAAGTGTTGTTACCGAATGATTCTTCGGTATACAGAGCAGGTTATACAGAGGAACAGGGATGCGTGGTGTATGTCAGACAGAGGTCAGGGCTGCAGCTCCTCTCGTGGAGCTCAGTCCCCGGCCAGGACCCTCTCAGCTGCATGCATGCTAAGATGCCGAAAGGTAAAATGGACATTTCTCTCCACTATCTGGCACTAGGTTGTTTCAGTTTATTTCCAAAAAGACAAATGTTTAAGATTTTCAATTGTTTCAATACACGTGGCCATAAAGAGAGACTGGAATTAATATATATTCTACTACAATCATTTGTCAAATTATCATGGGCTCAGTAGACACAAAAGAACACAACTATGTTTGAAACACCAGTTACTCCCAGCTGACAGTTAGGTTGTTTGTTTTACTTAGTTAGGTGCATGTATCTTTTTCATTTCTATCCTACAAGTCTTGCCATAAAAACCATGGTGTCTAAGATCCAGCTCAGGTTATGTTCTATGTGGTTAAGTTTGCAAACCAGAGGAGGTCAAATCTGCACTACATTTTAACTGATTTAGATTTTGTTATTTCAACAAGCAAACAACTTAAGCGTTCCGCCGTGGGGAACTCAGGGACAAGAGTGATCCCATCATCGTCTGTCTACTCCGGGCCAACAGGATGCTTCGTGAGGCTCAATCATATTGGTAGAATGGGCGCACTCTATGCTCTTCTCAAAGACTAAACAGCTTTATTATAAGTGGTATCCTAAATCAATATTTGTGATGCATTTTTTTAATGCAACAAGCACAGTATGATTCAGAAAGATGTTTGTAATAATTACATGGAACTCCTCTCCTGAAACTTTTCCAGCTTTCTTTCGTTTGAATGGCAGTCTAGTGACTCCTTAGGAAATCCTTATAAAGTAAGTAAAGGGTGGTAACAAGAAAACCCATTTTACAAATGAGGAAGTGGTGGTTACTTACCCGAGGTTCAGGTTCTAATCGAAAAGTCAGGACAGAAGGCTCTGTATCAGAGTCTACTGTTAAGCTCCAAAAAGGGAATGACTTCTTTCCTAGCATGATTTTCAAACTTATCAATTGATCCCAAGGTCATGAAATAGTTTTTACAATTTCTCTTTAGCTTTGAGCCAGCACCAGTTGCTATTTGTCACCAGCCTTGGAAAGGGAGCAAGAGGTTGGAGAGATGGCACGTGGATTTTTTTAAATTGAGATATAATTGTCTCATAGCATTGTATTGGTTTTAGGTATACAACCTAATGATTTGATAATGATTTGATACACGTACATTTTGGGAAATGATTACCTAAATAAATTTAGTTAACATCCATAACAATGCATAGTTAGCAACCTCCAAATATTGATATATAATATAGTATTGTTAACTATAGTCACCGTGCTGTAAATTACAGGATTTATTTATCTGATAACTGGAAGTTTGACCACCTACACCTATTTCACCCATCCCTCCACCCCACCTCCAGCAACTACCAATCTCTGTACCTGTGAGTTCAGAGTTTTTGTTTGTTTTTAGATTCCACATATACATGAGATCTTATGGTATCTTGTTCTGTGTGATTCATTTCATTTAGGAGTCCTCAAGGCCCCTATTCATATTGTCAAAATGGCAGGATTTCCTTCTTTTTTATGGCTAAATAATAATTTTCCATTATTTTCTTTATTTATTCACCCACCAATGGACAATTATGTTGTTTCCATGTGTTGCCTATTATAAGTAACGCTGCAATGAATAGGGAGGTACAGATGTTTTTGCGTTAATGTTTTGTTTCCTTTGGATAAATACCCAGAAGTGGGATTGCTGGGTCATATGGTAGTTCCATTTTTAGTTTTTTGAGGAAGCTCCATACTGTTTTCCACAGTGGCTGCACCAATTTACATTCCCACCAACAGTGCAAAGTTTCCCTTTTTTCCAAGCCCTTGTCAACATTTGCTACTTCTTCTCTTTTTGAAAATAGCTGTTCTAACGTGTGAGAAGTGATATTTCATTGTTGTTTTGATTTGCGTTTCCCTGATGATTAGTGATATTGAGCTCTTTTTCATGTAACTGTTGTCCATCTGCATGTCTTCTTTGGAAAAATGTCTATTCGAGTCCTCTGCCCTTCTTAAAATCAGATTGTCTGGGTTTGGGGGGGTTTGTTGTTGTTTTTTTTGCTATTGAGTTGTATAAGTTCTTTGTATATTTTGGATATTAGCTTATCAGATGTATGATTTGTAATTCTTTTCTCTCATTCAATAGGTTGTCTTTTCATTTTGTTGATGGTTTCCTTTGCTGTATAGAAGCTTTTTAGTTTGATGTAGTACCACTTGTTTACCTTTGCTTCTGTTACCTTTGCTTTTGGTGTCAAATCCAAAAAACTCATTGTCAAGACAGATGCCAAGGAGCCTATCCCCTATGTTTTCTTCTAGAAGTTTTATGCTTTCAGGTCTTACATTCAAGTCTTTATTTTGAGTTCAGTTTTGTGTATGGAGTATACAAAAAGAATAAACAGAAACCTCAATTAAATAGAGTTGGGAGACTAGCATGGGGAGCTCTCATGGCCTGCAATGATAGCAGAGCCCAACAGGAAGTAAGACCCCTATTCTTTCCTGGCAGGACTCAGCCAGTGAAAAGCCATGAACTCTTTGTTTACCATCACCCTCCCTACTTCCTTTTCCCTTCTATAAACGTGTTCTTCCTCCCTTGCTGTGTGGGGACTTGCATATGGCTCGCTTCGCCATGGTTGCAGAAGCCAAATTACAATTCTCTTGTGAGCCCAAATAAACCCATCTTTGCTAGAGCAATATCTGGCAGTTATTTGTTTCAGGTCAACAGGGGTAACATAGTGGTCCAGTTTCATGCTTTTGCATGTGGCTGTTCAGTTTTCCCAACACCATTTATTGAAGAGACTGTCCTTTTCCCACTGTATATCCTTGGGTCCTTTGTTATAAATTAGATGACCATACAGGCATGGGTCTATTTCTGGGCTCTCTGTTCTGTTCCATTGATCTATGTGTCTATTTTTGTGCCAGTACCATACTGTTTAGATTACTGTAGCTTTGTGTTATAGTTTGAAATCAGGGAGCGTGATATGTCCAAGTTTGTTCTTTTTCAAGATTACTTTAGCTATTCGGGGTCTTTTGTGGTTCCACACAAATTTGGGGGTTCTTAGTCCTATTTCTGTGAAAAATGTCATTGGAATTTTGAGGGGGATTGCACTGAATCTCTAGATTACTTTGGGCAGTATGGGCATTTTAACAATATTAATTCTTCCAATCCATGGACACAGAGTATATTTTCATTTATGTGTGTCTCCTCCAATTTCTTTCATTGGTGTCTTATGTTTCCTTGGTTAACTTTATACCCAGTATTTTATTCTTTTTGATGTAATTGTAAACGGGACTGATTTCTTAATTTCTCTTTGATAGTTCGTTATTAGTATATAGAAATGCAACTAATTTTTGTATATTGATCTTGTATCTTCCAACTTTACCAAATTTGTTTATTAGTTCCAACAGGTTTTTTGGTGGAGACTTTAGGGTTTTCTATGTATAGTACCATGTCAGCTACAAAGAGAGACAGTTTTACTTCTTCCTTTCAAATCTGGATGACTTCTATCTCTTTTTCTTGTCTAATTGCTGTGGTACGGCTTCCAATATTATGTTGAATAAAAGTAGTAAGAGTGACCATTCTTGTCTTGTTCCTGATCTTAGAGGAAATACTCTCAGCTTTTCACTATTGAGTATGATGTTACCTGTGGGCTTGTTATATGTGGTCTTTATTATGCTGAGGTACATTATCTCTATACCTCTTTGTTGAGAATTTTTGTCATGAATGGATGTTGAATTTTGTCAAATGCTTTTTCTGCATCTATGGTGATGACTGTATTGGGTTGGCCAAAAAGTTCATTTGGGTTTTTCTGTAAGATGTTACAAACTTTTTGGCCAGCCCAATATGATTTTTATCCTTCATTTTGTTAATGTGGTATATCACACTGATTTGAAGATGTTGAACCATCCTTGTGTCCCTGGAATAAATCCAATTTGATCATAGTGTATGATCCTTTTAATGTACTGTCGAATTCAGTTTGCTGATATTTTGTTGAGGATTTTCTTGCATCAATGTTCATCAGGGATATCGGCCTATAATTTTATTTTCTTGTAGTGTCTAGTTTTGCTGTCAGGGTAATGCTGGCCTTGAAAAATGAGTTTGAAAATGTTCCCTTCTCTTCTATTTTTTAGAAGAGTTTGAGAAGGATTAGTATTAATTCTTCTTTAAATGTTTGTTAGAATTCATCAGTGAAGCCATCTGGTCCTGAACTTCTGTTTGCTGGGTGTAATGCATTTTTAAATGTTTCAAAGAGCACTCTGTGTCTTAATAAATAGACAATATAAGAGGTGTGCTTACCCAGACAATCATTCTCTTAGGGAACATCAGTTTAATTTCAACATCATAATTATTCTGGCACTAAATCAATCAAAGCGTTTTCTCCTTTACCTCAGTTATGATACTTAAATGTTACTGAATTGAAACAATCATAAAATTGAGGAAAATACTGTATACTGACAACCTACAACAAATATGTCAAAATATCAATAATTTGTCCAATTCTTCATGGCCTATTGATCGGTAAATGCCATGTCACTGCTCCAGCAGATCCCTGGGTCATTGTAGCTTCATGACTGAGAATTGAGGCTGGCCAAACTCCGCAGAAGGGACCACACAATCACATGCCTGACCCTCTTCCGAAATGTTAACATGCCCAAAACATTAACCCAAGTAAGAATGAGAGCACTCTTCCTCTTAAAGATTAAAGACCAACAGCTCCTGTTGCCTTTGGTGCCACAGTCACTGAAACTGGGGTCCTGGGTGCCTCCACCACAGCTGGGGTACAACTCCTAGCAACATCCTTAGACTGTCATCATTCCTTAAGGTTTGATAAATGCAGCACCTTGTTTAAAAGACAAGCTCAGACAGGAGCACTCCATGACAACACTGGCCTGGGCGCCAAATGGGATAAGATCTCTTATTCAATAACACACACACTGCTCTTGGTGAGAGTGTTTGGACTGGAATTATGTGCTTCCAAGGTCAGCTAATTCACGGTCTCACAACCAGAGCTTCCCTTTAGCCTCCAGCCCTGAGACAGAACCTCACCCACTAGACACATATACTCTGGTAGCGATGGATTCACTCTCAAGAGTGTCACTGCTCTTCCCTGCAGGCAAGAAAAAATGAAGGCTATATAAGTTAATTAAAAATGTTTAACAACTTTGGATTCCAAAAGAAAGGCATCATTATGGGCCCCTTTCCTCAGAGGAAACTCCTCTACTTCTATGCAAATTTATGGTTACAGATGGATTCATAATGGAGGGTTTCTCCCTCTGCTCCTAGGGTAGCAATGAAACTCCAATAGATATAAGAGAAAAGGGGTAAAGTCTACTTCCTATAACCTAAGCAGATACCCTGGCATGGCTAAAATGTCTTTTTCAAAAACAACATACATGTATATATAAAATGCCTTGCACATGATAACTATTTATCAACAAAAGGTACATTTCGTGTTCAATGAAAGATAGCTATTGTTATTAAAAACATAATCACACAATGCACAGATTCTGCTGGGCCACTTCTCAACTGGAAAAACCACATGGAATGGCAAACAGCATTTAGTTCCACTTTCTTAGTCATCTACATATTCACTGCAAAATTAGAGCTGAGGTCAATAAAACACAGACTTTTGTAATAGTCCAGATCAAACTCTTTTTTTCCCCATCCCTAAATTTTACATTTGCAAGTAAATGACCATAGTGTGCTGACTAACAACCTAAAATGATAACAGTATGTATTTTCATCAATAACTAAAATTGGCTTGGCTGTATAGATTCTTGAAAAAGAAAGAAAAAAGGCAAAACTCATAAAAGTAGGATAAATTGGAATCAAATATCATCCCCTGGATAAATTCCTTAATTGTGTGTATGCCCCTCAGCACTTCACAGACAAGTAAAACAGAAAAACACACATTCGTTTTAATCCGAGAGCCTAGAGATGAATACTAACTCCTTTTCATTTGTCCGAAGAGACTGAAGATGAGAGATGCTCACGAATGGAATATGCTTCTATTCCCAATAGCCAAGACATGGAAACAACCTAAATGTCCACTGACAGATGAATGGATAAAGAAGATGTGGCACATATATACAATAGAATACTACTCATCCATGAAAAAAGAATGAAATAATGCCATTTGAAGCAACATGGACAGACCTAGAGATTCTCGTACTAAGTGAAGTAAGTCAGAAAGAGAAAGACAAATACCATATGATATCACTTATATGTGGAATCTAAAATATGACACAAAGGAAGCTATCTATGAAACAGAAACAGACTCACAGACATAGAGAACAGACCTGTGGTTGCCAAGGGGGAGGAGTGTGGGGGAAGGAAGGAGTGGGAGTTTGGGATTAGCAGATGCAAACTAGCATATATAGGATGGATGAACAACAAAGTCCTACTGTATAGCACAGGGAACTATATTCAATATCCTGTGATAAACCATAATGGACAAGAATATAAAAAAGAACGTATATATGTATAACTGAATCACTTTGCAGTACAGCAGAAATTAACACAATATTGTAAATCAATTATACTTCAATTTAAAAAACAAAAAAGGAATGTGCTTAATCAGTGGGAGTCATGCTGGCATCAGCATCCTGGGCTCTGGTCCACCTGTAGATATGCAGAAAAGTAGATGACAGGGACACACATTCACAGGCCTGTCTCCCCAAATGAATAATAACAACAGCTTACATTTACATAGCACTTACTGTGTGCCAGAGACTGCTCTAAGCACTCACCGAGTGTGAGAGACTGTGTGTGTGTGTGTGTGTGTGTGTGTGTGTGTGTATGTGTGTGCATGCATCATTTAATCTTCACAACCACTCTATGAGAAAGCTACTTATCCTCACTTTAAAGATGGGAAAATTGAGGCCCAAGTTCACACAGCTCGGAAGTGGTAGAGCTGGCATTTAAACTCAGGCCATCTGAACTCTGTAGTCTGTGTTTTTAACCACCATGCTCTACTGCCTAGAGCAGAATCATTTCCCCTGAAGTGCCACCAGAGGAAGTGTTATTCTTTCTGAGAACAGTGGTGGTGCTGCTGTCTCCTAGTTTTTCAGATGACCCTGGAACCTTAGGTTTTTTCTGACTTAGCACGTCTGCAGTTCACACTAGTGGAGCTCCTGTGTCACTCTGAGAAGTTCAGAGATTGAACCGGTCACTTAATTAGGCAACAGTACAATGTGACTTCCTGTCCCCTGGGCAGCACTGCACTGGGCACTGAGAACTTACAAGGTAAAGGGAGGATGGCCCTGCTGAGGCCCAACCTAACATGACAGTATTAGAGAATGCGCCTTTGGGAGGTAATTAGGTTTAGGAGAGGTCCTGAGGGTGGGAACCTCATGCTGGGAATAATGGCCCTTAAAAGGAGAGACACTAGAAAGCTTGCTCTGGTGAGGACACAGCAAGAAGGTGGCAGTTTCTCAACCCAAGGAGGGAGCCTTCACTAGAAACCAATCATGCTGGCACCTTGATCTTGGACATCTAGTCTCTAGAACTATGAGAAAATAAATTTCTGAGTTTGGGGGGGTTTGTTTTTTTGTTTTTTTAAATTTATAAAGAAAAAAAAAGCTCAATTTATTTTGTACTTTCTTTTACATCAACATCTTCTTCTTTCCTGCTTTAAAAAGGCCCACATTCTCAGTTGAAACCCCAAATGTCAGTTTGTGGGGCACAATGTTATTTCATGGGTAAAAGCGGAAGTGCTGATATTAATTATTAATTAATCTTGATTAATTACAAAGCTGTTCAAAAATATGGAACGCTTCACGAATTTGCACGTCAGCCTTGCGCAGGGGCCGTGCTAATCTCCTCTGTGTCGTTCCAATTTTAGTATACATGCTGCCGAAGCAAGCACAGATTTCTGTTTGTAAAGCCACCCAGTCCATGGTATTTGGTTATGGCAGCCTAAGCTGAGATAGACACAGACAGTGTTTAATGACAAAGACAGGATAGACACTTAAATCTGTGTTCATGGAAGAGAGACAGGAGCGAGAAACCATATTTAGAGGTTTACTAGTAGAAATATTTATGCATTTTAATAGAGAAGGTAAACAGGGGAGGATGGGTGTTTATCATGGTGGCAGATAATTATTATCATCATTACTCTTGCTACCACTTACCGAACATTTAACATACTTTCTCATTTAATCCTCAAAAACAACCCTACGTGAAACTGAAATTTAGAGGGACTAGGTCATTTTCCCAGAGCATATAGCAATATTGTCAGGACGAAGACGGGACCCTGGCTCTGACATCAAAGCCCCTGACTCTGCCTTGCATCATGCAGAAGGTGGCAGGACAGCTCTGGGTTTTTCTGGC
The DNA here is from genome assembly GCF_949987515.2 of Delphinus delphis. Taxonomy (NCBI): domain Eukaryota; kingdom Metazoa; phylum Chordata; class Mammalia; order Artiodactyla; family Delphinidae; genus Delphinus; species Delphinus delphis. Next base: position 175,439,495 of record NC_082683.1, read on the forward strand.
AAAGCTTCCAGAGCAGCTAACATCCAGGAGGGTAGAAACCCAGCAAACAATATCTAGAATTAAGGCTTTCAAAAAAAAACAACAAAGTACTTCTTTCCAGCTCCTGCCAAGACAAAGGAAAAGAGCGGCTTCTTATCCGTAATATGATTCTCACTTTTAAATTAATCCAGGGAGAATAAAAAGATAGCATCAGCCGAAGATGCACGTGGAGACTATGATCAAGCTCAAAGTATCCTAAAAGGGACTTTGTCTGCTCTGGATAACCATGCGCTTGTGTCAATCTTAGATCACATTCCCTTTCAGGTAAGTGTGAAAACTGGGAAGGATTTGATGCTTAAAATTTAGTTAACAATATAGTATTATCAAGATATTGGATTTGAAATCCAACGTACTCCACTCTCTCTTCACTCAGAAAACCTGCGCTCTAAAGCGAATTAATCGAGGAATGAAAAGTTGGGTAACGCCTATGGAATCATTACAGTATGGCTACATTTTTTGTCTGAAGCTTTCTGCTCATTTGAGCATTTTGTTCTCAGGAACAGCCCAGTACTTAAGAATAATTGTCCCACAAATTAGTGAAGGCATTCTTTGTCAACCATCTGGCAGGCTGTTAAACGGATACTTTTTTCCTTTTTTTCCCAGCCAAATGATTTCAGCACAATGTACTACCAGATGTCTTCTGTTTCTGAACAAATGATGATAGAAAGCAATCTTTGTCTAACAACAAAGGTATAAATAGTGAATAATCTTGGCTCCATTTAAAATGTAATGCAACAAACTGTGGAACCCTGAGCTCAAAGACACGCTGTTCAATTTTCTCTCAATTTTCCTAAGGATATTTTCTATCTCCCAAGATTATTCTAAACGATAAGGGGAATGATGCATTCAGAGATAAACACATGATAAATGTTGGCTCTATTTGTTTTGGTATAAGAATAAAGTCTGCCTCATGAATTATAAAGTATTTATATGTGTGAGCAGAATTCAATAGTATAATCAAATAAGCCTTAAGAAAATGTTCTATTAGTATTCTAAAATATTCACAATTGTTGTTGCTCTGCATGCTAATTGAGCAAACCCAAATTTATATTAAGAAGTGTAATGTTTAATTCTTACACAAATTACTTTTATGTGTCAAATGACTTATATCCCTCCTATTCCCAGAAGGATTTAAAACAGATTACAATGAAAGATATAACTAAGGAAAGTAAAAAATTTTTAAGTCGAGGACTAAAAAGAAGATGTAAACATTCTGACTACAAGATAACATCAGTGCTGCCACTGAGGTTCTGCATACCCTCATACTAAGGTCTAATACATGATAGATGATAGATAGATAGAGACAGATAGATAGATAGATAGACAGACAGAGAATAATAAATTGTGTGGCTGCCATTATGCCATAATTGCACAGTAAAAAACACGTCAACTCTAAAGAAGCAACTTTTCCTGGCACTAAATTCAAACCACAAGTTTATAGGTTAAGGGAAGGGAAGTGGTGAATAAAAAAGAAATACATTATTAGAGCCCCTCTGAATAATCTTCAAAACATAAACTAGAAGTCTCTATGGAGACGGACCATGGTGACAACATTCCAGGAATTCCAAGATGATGGGATCACCCCCACAGAGATGCTGAAACAGAGGCAGGATGGACACTCCTTTCTCAGGGCTAGAACAGATTGGGGCGGCTCCAGGATCCAGGCGGTGGACAGAGGCTGTGCTGCAGCCAGGCACAACACAGCCCGGGTGCGCTGGGGCCTGTGGCAGACAGCGAGAAGGCAGCCCCGCAGAGAGTACACTCCCAGCCCAGAAGGAAGGGCACAAACAACACCCTCTTTCTGAGGAAATCCAACCCACAGGCCATGTGCTCCCAGTTGCTGGCAAAGAAAAATTATGTGTGAAATACTTCCTGGCAGATACGCTGTCGGTAATTACATGCGACATCAAGATGAGGTTTTAAGCACAGCCTGCAGGATTTCCCTTCCACGGAAGATGTGGGAGGTCATGGCAAGGCATCTCTTGCAACAACTAGAAAAAGCCAAATAACTTACCAAAAATCATACCTTTAAAGACACTGAAGACCTATGGGGACACTGAGGACCAAACATACTACAATCCCAGGAAGGGCAGGTTCCCTCCCAGGTGATCTGAGCATCAGAGACAGAAGGGATGGCAAGAGTGCCAAGCTCAGAACTCCCAGAGGGTGAAACTCACCTCCTACTCTTTCAGGGCACAAGAGACAGAACACCAGGTGCTCAAGGAAAAGCCTGAGAAGGTCACACCTGAAGAACATGTATAAACCTGTCCTGGAAATACTCAGTTATCACGTGACTCAGTGTTTCAGCCCTGAAAACATAATCTTCTATGATTTAGGAATACAGCCCAGATCTCAATGACTTTCCTTTATAAGGCAGTAAGGGTCTTCCATCTATGCATTTATCTAAATTCTTTGTTCACTCATTTGTATTTTTAGCCTGTGCTGCCACCGGGAAAAATCAGACCTATAAGCTTACTCTCCACTATGTGAAGAGATATATATAAATATATTTACAATTCCACTTACTAATCCATTTATAACAGATTTTTAGAATAGTCACTTCTAATTTTCCATTTCTAGGCTTCAAGGCACTAAAATATTTAGTCTGTTACTGACTATATTTGTTTTTGCATCTTTTTGAAACATATTTTTAAATACACAGTTAACACCTGAAGATGTTCTCCATGTTGAGACGTTTTGAATCAGATTTTGTAGGCGGCCCATCCAATCCCATTGTCTTCCTCAGAAGTAACCGCTTTGATGTGAATCTTTTCAGTCCTTTTAAAGATATATTTATGGTCATATAAGTGCAAATGGAGATATATTTAGGTTTTTACATGACATATTTATGCAAGTATTACATAATGTGTTGCAACTTGGTTTATTCAAGTAAAAAGACAAATTCCTCATATGTACAGATACCCCTATACATGTTATTTTTTTTTATTTTGAAATGTTTTTCAAAAAACATTTTACTCCTTTGTTATTCAGCTGAAAGTATTATGTTATAATTTATAATTAGGACAGAGTCTGTACTTTTACTAATAAAATTCTGAAATGAATTTTAAAAATAACTAGAAATGTACCTTCATTACAGTCAAATTTTTGTAAGATTTTTTTTGTCTTAGGTTGTATTTATAACCCTGAATTTCCAAAAGTATTAATAAGAATTGAGGGGTACCACATGTTATTTAATAATAAGAACTTTTGAGTAGAAAGTGATCTGTGTCACATAAGAAAACAATCATCCTCCCTGTAGAAGTTGGTCATGGAAAGTTCACTCAATTCATTACTTTCCTTAAAAAGGAAACGGTTCCAACTGTATCTCTCACTGCTGTTCTCCATGTTCTGTATCGTCACTAAAAGTCTTGTCCATATGCTCCTTGTTCTTTTTGGTTCTATGCCTCGCGACCTTCCTCTTCTGGCTGTGAGGCGCGTCTCCACGGCAACACGTGTCCAAGCTCAGCTTGGCTTCAAGGGCAGGTCACTGACCCCCCTCTCCAAAATCACTTGCTTTCTTTAGTTTTCTAATCAATAGCTGCACTCTCTTGGACAAGTCACTAGAAACTGTAAATCTATTTTCCTGGAGTATTAGAGAATCTCTCAATTTCCCCCCAGTCCCCAATGTGCAGTGGTTCTAAAAATGCTCCCTCTTGGTGGACCCTCCACTGCATTTATCACATGTTCCTCTTTGTGGGGCTAATACAAGTCTCCCCTGTGGGATGGAGCCTGGCTCACCTCCCAGGCTAGAGGGCGCAGGCGGAGGGAAGGACTCGCTGGTGAGCACTCTACTTGAAAGGCTTCCTGTGATTTGGATTCTTATGATTTTTTTCTTTTTAACAGCTTTATCAAGGTGTGACAGACACAGAATAACCTGCATGCGTTTACACTGTAAAACATACACTTAAATGTGTTCATACGTGTGTTCTGACACATTTATGCAACAGAGAGACCGTTAGCCCAATCGAGACAATGAACATATATAACCACCACCCCCAAAAGCTTCCTTGTCCCCTCTTGCATATCTTTTATTCAAAAATCCTTCCTTTAATTAGGTGGCTATATAATTACAGATTCTTTTGTATGTAAACGATATTTACCTCAGACTTAACCTTGGTTGCCTGATTTTAAATTTCAGCTAGGCCCTCATCTTCCAGCTTTGACTAGGAATCATCTTATTTCCTGAAGCACTATTTTTCAACCTTTCTTCCAACGCAACCAATCCTATCAGTGACTCTTCTCATTATGGGGAGTGATTCTAACACAGCCTTATGGTCAGAATCCTTAGTCTTGTATATGGCTTAACTGAGAGAAGGGTTTCAGCAGATTTTTCCACACAGTCTTTAAAAATAAAAAGCAACTCTTTATAAAACACTGACGCATAAGCAATCACTATACTATGATCATGACATTTTAGAACAAGAGGCACTAATAATCTGACAAGTATTTAAAGAAACAGAAGTTCCCAGGAAAATCAGGCCCATTGATGGTTCACAAAATAACTCACTCAACAAGCATTAACCCCACCCTATCAGCCACACACACATACCCATCCTTGAAGATCACTTCCAAAGAAACCTTCTCAGCCATGACATCTTCAGCAACACTGTAACTATCAGAATACCTACCTGGAGACTGAACACTTTAATATTCAAGGAACAGAACTGTTTGAAACAAACCTTTTATGATCATATATTTTTAAAATGATGACCTTATAAAAAGTGAAGAATGGTGAGCACAGAGAGCATCACATGATAATGATGAAATTCATCAGGCAAAAAAAGGCCAGGCCACAAGATGCAGACGAGATCCCGCAGATTTTACTGGAAGATGGCAGGGACATCACTGCAAATCTCTGGTGATGCGTGAATTGTGACAATTTCCAGTTGTTGATGGAGGGAGGCACGTGGATAAATGTGTGTATGTGTCTGTGTGTGTGTGACTGATGAGCTTTTTGAGAGGCTAAAATATCTGTAAACAATGGGGGAAATGTCTTAATCTAGAACACACCAGTCCCAGACGTTCTGAGAACATTAACTTCCCAGTGAAATTTAATTCCTAGATGATGAGCTGACCTTAAAATCTGAGAATAGTCACACAGCTACTTGGCACTGCTTTCAGAGTAAGTTCTGTGCCCAACTTATCTTGTACCTTCCAGACTGAACAGTCTGTATCCAGACGCTGTTGGGTGAGGAGTGACAGAATTCACAAATGCAGAGGGGAATAAGCCCAGCTGTGATCACAAACACATGAACTGACGAAATGGGGCTATTGCTTTCAAAACAGGCACTTCTGTTTCGTCTGCTCATTTAATAATTGTGAGATGACACTGCAGCCAGAGTGGGACAGACAGAAGGCTGGGAGGGAAGGAAAGAAGCACACCAGTCAGAGGCAGAGACAGTAGTGGTTACAGCATGGCAGGGCCAGGCCATTTGGGTTTGAATGTTGGTGCTAATATATACATATAAAGTTGGACAAATTCTTTAATCTCACTGTGCTTCATATATAAAATGGAGACATTACCACAGGATCTTCACTGGATCATTCTGAGGCTTAAATAAGTTAATATAAGTAAAGTGCAAAAAATAGTGCCAGGCAAACTATAAGCACGATTCATTGCTATTATTGTTCCAATATTTCTTTCACGCTAATTTGAATTTAACATCCAAATAACTGGAGAGAAATAGGTGAAAATAAAATAATTTGGATCCTAGGTTGCAGGGGATACAAACCCAGCTCAGATTGGATTTCTTAACAGGACTTAGGCTAAGAGAACTTAAGGAAGGTGTGCCTCTCAGGAACACGGGGACAGGACGGTGCATGGTGAGCCTCGTACACAGCAGAACCACAGACAAGTCGAACACTCCCAGCCTGCCCCCTCGCTCTTCTCCACGACAGCTTCCCTCTTCACTTTCTCTTTGCAAAGCGGCTTCCTCCTCTCTGAAACCGTGCTGGGAAACACGTTGCTGACACACCATAGGCCGTACATGCTACATTTTAGGAACTCAGAGACGGGTTTACTTTTCTCAGTTCCAGTTTTAAAAACCTGCCCAGGGAAGGCTTCCTACTGCCCATTCCCCAGGCAGCCCCAGAAAGGTCCAGATGGACGACGGGAGGGACAGCTCCCAGTGCAGTGAGGCGGCGGCGCACTCCTAAGCACGCTGGAACTTCTTCTAAGAGGTCTTTACAGGAAAAGAAGATGATATGAGGGCAAAAATAGAGTTCTTCCTCTGAATCAGCGCCTGCCTTCTTCTCTACCAGGTTTCCTCAACTGGCTTTTCTTCTCAAGCTCAGTAAGACTCCAGGAACAAAAGGAAATCTCCCAACTTCCTGATACTTTCCCACACTTGGAACAGAACTGTGTTTGTATGATACTCATTTCTGAATGGGTCTTGCTTGTTATATTATTTGTTTGGTCTAAATTCCAACTGTTGATGCCTAAATTAGTTAGAGGAATCTCATTCTTGGTCCTAACCACGGGTTTCTGTTTTTAAGTTTCAACTTAGAAAATCCTGTCATTTGATTCATGTAGTTGAAATGTCTTTTTCTGCATCTACTGAGATGATCAGATGGTTTTTATTCCTTAATTTGTTAATATGGTATATCACATTGATTGATTTATGTATACTGAAGAATCCTTGCATTCCTGGGATAAACTCCACTTGATCATGGTGTATGATCCTTTTAATGTGTTGCTGGATTCTGTTTGCTAGTATTTTGTTGAGCATTTTTGCATTACGTTCATCAGTGATATTGGTCTGTAATTTTCTTTTACTGTGATATCTTTGTCTGGTTTTGGTATCAGGGTGATGGTGGCTTTGTAGAATAAATTTGGGAGTGTTCCTCCTTCTGCAATTTTTGGAAGAGTTTGAGAAGGACAGGTGTTAGCTCTTCTCTAAATGTTTGACAGAATTCGCCTGTGAAGCCATCCGGTCCTGGACTTTTGTTTGTTAGAAGATTTTTAATTACAATTTCAATTTCATTACTTGTGATAGGTCTGTTTATGTTTTCTAATTCTTCCTGGTTCAGTCTTGGAAATTCGTACCTTTCCAAAAATTTGTCCATTTCTTTGTGGTTGTCCATTTTATTGACATATAGTTGTTTGCAGTAGTCTCTTATAATCCTTTGTATTTCTGTGGTGTCAGTTGTGCATACACATGCACAACTGTCTACAAGAGACCCATTTCAGACCTAGGGACACATACAGACTGAAAGTGAAGGGATGGAAAAAGATATTCCATGCAAACAGAAATCAAAAGAAAGCTGGAGTAGCAATACTCATATCAGATAAAACAGACTTTAAAATAAAGACTGTTACAAGAGATAAGGAAGGACACTACATAATGATCAAGGGATCAACCCAGGAAGAATATATAGCAATTTTAAGTATTTATGCACCCAACATAGGAGCACTTCAATAAGTAAGACAAATGTTAACAACTATAAAAGGGGAAATCGACAGTAACACAATAGTAAGGGACTTTAACACCCCACTTACGCCAACAAACAGATCATCCAAACAGAAAATAAATAAGGAAACACAGCTTTAAAATGACACAATAGACCAGTTAGATTTAATTGATATTTATAGGACATTCCACCCAAAAGGGGCAGAATACACTTTCTTCTCAAGTGCACACAGAACATTCTCCAGGATAGATCACATCTTGGGCTACAAATCAAGCCTTGGAAAATTTAAGAAAACTGGTATCGTATCAAACATCTTTTCTGACCACAACACTATGAGACTGGAAATCAATTACAGGGAAAAAAACCGTAAAAAACACAAATACATGGAGGCTAAACAGTGCACTACTAAATAACCAAGAGATCACTGAAGAAATCAAAGAAGAAATAAAAAAATACATAGAAACAAATGACAACAAAAACACAACAACCCAAAACCTATGGGATGCCACAAAAGCAGTTCTAAGAGGGAAGTTTATAGCAATTCAATCTCACCTCAAGAAACAAGAAAAATCTCAAGTAAACAATCTAACCTTATACCTAAAGCAACTATAGAAAGAAGAACAAAGAAAACCCAAAGTCAGTAGAACGAACGAAATCATAAAGATCCGAGAAGAAATAAATGAAATAGAAATGAAGAAAACAATAGCAAAGATCAATGAAACTAAAAAAGTTGGTTCTCTGAGAAGATAACAAAACTTTAGCCAGACTCATCAAGAAGAAAAGAGAGAGGATGCAAATCAGTAAAATTAGAAATGAAAAAGGAGAAAACTACATTCTTTTTTGAGCTGCCATTTATCATATCTAATCCAACCAAAAGATGTGCTAAGTTACATGAGATAAGCTTACCCAGTACAACAATCCTATTATATTTATGTTAACACTGAGATCAAAAAGGTTAACTAACTTGTCCAAGGTCACTTAACTGATAAGTCTAGGATTAGGGATTAAACCCAGATCTCTATGACTCCAGCATTATTGGATAATACAGTCTTTATAATCAAGTAATAATGATAATTGTTTAATGCCCTCTTACTATGTATCTGGCACAACAGGAGGAGCTTAGGGTAATTCATTATTGCTAACTAATACATTTATTCCTCACAATAAGCCTATCAAATGGGTACTATTGTCAACCCATTTTACAGATGAGAAAACTTAGCCACAGTTTAGCCTGTCTGAAGTGACACTTAGGTTAAGTGCAACAGCCCAGATTCAAATGTAAGTAAATTTACTCTAGACTCAGGAACCAATTACACTTTCTACAAATGAAACAAAATATAGTATATATACCTATAAAGATAATTGGCTATAACTTCCTAAACTGTGAATTGTCATAAAAATGACATCTGTCCTGTATCATTCAGAAATTGGTATTAAAATCAGGAGCATTATAAAATAATGGAATGTCTAGCCCTATTAATATACTGATATTAATATCAATTGATAGACTTTTCAAAAACTTTATAATTCATTTATTCAAATAAATATACCTTAGAACATTGGCTAAAGAGTTGGGTTTTTAAATCTGTAACAACTAGAACTTTCTTAAAAATAGTTTTAAATCCAAATGACTTACTTTTACAAAAACTAAACACTTAATTAAGTATATACCAAAAATATCAATGATTTAACTGTTGCTTCTGTATATAGTTTTTCCAAAGATGAGCACCACCATGACCATTACCATTACAACTACAGCATTCTTTTTTTTTTTTATTTATTCATTTATTTATTTATTTTTGGCTGCACTGGGTCTTCATTGCTGCACTCGGGCTTTCTCTAGTTGCAGCGAGCAGGGGCTACTCTTCATTGCAGTGCGCAGGCTTCTCACTGCGGTGGCTTCTCTTGTTGCGAAGCATGGGCTCTAGGCATGCAGGCTTCAGTAGTTGTGGCACGTGGGCTCAGTAGTTGTGGCTCGTGGGCTCTAGAGTGCAGGCTCAGAAGTTGTGGCGCATGGGCTTAGCTGCTCTGCAGCATGTGGGATCGTCCCAGACCAGGGCTTGAACCCGTGTCCCCTGCATTGGCAGGCAGATTCTTAACCACTGCACCACCAGGGAAGTCCCACAGCATTCTTTTTAAAATTTGCTTTTCATCCAGAATTTCACATTTTGATTTTTCAGTTCGATATTTAAATTCCACTATTAATCATGAGTCACTTTAGAAGCTATGATAAAATTGAAAAATGATGAATGTCATGTAACAATTTCATTTAAAAAATAAACTGTAGTCACTTTTGAGAAAGCAAATTTCAGGCAGTAAAGCTACATGAAATCAACTTTTGGAAGAGGTAGTAATTTACGAAAAACTAGGGAAGTGACAACTTAAGGCAACTGCTAAATTTTTGATCTCTTAGAATAGACTCTTTGGGTAAGTTTAGAAACTCTCCAAGGTGAGTTGTCTGCTTCAGGTGACTATTTTCCTAATGTACACATAGCAACAGCTATCATATGTGGATTTCCCAAAATGAAATGGAAAACTGTCACTGTTTCCTTTGTCCTACCCAAGCCCCTGAGGCAGACTGTGATCAGATAAGTTATTTCTGTAATTGCCAAACACTTTTGATTTGCAATGAGGAAATGATTGAGGGAACTAGTAACAGAAATACAAAGCATTATAACACACCAGGAAAGTATTAGTTAAGCTTCTTGGCCTGGCAGATGCCAATACAAAATCAAAGCAGGCAATCCTCTGAAGAAATCAACTCTAGTCATTCCTATCTATAAGTAAATCCAAATCAAATTAATAAGGGCATTTACTCCAAGCAAAGTAACTCTAATTTTTCATTTTGTGACATGTCATTTAAAAGACAATACAATGGGTGAGACTTCCTTAAATTGTGAATTAGGTGAAATTATTTTGCCTACTCCTATTTCATTTTCTGTCACATATCATATCTTTCATTCTTGGAAAAGTAATTGCTTTAAAAAAAATCAAGCAACACTTAAAAAAAAAAAAAAACAGAGTAGAAGGACTTCAAGGTGTTTATCAGAGCCACTGAAAAAATTCTAATTAAAAACATTCAATTACAGCATTCATAGAAGAATCATGAAAACAGTCCCTCAAAGCAATCACCTCCCTTCTCCTAGAATGTTTTACTCTCAAAGAGCTCTCAACTCGTCTCCACTAGGCCAAAGCTAGTTGGTTAAACAACAAACAAACGACTCCTTCCAGGAGTAATTACATTTCAATAACAGACTCTTGAATGTGAAGGTCGATTTAAAGAAAGAGATCTCATGTCTGGGATGTAGGCACTATGACAGAACAATGAGTTAGGTGTCTTTTCTGAGCAGAGGGTATTATTGCTCAGTACCTTCTCCAATCACACAATGTGGGTGACTCTAACTTCTCAGCTCCCTAACCTGGCTGACACAGGACCTACTCTGGTGAGGTCTGTTTTTGCTTTGGACCTATTTGTCACTTCATTCTCACTCAAGGAAGAAAAGCTTCAGAGTTTTGACTTTTTCTGAGATAGAATATAAACAAAAGGTGACAGGAAGGAGGAACCCAGAAACAGCTGGTGGTCGAAACGAAACGAGATGGTGGAACATACTGTAAAAACAAAACAAACTGCTAAATTGGAATGACAATATCCCACAGATAAAACTCCCACTGGTGCTCCAGTAAACAAAAGCCACACTAGGCACTGTGTCACCAGCATGTTACCAGATGCTCAGTTTTTATCTCATCACATTTCAAGGAAAAATAGAAGTCAGTAGGGAAATCCTACAAGTTTGCTTCATTGAAATACTTTTGTCAGCCAACTCTGCTGTAATAAATCTGTTCTACAAAATAATATCTTTCTACCATCACCATACATACTGGCATTACTCTTCTTTCACAAAGTCTATCCCACTGACATTTTTCTTAAGAATTGCATCAAATGAAACACGTTGATCTAAGGTTTTGTTTATGTAACTCACAGGTAAAAAAATGTCAGCATTTAAAGTATATGAAGTATATGAAAGCACCAGATGAAGTCTAAAAACGGCTCTTTCCTGCCAGCTTATTTGCTGGGTCATATGACTTTCATCAGCTTTTAAGTGAGCTGGATACCACCTAACCTTACACACAGGATAACTGAGGATGAATGATCAAACCTGAAACCGCTTTAAATCCTGAAGGATAGCCTCGTACTCAGTAAAAGGCAGTTTGGATGGGGTTTTTTTTTTAATTTTTTCTTTGTTTTATGAATTAAATGAAGGGCAAACTCAAGGGTTCTTTTTACTTCTTTCTTACCAAATATGGCAAAGTCATTCATAACAAAGCTAAAATGTGAAAATCTGCCTATCCACCACGGCCTTTAATGGTCACAGTTATTTGTTGAATGATCCTGGGATGAAATTTCAAAGACAAGGGTTGTGGTAGGACCTGGCCCCGCTCACCAATGGGCCAGCACCAGTCATGAGACACCCCCCCCCCCGGGGCTGCACACCAAGCTGGATGGGATCCAACCCTGCCCACTAGTGGGCATGCAGCCACTGCACAAGGGAGGGCCTGGCAGTCAACTGGGCCAGGGGCCAGCCTCACCTACCAGCACACCCATAGTAGTCAGTCCCACCACAACAGAAGGACCCATGCAGTCCACACAGGGGGCACCCCTAGAGTGTATAGCTCTGGTGACAAGAGGGGAGTGTGCTGCTGAGTCCCACAGGACATCTCCTACATAAGGTCATTTCCCCAAGATTGGGACATGTAACTGACTGACCTAACACACAGAAACAAACACACAGAATTAGGCAAAATGAGGGGACAGAGAAATAGGTTCCAAAGACAGGAAGAAGACATAACCCCAGAAGAAGAACTATGTGAAGTGGAGGTAAGCAATCTACCTGATAAAGAGTCTGGGGTAATGATCATCAAGATGCTCAACAAACTCAGAGAAGAATGGATGAACGAAGTGAAAAGTTTAACAAAGAGTTAGAAAATGTAAAGAAGAACCAAACAGAGCTGAAGAAAACAATAACTGATATAAAAAAATACACTAGAAGGAATCAACAGTAGACTGATACAGAGGAACAGGTAAGTGAACCAGAAGACAGAGTAGTGGAAATCACCCAAGCTGAACAGAAAAAAGAATTTTTTAAAATAAGGATAGTTTCAGGCACCTGTGAGACAATGTCAAGCCTACTAAAATTCACGTTATGGGGATCCCAGCAGGAAGAGACAGAAAAAAGGGCAGAAGAAATTTATTATTATTTAAAGAAATAATAGCTGAAAACATCCCCAATCTGGGGAAGGAAACAGACATCCAAGTCCAAGAGGAAGAAAGAGTCCCAAACAAGATGAATCCAAAGTGGTCCATAGCAAGACACATTATAGCTAAAATGGCAAAAATTAAAGAGAAAGATAAAATCTTAAAAGCAGCAGGAGGGAAAGCACTAGTTACATACAAGGGAACTTCCACAAGACTGCTAGCTGACTCTTCAGCAGAAATTTTGCAGGCCAGAAGGGAGTAGCACAATATATTCAAAGTGATGAAAGGGAAAAAACTACAAGCAACAGTAATCTACCCAGCAAGGCTATGATTCAGATCTGAAGAAGAGATAAAGAGTTTTACAAACAAGCAAAATCTACAAGAGCGGGGAACTTTAACACTCCACTTACATCAATGAACACATCATCCAGACAGAAAATCAGGAAGGAAACACTGGTCTTAAATGACACATTACACCAAGTAATTATATATATATAAAACATTCCATTCAAAAGCAGTAAAATACATTCTTTTCAAGTGCAAATGGAATACTCTCCAGGACAGACCACTTGTGAGGCCACAAAACAAGTCTTAACAAATTTAAGAATATTGAAATCTCATAAGGCATCTTTTCCAACCAGAACACTATGAGATTAGAAATCAACTACAAGAAACAAACTGCAAAAAACACAAACACATGGAGTCTAAACAATATGCTACAAACAAACCAATGGGTCAATGAAAAAATCAAAGGGGAAATTTAAAAATATCTTTAGAAAAATGAACATGAAACATAGTGTTCCAAAATCTATAGGATGTAGGGCAAGTAGCTCTAAGAGGGAGGTTTATAGCAATACAAGCCTACCTCGGGAAACAAGAAAAGTCTCAAATAAATAACCTTATATCTAAAGGAACTAAAAAAAAACAAAATCCAAAGTTAGTAGAAGGAAAGAACTAATAAAGATCAGAGCAGAACTAAATGAAACAGAGACTACAAAAACAAAAGATCAATGACACTAAAAACTGCTTCTTAGAAAAAAATCTAAAAAATTGATAAACCGGGCTTCCCTGGTGGCACAGTGGTTGAGGGTCTGCCTGCCGATGAGGGGGGCAAGGGTTCGTGCCCCGGTCCAGGAGGATCCCACATGCTGCAGAGCGGCTGGGCCCATGAGCCATGGCCGCTGAGCCTGTGCTCCGCAACGGGAGCGGCCACAACAGTGAGAGGCCCGCATACTGCAAAAGGAAAAAAAAAAAAAAAAATACCAGAAATACAAAGGAGCATAAGAGATTACTATGAACAATTATACTCCAATAAAATGGACAACTAAAGGAAATGGACAAATTCTTAAAAATGGACAATCTTCCAAGACTGAATCAAGAACAGACCAATTACCCTAAGGAAATTTAATCAGTTAAAAAAAAAAACCTCCCACCAAAAACCATCCAGGACTAGAGAGTTTCACAGGTGAATTCCAACAAACATTTAAAAAGGAGTTAACATCTATTCTTCTTCAACTATTCCAAAAAAATTGAAGAGGAAGGAATACTTCCATACTCATTCTATGAGGCCAGGATCACCTTGATACCAAAACCAGACAAAGGTATCACAAAAAAAGAAAATTATAGGCCAATATCACTGATGAACATAGATGCAAAAATTCTTAACAAAATATTAGCAAACTGAATTCAATAATACATTAAAAGAATGATACACCATGATTAAGATCGCTCTATCTGCAAATCAATCAATGTGATACACCACATTAAATAACTGAAGGAAAAATCATCCTATCATCTCAAAAGATGCAAAAAAAGCTTTTGACAAAATTCAACCCATGTACAGTAAAAACTCTCAACAAAATGGGTATAGAAGATACCACACCTCAACATAATAAAATGAAAATGCAGCCTACTGAATAGGAGAAAATACTTGCATATGATATATTCCATAAGGGGTTAATACCCAAAATAAACAAAAAACTCATACAACTCAACAGCAAAAAACAACCCAATTGAAAAATGAGCAGAGGACCTGAATAGACACTTTTCCAAAAAAGACATACAGATGTCCAACAGACACATGATAAGATGCTCAACATCACTAATCACAAGGGAAATGCAAATCAAAACCACATGAGATACTACTTCACACGTGTCTGAACAGCTGGCTGTCTATTAATAAAAAAACAAGTGACAAGTGCTGAGAGGATGTGGAGAAAAGGGAACCGTCATACACTGTTGGTGGGACTGTAAATTAGTACAGCCACTACAAAAAACAATATGGAGAGTCCTAAATCAATTGAAAATACAACTACTTTATTATTCACCAATTTCACTTCTGGGTATTTACCTGAAGAAAACAAAAACACTAATTCAAAAAGATACATGCACTCCTATGTTCACGGCAGCATTATTTACACTAGCCAAGATATGGAAGCAACTTAAGTGTCCATCAACGGATGAATGGATAAAGAAGATATGAGATAGACACACATAATGGAATATTACTCAGCCATAAAAAAGAAGGAAATCTTGCCATTTGCAATAACATGGATGGACCTAGAGGGTATTATGCTAAATGAAATAAGTCAGACAAAGAAAGACAAATATCATATGATTTCACTCATACGTGGAATCTAAACAACAAAATAAATGAACAAACATTATAAAACAGAAACAGACTCATAGATACAGAGAACAAACTGGTAGTTGCCGGAGGGGAGGGTGTGAGGGATAAATGAAGTATTTGAGGAAGATTAAGAGGTTACAGACTTCTAGCTATCAAATAAGTCACTGAATGTAATGTACAGCATAAGAAATATAGTCAATAATATTGTAATAACTTTGGTGACAGATGTTAACTAGACTTATCATGATCATTTTGTAATCTATAAAAATACTGCATCACTATGATGCACACCTGAAACTAATATTGTAAGTCATTATACTTCAGTAAAAAATTAAAATCAATTAAAAAAAAGACAAAAACAAGGGTCCTGTAAATTTCAACTGTGGTAAATATGTTTACTAAAAACCCTTGGAATATTAATCTAAAACTAGAGTAACGGGCTTCCCTAGTGGCGCAGTGGTTGAGAGTCCGCCTGCCAACGCAGGGTACGCGAGTTCGTGACCCGGTCTGGGAGGATCCCACATGCCGTGGAGCGGCTGGGCCCGTGAGCCGTGGCCGCTGAGCCTGTGCGTCCGGAGCCTGTGCTCCGAAACCAGAGAGGCCACACAGTGAGAGGCCCGCGTACCACAAAAAAAAAAAAAAAAAAAAAAAAAATCAAGTAATCAGCTCAATAGATGCAGAAAAAGCATTTGAAAAAAATCAATAATCCTTCACGATAAAAATGCCCAGAAAACTAAGAACAGAAGTGAACTTCTTAAACTTGACAAAGGGCAATTCTGAAATAAAACTACAGCTAACAACATACTTTATGGTGAAAGATTGAATAAGTTCCCCTGAGACAGGGAACAATGAAAAGATAACTGCTCTTAACCCATCTATTAAATGAGCAGGAGTGTATGTGTATGTGTGTGTGTGTGTGTGTGTGTGTGTGTGTGTGATTGTGATAAAATTCACCACTGTAATCTTAGAGTGTACAATTCAGTGGCATTCAGTGCATTCACAATACTATGTAACCGTCACCACTATGCAGTTCCAGAATTTCTCATCACCACAAAAGGAAATCCTGTACTCCCCATTCTCTGCTCTCTCCAGCCCTAGGCAACCACTAATCTAGTATCTGTCTCTATGGATTTGCCTCTTCTGGCTATTTCCTATAAATAGAATCATACAATATGTGGCCTCTTTCACTGAGTATAATGTTTTCAAGGTTCACCCATGTTGTGACATATATCAGTACTTCATTCCTTTTTATGGCCGAACAATATTCCACTGTATGGAGAGACCACATTTTGCTTATCCAGTCATCTGTTGAGGGACAGGTGTGTGTATTTTAACAGAAAGATAGCCTTTATCCTCAAGGAATGAATGTCTATGGTGGGATTTCAAGCATAACATCAAACTGGAGATAAGAGAGTTGGCAGCAAGGGCCTTTCTCAAAACTTTCAAGTCACAATTTAGAAATCACTTGTTCTGTGACTAGCTCTGTGGGAGTGGCAATGAGGCGGGATGTCTAATGGTACATGCTCCCCACAGGTGTCAAGGCTTCCAAACCACTTCTGCCTGGTAGGGAGGTTACTACAGGACGGCATCTGGCAGGCTCTTGGAATCAAAGCTTACATCTCAGGCTACTCACCCCCCATTTCACTGGGGGAGGACATGTCATAAGAATAACTAGGTTTCCACACACAGACTGTTTGCACAAGCATAAAGGAAGGGAGGATCTGAGTGATCCCCTGGATAATTTAACCCCCAGGTCAGCCCAACTGCTGTCTTGGGTTCTCTCCATAACATATATACACACATAAAATTAATTACGCAGCTTCTAATAATGCACCGAATAGGTCTTCTTAAAGGTAGTTAAATCAGTCCAGTTTGAAAGCATTTGGCTGGGCCAAGCTTTCTTTGTGAGGCTAAGTACTGTAGTGGTTCAGAACAAAGGCTTTAGAATCAGGTAGACCTACATTCAAATAGTGCCTCTGCTACCATTAGCTCTGGGAATTTAAACAGGAGATACAACCTCAATTTCTTCACCTATAAACTGGGAACAGTAGTTAACAGTACCAAACTCAGTGTATTCTTACCACCATATGTGAAGCATGCAGCAGGGTGCCTAGGAGAAGCAATTTTTAATGTGATTATTAAAAATCACCGTCGTCAACGTTTACTGAGATTTTATGAAAGGACAGACTAAGGATCGCAACTGCCAACTCTACGTTATTCGATACAATTAAACCATGAGCTTAAATGGTTCAAATTTATCCCATCATCTTACATTCCTCTAGATTTCATCCAGTAGCTGAATTTGGGGGAGGAAAAGAAAAAGGACCCACCCAAAACTTTCCCAGTTGAAGACATTTTTATTTCGGTACGCACCTGAGTCCCTGGCAGGATGGGCCTGTCCTCCGCAGGAGGACGTGTCCTCCCCCTCCTTTGGGAGAGGATGGGGGCCCTGCCCTGAGGGGGCAGCTGGGGGATGAGGCAAAGGGCTCTGTGACAGTGATGGGTCACAATGAGGCAAAGGGCTGTGTGACAGTCATAGGTCACAAAGGGCATCAGAGGATAAACAGGCTGTGCCAGGGGGTTAGGCTGAGAAAGTGGTCACTTCTCTCACTAGGACTGAAGTTCACCACAGCCTCTTGGGGAGATAAAAAGCCAGAAGCAGAAGTGAGGGGAGGCAGAGGGGGAGCCTACCATACCTCTCTACACACTTGAGGAGATTCAGCCTGGGGTCCAGGCGCCCTACAGCGTCCCCGCTGTGATCATCTGTGCCCCTACCCACACCCCTGCCTCTGAGAGACCCTGAGGCAAAGGTGGGGGCCTGTGGGGCGGGCTCGGAAGACCTGCCGTAGGGCCGCTGGTGTGTGACCTACGAGCACCGCAGCTCGCTCTTCTGCCAGTGAGGCCGAGGGAGCGAAGAGCCAGGGGCCCACCTTAACCGCGCTGCCTGTCGTGATCAAAGACAGCCATGAGTGGGGACTCTCTGCTCCCGTATCATACGGCCCAGAGCAGCACCGGGGTGGGCCTGTTCAACACCACCACGGGGAAGCTGCAGCAGCAACTGCGCAATGGCGAATACGACATATTCAAGGACGCACAGATATTCGAGAGCGACTTTATCCAGATCACGAAGAGGGGAGACCTGACTGACGTGCACAACTGTGTCTGCATGGTGACCGTGGGCATCGCATGCAGCAGCCCCGTCCTCCCACTCCCAGACACCATGCTGCTGGCCCGATGGGCCACCGGCTGTGAAGAGCATGCTGAGCACAGCCAGGTCGCCAAGGGCAAGAGCCACGAGGCTGCAAAGACCTTAGAGCTCACCAGGCTCCTTCTCCTGAAGTTAGTGAGCATCTCCACTCACAATCGTGAGAAACAACAGCTGCGCGTGAAGTTTGCCACTGGTCGCTCCTGGTACCTGCAGCTGTGTGCCCCTCTGGACGCACAGGAAGACCTCTTCACCTCTTGGGAAGAGCTGATTTACCTCCTGCGACCACCAGTGGAGGGTCTCAGCCGCACCTACGCCGTTCCAGCCTGGGACATGACCTGCCTGCCTGTGTTCGAGGAGGAGGAGGACGGCAGGAGCCCGGCAGTGGAGGATTTCCAAGGCAAGTGGGATCAGGACCAGGTGAGCATCTGCAGCCTCCACACGTGCTCTGAGCTGGCCGGGGCCACGTCTGCAGCTTTTGCTGGTGGGGAGGGGATCCAACTGGACTCCCACAAGCCCGATACCATGCCCGATGTGGCCACTGCAAAAGCAAAACCTACAGTGCTTGACAAAGCGTCAGCATCGCGGGCAACGACAAAGGTGGAGACAGCAGGGGTGGCAGGAGGCACCGCAGCGGGCGCTTCGAGCGTGGCAGTGATCAAGTCTCCTGCCCCTGAAGAGCAGAGCACGGCCACAGCAGCCACAGCCGGCAACGGTCCAGGAGGAAGCAAAACCAACATAGCCACTGGGGGCACTGCCAGAACATCCCGGAGGAGCAGGAAAACGGTGCTGCGAACAATTCAGGGTATGCTTGGCAGGTGCCGCGAACTATTCAGGGTATGCTTCCAGCGCGTCCACCAGCCTCTCCCCAGAGGCCGGCGTGACTGTGGTCGGAGCAGAACCCACCAGCAAGACTGCTGAAGGAAGAGCCGACGAGGAGGGCGAGGGGACCCTCATCTCCACCTTGCCACAGGAAGGCAAAGTGAGTGAACAGGATGGCAGCTCACAGAGGGTGTCCCAGGCCCGCAAGGGAAGAAGGGAGAGAAGGGAGCACTGGGGAGAGGACAGAGCTCTTACGAGCCCCTCGCTCTGCAGTTCAGTGGAAAGCCACCACAAGGCAGCGGGGAACAAGACCATCCAGAAAGCAGCTGGCTCGTGCTCAGGCGGCCGCAGAGCCACTAGAGATGACCAAAAGGACAAAGGCCACGGCAGCCCGGGGGGCAGCGAGCAGGGCACTGCTCACAAAGGCATCAGCCGTGCTCCCATCACCATCGAGTCCAGGACCTCGCACAAATCGGGCAGGAGCTTATCTACAGCGAGTTCAGGTCCCACCACCGAGAGACTCAGCAGGATCAGCTCCTTCTTCAGGAACGTCAGAGCCAGTCTTACTACAAAGACAGTGGCCTCCTCAGGTGATAAATATGTGAGCATCCTGGCGAAGCCAGTGGAAGGGACCCGAATGGAGGCCATCGTAGAGACAGCAGAGAGTGGCCAGGGGCTGGAGATCACTGGAGGTGTGACATCTGAGACCATGGAGCCAGTGACCGCTGAAGCCCATCAATAGGACCTAGAGCTGGGAGCTGCAAAGGGGACCAGGGCTCAGGGAAATACCCCTGGAGAGCCCATTTCAGCTTCCTTACTGCAATTTAAATAAAAAACCAAACAATCTGAGAATGCATGCAGTGTTTTGTCTGAATTTCTAGGTCCCGAAGCCCAGCCGTAGCCTCACAGTGGATTCTGTGATGTCAGCTGTGCCACAGTCTGAGACCCAGTGTCCAGTCAAGGGCAGCCCCACCTCACACACATGCTCAGCGCCAACAGCAGTGCTGCATCTGGCCTCCACTCCTTTCTGGCTTTGCCCCCCAGGGCCATGGCTCAAAGTCAGACTGTGGTCTGGGAAGCTCTCCTTCACTATCCCCCTATTCTTTTTATAAATGCTTATTGCCCCTGAAGGTCTGTAAACAAAGCAAGAACAGGACTCATGTCCCCTCGGGCTATTCAGTGGACAGAAATAAGTATTAGCTAGCAATCAGAACCGCAAGCACTCTCACCTAGACTTAGCCGTTCCCTGCCCAGGTATTAGCTCGCAATCAGAACAGCAAGTATTAGCTAGTGCGCCATCGTAAGCATACCACTCGATGACATTTCACAAGATAAGCAACCCCATGAAACTAGCACCTGGCGAAGAATCAGAACATCACTGCAACTCTGGAAGTGCCCCCTTGCAGTCACTCAAGGGTAACCACCACCCTAGCTTCCAACACCATAGATGAATGTTGTTTGCTTTTTCAACTTTACATACTGGAATCACATAGTATATACTCTTTGACTCTGGTTTCTTTCCCTTAACATTATATTTATGAGGTTTCTGCATGACTTTCCTGGCGATCGTCCATTTATTTTCACTGCTATACAGTATTCCACTGTGTGATGATACTACAACTTATTTTGTTATTGATTTAAGTTATTATCAGTTTGGGGCTATTAAAAATAGTGCTATTATGAACATTTATATACAGATCTGTTGGTAAAAATATACATAAACTTCTGTTCAGCATATACCTAGGAATGGAATTGAATATATGCATACGTTCAGCTTCTGATTATACTGCCAAGCTATTTTCCTTCCAAAATGACTGTGGAAATAATAATTCCCACCAGGAACATATTACAGTCCTGGTTGTTCCACATCCTTGCCAACATTTGATACTGTTTAGCTCTTTCCTTTTAGCCATTCAGATGGGATATAGTGACTTTTCTCCCTTTTTCATGATAAAAATATACTTAAAAATATATAATTGGGCTTCCCTGGTGGCGCAGTGGTTGAGAGTCCGCCTGCCGATGCAGGGGACATGGGTTCGTGACCCGGTCCGGGAGGATCCCACATGCCGTGGAGCGGCTGGGCCCGTGAGCTGTGGCCGCTGAGCCTGTGCGTCCGGAGCCTGTGCTCCGCAACAGGAGAGGCCACAGCAGTGAGAGGCCCGCGTACCCCAAAAAAAACAAAAACAAAAACAAAAAAAAAAAAACAAGAATAATGGCAGATAATTATGAATTTAATTCTTATGTATATGACTCAAGTTCAAAAAATCGAGTATATATGTATTGGTAATTGAAATGTTTTTCTTCTACATGAATTAAGAAATAGCTAATCACAATCACATACAATTTCTATTTACAGTGGGCCTTTTCAGTGAAAATAAAAATAGAATTCATTGAACTTATTTGGACCCTCCTTTTTAAAAAGCAGTTTGAATAGATATCTAAGAAAACATTAGTTTTAAATATTATTTAAGAGAGGAAAGCATTTGAATAAGAATACATATCCAATTTCATTTTATTTATGAATTATGAATTTTTGCTTTATTCTAATGTCTTTCCAAGGGAAGGCAGGTGGCATTCCCATAATCAAGTAAGGTTTCACTCTAGTATCCTCAATGAAGAAGTTTCTAGTGATCCCAGCAGAAGGACTAACAATGAAGATGTTCTATCTGGTGGTGCAAACAGAGAGGATTAAGAATAGGAACCAGAGATGAGGTTCTGAGCTTAACCATTCCTAGTGAATATAAATGAGACCTACACCTTGTTTCTTCGAGTATATGATTTCCTTCACTACCATGGGTTTATCAATTTAACTCGTATCTAGCCAGATGACAAGCTAGCTTTTACCTCTAAAATTACTGACAACAATGTGTACGATCTAGAAGTAATCCAACAGAAATCTCTGGCATTTGAGTAGAGTTAGTAGTCCATGTATGAATTAATGTTGCATCCACAAATAATGTATTACTAGCCAGAAAGCATTTTCAACACAAATTGTTATATGAGAATCTTTTAAGAGACTTTAATGTTTTAACTCTGGAGCTGAAATTAAGACACTAAGCATGTTTGTGTGTGCATGATAAGCCTTGCAATGGTAGCTTTCATATCTATTTATTTTCATGATAGCTTTTAGAAACTGATTCTCCCCACCCCTCCCCTAGACCTTCTAAATAGCCTAACACATTCATTCAATTTGGAAATGTATCTTGGCAAAAAGTTCTCCCCACCCACCCAATTTATAACAGAGCCTCAAAGTAAAATTGTTTAGAAATCAGACCCATAAGGGAAGATTATTCTATCTGCCAAGGTAATGCTACGTGCTATTGTTTACACACACCTTTTTGTTGATAGTTACCCTGGAACTCAAGAAGCCACACTGTCCTCTGGGGAAATAAGATTAATCACATGTGATGATATGCTGACATGCTGTTATAGAGTATTTCAGTGATATCATAGCTATAACCATCTTAACTTTCAGATGAATACATTTTGTTCCTACATTTTGTTCCTAGTAGGTTTTAAAGGGATGATATAAGCATGGTATCAAGGTTTTATTTAGCAATGGACACTAAAAACAGTTACATGCACAGACATTATCCCATTTTTAATATCTTTGGCAGCAAGGCCCTGCTGTAGATTTAGTTCTCATTCATTCATTTATTCAATTTTCTTTTTCTACTAGAGAAAAACTGAGACCTTTTAATGAAAAAACACAGTAAACTTATAGTATATAGACATCTTTAATGTCCATTTCTTCTTTCTCTTCACCTTCAGCTTTGCCCACTCACTCACCCCTCCCCTGTCTCAACACTAAAGTCATGAAATCATAACCACAGAGACTGAGAAAAATATTCAAGGTAGTGAGGACTCCATGGACATTTCTTCCCCTTGTGCTGATTCCTAGTTCTTCTCCATGGAAATAGTTTCTTTTTTTTTTTTTTCAACAAACACTGGTTGGCATATGACAATGTAAACAAAATTTTGCCCAAGGTTTGTTGTATACACTCAAAGTCTATCATATGACTATATCAATAAAGTGCCCCGGAGTTGAGAATACCTCAATGTTCCTGGGGTTAAAAATTCAGTAACATTTCTAAGGCACTTATACACTGAATATCTCATATCACTGAGGTATCTTAATAAATCATTTTTTATTACAGAGGTAAGGAAACAAGATATAAATCTATGGTAAAAGTACATTAATATATGTTTTTCTTTCATTAATGAAAAAGTATTTATTGAGATTCAACCAAATGTAGATCATTATGCTAGGAACCACGTGCAGGAGAAGGGCAGCGTCAGAGAGGTTGAAAATATTACTGCAACACTGAAAAATTCCAAAATAATTTACAGTCAGGGGTGGGGGAGAGATTAAAATGGATGAAAGGTTAATTATTAGTGTAACATAACATTATTTAGTAGGTAAGAATATGTATTTGAATCCGGGCTTCACCAATTTTAGCTGGTGGCTTTCATTTAAATTCTCTGAGATGCTTCCTCACCTGCAAAATGAGGATAAGAAGAGCACCTTTCCCATGGAGTTCGAGGATTAAATAAGAAAAAGCTCTTAGCACAATGCTTGGCACTTAGTGGGCACTAATGTAGACAAGGTCGTAAGAACTTCGAAATGGAGTAGAGGTACACTGGAACAGAGCAGTTCAAAGAGAACTTCAGACATGAGGGAAGACTTCAGCAGGAACTTGAAAGATGCTTAGGATATGAGTGGGCAGAGATGACGGGATACTGTCACAGTCTGGGGGCACAGAGCAACAGAGGAAGGACAAACGTGTTACGTGTGCTGGACCAGTGCAACTAGAGTGAAGGTGTGCACTGAAGTTTACTAGGATGTAATACCGGAAAAGAAAGCAGAGGCCACATTATGAGGAACTTTGAATAAAAGGCAAAATAATCTGTACTTTATCGTAACAGGGAGTAATTAGAGGTTGCTGACTTTGCATATTTATCAAAAGTATTCACGTAAATTTATGAAATTTACCCTTTGACAACAAACTTCCAAAAATAAAGTCCACAATGGTAATTAGAATAACTGACCTGTTTAGAAGCGTTTTTAGATTTTCTAAACCATAAATCACAGTCATGTCTCTGCTGTGTCTCATTCCATTTCAGATAAATGTACAGGGCTCTTTGACTTTCAATGGAAAATATGATAGTTACCCTACTTTTACCTAAGAAACTAAGAAACTAAACATGCCTGGCCTACTGAGGTCTCTAAGTAGAGGAGAATAACACAATGGTAAAAAGAAATTACTTAGTG
The DNA here is from genome assembly GCF_949987515.2 of Delphinus delphis. NCBI lineage: Eukaryota > Metazoa > Chordata > Mammalia > Artiodactyla > Delphinidae > Delphinus > Delphinus delphis. Next base: position 175,464,126 of record NC_082683.1, read on the forward strand.
AGTCAACTGTGTGCCTAGTCTTGAAAAAAATGTCTTCAGCCTTACATCACTCTGAACACAAGCCAGCTATCATCAGATATCATTAATTAGATAAGCAGACCAAATTAAATTTCATAATACTTCACTCAAAGTGATTTTAGGGTATACCAAAGATTCCAATGTATAGTTTATATCTTTTGAAATATTTTAAAAAATAAACTAATGGAAGTTTTTAGTTTTAAAATTCCAGAACTCTTAAAAATTTCAAATCCAAAACCTAATACAAGCTTCCATGTATAGCATTTCAGATTTTAAAATATATTCTTTTTAATTGTGATTAACAATAAATATTAAAGTATGGCATATATGTCCTTCTTCAGACATCATAATGAGATAAATGAGTAATTTTGGGTCTTGGTAGAAATTCCTCTATTATTCTAAAATAAAAGTTCAGTAGTAGATGTACAGAATCATGGATCCTCTCTGACCTGGATTCATTATTTTCTTTTCCGTCAGTATAGATATGGCTCAGGACCAAATCTAAAAATTTATATAAGGTATATCTAAATATAGATATAGGAAAGCACTTATCCTCTTTTACCAATGAAAACAGCTTTCAGCTCCAGTGCCCAGTCTTGCAGCTGGGAATTATAACACTGAAAGTTAGAAATGGCAAGAAACAAAACCGTGGAGGAAACAGTTTGGGGTTGGGGTGTTTTTTAATACCTCCAATTCCACGCATCAGCCTCCTGAAAGAACAAGGCTACATTTTACGGTATCTTAGATCTTTAATGCAGAGAGCCTTGTGTTCAGGAAGCACATTTCTGCCTTTCTTTCAATCAGTCCTAGTTATCAAATTCTCTGTAAATTAACTGAAGTCAATCTGATGAATTAAATAATACTCACAAGATTCAAATGAGTGATGATAACATAAGTTATCAATACACCTTGGGAGGGCATGGGGACTGAGGGATCCGTATTTTAATAGATATGTTTTCAGATGAACTGCTTTAACCATTAGTGAAAGAATTTAAGTGCTGACTCTAAAAGCCAGGAGGGTACTAGGGGAGAGATGCTTTCTAACAGAATCCCCTTGAATCAAATCATTCAGACAACCCAGTCATCCTACCGGTCAGGTCAGCACTGCCTGAGGATAAAGGAACCATAACCCTACCCGCCAACTGAGCACTAGGTAAAGGGTCATCACCAATTCCTCGAATCCAGGCACCTCTGTATACATAGCTTAATGGTCTGTATGGGAAGGACCTCTGTTCCTATTCAGTTCAGTTCCACAGCCATTTACTAAGCAGCCAAGAGCAGCAAATAAAGCACTACGTGAGCTAATTCGGGGCTGCAGTTCTCTGCCTGGCTACCTAGTGACATGATGACCTGCTGCTGTCAATCGTGGGAAAGGAGAGCAGTTGTGATTAATAGAAAAGGCACTGCTTATCCCTGGAAAGTTATTTAAGTTCTTCTTCATCTGGATGGCCAAAATCTCAGGAAATTCCCGGCATGGCTTGTGTGTGAACATGCAGTACTATGAACAAAGGTTAAGCCCCACCCATGGGCAGGGTAAGCGGTCCGTCCTCTCCTGAGGCCACAGCAACTACTGCTCCTGACTGCCCCTCCACCAGCCCACAAGTGTGTCCTTGAACTGCAAGAGGAATTTTGGAAGAGGCTTTGCAGAATAGCTGTAACCTGGTGGAGGTCACCTCAACAGCTCTAATCTTAAAAGAGCTGAGTAAAATAAAATATTACTAGATCGAAAACTTCTTGAGTGCAACAACTATATTTTATAATCCATTGTGACATTCAGCATAATCCCTGATGTCTAACGTTCATTGAGCAAATAAGTGAAAACTTGAAGAGACTGGAAAAGGAGGACTTGTTGAGAGCAGTTAGGCTAACTGGATTGGGAATTTTAAACTGGTTTAGCATCCAGATCTTTTATGCAACTGAAATCTTTTAAGATCAAAGGGTAAAACAGAGAAAGAGCAAGTGTGGAAAAAAGATGAGTCAGGAACTTCTGGCCCCTCTCCTCCCATCCCCCTCGCCTCTACTGGTGGCCCTGAGGCATCCCCTGAAACCTTCAGGATTTCTCAGAGCACAGGTTAAACACAAGCACACCAAACCTCCAATTCGCTAACTGCAAGGATAACATTTAACCTGGTTTATCATTGCAATTCTAGCACGTGTCACAGGTTGTGGCAAAGAGTTAAGTATGCGGTAAACATGAATGAATGAACGAGTGAATGAGCATAGGATTATAACATTTAATGAAATGCAGGATTATAACATTTAAATAAACTGCTCAAGGAAATGGAGTAAAGTTTAAAAAGACTCAATAGTGACCAACTTACTCATCCTAGGATTCGTATATAATTACCTTTAAAAATTTTTTAAGTCTAAACAGAAAAAAAATCCTCAAAATATATCAGAGAAGTTTTATTTTACTGTAGTAAATATAATATTCATTGGTGAGGGTCTTCAAGTACAGAAAACTAATTAATTAATTAATTAAGAAACAAACTCCATTTCAGAAGGCGCTATTCCATTGTGCTTGAGTAGAATGAACAATTCACCTCTAAACTCACTCATGCTCACTGTTACCTTGAAATTGAGCTATGCATTATTTACTGTTCTTTCAGAGAATTATCTTTCCCTGGTCACTGGCCACAGCTGCTGAAGTGAGTGATTCTTTTCTCAGGTTCCTGATCTAGCTTTGCTCCAATTTCACACTGCCTTTATGCTACGCAAAATTCATATTCAAGTTACAGCTTACAGGATGTTTTCCCCCAACCCAGAGCATTATACTCATGTTTCAATCACAAACACAGGTATACTTGCCTGAAGGTTCCTCAAATGCAGATCCCTCCTAGAAGCTTATCAGGGGCATTTCTTAATTAGAAAAACATACACTGGTTGCTAAAAGACAAAGAAGTGTATAATGCTTGCTGACAAACTGCACTGAATTTATAAAGCAAATTTATCCAAAAACAAAAACAAAAAACAACTCTGTTCTTCCCTGCAGTCAAATGAATGTTTGCTACAGCAAGCTATACATTCAAAAATCTTTTGACAGGGGAGCCTTTTGTACATTTCCAATTTCTGGAAATAATGCAAAAGTGGTTCCAAAAGTTTAATTAAATGTATGCATACAAAAGTACTCAGTTATAAGACCAATACTGTTTATACTGATCAAGTTCAATGAAAATACGAACAGACTAAAATATTTTGAGACCTGGGAGCAGATTGGGAAGGTAGAAAAAACTGAGTTCTATTAGAGAATATCTTGTCTATAACTCAAGGTTTCCATCAGTCATTATTAGCTTTCACTTGATTTTAGAAATTCCATGAAAGAGATTATGTAAGCCATTGGACTTAGGTCTACACTCGGTTCAAAAGTTTAAAATTCCAGGAATTCAAAGATTCACTTTGTCCCATCTCTTGAAGGATGGGTACTTGGTAACTCAAACAACTTCTAAGGTTTTTTTTTTTTTTTTTTTTTTTTCCCCGGTACGCGGGCCTCTCACTGTTGTGGCCTCTCCCGTTGCGGAGCACAGGCTCCGGACGCGCAGGCTCAGCGGCCATGGCTCACGGGCCCAGCCGCTCCGCGGCATGTGGGATCCTCCCGGACCGGGGCACGAACCCGCGTCCCCTGCATTGGCAGGCAGACTCAACAACTGCGCCAACAGGGAAGCCCCAACTTCTAAGGTTAGCTCAAGAAATATATCTGCAAAAACTTGAGCATAATTGATACTCAAACCCCGTGACTCATCTCTAAAACTGCGATTCTGTTTCCACTGGAAAGCTCTGAAATTCTCCAAAACCTATCATTTATTTGAGTCAGAACATTCAAGCAATGGAGGAAAAATCAGCTTTTAGCATCTGGTCTATCCACACACTCAATTTTAGCTTAAATACCTGTACTTCCTTGAACAAATTAGGACCACTCATTTTTCTCTGTTCTCAAAATTTCAATATGCTCAGATTTCTGGTCATAACATACAAAGGTACAACTTGAAATGCACTCATATGCATCAAATTGGTTCTCTCAAAATCTTTAACTGATTGAAAAAAAAAAAACTTTATCTAAAAAAAGCAGCTCAATGAATATCTTCAATAACTTTCCATCCCCTGCCCATCCAGCACCACATTCTACTTCAACTTCTTCCAAATATGCCATAACCAGAGTCCCCAACCTCTGCGGCACCAGGGACCGGTTTCGTGTAAGACAATTTTTTCCCTGGAGGTGGAGAAATTGTTCACAGATTGCTCAGGCGGTAATGCCAGCGATGGGAAGTGGCAGATGAAGCTTCACTGGCTTGCCTGACGCTCACCTCCTGCTGTGAAGCAGCCAGGTTCCTAACAGGCAGCAGACCTTTGGGGACCCCTGCCATAAACCACTTAAGGGCTAAGGGGAAGAGAACAAAAGAGAGTTTCAAGCTTGATCACTTTCTCCATCTGTGCTATTAACCTGGCTTGCAAAGTTTATTGCATAAACTCTGTTAGTGTATAACACAATGAAAGATGTGCACAAAAATAATTGTTAAAGACAATTATTAAATAAACGATTAATTTTTCCTTGCAGATGCCCTGTGACAAATGAACTCAGTTTTTATTGATTCTAAGGTGATGGGCATTTTCTGTCTCTTGATCTTGGTTGTAGTTACAATATTTAAGTTACATCTATAACAGGTTACAAGGCATACACTTAAGATTTGAATTTTTTACCATATGTTCATTACCCCACTGTAAGAATATGTTCAAATAGAGCAGCTAGATCTTCCCAAAATTAACCTGGGTCTCAGCTGTCACATATGTAAACTAGTGATAATAATGCTGCCTTCATCTCATGGCTGCAGAATTTATGTAACCACGTGAAGAGCTATTTTCTGTACAATAAAAATTTTCTTTGCAAAAAAATAATAACGCCAGCCACCACTGAATTTAAGAAACAAAGGTTAAGAGCATTTTGGTTATTTCCAATTGTTTGGAAATCTCTGCAGAGCTGTCATTTCCTTCCTGCCTCTTTTCTCCTGGCCCTGGTAACGCATATTGCTCCAACCCGCTCCAGTACCTATTCAGCCAAGCAGAGCCTGGCCTGACCCCTGTAGTACCCTTGGGATTTGAGGCTGCTCTGTTGCAGTGCTGATGCCAGACTCTGAATACTGGGCAGGGCACCAGGAACCATTTTTGCCTTTTCAGAAAGCAGGCATTGACTTTCTAAGCTTACTCTTAATGGAAAACCCCTTTCCCCAAAGGTTTGTGTCTAAATGATTCTCTGGGCCTTTCTCCTTGTATTCTCATTCCTTTGTCCAAAAGAGAAAGAGAATGAAATCTAAGTAGAAGGCTACCCTGGTGACAAAGCTTCTTCCCTTTATTTTGAGATTGGGAACTAGCACCGTGAAAGCAATTTTGTGTTGAATGCTAAAGATTGTTTTGTTTTAGGCTTTAATATAGAGGTTTCCCATCACATTCTGATGAGCACTATTAATGACTTTTTTTCGTAAGAAAACAAGTCCTCATTCCCGCAGCAAAGCTTAAACAAAAACTTACACATAACAGAACAAGATTTAAGGAGAAATATGCAGCTATTTCTTCATGGAGTGCAAACATTTTAAGCCATATCAGTTTATAGGATAGCTGCTACTCTTAAGCACTCTCCTTGGAGCAAGAAGTGTCTTTATAGAACAACTTCCACACTGGATGCTTTAACAATATTTTCAACATGGTTTTCCTAATCGTCAGTTTAATTTCACGAACTGGTTTTGTGGCACACTGCCAGACACCATCACAATTTTCAGCAAATACACTGAACCACTCTTGAAGTTGCAGCCAGAGAGCAAATGATCTTTTTGCATAAATATATCAGTCTTGGCCTTCTCTGGTGGCGCAGTGGTTGGGAGTCCGCCTGCCGATGCAGAGGACACGGGTTCATGCCCCAGTCCGGGAGGATCCCACATGCTGCGGAGCGGCTGTGCCCGTGAGCCACGGCCACTGAGCCTGTGCTCCACAACGGCAGAGGCCACAACAGTGAGAGGCCTGCGTACCGCAAAAAAAAAAAAAAAAAAAAAAAAAAAATATATATATATATATATATATATCAATCAGTCTTATCCAACAGGAACTTTTAAGATCATTTAAAACAGCTTATTTCCTAACATATGGCATATTCAAAGTATCATTAAAAGCTATTTAAATTATTTTTATTTCCTCAGCTATTGATTCTACGGATAGGAAATGGTATGAGTCATGTATGAATTAAACATAAATATTAGATAATATTTACTGAGTCCCTACTATGCCATACAGTATGCTCAAGTTAACTCATTCAATCCTCAGGAAAGTGCTATAGATATATATTATTATTATTAGCCCTGCTCTACAGAGAGGAAAATTAGACTCAGAGAGGTTAAGTAACTTGCCCAAAGTTGCATATTCATTTTCATGCAGCAAGTATGGCTCCAGAGCACACGCTCTTAACTCCATGATATGCAGTACAACTAACTCATCCACCACTTACTTACACACAACTCAGCAAGATAGCTTCTTGACAGGTAAGTATTAAATTTAAAAGGGAGGAAAATATTCATGTTCTGGCTTCCTTTTTCTTTTTTCTTTTTTTTTTTTTTTTTACGGTACGCGGGCCTCTCACTGTTGTGGCCTCTCCTGTTGCGGAGCACAGGCTCCGGACGCGCAGGCTCAGTGGCCATGGCTCACGGGCCCAGCCGCTCTGCGGCATGTGGGATCTTCCCAGACCGGGGCACGAACCCGCGTCCCCTGCATCGGCAGGCGGACCCTCAACCACCAGGGGAGCCCCTGTCTTCCATTTTTTTATCAGTACTTCCTATCGTTTCCTGGGCGACCCCCATACACCTGGCACTCTGTCAGAAGCTGCACAAACAGGGAATGAGACAGACAAAATTCCTGTGCTCAAGGAGCTTATTTCTAGTAGGAGCAGGAAGGGACAGAGAATAAAACTTTAAACAAGATAGACTCAGAGTCCGTTACACGCTGTGAGGGAAATCTGGATAATATGATAGCGAGTATCTCTGACACAAGAAGAGGGTACTTTGAGTAGAATGGCCAGGAAAGGCCTCTCTGAGGAGATGGCATCAGAGCGTAAAAAAGTCTTTAGAAGGCAGTTAGCAGAAACCAGCTACATAGAGTTGAGAGATTAGGATTCGGGCAGAGGAAATAACAAATGACAAAGGCCTTGAGACAGGAAAGCCCTTAACTTTCGCAGAGCACTGTAAAGAAAGAAAAGGTGGCCCAGATGACTGAAATCCAGTGGGCAAGGGTATGAGTGGAAGAGGCTGAAGTTAGGCAGAAAGGCAAGCTCAGACACAGCCATGCGGGCGAGTACAGGTTTTCTTCTAAGCACAATGGGAGACCCCTGGAGGGTTTCAACAGGGTGACGCTGACCAGGCTGGCTTACTTGTGGACTCAGCAGAGGCACAAGCAGCAGCCACAGGCAGAAGCAGAGAGATGAGTGAGCAGCTTGTTCTAATCATCTAAGTAAGGAGGGAGGATGGCGTGAGTTACAGTGACACAAGCGGAGAAGAAAGGGAGTCAACAGTTCTTGAGAACTATTTTGGATGTGTGTTGACAAGACTTTGGGCTAAAAGCAAGTGAATGGATGGTGGTGACGTTTACTGCAATGGAGGAGACGCAGAAAGGAACCAGACGGGCGTGGCGGTGCGGAGGTGGGGAGGTCGGGGAGAAGAGATTCAAGAAGTTGGTTTTTGAAGTTCTATTCATAACCAAATAGATATGGTTTACATAAATTTTAAATTCTTTCTTCAGCCCTTCAGCATGGTGCTGATGCAATGTGTGAGTTCAACAAATACTTCCAGTTATAGCACAGACAAACCCTGCAGTGACAGTTAAGGTTGATAGAAGTTCAGTCTTGTGAGAATGTAACTGTTTTGAAACCCTTTAGATGATCCAGAAGGCTGAAATGTTTATACAAAAGAAAAGAACTAACCTCCTGTGTGTTCTAACCACTCCTGGATGGGCCTCTGGAGCTGATCACCCACGACACTGCACCTCCTTCTCTCCTGGATACTATTTCAGAACTGCCCCCTCTCCCCACACTTCTAACACTCCTTCCTAGACTCGCTCTCGGCCAGCAACCTTGCTTGCTGCTTCAGAACAACCCACCTGTGTCTGTGCCCACACGTCCTTCCTTCTCACCAGTTACCATCTAGAAATGTCTGCACTCCCGGCAGAGGTAACCGAGATCCCCTCTCCTGCAGCTGCCTGGGGACTGGGCCCAGCATTTCTCCTCTCTCCGTGATCAGCAACCCTTCCTTTCATACTGGATCTCTGGGTCTTTCACATCACACACCAACACTGTTATTTTTCACTGCCTACAAACAAGGATTTTGATCCCCACTCTTTCTGCCACGTACGGTCCTAATTCTTTGCTCCTCTTTGCAGCAAACTCCTGAAAACTCTGTCTATATCCGTCATCTCATTTTCCCACCTCTTATCTCTCTTTCTGTCTTAAATCCGTTACTAACTTCATCCCCACCACTCCTCTAAAAACAATTCTACTCAACATCGCCAATAACCCAGTAGTTTAATCCACCTGGCATCTCTCAGTCCTCACGTTACTTAACACAAGTGATGACTCTCTCCTCCTTGGAATATTTAATTTCCCTTGGCTTCCAGGACACAAACTCTCTTGGCTTCCTCCTCCTTCATAGCCAGATTTTCTCAAGTTCCTTCATGCATTCCTCCTCTTCTCTCCGACCTCTTAGCCTCGAGAACATCTCCTTATCTTTACTCACTCCCTTAGTGACATTTTTGAACACTAGCCACATGCTGTCAACTCCCAGATATTTATCTCCCTCCCAAGCCTCTTTCCAGACTTTTATATCCAACTTCCTACTCAACATCTTCACCTGTATGTCTACAAGGTGTCTCAAATCTAGTACGACTAACAACGAGCATCACTTCCAAACCCTTTTTCCCTCCCCGCAAACCCTCATCCCTACTGATGGAAACTCTATGCTTCCAACTGCTCCATCCCAAAATATGGCACCATCCTTGATGCCTGTTTTCCTCTCGTACTCCATGCCCAACCCATTGTTGTCTTTTTCTGACAGCTTACAGAAGCTAAGTGACTTGCCCAAGATTCCTCAGCTAGCAAGTGACTGCTGAGATTCAAATCCACTTCTCTCCAGCACTAGATAGAGCCTAGCTTGAATATTAGCCTGAAAATGAGTCATCCAGCTAACCACTAGAATAGACAAAGAATACATATGAACAATACACTACTTAATAATGAAGTGATCACTGAAGAAATCAAAGAGGAAATCAAAAAATACCTAGAAACAAATGACAATGGAGACACAATGACCTAAAACCTATGGGATGCAGCAAAAGCAGTTCTAAGGAGAAAGTTTATAGCAATACAAGCCCACCTTAAGAAGCAGGAAACATCTCGAATAAACAACCTAACCTTGCACCTCAAGCAATTAGAGAAAGAAGAACAAAAAAACCCCAAAGCCAGCAGAAGGAAAGAAATCATAAAAATCAGATCAGAAATAAATGAAAAAGAAATGAAGGAAACAACAGCAAAGATCAATAAAACTAAAAGCTGTTTCTTTGAGAAGATAAACAAAATAGATAAACCACTAGCCATACTCATCAAGAAAAAAAGGGAGAAGACTCAAATCAATAGAATTAGAAATGAAAAAGGAGAGGTAGCAACTGACACTGCAGAAAGAAAAGAGATCATGAGAGATTACTACAAGCAACTCTATGCCAATAAAATGGACAATCTGGAAGAAATGGACAAATTCTTAGAAATGCACAACCTGCCAAGACTGAATCAGTAAGAAATAGAAAATATGAACAGACCAATCACAAGCACTGAAATTGAAACTGATTAAAAATCTTCCAACAAAGAAAAGCCCAGGACCAGATGGCTTCACAGGCGAATTCTATCAAACATTTAGAGAAGAGCTAACACCTATCCTTCTCAAACTCTTCCAAAATATAGCAGAGGGAGGAACACTCCCAAACTCATTCTACGAGGCCACCATCACCTTGATACCAAAACCAGACAAGGATGTCACAAAGAAAGAAAACTACAGGCCAATATCACTGATGAACATAGATGCAAAAATCCTCAAAAAACTACTAGCAAACATAATCCAACAGCACATTAAAAGGACCATAAACCATGATCAAGTGGGGTTTATTCCAGGAATGCAAGGATTCTTCAATATACGCAAATCTATCAATGTGATAAACCATATTAACAAATTGAAGGAGAAAAACCATATGATCATCTCAATAGATGCAGAGAAAGCTTTTGACAAAATTCAACACCCATTTATGATAAAAACCCTGCAGAAAGTAGGCACAGAGGGAACTTTCCTCAACATAATAAAGGCCATATATGACAAGCCCACAGCAAACATCATTCTCAATGGTGAAAAACGGAAAGCATTTCCACTAAGATCAGGAACAAGACAAGGTTGCCCACTCTCACCACTCTTATTCAACATAGTTTTGGAAGTTTTAGCCACAGCAATCAGAGAAGAAAAGGAAATAAAAGGAATCCAAATCAGAAAAGAAGAAGTAAAGCTGTCACTGTTTGCAGATGACATGATACTATACATAGAGAATCCTAAAGATGCTACCAGAAAACTACTAGAGCTAATCAGTGATTTTGGTAAAGTAGCAGGATACAAAATTAATGCACAGAAATCTCTGGCATTCCTATATACTAATGATGAAAAATCTGAAAGTGAAATCAAGAAAACACTCCCATTTACCACTGCAACAAAAAGAATAAAATATCTAGGAATAAACCTACCTAAGGAGACAAAAGACCTGTATGCAGAAAATTATAAGACACTGATGAAAGAAATTAAAGATGATACAAATAGATGGAGAGATATACCATGTTCTTGGATTGCAAGAATCAACATTGTGAAAATGACTCTACTACCCAAAGCAATCTACAGATTCAATGCAATCCCTATCAAACTACCACTGGCATTTTTCACAGAACTAGAACAAAAAATTTTGCAATGTGTATGGAAACACAAAAGACCCCGAATAGCCAAAGCAATCTTGAGAACGAAAAAAAGAAATGGAGGAATCAGGCTCCCTGACTTCAGACTATACTACAAAGCTACAGTTATCAAGACGGTATGGTACTGGCACAAAAACAGAAAGATAGATCAATGGAACAGGATAGAAAGCCCAGAGATAAACCCACACACATATGGACACCTTATCTTTGATAAAGGTGGCAGGAATATACAGTGGAGAAAGGACAGCCTCTTCAATAAGTGGTGCTGGGAAAACTGGACAGGTACATGTAAAAGTATGAGATTAGATCACTCCCTAACACCATACACAAAAATAAACTCAAAATGGATTAAAGACCTAAATGTAAGGCCAGAAACTATCAAACTCTTAGAGGAAAACATAGGCAGAACACTCTATGACATAAATCACAGCAAGATCCTTTCTGACCCACCTCCTAGGAAAATGGAAATAAAAACAAAAATAAACAAATGGGACCTAATGAAACTTCAAAGCTTTTGCACAGCAAAGGAAACCATAAACAAGATCAAAAGACAACCCTCAGAATGGGAGAAAATATTTGCAAATGAAGCAACCGACAAAGGATTAATCTCCAAAATTTACAAGCAGCTCATGCAGCTCAATAACAAAAAAACAAACAACCCAATCCAAAAATGGGCAGAAGACCTAAATAGACATTTCTCCAAAGAAGATATACAGACTGCCAACAAACACATGAAAGAATGCTCAACATCATTAACCATTAGAGAAATGCAAATCAAAACTACAATGAGATATCATCTCACATCAGTCAGAATGGCCATCATCAAAAAATCTAGAAACAATAAATGCTGGAGAGGGTGTGGAGAAAAGGGAACACTCTTGCACTGCTGGTGGGAATGTGAATTGGTACAGCCACTATGGAGAACAGTATGGAGGTTCCTTAAAAAACTACAAATAGAACTACCATATGACCCAGCAATCCCACTACTGGGCATCTACCCTGAGAAAACCATAATTCAAAAAGAGGCACATACCAAAATGTTCATTGCAGCTCTATTTACAATAGCCCGGAGATGGAAACAACCTAAGTGCCCATCATCGGATGAATGGATAAAGAAGATGTGGCACATATATACAATGGAATATTACTCAGCCATAAAAAGAAACGAAATTGAGCTATTTGTAATGAGGTGGATAGACCTAGAGTCTGTCATACAGAGTGAAGTAAGTCAGAAAGAAAAAGACAAATACCGTATGCTAACACATATATATGGAATTTAAGAAAAAAAAAATGTCATGAAGAACCTTGTGGTAAGGCAGGAATAAAGACACAGACCTCCTAGAGAACAGACTTGAGGTTATGGGGAGGGGGTAGGGTGAGCTGTGACAGGGCGAGAGAGAGTCATGGACATATACTCACTAACAAACGTAGTAAGGTAGATAGCTAGTGGGAAGCAGCCGCATGGCACAGGGATATTGGCTCGGTGCTTTGTGACAGCCTGGAGGGGTGGGATAGGGAGGGTGGGAGGGAGGGAGACGCAAGAGGGAAGACATATGGGAACATATGTTTATGTATGACTGATTCACTTTGTTGTGGGGCGGGGGCTGACGCACTGTTGTAGAGCAATTATACCCCAATAAAGATGTAAAAAAAAAAAAAAGAATACATATGGTGTATGCAAATATTCCGAAGATTCTCTGTGCGGTAACCCTACACTAATACATTGTGTTTAATACATTACACTTTCCCAGCTGGTAGAGGAAATCCGTTCTGCAGTTTTGTCAGCACACTGATGGAAGTCCCTATTAAATATTTATCAAATATTTAATAGGGACTTCTTCTGCTCTCTGTGTTTAGATCAAATCACCACACACAAAACCTTCCTTAACACATTTGCCCAGAATTCAGACGAGCAGATGTTCCAATGCCCTTACCAGAAACGACTGTCAGAGATATCCTCTGATCCTCCTTACTCTGACTCGCTCTCCTTTCACATGGCTTTCTGAGTTTGGCAATCATCGACAGATTTACAGAGCTGCAGGAAGATGCCGATGACCCCATTTCATTCTTCCTTCCCTCTGTAGTTCTGGAACACAAGCATTATCAGACTGTCTCAAAGATGTTATCTGTCTAAACTGTTTTGATTCTTTGCCCCCAGTGTTTTTGTTCCACATACTCTACATGATGTCAGGACCTATCATTTTCAGAAAAGGGCTTGGAGAAGCCACTTAGTTCACTGGGCATAAACATTGTTTACAAGCACTATAATGGGTCAGTTCCTTTAAAAGAGATGCTTCCAGAGTCCTTGGTGTCCTCCCGAAAGTTTCTGCAGCGTTTTCATTTTAAATCCCAGTATGCAGCTTTTTGATCCTTTAGGCTTTCAGGAGACAGTGGACTATATCTTTTAGGGATGGCGTGGGATATTGGGAGAATAAGTTTAAAGACCAGTTATTTTCATGACTCAGAATTCTTTCTCATATGATAACTTACAAATAGTGGCAATATTTATGTTATGGTTTTTAAATAATCTAACAATTTCTCCATTCCCCCACTAAGAGAAACTGTCATCTCTACTTTTTCCTTGTGCTTTCAACTTGCTCATGCACCCCTGAGAACAATATTTCACTGTTAAAGCCACATGGGTGTGGCTGCTAGTTTTTACTCTCCTGTGTGTGGAAGGAGTCAGAGCCAATAAATCCTTAAAGCTGCTGCTAAAAGAAAATCAGTCGTAAGAACCTCAATCTATGCACACTCTCCTCTTAAGTTCTCCCATCACTGGTTGCACTCAGTAGTACCTACTGCCATGGTCACCATCAGTTATTAACAATACATAAAACACAGGATAAACTCTTACCAAAAACTTGGATTAAGAACAGGAACTGGCCCAAATATTTCAGGGTACATTTATTAAACATTAAATGTGTAGGCAATCAGAACTGTTAAATAATCTGTGGCTATCCAGCCAATACACCTAAAACACTGTCTTTATCCATCCACAGGACCACACTGAAAACTGCAGAGTGCTGGCTGCTTCATGTTTCAAGTCTCAAATCTTCCATCCTCATCAAGGTCCTTACTGGAAGCATCTCTGTCATTCATTCCTCCCACAGGCTTGCTTTCACATGTGGCTCACACTGAAGCTCGGAGCCAGGCAAAGAACTTCCTCTGAATCACTCCAGCATAAGTGCTATTGACGTGCAACCCTGTGAGAAGCTACAGGCCACACAGAAGCCATTAGCCACTTCTCATCTTCCTTGTTCTGTCTTTAAACACTTGGCAATCCTATTCGAGAGGAGGCTGCTTCCCCCTGCCACAATCTCCTTTTCTATTTTTCCTTATGGCACATTTCTGAGACGGTCCTCGAGAACTCCTCTTTAGTATATCTTTATATTTCAGTCTGTTATATACCAAGATGCTTTTGCTCATCAAATTCTAAATGGGACATGGTAAGTATAATGTCTAACAGCAGTGACAAAAATGGAAGAAAGTTTTGGTTGGTCTATAGTCTAATGACCATGGAGATTCCAATTTTATAAAATACAGCAAAACAGAGAATTCCTAAAGAAAAGTACTTAATAAGGAAATAGAATGAACAGAACAGAGAACCTAAATTACTATTGTGGGGCAACAGATAAAGTTTAGAACTGGACTAAAGTCACCCAACACCACAGACCTCAGAATGTGGGACTCAAAGTCTACTGGAGAAAAGTCAGTTCAGATGTGCACAGAGTTTAAGACCCCAACTGCTTTTTATTATATTTTGATGTTTGACATTATTAGAACATCTCTCATCACTGAAGTGCTCTTGATAAAGAGTTCAGGTGTTTCAACTGGTGACTTAGGCTCAATGGAAGACCTAGATTCTCATAAGGAGAGCCTGGCTGTAGGTAGCATATGGATCTGACACAGCTAATACAGCATGTGGACATGCCTTGGGATTAATGACTGAGACTGTAACAATAAAACAAATGCTGTAACGTTGGGGAGCCAGAGCACAGGGACTTGGGGCAAACAAAGCTGGGCCTAACCCTAGGCACCGAGTTTGCTTTTCCCTACATTCTGAGAAGCTACAGTCTGATCAGAAGAGATATCACTGCTGCTGTAAATAAGGATGGCATCGAATCTCCTGTTTTCATGGCAACGCCAAACGGCAGGGACTGCACATTCTCCAAGAAGAGAAACTCTGTTAGTTGCAACAAGAATTTCATTTCTGTACCAAAGCATAAATCATTGAAAACCTAGTCAAACCATGCTTCCATAACAGCAGTTTAAATCTCCAATTACAGAAAGAATTGTATAAGCATAAAAAAAAACCTCTAAATAAAAAGATAAAAGCTACTGCTTAAAATTTCTTTCTATAGGAGGAACTATTATTTAAACTCGTAGTAAAAGGATAAAATTTCCTAACTTAAAATTCAAATGGGCTCAGAAACAGCAGATTAAAGCTCCACAATCAACTTGATGTACCTTGCATCTGTGGAATACATAAATAGACAATGAATCATCCCAAATTGAGGAGCCGTGTGGATGAAAGGCTCTTGGTGCTCCAGCCAGGAGTCAGTGCTGTGCCTCTGAGGTGGGAGAGCCAACTTCAGGACACTGGTCCACAAGAGACCTCCCAGCTCCACATAATATCAAAAGGCGAAAATCTCCCAGAGATCTCCATCTCAACACCAAAATCCAGCTTCACTCAACAACCAGCAAGCTACAGTGCTGGACATCCTATGCCAAACAACTAGCAAGACAAGAACACAACCCCACCAATTAGCAGAGGCTGCCTAATATCATAATAAATCCACAGGCACCCCAAAACACACCACCAGATGTGGACCTGCGACCAGAAAGACAAGATCCAGCCTCATCCACCAGAACACAGGCACTAGTCCCCTCCACCAGGAAGCCTACACAACCCACTGAACCAACCTTAGCCACTGGGGACAGACACCAAAAACAACGGGAACTACGAACCTGCAGCCTGCAAAAAGGAGACCCCAAACACAGTAAGATAAGCAAAATGAGAAGACAGAAAAACACACAGCAGATCAAGGAGCAAGGTAAAAACCCACCAGACCTAATAAATGAAGAGGAAATAGGCAGTCTACTTGAAAAAGAATTCAGAATAATGATAGTCAAGATGATCCAAAATCTTGGAAATAAAATAGAGAATATGCAAGAAACATTTAACAAGGATCTAGAAGAACTAAAGATGAAACAAACAACGACGAACAACACAATAAATGAAATTAAAAATACTCTAGATGGGATCACAATAGCAGAATAACTGAGGCAGAAGAACGGATAAGTGACCTGGAAGATAAAATAGTTGAAATAACTACTGCAGAGCAGAATAAAGAAAAAAGAATGAAAAGAACTGAGGACAGTCTCAGAGACCTCTGGGACAACATTAAACGCACCAACATCCGAATTATAGGGGTTCCAGACGAAGAAGAGAAAAAGAAAGGGACTGAGAAAATATATGAAGGGATTATAGTGGAAAACTTCCCAAATATGGGAAAGGAAATAGTTAATCAAGTCCAGGAAGCACAGAGAGTCCCATACAGGATAATACCAAGAAGAAATACGCCAAGACACATATTAATCAAACTGTCAAAAATTAAATACAAAGAAAACATATTAAAAGCAGCAAGGGAAAAACAACAAATAACACACAAGGGAATCCCCATAAGGTTAACAGCTGATCTTTCAGCAGAAACTCTGCAAGCCAAAAGGGACTGGCAGGACATATATAAAGTGATGAAGGAGAAAAACCTGCAGCCAAGATTACTCTACCCAGCAAGGATCTCATTCAGATTTAATGGAGAAATTAAAACCTTTACAGACAAGCAAAAGCTGAGAGAGTTCAGCACCACCAAACCAGCTTTAAAACAAATGCTAAAGGAACTTCTCTACGCAAGAAACTCAAGAGAAGGAAAAGACCTACAATAACAAACCCAAAACAATTAAGAAAATGGTAATAGGAACACACATATCGATAATTACCTTAAATGTAAATGGACTAAATGCTCCCACCAAAAGACACAGATTGGCTGAATGGATACAAAAACAAGACACATATATATGCTGTCTACAAGAGACCCACTTCAGACCTAGGGACACATACAGCCTGAAAGTGAGGGGATGGAAAAAGATATTCCATGCAAATGGAAATCAAAAGAAAGCTGGAGTAGTAATTCTCATATCAGACAAAATAGACTTTAAAATAAAGACTATTAGAGGAGACAAAGAAGGACACTATATAATGATCAAGGGATTGATCCAAGAAGAAGATATAACAACTGTAAATATTTATGCACACAACATAGGAGCACCTCAATACATAAGGCAAATACTAACAGCCATAAAAGGGGAAATCGACAGTAACACATTCATAGTAGGGGACTTTAACACCCCACTTTCAAAAATGGACAGATCATCCAAAATGAAAATAAATAAGGAAATACAAGCTTTAAATGATACATTAAAGAAGATGGACTTAATTGATATTTATAGGACATTCAACCAAAAACAACAGAATACACATTTTTCTCAAGTGCTCATGGAACATTCTCCAGGATAGATTATATCTTGGGTCACAAATCAAGCCTTGGTAAATTTAAGAAAATTGAAATTGTATCAAGTATCTTTTCCAGCCACAACGCTATGAGACTAGATATCAATTACAGGAAAAGATCTGTAAAAAATACAAACACATGGAGGCTAAACAATACACTACTTAATAACGAAGTGATCACTGAAAAATCAAAGAGGAAATAAAAAAATACCTAGAAACAAATGACAATGGAGACACGATGACCCAAAACCTATGGGATGCAGCAAAAGCAGTTCTAAGAGGGAAGTTTATAGCAATAAAATCCTACCTTAAGAAACAGGAAATACCTCGAATAAACAACCTAACCTTGCACCTCAAGCAATTAGAGAAAGAAGAACAAAAAAACCCCAAAGCCAGCAGAAGGAAAGAAATCATAAAAATCAGATCAGAAATAAATGAAAAAGAAATGACAGAAACAAAAGCAAAGATCAATAAAACTAAAAGCTGGTTCTTTGAGAAGATAAACAAAATTGATAAACCATTAGCCATACTCATCAAGAAAAAAGGGAGAAGACTCCAATCAACAGAATTAGAAATGAAAAAGGAGAAGTAACAACTGACACTGCAGAAATACAAAAGATCATGAGAGATTACTACAAGCAACTCTATGCCAATAAAATGGACAACCGGGAAGAAATGGACAAATTCTTAGAAATGCACAACCTTCCAAGCCTGAACTGGGAAGAAATAGAAAATATGAACAGACCAATCACAAGCACTGAAATTGAAACTGTGATTGAAAATCTTCCAACAAAGAAAAGCCCAGGACCAGATGGCTTCACAGGCGAATTCTATCAAACATTTAGAGAAGAGCTAATAACACCCAGCCTTCTCAAACACTTCCAAAATATAGTAGAGGGAGGAATACTCCCAAACTCATTCTACGAGGCCACCATCACCTTGATACCAAAACCAGACAAGGATGTCACAAAGAAAGAAAACTACAGGCCAATATCACTGATGAACATAGATGCAAAAATCCTCAACAAAATACTAGCAAACAGAATCCAACAGCACATTAAAAGGATCATACACCACGATCAAGTGGGGTTTATTCCAGGAATGCAAGGATTCTTCAATATACACATATCAATCAACGTGATACACCATATTAACAAACTGAAGGAGAAAAACCATATGATCATCTCAATAGATACAGAGAAAGCTTTCAACAAAATTCAACACCCATTTATGATAAAAACCCTGCAGAAAGTAGGCACAGAGGGAACTTTCCTCAAATAATAAAGGCCATATATGACAAACCCACAGCCAACATCATTCTCAATGGTGAAAAACGGAAAGCATTTCCACTAAGATCAGGAACAAGACAAGGTTGCCCACTCTCACCACTCTTATTCAACATAGCTTGGGAAGTTTTAGCCACAGCAATCAGAGAAAAAGAGGAAATAAAAGGAATCCAAATCAGAAAAGAAGAAGTAAAGCTGTCACTGTTTGCAGATGACATGATCCTATACATAGAGAATCCTAAAGATGCTACCAGAAAACTACTAGAGCTAATCAATGAATCTGGTAAAGTAGCAGGATACAAAATTAACGCACAGAAATCTCTGGCATTCCTATACACTAATGATGGAAAATCTGAAAGTGAAATCAAGAAAACACTCCCATTTACCACTGCAACAAAAAGAATAAAATATCTAGGAATAAACCTACCTAAGGAGACAAAAGACCTGTATGCAGAAAATTATAAGACACTGATGAAAGAAATTAAAGATGATACAAATAGATGGAGAGATATACCATGTTCTTGGATTGGAAGAATCAACATTGTGAAAATGACTCTACTACCCAAAGCAATCTACAGACTCAATGCAATCCCTATCAAACTACCACTGGCATTTTTCACAGAACTAGAACAAAAAATTTTGCAATTTGTATGGAAACATAAAAGACCCCGAATAGCCAAAGCAATCTTGAGAACGAAAAATGAAGCTGAAGGAATCAGGCTCCCTGACTTCAGACTATACTACAAAGCTACAGTGATCAAGACAGTATGGTACTGGCACAAAAACAGAAAGATAGATCAATGGAACAGGATAGAAAGCCCAGAGATAAACTCACGCACATATGGTCACCTTATCTTTGATAAAGGAGGCAGGAATATACAGTGGAGAAAGGACAGCCTCTTCAATAAGTGGTGCTGGGAAAACTGGACAGGTACATGTAAAAGTTTGAGATTAGATCACTTCCTAACACCATACACAAAAATAAACTCAAAATGGATTAAAGACCTAAATGTAAGGCCAGAAACTATCAAACTCTTAGAGGAAAACATAGGCAGAACACTCTATGACATAAATCACAGCAAGATCCTTTCTGACCCACCTCCTAGGAAAATGGAAATAAAAACAAAAATAAACAAATGGGACCTAATGAAACTTCAAAGCTTTTGCACAGCAAAGGAAACCATAAACAAGATCAAAAGACAACCCTCAGAATGGGAGAAAATATTTGCAAATGAAGCAACCGACAAAGGATTAATCTCCAAAATTTACAAGCAGCTCATGCAGCTCAATAACAAAAAAACAAACAACCCAATCCAAAAATGGGCAGAAGACCTAAATAGATATTTCCTCAAAGAAGATATACAGACTGCCAACAAACACATGAAAGAATGCTCAACATCATTAATCATTAGAGAAATGCAAATCAAAACTACAATGAGATATCATCTCACACCAGTCAGAATGGCCATCATCAAAAAATCTAGAAACAGTAAATGCTGGAGAGGGTGGGAGAAAAGGGAACCCTCTTGCACTGCTGGTGGGAATGTATATTGATACAGCCACTGTGGAGAACAGTATGGAGGTTCCTTAAAAAACTACAAATAGAACTACCATATGACCCAGCAATCCCACTACTGGGCATATACCCTGAGAAAACCATAATTCAAAAAGAGTCATGTACCAAAATGTTCATTGCAGCTCTATTTACAATAGCCCGGAGATGGAAACAACCTAAGTGTCCATCATCGGATGAATGGATAAAGACGATGTGGCACATATATACAATGGAATATACCCAGCCATAAAAAGAAACGAAATTGAGCTATTTGTAATGAGGTGGATAGACCTAGAGTCTGTCATACAGAGTGAAGTAAGTCAGAAAGAGAAAAACAAACACCATATGCTAACACATATATATGAAATCTAAGAAGAAAAAAAATGTCATGAAGAACCTAGGGGTAAGACAGGAATAAAGGCACAGACCTACTAGAGAATGGACTTGTGGATATGGGAAGGGGGAAGGGTAAGCTGTGACAAAGCGAGAGAGTGGCATGGACATATATACACTACCAAATGTAAGGTATATAGCTAGTGGGAAGCAGCCGCATAGCACAGGGAGATCAGCTCAGTGCTTTGTGACCGCCTGGAGGGGTGGGATAGGGAGGGTGGGAGGGAGGGAAACGCAAGAGGGAAGAGATATGGGAACATATGTATATGTATAACTGATTCACTTTGTTACAAAGCAGAAACTAACACACCATTGTAAAGCAATTATGCTCTAATAAAGATGTAAAAAAAAAAAAAAAAGGTGAGGAACCCAGCAATATAAAAAAAAGTCAAATGGAAGGATAATTGTCATCTTATCTACAAATACTACTTTCTTGTACCTGTTGCCATGATCATATGTTAATCTGTAGACAATGTATAAATATCAAATCATAAATCAACTTCCTTATGTGTAAAAAAAAAATACTAAGAGAAACTATACTAAGAGTAGTGATTTTTCCAGGATTTTCTAACTAGGTAGAAGGACAGGACAAATTCTAAGGCATTGCTAATTTTCAAATCTATGCATTAGGCACAAACTTATTAATTTATGTATGCCATGCATTCGTTTCTTAGAAGTCTTTCCCCAACCGAAGGCCTTCCCTTAACTTTGAGACAGAAGCATTTCCTACTTTGAGACAGAAGCATTTCCTACTTTGCCCATTGGTTACAGGATCCCTTGAAACACCATGCATCACTACTAGGCTCAGTAGTAGCTATAGGAAATGTCACAGAATTTTCTAATTTGGGGTGACCTAAATGCTCAATTATTAATATGCAGTAGCTGTTTGCTACATGGGACAGTACTTGGCCTGTTGCCCCAGGTCTCAGTGTTTAGATTCAGTACCATCAATGTAACTTGCAAATACAAAGTACTTCCAACTGTCACATGCTCCCTCCTCCACACCCACTTTCTAGCTTGAGGTCCCTGATATTGACATCAATTCACACAGACTGTGCAAAAATGGTTACTTTTTATTCCCTCTTAAAAGAATGTTGAAGTGACACATATATATCAACTTATATATATCATAACACATATATATGAGGAAGTGGATACATGCTCAAGGTCATGAAGAGTATTTATGGCCACAGATGCTGCCCATAAGAGCTGAATGTAAATCGTCAACAAAACATACTGAAGAGACTCCTGCCCTGCATAGATATACATTATGATTATTATTTATATTTATACTGTATATTTTATATATATTATTTAATATGGTAAAAAATACCCATGAAGTCTGATGGACACAACCTTAACCAAAGGATCAAGGTTATGATCACAGGATTTAAGCCACACTAATGTCATGTGGCCCCTGATATAGTGCAACGAGAAGAACACCTCACCTTAGTTAGGTGTTTTTTGCAAAAATCCATAATCCCAGTGTAATCATAAGAAAACATCAGACAAACCTAAAATGAGGGACCCTTTACAAAATGCCAAACCAGAACTCTTTAAAATTTGTCTCAAGGTCATGAATGGCAAGGAAAGACTAAGTAACTGTCACAGACTGGAGAAGGCTTAGGAGACCACGGTTAATGCAGTATGTTAGGCTGGGTTGGATACTGACAGCAAAAGGACATATGTGGGAAAACTGGTAAAATCCAGATGAAGTCTGTAGTTTAGTTAATAACACTGTATTAGTGTTAATTATTCCTTTGTTTTGACAAAATGCACTGTGATTGGGTAAGATGTTAACACTAAGTAATGCTGGATGAGGAACACACTGAAACTTTCTTCTATCTTTGTAACCTTTCTGAAAATCTAAAATTTTCCCCCCCAAAAAAAGTTACTTAAAAAAATATCATTAACATATTACTAAATGTTACTAAATGCCAGGCACAGAGACCAAGAAATAATATGTATGTTAATCTCCTCAAATTCACACAAGAAAATGTTGCAAATCTGGCACCTAAGACTTAAGATTCTTCTCGCCTTCCTTATAGACAGCTGGATGTAATTAACGATAACCACCTGTACTCCAGCAACCTATCTTTAAATTCTAATAACTTAGCTAAAATTAAGCATATTCCAAACAGAATAAAATAAAAAATGAAAAATTCCCAAATTTCTTAAAACCCCAACTGACTGCCTGGTTTCTTAATCTTTCAACGTGTTTTATAAAATGAAAGGGCTACTTTTAATTTTTCTTTAAATTTTCTCTTTTTGCTCACCTAATAAAACCAATCTTTCCTTTTCCTTTTAGTTTTCTTATATAAATTTTAATGGAGCATCAAATTTGACAAGGCACATTTCACTTCTAAGAACTATTTATCTAGCTTACAAATTGAATGTTTAATATGTTTTGTCTCACAGTATGACGCCACTTTTGTCAAAAGGGTGTGTGTTTGAGTCTAGAGATAGTAGTCTGGAGAGACACACGTCAACAGTGGTATGACAGACAGCAAGCTGACCTCCAAAGATCCACACTCTCCTTCTCTAGGGTTAAGTTGCTGCCAGAAAGTGATGATCTAATTTCCAAGCCCCCTTTCTTCTAAGTGAAGCTATGTTACTAGTTTGGGGTCATATAATGTGAATGTGTATCATTTCTAGGCCAAAGAGTTTAATCATGTGCTTCCTCCATGCTCTCTTTGCTTTGCATGATAATCTTGAAGGCATACTCTACAGCAAAGTAATTATTTGAAAGCAAAGTTACAAAACAGTAAGAAAACTGACACATTATTAATTTTATATTAAATATCACTCACCCTATTTCTGTGTAAGGATAGGCTATCCACTTCAATATAAGTCTTGCACACGATGTTCTACACATATATTTTTGTATATTTATTGAAAACAATCCGTGTATAAATGGACCCACACAATTCAAACCCATGTTGTTCAAGGGACAACTGTAGGTCCTGCATGGAGAAAAAAAGAACAAATTACTTAATCTTTCAATCCCAATAATCTTCCTCTTACGTCTTGTGACTTTGAAAAAGTTACCTCTTCCTACCAGATAAAAAATGTTTTCCTCTTTAGGATAAAGTTATCTGGAAATGCTAATAAGTATTCTGCTATGTTTTAGATCCAGTATCACAAATACAGTATCCCAGGGCAGATGTACACGTCATTTTAAAAATATTACCTAGATGCATGACAACCAAAAGTCAAAAGGATGTAAAGATTCCAGCAGATGTGAGAACTTAGAAAAATTAAAAGTCATAGAAACAATGAGCACCTTTAACCTGGGGATATTCATTATTTTGTTTATATGTCCACAGCATACTCTAAAAACAATCATATATTAAAACGAAAGCAAAACCGACAAATAAAACTATGCCTTTGACCCCACAAATATTTCATTATTTTATGCCTTTTATCTCAGTCATAACGACATAACAGCCGTGGCACAGACATGCAATTCTCCCCTATTACCTACATGCTTCTTCACAATTCTGGTCCTGCTAGAGATAGGTATGCTATATTACTAGCTTTGACCAAAAATTGTGAGAAGTAATGTGTGTCACTGCCAGGCCCAGGCAGTGAAAAATCCCAGAGGGATACTACACAGATTTTTATCCCCTGCCTCAGTGAATGGAAAACTAGTGTTGAGATGACAGAGTCAAGATGGAACCTCGAATCACTGCTTAAAGTGAGCTGCCTTGGAGACCTGGCAGGCACACTGAAGGCTTTTATATAATAACACACTGAGATTTCTGAGTTGGTTTGTTACTGAGGCATAGCCCAGCCTGCCTAACACAGCACCTCCCAACTTTCTCCCTCCTTTGAATTCCATAGCATTTCAATCCATTTACTACAAAGGCACTTACCTCTAAGTAAGCTTTGGGCACTGTTATTTAAGCAAAGTCTTTGCTTAGTCTAACTCAAAGACTTTCAGTGAGACAAGTATATTCTTGAGACCTCTCATTCATTGCCTTACAGAAAGCATGGTATAAAAGAATGAATCTTAAAAAAATAACTGCACATCACAGACTAGTATTTAAATTCATGAACATAAAAGAGACACTGACAATGTTCATCTATAGGAAACAAAACAGAAATGAGAGAACTAACTAATTGTATCTTTTTTTTCTCTGTCAGCCATAGTGAAGAGGCCTAAATGTCATTTGCTCATTTACTGCGATACATATCAGAAGTACCAGAAATCAGCTTCTTCGCATTAAAAAAAAAGTGGTAAGATAAAAATATCTTAGATTTACATATTAAAAACAACAGCACTCACTGCCAAGAAGGACTGCGGATAAGGCAGAATCTTCTCAATTATAATCAGTAGAACAGGGGAAGATGTTAGTGTAATTTCACCCGGCATCTAAATCCACTGGGGTAAGTCTATAAATACAAACATGTAAGTTAATTACTAAATGACTCACTTAGCTAAACAAGTCAGTATGTTCGGAATCTAAGTTACCCAGCTCTGCACTGCCTCAGTGAAGCTGAAGTGGCTGTAATGGAAGCACGCTCAGGTTTCCCAGGACAACCAAAACCAGTGCTTGCCCATCATTTGATGGATTCCTAACAAAATATAAACCCGATTTAAAATCAGGGTCCAGGGCTTCCCTGGTGGCGCACTGGTTGGGAGTCCGCCTGCCGATGCAGGGGACGTGGGTTTGTGCCCCGGTCTGGGAGGATCCCACGTGCCGCGGAGCGGCTGGGCCCGTGAGCCATGGCCGCTGAGCCTGCGCGTCCGGAGCCTGTGCTCTGCAACGGGAGAGGCCACAGCAGTGAGAGGCCCGCATACCGCAAAAAAAAAAAAAATCAGGGCCCAGCAAAAATCTATGACACATATATTCAGATGTACATAAGACTACACTTTCCAGGTCAGCACCTTTTCACAACATATATTCCTAAAGATCTAACTACATGCCTCCTTTAGCACACAGAAGGGTTGCGCTTAACTACGTGCATTAGAGCAGTGATTTTTCAGGGACTTCCCGGGTGGTGCAGTGGTTAAGACTCCATGCTTCCAATGTAGGGGACCCAGGTTCGATCCTCAGTCAGGGAACTAGATCCCACATGCATGCCACAACTAAGAGTTCGCATGCCACAACTAAAGACCCAACACGACCAAATAAATAAATAAATAAGAACAGTGATTTTCAGGATGGAGCAGGGAGTGAGACAGTAGAAGGTGAGAGAAGGCGTATTAGAATCACCAAGGGAGGATTTTTCAAACCAGGTCACATGCCCGCCCCAGTCACCCTGGGCACCTGACAAGCCCTTAGAGTCTCAGGCCCTGTGGGGTTTGGGGAACAGGCGTACAGGCTGTAGGGGCCTCAAGGGTCCTGCTCTATCCTCACACCTTCCCCCATCTGGAACTCCCGAAATGAAGACAGATACGTTTCTTTTTCTGTAAGATTTTTTAAAGGTGGACTCCTGAGAGAATAAATTCAAACAAAATACCCAGCAGAACAGTCTCAATGTTCCGGTGGAGACTGAACCAAATCTTTCCTGAGCACCTCCTTCACACTTTTCGTCATCTCGGAGAAAAACAGCATGTTCCAACTTTCTCACTTATGCTCACGTTTTAGGAAACAGAATGTCTCACAATACTGAACAGAACTGGAGGGATTATACTAAAATCTCTCAATGATGGCTTCATAGAGTTTTAATGCAAATGTAAAATTTAATAGCATGGTCCAAATATAATGCTCTGTATCCTCCCAAAATTTCTTTTCTTCACAAAATTTTATTCTTTCACTGAAACAAATTAATACATACCTATGGTGTGCTGTGTAATATCAAAATTTGTCAGAAATATTTAACTAATTCTATTTGATTGAATTGTGTAATTTGACTCTTGGGCTTCAAATCCTACTGATTCAACTTCAAAAATACCTTAAATTATACTTCTCCCCATCTCTACTACTGCAGAAATAAATCCAACTCATCAGCTCTCTCAGGAGAGCATCATTTTCAGACTACTTACCCATCAGACTATATCGTAAGATTTATTGCCCTCTAACCCAAATCTCATCGTGCTGGGGTAGGTTAAAACCTATTGTTGCTTCTGCATGACCTTAAAGACAAAGTCTAAGCTTCTTAACTTTGCAAAAAACCTTTCACAAGCTTTAAACTCAATTCATGCAGCTCCCCACTGTGTAGTATTTTGGGTCTTATTATACTCATTAGATATTTTAAATTATTCCTGAATACATCATAACTTTTCTTTGACTTCACGTATGACATCTACTACGCTTAGAATGCCCTCTCCCAACTTCTTTACTAAAAAAATAAAAATAACTTTTCCTACTGGTCCTTCAAGAACCGACTCAAATTATACTCTCTCCTCAAAGTGTTTTGGTTGTCAGATGAGTGTAGTAAGTTACTCTAAAACAGGGCCACTGTCAAAACAAGAAACATTTATTATATCATAGTTTCTGTGGTCAGGAATTTGGACGGAGCTTAGCTGGTGGTTCCAACACAGGGCATCTCACGCAGTCAGGACACTGACTGGGGCTGCAGGGATCTGAAGCCTGACTGGGCTGGAGGATCCCCTTCCATGATGGCTCCTGCATATGGCTACTGGCAAAACCCCTTGTTGGCTGCTGGCAGGATGCCTCAGCTCCTCACAATGTGCACCTCTTTATAGGGCGGCTTCAGTGTTGTGATTACATGGCAGCTGGCCTAGATGAGAAACTTGCTGGGGCGGGGGGTGGGGGTGGGGCAAGGACAGGGAGAGAGCGTGCGCGCAAGGAGAAAACTAGTGTCTTTTATCTATTTGGCCATGTTCTATTCATTGGAAGTGAATCACTAAGTCCTGATAATGCTCAAGAAATGTCTCCACCTTTGCAGGGAGGATTGTCAAAGAATTTTGACATACTTTAAAACAATCACAAAAGGTTTCCAAAATTTCTCCAGAAAGCCAGCTATTCCTTCCTCCGTATTCCCCTAGTATTTTTTCTACCTGTACTGCAAAACTGACCATATGGTATACGGAATTCACCTGAAAAGACACTGTGGGGCTTTAATACATAAACAGTAAACTTCTACTTTGATATTTCCATATGTTTAAATCCCGAGACTCCTAAAATTAGATTACTAAAAAAATAATATAGGGATAACTGGCTAGTCATTTGGGAGGAGAAAGCTGTAACTCTATATTAATCTTTATATAAAAATAAATTCCAAGTTAAAGAGTTAAAGAATTTCAATTTTTAAATAAAATTACACATGTACCAGGGAAAAATATGAACAAATATTTTTATCATCTTGGAGTAGAAAAGGCCTTCTTGAGAATAACATAAGAGCCCAAACTCATAAGAAACTGATAAAGATGACTAGTTAAATAGTAAAACAGCTGTATAGAAGAACAAAAGATCTAAACAAAAAGAAAATATGCAAAAGACAAACAGGGAAATATTAGTAACATACATATGATAAACAAAAAACGAATTTTCTTAATATACACAGAGTTCTTATAATAAGGAAAAGTGGACAGATGAGCAAAGGGACTTCCATTTCAAGAAAGCAGAGCACAGGCTACAATCTCCACATCCTGTAACAAATCCTAAAATTTATAAAATAATTTTTAAGTGAAATTATACCAGAGATCACACATATACAAGTGATACACACACACATTTCTCTCTCACATAAAAGCGCACGGGCAGAGTACAGGGACAGTAGGGCAGTTCTACCAAAGTCTTCATTAAATCAGGTTCCCTGCAGCTCTCACTGTGTGGCTGTAACTCTTGTGTCTCAGATGTCAGATCTCCAGCCTCTACATCTCCATTCAAGGAAGTATCCAAAAAGAAGCCACTGACTGAAGAAAGTTTCTAAAAACCACCATATGCAGTTGTGCTTACATCTCTTTGACTAGAACTTTGTCATAAGACCACATCTAAGCCAAAGAGGTTTGGGGATATAGTCTTCGTTGTTTATGTTCACATACCCAGCTAAAAATCAGGGATTCTATCTTTCCAAGAGAAGAGGAAGAATACATATTTGGAAATATGAGCGGCCTCTGAATTCACTAAAAGTCAAAGATATGACAGAAACAGATTTAAGAAAAACCTCAGTATAAAACATTTCTGAAAGTTAGAATTGAAAGACATGAAGACTGAGATCATTAGAACCATTCTATAGAAAATGTCCATGACTTATATATACTACCAGATGTAAAATAGATAGTTAGTGGGAAGCAGCCACACAGTACAGGGAGATCAGCTCAGAGCTTTGTGACCACCTAGAGGGGTGGGATAGGGAGGGTGGGAGGCAGATGCAAGAGGGAGGGGATACGGGGATATACGTATGCATATAGCTGATTCACTTTGTTATAAA
The DNA here is from genome assembly GCF_949987515.2 of Delphinus delphis. Taxonomy (NCBI): domain Eukaryota; kingdom Metazoa; phylum Chordata; class Mammalia; order Artiodactyla; family Delphinidae; genus Delphinus; species Delphinus delphis. The sequence goes on from NC_082683.1 coordinate 175,493,315, forward strand.
GCAGAAATTAACACACCATTGTAAAGCAATTATACTCCAATAAAGATGTTAAAAAAAAAAAAAAAGAAAACGTCCATGAGCTTCTGGTACTAAGCCTTGGAGCTGCCCCAGTTCTTTACCTTTCCACAATTTAATCACTTACTCTTTAGATTGTAAGATGTACCCCAATATCAAACCAATGGATGATGATACTTTTCTCTCCCTTAAATTAGCCAGAATCAGTTCCTGCTGTTCACAACAAAAATAATCTCAAGCAATATATTTCAAGATATTTATTGCAAAATCTTCAGTCAAATGCACGTGCATGTACACACACACACACACACACACAAAACGGACGTGTCTCTTGCGAAATAAAGGCTGGATTGTGTAGCTTATTAGCAACTATCTATCTCAACAATAAAGGGCAGATTTCTCTCCATCTCATTCCATCTTTCTGAATATCACCTCAGGGGTTCAATAGAGATTCCAAAATATTTAAGGCTAATTCATTTTGAATTTCATGTTTTAAATGCAGATCCAATTATATTATTTCCCTACTTAAAACTCTGGGATTAATCTCTATCATTTTTCAGGAAAAAGTCCCAACTCCTTATGATGACATAGAAATCTCTCTATAACCTGGCCACACACTATTCTCCATCCTCTTCTGTGTTCTTCTGTGCAATCTCTTAGTTAACACAATTATTTATTGACAACCTACTGTGTGCTGGCCACTGTTCTAGATGCTAGATATACAGTCAGGAATGATATTTAAAATATCTAGGGAGATTGGTTCAAGATGGCGGAGTAGAAGGACGTGCTCTCACTCCCTCTCGCAAGAGCACCGGAATCATAACTAACTGTTGAAAAATCATCGACAGGAAGACACTGAAACTCACCAAAAAAGATACCCCGCATCCAAAGACAAAGGAGAAGCCACAATGAGACGGCAGGAGGGGCGCAATCACAATAAAATCAAATTCCGTAACTTCTGGGTGGGTGACTTGCAAACAGGAGAACACTTATACCACAGAAGTCCACCCACTGGAGTGAAGGTTCTGAGCCCCATGTCAGGCTTCCCAACCTGGGGGTCTGGCAATAGGAGGACGAATTCCTAGAGAATCAGACTTTGAAGGCTAGTGGGATTTGACTGCAGGACTTCAACAGGACTGAGGGAAACAGAGACTCCACTCTTGGAGGGCACCCACAAAGTACTGTGTGCATCAGGACCCAGGGGAGGGAGCAGTGACCCCACAGGAGACTGAACCAGACCTACCTGTTAGTGTTGGAGGGTCTTCTGCAGAGGCAAGGGGTGGCTGTGGCTCACTGTGGGGACGAGGACACTGGCAGCAGAAGTTCTGGGATGTACTCCTTGGCGTGAGCCCTCCCAGAGTCCGCCATTAGCCCCATAAAAGAGCTGGGTAGGCTCCAGTGTTGGGTGGCCTCAGGCCAAACAACTAACAGGGAGGGAACTCAGCCCCACCCATCAGCAGACAAGAGGATTAAAGTTTTACTGAGCTCTGCCCACCAGAGCAACACCCAGCTCTACCCACCACCAGTCCCTCCCATCAGGAAGCTTGAATAAGCCTCTTAGATAGACTCATCCACCAGACGGCAGACAGCAGAAGCAAGAAGAACTACAATCCTGCAGCCTGTGGAACAAAAACCACATTCACAGAAAGATAGACAAGATGAAAAGGCAGAGGGCTATGTACCAGATGAAGGAACAAGATAAAATCCCAGAAAAACAACTAAATGAAGTGGAGATAGGCAACCTTCCAGAAAAAGAATTCAGAATAATGAGAGTGAGGATGATCCAGGACCTCAGAAAAAGAATGGAGGCTAAGATCAAGAAGATGCAAGAAATGTTTAACAAAGATCTAGGAGAAATAAAGAACAAACACCTAGAAGAATTAAAAAACAAACAAACAGAGATGAACAATACAACAACTGAAATGAAAAATACACTAGAAGGAATCAATAACAGAATAACTGAGGCAGAAGAACGGATAAGTGACCTGGAAGACAGAATGGTGAAATTCACTGCCATGGGACAGATTAGAAAGAAAAGAAATGAAGACAGCTTAAGAGACCTCTAGGACAACAGTAAATGCACCAACATTCGCATTACAGGGGTCCCAGAAGGACAAGACAGACAGAAAGGACCCAAGAAAATATATGAAGAGATCAGTCGAAAACTTCCCTAACATGGGAAAGGAAATAGCCACTCAAGTCCAGGAAGTGCAGGGAGTCCCATACAGGATAAACCCAAGGAGAAACACGTCGAGACACATAGTAATCAAATTGACAAAAATTAAAGACAAAGAAAAATTATTGAAAGCAACAAGGGAAAAACGACAAATAACATACAAGGAAACTCCCATAAGGTTAACAGCTGATTTCTCAGCAGAAACTCTACAAGCCAGAAGGGAGTGGCATGACATATTGAAAGTGATGAAAGGGAAGAAACTACAACCAAGATTACTCTACCTGGCAAGGATCTCACCACCACCAAACCAGCTTCACAAAAAATGCTAAAGGAACTTCTCTAAGTGGGAAACACAAAAAAAGAAAAGGACCTACAAAAACAAACCCATAACAACTAAGAAAATGGTAATAGGAACATAAATATCGATAATTACCTTAAGCGTGAATGGATTAAATGCTCCAACCAAAAGATGCAGGCTCACTGAATGGATACAAAAACAAGACCCATGTATATGCCATCTACAAGAGACCCTCTTCAGACCTAGGGACACATACAGCCTGAAAGTGAGGGGATGGAAAAAGATATTCCATGCAAATGGAAATCAAAAGAAAGCTGGAGTAGCAATTCTCATATCAGACAAAATAGACTTTAAAATAAAGACTATTACAAAAGATAAAGAAGGACACTACATAATGATCAAGGGATCAATCCAAGAAGAAGATATAACAAGTATAAATATATATGCACCCAACATAGAAGCACCTCAAAACATAGGGCAACTGCTAACAGCAATAAAAGAGGAAATAGACAGTAACACAATAATAGTGGAGGACTTTAACACCTCACTTACACCAGTGTACAGATCAACCAAACAGAAAATTAATAAGGAAACACAAGCATTAAATGACACAACAGACCAGATGGATTTAATTGATATTTATAGGACATTCCATCCAAAAACAGCAGATTACACTTTCTTCTCAAGTGCGCACGGAACATTCTCCGGGATAGATCACATCTTGGGTCACAAACCAAGCCTCGGTAAATTTAAGAAAATTGAAATCATATCAAGCATCTTTTCTGACAACAACACTATGAGATTAGAAATAATATACAGGGGGAGAAAATGTAAAAAACACAAACACATGGAGGCTAAACAATATGTTACTAAATAACCAAAAGATCAAAGAAATCAAAGAGGGAATCAAAAAATACCTAAAGACAAATGACAATGAAAACACGATGATCCAAAACCTATGGGATGCAGCACAAGCAGTTCTAAAAGGGAAGTTTATAGCTATACAAGCCTACCTCAAGAAACAAGAAAAATCTCAAATAAACAATCTAAACTTACACCTAAAGGAACTAGAGAAAGAAAAACAAACAAATCCCAAAGTTAGCAGAAGGAAAGAAATCATAAAGATCAGAGCAGAAATAAATGAAATAGAAACAAAGAAAACAATGGCAAAGATCAATAAAACTAAAAGCTGGTTCTTTGAGAAGATAAACAAAATTGATAAACCATTAGCCAGATTCATCAAGAAAAAGAGGGAGAGGACTCAAATCAATGAAATTAGAAATGAAAAAAGAGAAGTTACAACAGACACTGCAGAAATACAAAGCATCCTAAGAGACTGCTACAAGCAATTCTATGCCAATAAAATGGACAACCTGGAAGAAATGGACAAATTCTTAGAAAGGTATAACCTTCCAAGACTGAGCCAGGAAGAAACAGAAAATATGAACAGACCAATCACAAGCACTGAAATTGAAACTGTGATTGAAAATCTTCCAACAAACAAAAGTCCAGGACCCGATGGCTTCGGTGAATTCTATCAAACATTGAGAGAAGAGCTAACACCCAGCCTTCTCAAACTCTTCCAAAAAATTGCAGAGGAAGGAACATGCCCAAACTCATTCTATGAGGCCACCATCACTCTGATACCAAAATCAGACAAAGATACTACAAAAAAAGAAAATTACAGACCAATATCTCTGATGAATATAGATGCAAAAATCCTCAACAAAATACTAGCAAACAGAATCCAACAATACATTAAAAAGATCATACACCATGATCAAGTGGGATTTATCCCAAGGATGCAAGGATTCTTCAATATACACAAATCAATCAATGTGACATACCATATTAATAAACTGAAGAATAAAATCCATATGATCATCTCAGTAGATGCAGAAAAAGCTTTCAACAAAATTCAACACCAATTTATGATAAAAACTCTCCAGAAAGTGGGCATAGAGGGAACCTACCTCAACATAATAAAAGCCATATATGACAAACCCACAGCAAACATCATTCTCAATGGTGAAAAACTGAAAGCATTTCCTCTAAGATCAGGAACAAGACAAGGTTGTCTACTCTCACCACTATTATTCAACATAGTTTTGAAAGTCCTAGCCATGGCAATCAGAGAAGAAAAAGAAATAAAAGGTATACAAATTGGAAAAAAAGAAGTAAAACTGTCACTGTTTGCAGATGACATGACACTATACATAGACAATCCTAAAGATGCCACCGGAAAACTACTAGAGTTAATCAATGAATTTGGTAAAGTTGCAGGATACAAAATCAATGCACAGAAATCTCTTGCATTCCTATACACTAAAGATGAAAAATCTGAAAGAGAAATTAAGGAAACACTTTTGCAACATTTACCATTGCAATAAAATGAATAAAATACCTAGGAATAAACCTACCTAGGGAGACAAAATACCTGTATGCAGAAAACTACAAGACACTGATGAAAGAAATTAAAGATGATACCAACAGATGCAGAGATATACCATGTTCTTGAAGAATCAATATTGTGAAAATGACTATACTACCCAAAGCAATGTACAGATTCAATGCAATCCCTATCAAATTACCAATGGCACTTTTTACAGAACTAGAAAAAAAAAATCTTAAAATCTCTATGGAGACACACAAGACCCCTAATAGCCAAAGCTGTCTTGAAGGAAAAAAACAGAGCTGGAGGAATCAGACTCCCTGACTTCAGACTATACTACAAAGGTACAGTAATCAAGACAGTGTTACTGGCACAAAAACAGAAATACAGATCAATGGAACAGGATAGAAAGCCCAGAGATAAACCCATGCACCAATGGTCAACTAATCTATGACAAAGGAGGCAAGGATATACAGTGGAGAAAAGACAGCCTCTTCAATAAGTGGTGCTGGGAAAACTGGACAGCTACATGTAAAAGAATGAAATTAGAACACTCCCTAACAACACACACAAAAATAAACTCAAAATGGATTAGAGACCTAAATGTAAGACTGGACACTATAAAAGTCTTAGAGGAAAACATAGGCAGAACACTCTTTGACATAAATCACAGCAAGATCTTTTTGATCCACCTCCTAGAGTAATGGGAATAAAAACAAAATAAACAAATGGGACCTAATGAAACTTAAAATCTTTTTGCAAAGCAAGGGAAACTACAAACAAGACCAAACAACAACCCTCAGAATGGGAGAAAATATTCGCAAACGAATCAATGGACAACAGATTAATCTCCAAAATATATAAACAGTCCATGCAGCTCAATATTAAAAAAACAAACAAACCAATCAAAAAATCAGCAGAAGACCTAAATAGACATTTCTCCAAAGAAGACATACAGATGGCCACGAAGCACATGAAAAGCTGCTCCACATCACTAATTATTAGAGAAATGCAAATCAAAACTACAATGAGGTATCACTTTACACCAATTAGAATGGGCATCATCAGAAAATCTACAAACAACAAATGCTGGAGAGGGTGTGGAGAAAAGGGAACCCTCTTGCCCTGCTGGTGGGAATGTAAATTCCCACCACATACAGCCACTATGGAGCACAGCCCATACAGCCACTATGGAGAACAGTATGGAGGTTCCTTAAAAAACTAAAAATAGAATTACCATAAGACCCAGCAATTCTACTACTGGGCATACACCCAGAGAAAACCATAATTCAAAAAGACACATGCACCCCAATGTTCACTGCAGCACTATTTACAATAGCCAGGTCATGGAAGCAACCTAAATGCCCATCGACAGACGAATGGATAAAGAAGTTGTGGTACATATATACGATGGAATATTAGCCGTAAAAAGGAACAAAATTGGGTCATTTGTAGAGACGTGGATGGACCTAGAGACTGTCATACAGAGTGAATTAAGTCAGAAAGAGAAAAACAAATATCGTATATTAACGCCTATATGTGGAATCTAGAAAAATGGTACAGATGAACCGGTTTGCAGGGCAGAAACAGAGATGCAGATGTAGAGACCAAAAGTATGGACACCAAGCGCGGAAAGTGGCAGGGGTGGTGGTGGTGGCGCTATGATGAATTGGGAGATTGGGACTGACATGTATACACTGATGTGTATAAAATGGATAACTAATAAGAACCTGCTATATAAAAAAATTAAATTAAATAATAAAATAAAATATCTAGCAACTAGTATAACATTACATAGACCAATTATAATGGATACTCAACCAGCAGACACCAGCTACAAACAACTGATAAAGCTTTCCCAGTGTGTATTATCTGAATACCAACCTGAAAATAGCAATAAATACAACAGAGCCCCTCCCTGCAAAGAGTTACATTTTTTTAAATAGGAAGAGAGACAACAGATAAAACATTAAACTAATTATTAAGAAAATTTCAACTACAAGAGTATAAAGAAGATAAGAGAAAATGTCATCTGAGGAGGTGACATTTGAGTTGAGATGTGAATTAATAAGATGTAATAAGTTGAAATGTGCCCCCCCAAATATGTCGATATCCTAATCCCCAGAACTTGTAAATGTTGACTGTGTTTAGAAAGGGGAGCATTATAGATGTGATTAAGTGAGCAGCTTGAGATAAGGGGGTTATCCTGGACTATCCAGATGGGTACTAAATCCAATGACATGTCTTTATAAGAGAAAGGCAGATGGAGATTTGAGACAGAAAGAAGACAAAGACACAGAGGAGTAAGCGATGTGAAGACAGAGGCAGAGATTGGAGTGATGCAGCCACAAGTCAAGGACTGCTAATAGTCACCAGAAGTTGGAAGAGGCAGAGAATGGATTCTCCCTGTCCTAGTCAGCCCAGGCTGCCATAACAAAATATCACAGATATGGTGGCTTAAACAACTGACATTTATTTCTCAGAGTTCTGAAGCCTGGGAAATCCAAGATCAAGGTGTTGGTTGATTCAGTTCCCCAATGAGGGCCTGCTTCTTGGATTGCAGACGGCCACATTTTCTGTTGTTTTAATTCACAGTTCACAGTCATTTGTTATAGCAACCCTGGGAATTTCATACAGAAAGCAATATGGAGAATCTGACAGAAGTATATTCTAATCAGAATGAACAGCAAGGGAAAACTTCCAAGATCATCTATAGAGAATGTACCACATATCAAAGGTCATGAAGGAAGATTTTGGGGAAATACACCACGTTCATAAAGATGCCATTTTTCTCCAAGGTAATCTATAAATCCAATGCTATTCCAGTCAGTATCTCAAAAGATTTCTCATGTAAATTTACAAACTGATTTTAAAATGTATATGGAAGATCACAGCCAAAACAATTCTGAAAAATAAAAGAACAACAGGTATAATATTTACTTAACATATATTGTCTTATAAAGTTAGAGTAATTAAGAGAATGTGATATTGCTATAAGGATAAACAGATCAAAAGAGCTTAATTTCAGGCTTCCCTGGTGGCACAGTGGTTGAGAGTCCGCCTGCCAATGCAGAGGAAACGGGTTCGTGCCCCAGACAGGGAGGATCCCACGTGCCGCGGAGCGGCTGGGCCTGTGAGCCATGGCCACTGAGCCTGCACGTCCGGAGGCTGTGCTCCGCAACGGGAGAGGCCACAGCAGTGAGAGGCCGGCGTACCGCAAAAAAAAAAAAAAAAAGAGCTTAATTTCAAAACCTAAAAATAGACCTCTATTTATGAATACATATAAACAATAACAAAATATATGTATACATATATATTATATACACACACATATATATACATATATTTGAAAAGTCAACAAAGGTGGCATTTTAGATCAGAAGAACAAAGAAAATTTATTTAAATAATGCAAGTGTGCATTATTATACTATTATAAATACATATATATTATATATAAATAAATATTATATTATATATAATTTATATTATATTTATATTATATATTATGTTATAGTATATATTATATATAATTTATATTATATATAAAAGGAAATTTATATTATATATAAAAGGAAATTCCAGGCAGATTTAAAAACTAAATATAAAAAAAATCCAACTTCACAAATTTTAAAAAATATTGAGAAATACCTTTATGACCTCAGAGTTAAAATTTTCTTAACTAAGACCCCAAAATCCAGAACTGTAAAGAAAAGTATTTCATAAATTCAATTACTTAAAATATTTAAAGACAATATTATAATAGTGAAATGAAAAGGCTCAGAGTTTACTTCACTTGGAATTTATATAACTGACAAAGACTGAGTGTCCAGAATATATAAAGAACATCTACAAAACCAGTAAGAAAAAGACAAACAATTTTACGATTTGCTTTTCCACATTCAACATTCCACAGGCATACAACGGAGGTCTGCAGATGCTGCATGATACACAAACACCCTTGAGGCCTTAGTCGGGAGAATGGTCCCTCCTAGGGGAGGAGGTGGAATGGGGATCAGAGGGACCCACAGGACAATAATCATGTGTGCACTGTTTTCCTTCTTGACCTTTCTATTTCTATTTACATGGGTTTTCATGTTGTTACATGTTTCTATACCTGAATTACTCCATAATAAATAAAAACCCAACACAGTTAAAAACAGTAATAAACTGATCAAGCATAGGGGAAAAGAAAAGGACCTCATAGAACTGATTCATTACCTTCCCTGTAACCATGAACAGAGGTAAAATACTCATTATTAGGTTTTTGCAATTCTTCTTCCTGGATCACATATTAAAGAGTTAAAGTCTCCTATTCTGTATTTATATTAGAAAACTATATTTACCAATTTCACATTATTATGCTTAAACAATAATTCTTACAGTAGTCATAAATTCTTCTGCTACTGCCTATAGCTCTTTTGAGTCAAAAAAAAAAATGAAAGGATTTAAAGATAACAGGTAACTCAGCAGAGGAAAAAGCACAGAAGTCTTGGATGCAAAAGGCCTAGATATGACGTTCAGCCATGCCTATTACTCACTGACGGGGCCTGCAATTTACACAACATCTGCGAACCTCCCTCCTCCATTCCTGATTTGTCAAACGGGAACACTAATTCTTCTTAGATGGAGCTGTACATATAGATGGTGCCTGGCAAAAAGAGGATTCAAAATTTTTTTTAAGCCAGACATGGCCTCTTGGGGTAGGAGATTTGTTTTTCTCTTTGGATTCCTTGGTTAATCAATATAATCCTTCTTTCATTGCTTTGTAAATAGTGGCCCAGGGAAGGTTCACAGCAGGAGTCATCCTTCCCAGGTACAAGCAGGAAGGGGTGCTCTACCTAAACAGAATTTTTAAATGATAATGAAGGTCTTCCCTGGTGGCGCAGTGGTTGAGAGTCCGCCTGCCGATGCAGGGGTCACGGGTTCGTGCCCTGGTCCGGCAAGATCCCATATGCCACGGAGCGGCTGGGCCCGTGAGACATGGCCGCTGGGCCTGCACGTCCAGAGCCTGTGCTCCGCAACGAGAGAGGCCACAACAGTGAGAGGCCCGCATACCGCAAAAAATAAAATAAAATAAAATAAAATAAAATAAAATAAAATGATAAGGAAGCCCACTAAAAGCCTCCCTGCTGTTGACTGCTACCCTGTGCTGGTGATTTAAGTAATGTCAATACTAAAATACTCCTCTTCTATTATGGTAGACCACACCCACTGTCCTCCCCCTTGGTAGGCCACTGCTCTTTTATGCCTTCCTCTCTTTGTAGTACACAGCAGTTTAGATTCTGACAGCGGTCTGCCTGCTCCGTCTCTAACTCTGAAGCAGCTGAATGTGGCTGAAGAAAAACACACAACCAAGCTAACAATTCCAGTTTTGCATTCGCGACCTCAAATCCCAAATGGGCACTAAACACTGGTGCGTATTTTACTACACTTTCTTGGAATATTTCTTTTCTCACTATCCAACATCACCACATCACACCTTTTTCTTCCTTCTCAAATCTACAACACTCCACCCCTGCCATTCCGCTCATTATCAGCTGATGACTGACTCTTACTTCAATGAGCAAGTAGAAGGACTGGGATGAGAATTCCCTAAGCTTCCCACCATCAAACATGCTACTTCTACCTGTGAAATCTACCTTCCTGCCTCCTCTTCCAATAGGTTAGGTGTTCCTGCTTCTATATGCTTCTCCACTGGTGCTTTGGATCACGTCCCCTGTCACCATTCCAAGGCTTCGGGCACAGGAAAACCTCCTCTCTCTCAAGTGATAATTTTAAATAATGAAAGATTCAACCAATCATGGACTGAAAATATTCAGGGGAAAACAAAAAAAATCCCAGAAAGTTCCAAAAAGCAAACCTTGAATTTGCCAGGGTCAGCAACTATTTACATAACGTTTACATTGTATTAGGCATTATAAGTAATCTAGAGATGATTTAAAGTATATAGTAGGGTGTGCACAGGTTATATGCAAATACTGCACCATTTTATATAGAGACCTTGAGCATCTTCGAATTTTGGTATGGGGGTGGGGGGAGATACGTGGAACCAGTCGCCCCCCTACCGTGCAGATATGAGGGACCACTGTAATACCAAGGGTCCTCAGAGATACAGTGAATGTGGGTCTTATTTTATCAGTTGAGTCTTATCAACACACTTTGTCAGGTTTCATGCAGCACAAAAGAAAAGGAAAACAGGAAGCAAGACCCCCCAAAAAGATGAAGAAGTTTGACTACAGTGACCATCCTCCCAACAAAGACTGCTGTGATTTTATCAGGTTTTCTTTAAAATCCAAACGCTTCTGGCTTACCCATTCTAATACAAAGTTACTGGAAAGAAGGAAGAACACTAAAGAATTTTGAAAAGTCAGAATTCTTGACTCATTGATCCTAAAAACAAATTTATGAAACAAATATAAGCAACATATTATGACTTTTTAAAATTTAAAAAGCCTATTAACTTATATAATCATACTTTACAAATATAAACTAATATAGCATATCAAATACATAAGAAGGCAGAAATTAATACATATGCCAAATACCATCTGAGGTAAAGATTAGTTTATCATTGACAGAACAGGGACCCAGACTAAACCAAAGTTATAAATAACAGAATCAGGATGATGCAAACCTTGTGTTTTATCCCCAACCCTACAGCACCTCCCTTGTGAGTGTAGGGGAGCAAAACCTGCCACCTCAAAATGTCTCTTTGGCATGCGGATTATTTTGAACTGAAAACAATCAAGGCCCAAAAGACTCAGGAGGAAACTTTGACCTTCCCCATAACTGCCTAAAAAACATTTAGATAGAGGGCCTATTCCAGGAAGGGAGCTATCCCCCGTATCCCTGTATATAGTAGGAACTAGTACAGTAGGAACTATAGTAGGAACTAGGTGTGTAGACAGGGAGGAACCTACCAAATTCCTCTCTGTGTCCCATGTCTCTTCCTGGCCCAGCAAACATTTATACACCAAACATTTGTTTTTCCATCTCCATGTGCATTGCCTTCCTCCCCTTTAAGTCCCAAACCACGACCCCCAACATCCTCTTTTGTCTTTAGCTGAAGATGGTATTTAAGGGTGAGGGTTTCAGCCATTTGAGGAGTCATTCAGTTTTTTGGGGTCTCTCCCATTGTACATATGTTATTAAAATTTTGTTTGATTTTCTCCTGTTAATGTGTCTCATGTCACTTTACTTCTTAGACCAGCCAGAAGAACCTAGAAGGGTAGAGAAAAATTTCTTCCTGCCCGACATGAATATATCTCATTATTCTTTCTCTGATTTCATAAAAACCTTAATAACTATCGTAACTTCTATGTATGCCTAAATTGTTGATACAGCAAATATCACTTTATCTAAAATATTTTAAAACACTGTACAAATTTAAACATAAACATTCTCAATGATTTCAATTGGTTAAATTAAACTTTATTTGGGAATTCCCTGGCAGTCCAGTGATTAGGACTCTGCGCTTCCACTGCAGGGGGCAATGGTTCGATCCCTGGTCAGGGAACTAAGATCCCACAAGCTGTGTGGTGTGGCAAAAAAAATTTTTTTTAATAAAAATATTAAACTTTAATTTAAGATTTTGATGGTCTTAAAAATATAAGATAATAATGTACAAGAGTGAAAAAAAAAATTGAACACTCAGCCAGAAATTCTATTTAGTCATACACTGGGATGATTCAGCTACATAAAGTTAGTTAAATCAAACATATGACCAAAACCTAATGAATATTTTTATAAAATAACTATATATAAGATGTTAGTATATTTGAGCCATGTTTGGTCCTATTCAGGGGAATGGAATGTTTTTCTGGACAAAATAGGAACTTTAATCCCACAGAAACTCTGGGAGACTGATGGTCTCCTCTCCCTGGCTATAGAGCAGGTCTCAGAAAGTCATGGATATTTTTCTGTTTTAAAGTCAGACATGGTATTTCAACAGCTTTTTACTATACCTTAGAACCAGATACAACTGCCTTCAGAGACATTTTTTCCTTCATCCTGAGTCTTCTCTTAATTTGTCCTCAAACGACCAGCCAGGAAAATGAGAAAAGTTTAATGTGCCAAGAGTCACAAAAACACCGTTCTGATAAGCACTGGGAGCAAGGGCATGTCTACCAACAGCTCTGATCTATTTCAGGAGCTCTCTACAAGAGGGTCCTAAGCTGAAGTTGTTTCTTTTGTTGTTTGTTTTTGTTTTTGCGGTAAGCGGGCCTCTCATCCCTGTGGCCTCTCCCGCTGCGGAACACAGGCTCCGGACGCGCAGGCTCAGCGGCCATGGCTCACGGGCCCAACCGCTCCGCAGCAGGTGGGATCTTCCCGGACCGGGTCACGAACCCATGTCCCCCGCATTGGCAGGCAGACTCTCAACCACTGCGCCACCAGGGAAGCCCCTAAGGTAAATTTTTCAGCCAATAAATTTGGTTTAAATATGAAGTGGATAACAGGATAACATCAGTCCAACCTTCAGGACTTTTCCACTTCCAATAATTACCTACAACAAAACCGCAGGGTACTTACACTTATCACCAGTAACAACCTTTCTGCAGAAACAACTCTTTCCTAAATACTTAAATAAAGAATAATAAAGGGCAACCGTCAGAAATGTAAAGACTCACAAAAATTTTGATCATTGTTCTTTGCCTACCACCCACAGAAAAACCCTTAAGCCTGAACTGTGGTTACAAGTTAAGTATACCATTAATTTTGAGCAGAAGAAACTATTAACATATCATCAGCTATCAATCACCCCAAGACTAAGTCTCTCCTGGCTGGAGTTGTCTTGTTTTGTTTTTGACTTATTTTTTTAAGTTAATGCTTAGGACCACATATTATTTTTCACAAAGAGAAAAGTACAAAAACTGTACTGACCTATGTGATTTATCATGGTTAACAAACCAATTTTAAAAAAGAAAAAAACTTTCAACAAAACATATTGCTGATTTTGGTATTAGGATAATGGTGGCCTCATAGAATGAGTTCAGAAGTGTTCCTTCCTCTGCAATTTTCTGGAATAGTTTCAGAAGGATAGGTGTTAACTCTTCTCTAAATGTTTGGTAGAATTCACCTGTAAAGCCATCTGGTCCTGTACTTTTGTTTGTTGGGAGTTTTTAAATTACTGATTCAATTTCGGTAGTTAATTGGTCTGTGTGCATTTTCCATTTTTTCCTGGTTCAGTCCTGGGAGACAGTACCTTTCCAAGACTTTGTCCATTTCTTGTAGGTTGTCCATTTTATTGGTGCATAGTTGCTCACAGTAGTCTCTTATTATGCTTTATATCCTGTAACTTCTCCTTTTTCATTTCTGATTTTATTGATTTGGGCCCTCTCTCTTTTTTTCTTGATGAGTCTGGCTAAAGATTTATCAATTTTGTTTATCTTTTCAAAGAACCAGCTTTTAGTTTCATGGATCTTTTCAACTGTTGTTTTAGATACCACTGTTTGCAGACAACATGATACTATACACAGAAAATCCTAAGGAAGCTACCAGAAAACTACTGGAGTTCATCAATGAATTCAGTAAAGTTGCAGGATACAAAATTAATACACAGAAATCTGTCACATTTCCATACACTAACAACGAAACAGCAGAAAGAGAAATTATGGAAACAATCCCATTTACCAATGCATCAAAAAGAATAAAATACCTAGGAATAAATCTACCTAAGGAGACAAAAGACCTGTATTCCAACAAACTATAAGATGCTGATGAAAGAAATTGAAGACCACACAAACAGATGGAAAGATATACTGTGTTCTTGGATTGGAAGAATCAATATTGTTAAAATGACCATTCTACACAAGGCAATCTACAGATTCAATGCAATCCCTATCAAATTACCAATGGCATTTTTCACAGAACTAGAACAAAATTTTTTTAAATTTCTACAGAAACACAAAAGACCCCAAATAGCCAAAGCAAACTTGAGAAAGAAAAACAGAGCTGGAGGAATCAGGCTCCCTGACTTCAGACTATACTACAAAGCTACAGTAATCAAGGCAGTATGGTACTGGCACAAAAACAGACATATAGGTCAATGGAACAGGATAGAAAGCCCAGAAATAAACCCACGCACTTACGGTCAATTAATCTATAACAAAGGAGGCAAGAACATACAATGGAGAAAAGACAGTCTCTTCAATAAGTGGTGCTGGGAAAACTAGACAGCTACATGTAAAAGAATGAAATTAGAACATTCTCTAACACATATACAAAAATAAACTCAAAATAGATTAAAGACCTAAATGTAAGATGAGATTACCATAAAATTCCTCAAGGAAAACATAGACAGAACACTTTGACATATATTGCAGCAATGTTTTTTGGATCTATCTCGAGTAATGGAAATAAAAACAAAAATAAACAAATGGGGCCTAATTAAACTTAAAAGCTTTTGCACAGCAAAGGAAACCACAAACAAAATGAAAAGACAACCTACAGAATGGGAGAAAATATTTGCAAACAATTCAACGGACAAGGGATTAATTTCCCAAATATACAAACTGCTCATACAGCTCAATATCCAAAAAACAAACAACCCAATCAAAAAATGGGCAGAAGATCTAAATAGACATTTCTCCAAAGAAGACAGACTGATGGCCAACAGGCACATGAAAAAAAATGTTCAACATTGCTAATTACTAGAGAAATGCATATCAAAACTACAGTGAAGTATGACCTAACACAGGTCAGAACAGCCAGCATCAAAATGTCTACAAATAGCAAATGCTAGAGAGGGACTTCCCTAGCAGTCCAGTGGTTAAGACCCCACACTTCCACTGCAGGGGGCATGGGTTTTATGCCTGGTCAGGGAACTAAGATCCTTCATGCCACACAGTGCAGCCAAAAAAAAGAAAAAAAAGGAAGAAAAAAAAAAAAGCTAGAGACGGTGTGGAGAAAAAGGAACCTTCTACACTGTTGGTGGGAATGTAAATTGGTACAGCCACTACAGAGAACAGTACGGAGGTTCCTTAAAAAACTAAAAATAGAGCTACCATATGATCCAGCAATCCCACTCCTGGGCATATATGTGGAGAAAAGTATAACTCAAAAAGATACATGCACCCCAATGTTCTTAGCAGCACTATTTACAATAGCCAAAACATGGAAGCAACCTAAATGTCCATCAACAGATAAATGGATAAAGATGTGGTATTTACATATATATATATATATATATACACACACACACACACACACATATACACAATGGAATATTACTCAGCCATAAAAAAAGAATGAAATATTACCATCTGCAGCAACATGGATGGACCTAGAGATTATCATACTAAGTAAGCCAGACAATGAAAGACAAGTATCATATAATATCACTTATGTATGGAATCTAAAAAAATCATATAAATGAACTTATTTATAAAAGAGAAACAGACTCACAGACACAGAAAACAAACTTGTGGTTACCAAAAGGGAAAGGGGTGGGGGGAGGGATAAATTAGGAGTTGGGGGTTAACATATAAACACTACTATATTCAAAATAGATAACCAACAAGGACCTACTGTATAGCACAGGGAACTATATTCAATATCTTATAATAACCTATAAAGGAAACTAATCTGAAAAAGAATATATATACACACACACAGGTATAACTGAATCACTGTGCTGTACACCTGAAACTAACACAACATTGTAAATCAACTATACCTCAATACAAAAACAGAAAGAAACAAAACAAATATTGATGAAAAAAATCAGGTAAGGTTTTAAAAGCTGCCCTGGGTAAAAAGGGTAATTAGTCTCGGTAACTCCAATTATGTTAATTCTTTTAGTAATTGTCAGATTATGGACACATGATTATTCCACTTAATTTGCCAAGTGATCTTCCCAGTGTGCATCTACAACGTTTGAGTTTTCTATAATTTCTTCCTTTATAAAACAGAGATGATATTGTTCCTTCCTTATTCTCTGTTTTTATTTGGGGGAGTAGGAAAAGCGCTGAACCAGGATTTAGGAAAGTCATTCTAGTACTGGAGTGTCACTTACTAATATGTGACATCATACTAACCTCAGTATCCTCATCTTTAAAACATAATGTTATTTTGCTTTTCTACTTCATATAGTTAAAAATAATATATGATCCAGCAATCCCACTCCTGAGCATATATCTGGAGAAAACTATAACTCAAAAAGATACATGCACCCCAATGTTTATATATTTATAGTTACAAATAACCATGAAATGAGATAATGCACATGAAAATAATCTCGAATTGTAATACCCTGTATAAAACTAAGATGCTATTAGCAGGACTTTACAGTGAAAGCCAAAGACACTATTTGGGCCTACGAATAGTCACAGCTCCATCATTTATAGATCTTAGATATGACCCTCAGTTTTTAAGGACTCCAAGTATTCATGTTTCCCTAACTCCATTAGCATATATCAGTCAAAAATCACTGACATTATGTTCCAGAAGCCTAATTCTTATTCCATGAAAGCCTGACAGACCTGAAAAGGATAAAAATCTGGCCTACGTTAATGCCTACACTCAATTATATAATAGTGCACATACCAAAGATTTCCAAAATGTATTTCAGAACAGCAACACTGGTTCTCAAGTAGCAAAATTAACACAGGCCTTGTCTATTTCCTCTTCTCTAATTGTTAACTGGCCACACTCTCGGACAGTCTTTTACCAATGACCTTCCTATTGACATCGACTTTATGGCATTCTGCATCTTTTGCAAATTTTGCTATTAGGCTTTGCATGACATGTGCATTGTATGTTAGTGATTGTTAATTACCAAGACTACTATGAAGTAGGAAGAGGGTTTTGAGTGTAAAATGCATTGGTTTTCAACTCATTAGTGGATGTTTTCCTATTTTGATGGCCTTAGCATCCCTGTGCACTCAGTGTGGAGACTATAGTAATGAATACTCAGATAACAAGGACATCCTATTCCTACCTCAAAAGGTTGTTCTGAGAATAAAGGTGAAATTCTGCTTGGCACACAGTAAGCCTCAATAAATGTTGCTTACTGGTAGACAGAAGGCAGTAAGCAGAAGCCATGAGGCAGAAACAAGGAGGGACAAAAGTAGTAACCAATTATGGAATAGGAAGACATCTACAAAGGGAAGCAAGGAAAGGAGTGCTGAGTCACAAGCATGACAGACAAGTACAATCACCCTTGGCTCCCAGAGCTGGGCCAGATTTTGAGCACTGCAGCCTTGCTCAGAGTTTCCTGGCTCTCCCTTCAGACTGCGTGTACACAGTGACAATACACTGCTATCACCTGGGGTAACCGAGGATGCCTCAACCACGAAATAACCAAACACACCAATGGGATCTCTTTGTTAAATTTTAGTCAACCAGACTTGCCTCTGGGGGAGATACTGACAAAAGAAAAGTTCCTTTCACTGAATGAAAGAGCCCCTTTCTTTTCTGATTTAACTGAGTCTCTTAACTGTTCTCTTCCTTCACTTTCAACAGATCCCAAAGGATACTTTCTCCACCTTCATGGGAAACACACACACACACACACACACACACACACACACACACACACACGCAGTTTCTTGGTAATATATTAAGTGTGTACAGCACTCCACAATTTACAAAGCATTGTATTTCACATCCAGGAGAGGAGAGTATAAAAATAACAAACTCTGGGAATGGAATATAGGGATTTTCATTTTTAATGAGATCCCTAGATGACTAGCCAATCCTTTTATTTCACATTTTTTCACTCACCAAACGAAAATCAAATTCCAGTTTTACCTTCCTAGGAAAATCTGCCCGTCATCTGAAGTTGTGGGTGTGTAAACACTCTTGAATCACACACACATAAACAGTCTCTTGGTTTATTAAATAAATTACTAAGAATAACATTCATGGGTTTTCTATTAATTAACTAATTCATTATTTCATTCAACAATTATATTGACCATGCAATTACCATGTGCCAAGCAATGTATTCAAGGCTGGATTTCACCAGCTCAACTTTCACGACCGACCTTTTACAAGCCATAATTACACAGCCAGGGTACCCATGAGGAGACCTACTGACGACAACCCAAACTGAGCTTCCCATAGAAACATCAATTCTACAGTGGAACAATTACAGGCTTGGGATTCAAACTCTGGCTCTGCCAGACTTCCTTGCTATTTAGTTGGGGCAGCTTCTTCAGGTCTCCAAGCATCTGTAAGATGGAGATAATAGCACCTACCTCACAAACGTGGAAGGATAAGAGAGAATGATAATAATATAGAGTGCCTGGTCAGTGTTTGGCACATATAATAGGTGTTCAATAAACAAAGCCTACTGCCTTTATTATGAAAGGGCCAGACTTTTTTCTAAGGAAGATTCTTGAAAACCCCATTCTCATGTATTTTTTTTCTTTTTTTTTACAGCAGGTTCTTATTAGTCATCAATTTTATACACATCAGCGTATACATGTCAATCCCAATCGCCCAATTCATCACACCACCATCCCCATCCCCCCGCCGCTTTCCCCCTTGGTGTCCATACGTTTGTTCTCTACATCTGTGTCTCTATTTCTGCCCTGCAAACCGGTTCATCTGTACCATTCTTCTAAGCTCCACATATATGCGTTAATATACGATATTTGTTTTTCTCTTTCTGACTTACTTCATCTCACGTATTATTAACGTTCTCATTTTTCAAATGGAGAAAAATTAAGCTCAGGGAAGTTAAATCCTTCATTCATGTATCAAGTGTGGTCAGCCCTTACTGTGTCCAGACAAGGGCTGTTCTCTGCAGATACAGGGATGCAAAGGACAGAGTCTCTGGCCTCAAGCACCACTGTCTCACAGAGGAAACGCAGGAGAAGCGAACCGCCCCAGAAGAGGGAAGCATGGGGCCGGGGCAGCACACAAGTGAGCTCACTCAGGATGCGGGGGGCCTCGAGGAGGCTCTCCAGAGGGGGTGTCCCGGCTGAGTCATGAGGGAAGTAACGTGACAAAAGCAGATACCCACTAGCAGCCTGGCTTGAATGAAACCAAATCCTTGTCTCAGACCCGTGAGTGTCCCACTACTCCACAGCTCCTGTGATTAGATTCAATTAACAAGGATTTTCTTAGCGCTTGCTTTATGGAAATGTCTGTACTGGATGGCAACAAAGGTGAATCATCATAGTTCTTATCTCACGATAAGACAGACATACAGATAACAAACTCAACCAATACCAAATCTAAGTTTGACCTTCAAAATCAGGTGCTGGACTTTCTGCTTGAGCTTTCACCTAGTTCTCAGACCCTTGGTGTGGATGCTAGTAACTCCTCCCGTGCCCTGGGGAAGCAGGTCAACAACACTGCCCACCCTGTGAATTGCCCACGCAGCAAAGCCAGACGGATATTATTCACCACCTCATCTGTGAATTATGATATAAATTCTCCAACTTCTGCAAAGGAGCTTCTTTTATCACTTGTAGGTACCACGAATTCTATATTTCACTGTGCACAGTGTTTCTGCTTCCTTGAAACTGTTCACAGTGGAAATATTTAAAATATTTTATGTAAGGTATCTACATCTTTATAACTGAATTTTTTCTTTAGTTTTCTTTTGAGTGCTTTCTTCAGCAGATTTGGGGACCAGAATTATGCCTGCCTCCAAAAAATTATTGGGGAGGGCTTCCCTGGTGGTGCAGTGGTTGAGAGTCCACCTGCCGATGCAGGGGACACGGGTTCGTGCCCCGGTCCGGGAAGATCCCACATGCCACAGAGTGGCTGGGCCCGTGAGCCATGGCTGCTGAGCCTGCACGTCCAGAGCCTGTGCTCCGCAACGGGAGAGGCCGCAACAGGGAGAGGCCCACGTACTGCAAAAAAAAAAAGAATTATTGGGGAAACTTCCTGTCATTCTGTGCTTTGGAGCGATACAGGAATTATCAGACCCTTAGCAGTTTTATTCAGCTCATCTGAAAAATCCATTGAACGTTGAAGTCACTACTCACTAACAGCAGTGCTCCCCATTCAGTACAGACTCACCTTCACACGCCTTCTCAACACTGCACTCAAATAACCATTGAGTGACAAACGTGCATGGGTTCATTTATCTTCAGTCTTTCTTCTACTGTATGTGGAATCTAAAAAGTAAAACAAACGAATGAATATAACAAAACAGAAACAGACTCAGATACAGAGAACAAACTGGTTACCAATGGGGAGAGGGAAGAGGAATGGGGCAAGACAGGTGAAGGGGATTAAGAGGTACAAACTACTAGGTATAAAATGAATAAGATACAAGGATGTAATGTGCACCACAGGGAATATAGCCAATATTTCATAACAACTTCATATGAGTATTATCTATAAAAATATTGAATCACTATGTTGTATACCTGAAACTTATGTAATAGTTGATTGTAAATCAACTATACTTCAAATTTAAAAGAAATTAAGACAAGTTATTTTCTGTGTATGGCTTTGACCACATTCCACAGCTTTTCGTAGATGACTGTCCTATTTTAATAATTTCTAAATAGGCTTTGACTTTTATTTTCATTTCCTCCTTGGCTTACAAGCTCTTCATCTCATACACTCTCCATATAAAACAAAACCCAGGGAAACACAGCATGTGGATCACTGGTACACCTTCTAAAATAATGTAATAGCCCCCTCACCCATGACCCCTATAGCACACCCTTGTTCAAACCTGTTGCTCCAAAAAGGAAACTTTTTCAGGTTACATTGAGGACACTGTCCACTTACTTCTCAAGAGGAACCAACTTACCTGCTATTCAAGTCTGATAGGTTTTTGCTTCCATTTGGTCCTTTCTGTTTCACATATTCCCCAAGTTCCATATTTCTTATACGTCAATGGTACATTTTCCTCTTTTACAGCAGTCCTACAAAGTTTCCTGTTTACTTTTCTTCTCTCTCTTTTTAATTTCTTCCCATTTCAGTGGACTGCGGGAAAGAACAGGAGGTAATTGCACAGGCTCAAGACAAGACCTCAAAGCAAAAATCCAGAAAAATTTTTGACCTCTTTTAAGTGTTACCCAATTGATCATACTCTTAATAAGGCTTTCTTATTTTTTTTCCTCTTCCTGAACCTAAGAAAATTATCTAAACGATAATTGTACATATTATACATTATAATGTTATAATAAATTGAACATTACAATCCAAATAATGACTGCTTATATGCGAACAGAAAGTCAGAGTTTAAAAGCAGTGAAAGTATAAAGGAAATTATTTTCTATCATTATGAAAGTTTTAAAACCATTAGGAAATGTTCTGTTTTCTAAAATCTACAATGCGTTAGGCCTCAGTCCATTTGTCTGACGGAAGCAAAAAAGAGGCAACCTATTACATAATGGTCCAAACTGGAAATTCCTAAAAACAAGAAACAAGCTACTTTTATATTAGATCTAATTTACTATTAAATTGTCTAATTAAGACAAATACACACACACACACACACACACACACACACACACACACACACACATCTATATGGCTTCATTCAAATATATATGGTAAGAGACAGTGAAAGGAAAACAAATGATAATACCGTGTGACCTTTTTAATCCTGTGGGGCTTTTTTTTTTAAAACATTTTTATTAGAGGAAATGTGAGATTTTTCACACGTTCATAATGTTTTAAATGAATAGCCTCTAAACCTGTAAACCTATTTACAATAGGTAAAAGTCAGATTTTTAAGAAAACCAACAAACAAATTATTTCATAAATTGCACACAGAAAAAATACCAACAGAAAGAATAGAAAACTTACAAACACTGCAAAGTTCAATGTTAGTATGGAAAGTTTATAAGGTTACAATAGGAATTTAATTACAGATATGGAGAACATATGAACCTCTGGCACAAGTCACAGTGGTAACAATGTCAAACGCCCTGGAAAAGTTACCATGCATGCATTCATTCACTCATTCACTCATTCATATGTCCACCCATCCATTCCCTCAGCAAATATTTACTGAGGATTCTCTATGTTCCAGGATATAATAATTTTTAAAAAGAAGAAGGAGGGGGAGGGAGAGAGAAGGGGGAGGAGAAAGAGAAATTGTCTAGTGATGAACAGTGACAAGAAACCAGGCAATTACAATTCATTGCGGTAAGTAAATTAACAGGTGCTATGACAGCACTTAAGAGGAGCACCTTATCCAGATATGTCAGTGGAGGGAAGAAAAGTGTGTAGGTGGTGTACACAAAGAAAGTTCACTTAAGCAATACCTGGAAGAGTATGAATCATACAGAAGAAAGTCAGATAAAGAGTGGAAAGAATGGAAAAAGGTCCAAGTAGAGGTAACAACATGAGCAAATGGCTAAAGGAAAGAGGAAGCATAGCACGTGGAAGGAACTACAAAATATTCAGTAGGCAGGGGCACAGAGAGCAAGGCAGCAGTGACAGAAGATCACGAAAGGCTTTCAGGAGCCAGATAGAAAGGATCTTGTAGGGCAATTTAAGGAATCTGGAACTTAAGGGTAATGACAAGCCATTAGCGGTTTTAATCAGAAAAGCAATAATGACCAGACAAGTGTTTTAGTAGAATCACGCTGCCTGAAAACGGATCATTCATTAGAGAGGATCAATTAGCAGGTGAGAGATCACTTAGAAGTTTTGCCTGGATCCATAAGAGAGATGAAGAGAGAATCAGGAAAGTGGAAATGGAGTAAAGAGAAGTTTATAGTTTCAAGATACATTTAAGAAGTAAAATTAATAGGCAGGATAAACTTGATATGAGACTGGGAGAGGGTGAACTCAAAGATAAACTCAATTTGTCTTTGGTAACTGAGATAGAGAACAAAGGCAAAGAAACAGGTTTAGGAAATGGGAAATGCTGTTTTCAACAAGTTCACTTGAACCGCCTATGAGTCATCTAGGTGAATCAAGCTAATGGACAATTAGCTAAAAAGGTCTGAGATGAGGAGAGAGATGAGCAGAGACATTTATCAGCACACAGACCACAGCTGAGTTTATGGGAGTGACTGCATAGCGTGAATGTGCAGAGCAAAAACAGAAGACATCTAAGGAACTTCAGCATTTAAGGGATAAACAAGCAGATGCTGCAAAGAAGGTGGAAAGAAAACCCTCTTCCCAAACAGAAAGTCAATTTGATATGCCTATAAAAATTCCCTGGCTTAGATCTGGGAGACCCACAGAGAAAGTTCTCCTGACCAGCTTAAACTCACGTCTTTGCTAAGCTTTCTAACATCTGATAGCCACCATCACCTGCCCACTTCTCTACCCTCCTCCAAAACAACTGACACACACACTCTTACCTTTTCATCAAGTTCATAAGCTCTTCTCTCCTGAAAATAAAAAACAGTCTGCTAAGAAGGTCTGTTTATATATTATATGACAAACAAACATTAAGTATTTAATGTTTAAAAAAAAAGGGAGACGCTCCACCCGGGTGGTAGTCTCACAAAGCAGAGACACCTCCCTCCAGAAGTCCCTCAGGTTTGCTACAGTCATCCACCAGCCCAAGGGATCATGATGTTCCCCAAGGGGCAGGAGAGCCAGGGTCTCCCAGAGGTGGAAAAGAGAAGACAAAGAACAAATTGACAAGCTGACTGAAATTCTGTAGCTCTCAGCTGCAGCAGGGTGTTTCAGGACAAGAATTAAAGGCTTATCACCTTTTGGAAAGACAGCACGAAGAATGACTCAGAGCATAATTCCTTGTACCTTGACATAAATGTTGATTTATTCTTTCAAGAAAACTCTACAATATGTTAAAAAAAAAATTAGCACTCTTAGAAAAAAACTGTCTCAGTCCTGCCAAAGATGAACTTTTCACACCAGCTTGAGCCCCACCAGATTCAAAATATGGAGTTTACTCACATATTTCCTGCTCTTCAGAGAGAGAAAAATGAAGACCTGCAAATATGAAGAGGCTTCCCTGGAATCCTGCAGTTACTCAGCATTTGGTCCTGCTGAATCAGTGTCTTTGACACCCAAGCCGTCGTTATTCCCATTGGACAGTGTATGCTGCGAGGAGTTTCTCCTCACCTGGTCAGCGGAGTGCAGGACTTCGGGAATGCTCGTTTAGCCGTCTCTGGGTTGGTGTCCACTGCAGTAAGAGTTCATCTCTGCCAACTCACGCGTCCCAACTTCACAGTGACCTGTGAGCCAAGCCACAGAAAGAGAAGAAATGGGTGACTAGATCAACTTCTACTCCATATCCCAATTCCGGAAAACCTACAGTCTCCCTCAGGATCATGTCTCCGAGAAGAGAAAAGGCCACCAAATGAAATGCCGACATCTCACAGTCAGGGTGAATTTTTAAAAATGCAAATTGGACAACTGCTCTCACAGCCAAAACACTGGCTGTTTTGTGCTCTGCCATTACCATGGGAATGACAGACCAGGTTTTACCACAGATTACAAGACAAGGATGAGAGATTCAAGGGGCAGAGCCAGGCACTGAGCAATACCAGCCTGTATCCGCTGAGCTCAAGACACAGGAGAAATCCAGCCAAGACCTGCAGAGCCACCCAGCCTCGCCGAGCCTGACTGACCAATCTCTAGCCTACTCCAAGCCGTATAAGTGAGCCCAGCCAGGGCAGGTGAAATGCCCAGCCCAGGCAAAGCCAGTGAACTCCCAGCCAACCTGCAGGCTCATCGCCAAAAAGACTGAGCTGTTAAGTGAGCCAGACAAAGCTTGGATGTCCCACGGCCTAAGGGTCAACTTCTGGGAGGAAAAGCTGCATCCAACATCTAATACCTCCAGAGATGATCATTCTGAACAGAAGCACCCTGAAGGGCTTCTGTATCATCAAACGTTTTACCACCTGCAAGAGTTTGAAAACATCATGTTTTCTTTGGTCACAGTTGGACTGCACATTCTTGAGGAGTGAAAACTTTTTAAAATTCCAATTATTTATTTCTTATTTTTCAAAGGTGAAATTGGTGAAGTTGAAGCCTCTCTAGTGTCCTCCATAATCTGTCCCCCATCCTTTCCCACATATGCTCAAGGCCATCCTGACGTGCAGGGGCTCTGAGAGCAGGAAGTCTTCTCTGGCCTGTTGGGCAATGGAAGACCTCCAGGGCCACAGAATAAAAAGGTAGTCAAGAGAAAAAGAAGTATTAGCCAATAATTTATTGTACTTGTCCCCTCTACTTCCCCTGCATTGAGGTCTACCCTAGTTACCAGACACAGGACTGGTTCCGGGCACACGCTTGCAGGTGTTGTCTACACTCTGTGCGGCCATCAGAGTCCTGGTAACCTGCATTGGCTCAGAATAGCCTAGGGGGTCTGCTCATGGCCACGATGCTCTGTGCTGCCCTGGTTCTGGACACGCTGTACCAGCCAGCGTCCGCCCTGCTAGGGAACATTAACCTAGACCTAGAGCCCATGGATTACTGTGGGAGATGGTGTTATTTATAGTCAGTCAGATTTTTAATAATTAAAGCCTATCTTACGCAAATAAAGACAGAGAACTAGCTACTGAAGTTCCTGCCCTTCTGGAGAAAAGACATCAAAATTTTGTCAAGTTTAACCTAATTCAAAAAGAATTTGGGGCTTCCCTGGTGGAGTAGTGGTTGAGAGTCTGCCTGGTGATGCAGGGGATGCGGGTTCGTGCCCCGGTCCGGGAGGATCCCACATGCCACGAAGCGGCTGGGCCCGTGAGCCATGGCCGCTGAGCCTGCGCGTCCGGAGCCTGTGCTCCGCAACGGGAGAGGCCACGACAGTGAGAGGCCCGCGTACCGCAAAAAAAAAAAAAAAAAAAAAAGGAATTTGAAGGACGTGAACCAACTTTAATGGAGGCCAGACTCAAGAACAAACTATCAGCAATAGAAAAACTGGAGGCCAATAATAAGGAGGTGGAATCTCCAACTCCTTGCTTAGGCTTAAAATACAGACCTTTACAAAAGAACTTAGCAAAAAGATATCTAAGCATTTAGAACAAGTTGACATTCAAGAAATATGCAGTCTTTGAAAAATTCAGCAAAACCCATGCAATATAAGTAACTACAAACAAAACAGCCTTTAAAGTGCACCAGAAAATCAAAGAACAACTTCAGACAGCACTAAAAAGATGCTTCAGATGACAATTCCCATCTTCGGGGAAGTATATAACTGCTTTCACAAGAAGCTAAAGAACGGACAGGAAGAGTGAGCAAACTTATTAATCAGAAAAAAAAAAAAACCTAGGGGGCTTCCCTTGTGGCTCAGTGGTTAAGAATCCACCTGCCAATGCATGGGACACGGGTTCGAGCCCTGGTCCTGGAAGACCCCACATGCCGCGGATCAACTAAGCCCGTGCACCACAACTACTGAGCCTGCGCTCTAGAGCCCGCGAGCCACAACTACTGAGCCCACAAGCCACAACTACTGAAGCCCGAGTGCCTAGAGCCCGTGCTCTGCAACGAGAAGCCACCGCAATAAGAAGCCCTCGCGCTGCAACGCAGAGTAGCCCCCGCTCCCCGCACCTAGAGAAAGCCCGCGCACAGCAACGAAGACCCAACACAGCCAATAAATAAATAAATAAACCTAAAATTCTACTGCATCTGGAACAAGTTCTAAATGATTAAGAAAGATTATTACTCAAGATGAGAGATCAGTCTGCAGTTCATGAAGAAGGCAACATGGATGCAGAACCTTGAAACTAGATATAAACAAACATATCAGAAAATGAAGACTTCTAATAAGATGAATTCAAAGCAGTTTTGATGAAACTGACTCATGTTGCTGGGTTAAACACGGCTGATCTAGGCTTGGCTAGGCCAGGTGACTATGCTCACCTTCACTAGGTTTATTTTAAAATTTATTTAAAAACTCTTGAAGAATGTGAAACCAAATGTACACTGCATTAACTGAAAGAGATAAAATAATTGAAGCACTGAAAGTCTGTAAGTCTCCAAATAAGCTTCGCTATGATCAGAAAGGGGGACGGTAGGGGGGAGAGGGGAATGTACTTAGAGAGGAACAGGGAGAACCACCAGAGGCAACTTAACATCCTTCCTACACTGCGCTGAGAAAAATAAATGAATTTTCACCAAATATCTAATGTAGAGAGAATTCACCTAGTGAAGATAGCGGAGAATTCTTTCAAAATATCAGTAGATGGAAATGTCAGCATGTGAAGAGCTAGACATTTCCAGAACATTTTTCAGGAAGAACTTACAACATTTCCAAAAGTAACCTTACATCCCTGATGTTCCCAATGGAGCATTTGGAAGAGCAAAAAGGGAGCACCAGGGAACCCCATGGATGAACAGACACCCAGAAAGCAGTGGCAGCAGGCAGTGATGGCAGAGTCCAGGGCCTAGAGCCTGGTGGAGAGCAGATGCATCCTCCCAGGGACAGGACCACAGACAGAAGAGCCCTCCACTGGCCACCCCCATCCTTAACACAGTGTGTCCTACACTGAAGCAAGCCAGAACTTGCCCTGGTACTCCTCGGACTGGTAGATACTCAGGGCCTTCTGATTCAACCCTTCCACCTGAATGGAAGACCTGCCACCCTAAGAGTAGCAGCAAATAGTGGGTGCTAGGAAAGCAACAACAAAATGGGAAAAAGAGACCTCTGGAAGAAACTAGTCCCACTACAAAGTTCTGCTGAACACTGGGTCTGGGCACTATGAGCTATCATCAACCCAGACACTCATGCAGTCCCCGCAATGTTTTCTTTTCACTTCCTCGCAAAGGAAGGCTGCTATAATTACTTCCACCCTCAAGATATGAAGCCTAGGCACGAGAAGGCTAAGCAATTTGCCTGGGCTCATAACTAAAATAATGCCAGGAACTGGGAACTAAAAGCAAATATCCCAATTATGGACAAAACCTCCAAACATCCTGCTCTGCTAAGGATAATTTATGAAAATAAAGGCAAAAGTACTGCGTCTTTTGAAGCTGTGGACGTGAGCTCAGCATTGAGGACTTGAACATTTATAACGAGGCAGTTGGGTCAGGGCCTACTGGCATCTCCTTGAAAGCATTGCTCTTTTATCAGTTAATTCGGTTAAGATCTGGGAATTTTTGTTGGTTTAAAAAAATGTGTTTGGGAGAGAAAATCCATGAGGTTTTAGGTTCTTGCGAAGTAGTCCATGGATCAAAGACCTTTGAAAGCCAGTGTCTAAAATGAATTAATACTCCCTACATAAGAAGAGTCAGCAAGCTGGAAATACCAGTACAAATGGATTCCTTATTTACTAGATGAAAAGAAGCCTTTCTTCACACTTAAAAAAAAAAAAAAGATTCTCTGCAACTGATATCATATAGACCTTTGAAATCTTGTATATTACAATGCCAATATCCCAAGATTTCAAAACAGTAATCAATAGACACTTGACATTTTCATGATTTGACAAAATTCTGTGCACAGAAATTAAAATCCCAGGAGAACAAATGCCAGGAAAGAAACCCCTAGTTTTACTGCAGTTAATAAGGTAATATGCCATCTATGTAACTTATTTCATCAGAAAGTGTTTCTAATCGCCTACTCTCCCCTGAGATTCCATGTGGCCCACTGTCACAGAAGAGAGCGGCAAGAGGCAGATACTGGAAATGTTCCCCCAAACCTAGACTTCATACTAAGTGTTCTTTAACTACAGGAACCTACTAGAGGTATTTCAATATACATTAGGATTTTTATTCAGGAAGAAAAAAAAAATCTGTAATCCTCCTGTTGTCAGTTTCCAAAGAGAATCCAGGTGCTTTACTTAGTAAGAGGGAATTATTAAATTTAAGAGGGAATTATTAAATTTAAGTAGGCCCTGCCTGCATCTGAAGTATGACATACTTCATACGATGGGTGAATTTAAGGCAGAGCCATGGAAGTGCTCTTACTGAAATTACCAATACAAGGACTAGTAAAATCGTTAACTCCTCTATAATACATGTCAAGTATTTGGTTGAAACTCTGATTCATTCCTGACAAAAACACTTTCTCTCTTAACAACTCCTAGGTATGAAAATTACCTTCTACGAAAAAGAGCAATTATGAATTTTAAATCTCAGACCATATTAGGAGTGAAGACTAGAGTACATAATCCTGTGGGATCATAAATTCATTCATTGTGGGTCATATGTTCCGTCTGTTAAAAGAATATTCCACCAATTAAAGTTAAATGAGAATAAGACCAAAAAGAAAAAAAGGACAAAAAAGACAAACAAAATGAGAAGACAGGTGTCACACTTCCTCAAATACACTAAACAATATGGATACTAAAAGTTTTCATTATTTCCAATTACTCATCACACCGTTTGACACAGGGCACTTAATTTCCTAATTTTTTTCCTTTTTTTAAACTTCTCACCAATTTAAGATTTCATGAGGTAAGCAACAGGTTTACAGCTTTTACAAATTTAGGAACTAAGATATCTTACTGACCAAAAAAGTAAAACACAGAGTAATACACAGAATGATCCTTTTCTTTTAAAGCATATATCCTGTTTCCTAAATTTCTAAAGCACAAGTATGAAAGTTATTATGTATAAATATTTTCAGATAATAATAGTTCTTATTAATAAATAGCATACAGT
This sequence comes from Delphinus delphis, assembly GCF_949987515.2. Taxonomy (NCBI): domain Eukaryota; kingdom Metazoa; phylum Chordata; class Mammalia; order Artiodactyla; family Delphinidae; genus Delphinus; species Delphinus delphis. The sequence continues at coordinate 175,523,639 of NC_082683.1, forward strand.
GGGTGCGGAAGAGAGAAGTATGGCAGGGGACACTTTTGCTTTCGGTAATCTCCTTTTGGTGTTACTAAAAACTTGTATTTTTTGTTTGCCTTCTTCTGTAACTTAAATTTTTTTAGATACAAAAAGTTCAAGGACCACCCTGCAAGCTTCCACCACTAACGCGCTCAGCAGACAGCCTCTCCAGTAGAGGGCACGGTAGACTCAACATGGGAAATGTATGTGTAGTTCATCAAGCCACTCTCAACTGAGGTTTTGCTGTGCAGTATTTACATCCTACTGCATTGTTTCTGCCTCCAACGCAAAATGGAAAGCATGTGTCATCTTCATATTAAGCAATCCCATTTACCTAAAAGACACTCCCAACAACAGCAAAAAAGGGAAGTCAACACTGCAGTTTTCGCTTTAAATGTACGTCTGCCTGCCTTAACTTCAGTTGTCATTCGGAAATGGTTTGCAAAAAAAGCAAATAGTTATATTAAAAACTGACAAGAAACATCTGGAATAGTCTATATTTAAACCAGCTACTTACATGGATATACATATACATTCACGACATACATTCACTGTCATGAATGTATTGAGATGATTAAACTTTTCTGGCTTGAAGATCTCTAAAAAAGTTCAAATCCTAAACAGTTTACTTATTTTCTTATTTGTTTTTTACCCAGGGAACATTTATAAAGTATCTGTTACGAGCTTGATACTCCACAAAGCTGTGACGTTATCTTGAATTTTACTAGTACTTACACATTTATAACCTAATAAACCCTGAATTAATCCTTTAATGATTTTTCTACCTTGAATAGCTATGCTTCCAGATATTTCCTTCTTCCACGCACATGCAAATCTTAAAGAAAAAACAAACTTTTGTATAGTACTTTAAAATTTGCAAAGGCCTTTCACGAAAGATTCCCATAATATACAGTGAGGCTGGCAAGAAAAACACATTCATTACTCTTAATAGAGATGAGAAACTGGTGCTCAGGGAGGTGGGATGCGACTGCCCCAGCAGTTACTTAGCATTTACTGGTGAAGCTGAGACTCTAACTACGTATCCTGACACAAGCCCAGCTCTCTCTCCTTGCTGCCTCTGAGTCAGAACTCCTGTCTTTTCCACTATGAGTGAATTCTACCATCCAAGGTTCTAAGTGAAAAACATATTGAGGTTTAAATTAGCAAGAAAAAGCAAGTGTCTGCATATTACACATAGTTAATAAATAAGTACTGAATCATCAGAAAGTGAAAATAGCTGTAGGAAATATGCAAAGTTCTTTCAGAGATGAAGTGCATAGGCTTGAGAAAAATTATATTCTTACATTTCACAAACATGCTTTCAAGTATTTATTACTGAAATCTAAATGATTTTCCTTTCCATAAGTGAGTACATGGCTGTCCTCTTTAGTAATAATTGCAGGTTTTACTCTCCAAGTCAAACTGGGAGCTCCAACTACTGGCAGCTCATCATAAGAATATGGTAAACTAGTCCCCATTTTCTTTTAACAGTTCTAATGCAAAGGAGAGAGAATATTTGCAGTCTAATACCTTGCTGTTAATCTCGCTGTCTACTTAGACGCTTGAGGGAAAACCACTAGAATATTCCACCGTACGGTTCTAATCATGTTATCTGATATCAAATCATTTTGGAGTTGAGATTATCTACTTGTCCTTACCAATCAAACCGTTTAACTCGTGCTACAGCAAGATGATTTTTGAAGACTTCATAGACTAAACTTATTCAAGCAAGCTGTTAACTTCTCCCTCCCTCCACCGCCACCTCTCCTTTTTGCCAATTAAATGTTCTGGCAAATTCTAAGGCAACTAAGAATGACTCAGGAGGAAATCTTGCATCCTTGCACTCTTACACTGATTCGGGTGTATGACAGCTGCGAGGTCTTGGTGTTTCCCTCTATCTCATCGTAAGGAAGTCTGTGATTTCTCTTTCTGTTCTGGAAGGACAGGCAGCCAAGGACTCCTGAGGGACAGTCTGCAACCCCACGGACAGACCCAGCCACGTGCCTGCTGGTGATCAAAACTGCACACCCAGTGAAAGCACTTTCTCCTGTCCCTTCCCTGACTAACGTTCATCCCCAAACGTGCTACGAGACGCCCAGGCAGAACGCGAAGTCACTCACACCACCTGCCTCTGGACTGTCACCTTTCCTCCCATTCACGGTTTCCTTCCGCAAATTAAACGGAGTCGCAAAGAGGAACGGATGAGGGTCTCCCCACGGTCTCAGTTTGCATACCAAGAAAGGAGGCGTGGGGAGAGGGCGTGCGCTCCAAAAAGGGGGAAACACATCCTAATTCAAAATAAGGTAATTGCGTTCGGGATCCCAGCAAGCAACCTTTACCTGCTGGGCAATCGTCGCTCGCTTTGGGGTCAGAGCGTGGGGGAGGGGAGAGGATGGAGAAAAGGACGGGGAGGGCGAGCGCCCCGGCCGGGCCTGCGGCCGACCTGGCTCCCTGCCTCCACGGCCCTGCGACCCCGCCCGGCCGCCACAACTCGGCAGAGGTGTCTGGCGACCACTCGGCGGGAAACTTCTCAGCTCCCACACCGGCCCGAGCCTGTCGCCGCGTTTGGTCCGACTGCGCACGACGCCGGGGCCGCAAACGTCACCGGCTCCCTCGCTTCCAGACCTTTCGCTGGCAGCCGTGACTGCGCAGACGGGCGCTGACCTCGCCCCCGTGCCCGGCTGCAGCTGGCCAATCGGCGTCCGCTGGAGGCGGGAGGGGCATCGTCAGGCCCCGCCCCCGCGTCTCCTTCTTTTATAAATACGGCGCCGCCCGCCCCGCTACCCGGAGCAGTAGCCTCAGTCAGAAAACGATAATGCCTAGTGCTATGTTCCTGGCTGTCCAGCACGACTGCGGACCCATGGACAAGAGCGCAGGCACCGGCCCCAAGAGCGAGGAGAAGCGGGAGAAGATGAAGCGAACCCTGTGAGTAAGGCTTTCTTCTCTCCCCTGCGCCACCCCTGCAGACCCAGCTGTCCTGGGCGGCTGCAAACGCGGTACATTTGCGCCTGGAACTGGGTACCGTGCACCTCTGCAGGAAAAAAAAAAATGTGGAAAAGGTTAATTTGTTAAGTAAGGTTTAAACCTGTGTGGGTATTTATTTTGTGACGTGAGCGAAGGACTCTCGGGTAGAGTTTAGAAACTGCAGAAAATTCTTGATGCAGAGGCGGTGGTAGATGCTGGTTGGCTTTTTGTCCCCCTGCATCGAAAATGACTTCAGGGAATCCTGCGGCCGAAACGCGTCCCCGGCATTCGTACGTTGCATTGTAAATTTTGATCAGCTTTACACGGCTGCTGCGATGTAGATATTTTTTGCTGATTCCGAATATATTCTTTTAAAATCTTTCTTTTTTTTAATTGAATAGCAGATCTCACCCACTCAGGAATGTGGAACAAATAATTGTTCTGCATCATGTTCTTAAAATGAGTGTTGTAGTTGGGGGAGGAGGACGGGCCATCTCACACACATACATTCATTATGCACAGCTTCTAGGGTGGTCCAGAGCTTCCAGCTCGAAGGGTAGAAGGGAAGTGAGCACAGGCTGGTTCAGGGCAGTTCCACTGTGGGTTTCATCAAGTGTGAAATGTCTCAGAATTGTAATTAACGTTGCAGACAAACTGCTGCCTTCTGTGGGCCAGAAATAACATCTGCTTTTTGAACTATGCAGACTAGAGTCATAAAAATACCCTATAATTGTAGGTAGTTCTACCCTTAGTTTTAAAACTAGTAATTATGTTCAGATGAGTGGATGAAACGAGTGTGTTTAGTATATAGGTGCTGGGTTTAAATGTTAAAGGTGTAAGACTGACAGGAAGAGTTGTTTTGTCTTATTTCGTTTGTCTGTAGCCACAGGGGGCAACTTTATTTGGTAAAAATGCCTTCAGCTGCATTGGCGATTTCAAGTGTTGCCACTAAGTGAATATCCTTTTTTTTCTTTTCTTTTTTTTAAGATTGAAAGATTGGAAGAGCCGTTTGAGCTACTTCTTGCAAAATTCCTCCTCTCCTGGGAAGCCCAAAACCAGCAAGAAAAGCAAACAGCAAACCTTCACCAAGTAAGTTGAAAATCTTGTACTTGCGAATGAACTCACTGCTGAGCTGAAAAGGGAACCTCTGACTGACGTGCCTGAGCTAATACGCAGAACTTCTCTTGCAGGCCTTCTCCCGAGGAAGCCCAGCTGTGGTCAGAAGCATTTGATGAGCTGCTAGCCAGTAAATGTAAGTTAACCTCTTGAATTTGATCCATTTCAAGTATCAGGAGACTCTAGAAACGTTGTGTCCACACAGCGAGAGCAGTTTGCTCAAGGGGAATTTTACTTTACAATCCCCATGACATGAGGCGTATTCTTCTCCTTTATTTCCCAGTGATTAACCAGGGAAATGCATGGCTTTTTCACTCAAGGTGGGAAAAAAATTAGCCCAAAACTGTAATGGCAGTTGCTTTTTGTTAAGGTTGAGTCAGGTTTTCCATTGCAAACAGTGTTTTCAAGAGACGTCATTCCCAGAGAACTTATGGCTCCCCTATAAGTATTTGAATTAACAGCGAAGCTAAGTATTTATATATTTTTGTAGTAGTGTGCCAACTTAAGCGTTTTGCTGACTGGCATCTTAGTCTTTAAAGAGCCAAATTCTGAGGGTTACAGGTTGACTGAAATGTAGAAAATTGCTATCATTTAGAAATAATAAAATATGGGGCCAGGGGAGTGGGAGTTCTAGGAAAAAACAGAAGGGGTTATTTGGTCACTCAGTTCACTGTATGCATGCTTTCTTTCTCCCCCCATCCCACCCCCCCTCCCCAGATGGTCTTGCTGCATTCAGGGCTTTTTTAAAATCTGAATTCTGTGAAGAAAATATTGAATTCTGGCTGGCCTGTGAAGACTTCAAAAAAACCAAGTCACCCCAAAAGCTGTCCTCAAAAGCAAAGAAAATATATACTGATTTCATAGAAAAAGAAGCTCCAAAAGAGGTAAGGGGAGATAAAAAAGTTCCTCGTTTTAGCATGTTTTAAACATTCTCAGCACCAAAGTGAAACGGAAAGAATTGAAGAGACCTCAAATTAAAAGGGGAGTGGGGTAAATGTTCTTCCCCTACTTCTACTTTCAGGGAGGTTAATTACATTTCTCCAGTGACTTGGCCGGTGAAGCTAATCACACATTATAGTTGTTTTGTTGTTGTTTTCAAATATTAAATAGATTAATCTCTTAACTCTGAATATGGAATAAACCACTTTTTATGTTTTATTTCAGATCAACATAGACTTTCAAACCAAAACTCTGATTGCCCAAAACATACAAGAGGCTACAAGTGGCTGCTTTACAACTGCCCAGAAAAGGGTGTACAGCTTGATGGAGAACAACTCTTATCCCCGTTTCTTGGAGTCAGAATTCTACCAGGACTTGTGTAAAAAGCCACAGATCACCACTGAGCCCCATGCTACCTGAGATGAAAAAGGGAACCCAGAAACGAGGACATTTCATTTTTTTCCTAAGGGGAAAGGCTGTCACCTGCCAAAAAAGACTGACCTTGAATTCAGCCTGGGTGTTCAGGAAACATCACTCAGAACTATTGATTCAGAGTTGGGTAGTGAATCAGGAAGCCAGTAGCCGTCTAGGAGAAGCTGGTACTGGGACAGCTTCCGTAACTGATGGAGCACAGGGAAAGCGTGGTCTAAACGTGGCGTGTCTCATGTTGGAAAAGCAGGAGCTTGAGACTGAAAGATAACTATGTAACACTATTGGTCCAGAAGCATTTACAATCAATAGGTCTGGGGTTATGTGGCCTTAGTGAGCTGGCTGTACATTTTTCCCTAAATCAGTCCTTGTTACCACACAGTGGTTTAGCTGTAGTTTCTTTAGTACTAGGTAACACGTTTACTGTGTGCAAGGGTATTGAAGTTCCTATGACTACAGATCATCAGTACTGTTGTCTCATGTAACTCTAAAACTGAAACAGTCTGTTTGAATTGTCAATTGGTGTGTGTAATAGAATGAGTGCTGTTGTGTAGAAAACGACAATGTCCATTACGAGTGCCAAAACTGTCCTGATGGCAGCTAAACTTTGAAGTGGTCTTTGAATACTTTTAATAAATTTATTTTGATAAATAATGTTATTGAATATTTGGTCCAGATGTGGGTTGGGGTGGGTTTTTCTGGTAACTGAATATGGCAGATACAAGGTGAAATACCTCCTCTCTGGTGAAGAAGAGGTGTCAGTTGATGGGCCTGTTTAGTGAGGATTGACAATCCTCGGAACTGAGAAATTACAGCTGCAGGGAAGATCAACTCCCATCTCTAATGCTTTCGTAGGTCAAAGGAGGTCAGGTCACATCTTTAGAGCCACCCTGAGATCAACCTTTCTAATATAACCTTGTAAAAATCAAGCTTGTTACTGAAAATACGGCAACATTGGCTTTAAAGCCTTTCATGAGTATTAAAGATCAGCTAAATATGAGAAGTAAAATGATGTAAGAGACAAAGCACCAGAATTATTCACATAACTAAGCTGCTCAAATGAAGAAAGAAACCAAATAAAGAGGAAAGCAGGCCTTTTTACTTCCCTTGCTTCCAAGTGCCCCCGCAGGGTAATGGCATGAGCTTCCAAGATCCACGCCTGAAACTGTTCACTTCTGTGATGGATCAGAACAAAATCAGAATTTCCCTGATTTGCCAGCCTTCATTTGGCCAATAAAGAATCTGGAGACTTCCCTGGTGGTCCAGCAGTTAAGACTCCATGCTCCCAATGTAGGGGGCCAGGGTCTGATCCCTGGTCAGGGAACTAGATGCCGCATGCCGCAACTAAAAGATCCTGCACGCGGCAATGAGATCGATCCCGAGCACCGCGACTAAGACCTGGTGTAGCCAAATGAATATTTTTTTTTAAAAAAAGAATCTGGTTATGTTACTGCAGCTAATGATGAAGGTAAGAAGCACGCTTTTGTGGCTTAGACTTCACCTCGAAGTGTGCTCTTTCCCTGGTTGAGAGAGAGGCCTTGAATCTGTTATTTTCCAAACCAGCTACTTAGACAAGGAATCCTCTTCTCCAGCAGGCTGCTTTTTCAACCTTCTTGATGATGGTTTTCATTTTGAAATGAAAGAGGAGGGCGAACACTCGTCTTGGAAAACCTGAGCCCGTGTACTGACTTCTCACACCTTTGTGACCTTGGGAGTCCTAATCTGCCCTGGCTCCTTAATTCACACCTTCCTGCCTATCCCACTGGTTCCTGTGAGGTAGTAAGGGGCTTTAGGAAGTGTAAAGCGCTTTTTAGAACGTTTATCCTGATTTGCCAGAAGAAAACTTGACCTCCCCTGGTTTAAACTGTTTCCCTGGTGCTTGCACTGAACTTCACCTTCACCCCACTTTCTGGGACCAACAGGCACAAGCTCCATGAGAGACTTGAGCTAGTCTACTCCTGGGTCACCAGCAGCCAAAACAATACATAACAGGTGCTCCATCAAGAGTGATAGAGTAAAAATTCTGAAGGGTCACTGAAAGAGATTTCTTTGGAGAATAAATATGTCAGGTCTGCACAAGCCTCAACTTGGACAGGTTTTGGCCAACAGAGAAACCCAGGAGTCACGCCACGTATCCAATTTGTCACCAAGTCCTATTTTTACTTCAAGTCTCTCTCCAGCCTGCTTTCTGTCGCCACGCTGATCAAAGGTACCACCATCTTCCCCGGGCAACCGCAACACTCTCAATTCACCTACCCTCACTCACTTTTCCCCCCTCCAGTGTGTTCCCTGCTTTTTAACTCTAGGAAGCCTCTCCACCCAGAAACCTGATCTTGTCTCCTGTTGCTTATAAACCCCTGACAGGTTTCCCAAACAATCAGGATAAAGGCATCATCCTTAATATAGTCTAACACCTGCATGGGCTTGACCCCCTTCTTCCACTCCATCCATTCTCCACCACGTGTCCCCCAGCTCTCTCTGCCAGCCTCACCGACCTACTTCTATTCCCCCGTGGGTGCCATGCCCACTGGTTCCATAGGACCTTTGGGCATCATAGGCCCTCTGCATAGAATGCAATTTTAGCTCTTACTCATCATTCACAGATCGGTGCAATCGTCACTTCCTCAGGGAAGCCTTCCCTGACCTCCTTACCTGGGTCAGATCCCCTTTTAGATGTTCTCATAGCACCAGCTTCTCTAATTCAGCACACTAAATAGAATTCTCATTAATTTGTATGATAATTAATAATTCTGTCTTTTCCCCCTGGATTGCAGATGTCACAGTTCAAGGACTCCATGTCTTTTTCTGCTCACTGCCTGATCCCAACACCTAGCGCCTTGATGGGCACACAATGCCAGCTGCACTAATGAATGCATGAATATTAAAAACTCTTAAATTTTGGCGAAAGTATCTACCAATGCACAAAGAACTAAGGACAAGGTTTTAAAAGCCCCATTGCCTCAAACATCTGAAAATATCTGCAGAGCTTTTTCTTGGCAAAAAAAAATACCTCTTACTAAGCATGTTCTCTATAACTTTTGACCTTTAATAGAAGGAGAAGCCAGATTAGAGCAACAAGAAGCAAGAGTTCTGACCGTTTCAGGGCTGCTAAAAGTACAGACTTTATTCAGGTGGTATTTTCCAATGTTCTTTCGTGTAGAACAAGCTGAAATAGATTTAAGTTTAGAAACCACGTACCTCCACAAATAAATATCACTTAATGTTCCCATTTGTTGGAGTTCGTACACTTAGACTCCACAGTCCACTCACTTTGCTAATATTTCATTTTCCACATATTTTAAGTTCAGAAGCATTTCAAAATGTAATTTCATACAGTCCCACTGAAAAAATTAGAATTGTGTATTATCTGTCATGTGAGCCCAGAGAGGCAATACATGAGTTTCAACGTGGTGATTTAAAATGATCGCCCCAAATTTTATAGGAAACAGGTCTTTGGTAGAGGGTTTGTTTGCCCACATTATTTGATCATTTCTGGCAGTGATTCTTACCTTGTGGGGTTGCAGAGTGACGAGGCTGTGTTTTTGTCAATGGCAAGGTTGAGGTTTGGTCTACATTTCGGCATCGGATCCAAGGAGTAGCTTGGAATTGCTTGAGGCAACAATAACAGCTCCAAAAAGCTTCTCCCGTGACCCGCTTTTAAAATCTAAAACTATATCTTTAATGTTTTCCAGACTCTCTATTATTGAAGACCATTATTTTTAAGAACTGCATAGTGTTCTGTAACATGTGCTTATTATAATTAATTCTCCTCTGTTGAACATCGTAGTTTTTCTATTCTATATGTTTTACAAACACTATGGTTAATTTCCTTAATTATGTGAGTGTATACACATTATGTACTTGTATACATATTACCTATATGTGTCTGTGTAAATGATATATGTATATTAAAATTTTTCATCTTAAAGAAAAAGAAAGGAATCACTAGAGGAGTAAGGAGTACATACTAGCCTATGGCAATAGCATTGAACAAAAGCCTGATACTACCCATTGGGGGCCCATGATTCAGCATCACCAGAGTACCTGGCAGGATAAAGGCGGGATGGGTGTAGAAGCATGGCCCAGAACCAGGTGATAGAGGACAGTCTTGAATACGAAAGGTTAGGATTTTATTCTGAGGTGATGGATACCAATCTCAAATGTACAAAATAACCTGGAAATGAAGGAAATGAAGGATGAATTGGAGTCAAGCAGATGAATTAGGAGACTGCAGTTATAGCCCAGATGAGACATGCCATGTTGCCTAAACCAGGACGTTGTCACCAAATAATTCAATGTACTGTGTTGGCCAAAAAGTTCGTTCGGTTAGTGAATCCATTGTGCAATAAAGTTCTTGGTGAAAATGAAAAATGTGTCTTTTATTTTTACTTAAAACCGAACAAACTTTTTGGCCAACCCAATAAGTTAACAGCAAATTATACATCTATGCAGAGCACTGATCTCAACCACACAGGGGATGGTAAGACATTGGTCCTCTAGGAGGCACCAATTACGTATCTGATGAAATAATGCTCCAAAAGTAAAACATGAGGTGGGCCATGATTGGCGATTAATTATCAAAAGAGAAGTGCAAGACCCTTTAGACGGAATGAATCAAGAAACAAAGTGAAGTGGCAATTTTTAGCAGATTTAAAAAATGGGTCGATTAGCAAGGATGAAGTGGAGAGCATCAGGGTGGAGAAACAGTTTAAATAAAGGGAAAGGGGAAAGCAGGATTGCATTTTGCATCGTGCTATGCTATACAACAGCTAAATAAACAGATATTGTAGGCAGATATTTTTGATGGAGATGTATATTTGAAAACTATTGACATTTCAATGAGTTATTTTTGGCAAATATTTATGAAGAGTTTCTCCGGGCAAGGGAGATGTGAAAGAGCAGGAGAAATGGTCATCTATTGAGAAGGAAAGAAACAGAAAGGCTGGAGATTCAAAATCACAACTAAAAGCTATGCTTTATTTGCCTTAAAAACTGATTTCTGTAAGATCATCAACCAGCCTCGTCATCAAGCACACCACTGTCATGGTCCTCTCGACCAGAGCTTGATAGGTCAGATCCCGTGTCCCGTTTCTCATTGGTTCCCTAGACTACCATCTGAACATGGACTTTCTCACACAAAATATATGAACTCTGGAATCTCCCAACTCAAGATAAACTCCTATATCTAAGGCTAAAACTTCTCCACCATGTGGCCTTTTGCTGCCCATCCAATCTCATTTCTCACCACTGACCAGAAACATTCAATGCTGGATTTTCTTACTGTTCCTGAGATATATTATTTTTCTCCTGTTATGAGATCAAATTGTTCCTCTTGCATAGAACTGCCCTTTCTTTCCCTAGATTTTATTCATTTTTCAAGGCTCAGATCAAGTTTCACCTTTATGAAATCCTGCCAAGGGAGTCTGTCTTATCTTCCAAATAAAAGGTCAATAACTGGACCATTTTGGTTTATTCTACTTAATTTTTGGAGTAACTAGTAAAGTTCTAGACATGGAAGATACTCAGTGCCCACTGATCATTGATTCAGTAATTAGCTCATTGATCGATTCACAAACTCCTCAGTAAAAATGCATGCAGAGGGCTTCCCTGGTGGTGCAGTGGTTGAGAGTCCGCCTGCCGATGCAGGGGACGTGGGTTCGTGCCCCGGTCCGGGAGGATCCTACATGCCGCAGAGCGGCTGGGCCCGTGAGCCACGGCCGCTGGGCCTGCGCGTCCAGAGCCTGTGCTCTGCAACGCGAGAGGCCACAACAGTGAGAGGCCAGCATACCGCAAAAAAAAAAAAAAGCAGAGATATAAATGATTTAAATTTGCTAAACTCATTTGCAAAACAATGTTTTTTCAGGAGTCAACATAGTTTTTCATTTTCTCTTTACGTTTTTGCCTTGCAAATTTAGAGAAAAAAAACTATTAACTGTGTGGATCTTGGATAAGATCCTAACATTAGCTTTTCTCAAATCCCAAATTAATCTGATATTTATATAGTTTAAAAAGCACACTGCCCTATATGGAAACTTCCCTTAAGTGAGGCTGTGTGTTTACTTAGCTGCTGTATATCTTAGACATGTACGGACGTCACACCAAATCAAAATAATGAAAAGGAGAAATGTGCCAAAAAAGAGAACGAGAAGAAACAATTGATATCTGCTGCTGTCTGCTTTGGGGTAAGAAGGGACCTGATTTTTTTTTTTTTTTTTTTTAATGCATTTGCAACTTCCAATCTCATAGGCCTCTTGCCACTTTCACCCCAAATTACTCTTCAGTCTTTCGCTTCGGAATGCAACTACAGCTTGTCTATGACAAGTGCATTTTTAAACTACGATATTGAAAGAACTAAGAAAATGCACATATGCAGTTATGTGAGCCATGGCGTAGTCTGAGAAAGACCAGATATAAAGCTTTGGTTTGAGAAGCAGGTGGTACTTAGCAGACCTTTGCCCTGTTAACAATACAAAAACAGGAACGTTTACAGTATTAAATCTCTGTTTGGCACAAACCTGTGCCTTCTCAGAAGTGGCCACTGAGCCTGGTAATCTAAATGTCAGGGCTTTAAGTGGTAACTCTTTCTAATTTCTTCTACCTCTGTTTTCAGATTCCAGAACTTCACAAGTCCTATAACTTTCTACAAAAGTGATAGTACGATGATTAACATTTTAAGAGCAGCTGATAACAATAATTTCTGAAATAATTTTGATCATCAGACAACTATTTTTAGGAAAAAAAAGTCAATAATTCACCCCCTACCGAAAATGTTAATAAAGTATCTCTGAACTTTGAGACATTTTTTCATCCAGAGAATGTAGAAAGAACCCAGAAACAGCATTAAACATAAAATCAGTAAAGCAGTGCTGTCCAATAAAAAAGATAATGTAATATAACATGCCACATAGGTAATTTTAAATCTTATAGCCACATTAAAATATGTAAAAAGAAACAAGTAAAATTAATTTTTTTGTTTGTTTGTTGCGGTACGCAGGCCTCTCACTGTTGTGGCCTCTCCCGCTGTGGAGCACAGGCTCCGGATGCGCAGGCTCAGCGGCCATGGCTCACGGGCCCAGCCGCTCTGCGGTACGCGGGACCCTCCCAGACCGGGGCACAAACCCGTGTCCCCTGCATCGGCAGGCGGTCTTTCAACCACTGCGCCACCAGGGAAGCCCAGTAAAATTAATTTAACAATATATTTTATATAACCCTGAATATTCAGAATGTTATCAACATGTGATCCATATAATAAATTATGAAAGAAATTTTATATGTACTTTTTTCTTATTAAGTGTTCAAAATCTGGTGTATGTTTTTCACTTATAGCACATCCAGGTCCACACCAGCCACCTTCCAAGTGCTCAGCAGCCACATGTGGCTACTGGCTCCCTTATTGCAAAGCATAACAGTAAAAGCTGAGTCTGAGATGACAGATTATAAACCAGAATAAATTTACACTTTGCCTTCTCTTTTTCCAGTCCCCAAAATATACTTTGTAGCCAGCAGTTCTCAAAATCCTTTACCACCTTGCTGCTTTGGATTAGGAAACCTGCCTTCTATTTGCTGAATAAAGGCAGTCCACTAGATTGTCTGAGATCAGATCCCACCTCCAACTCTTACTGGTTGTGTCACCAAGCAGGGACATATTATGGAACCTCTTAACCTCACTGCCTCTCAGCTATATAACAGCAAGGAACAGACCCCTTTAACAGGTCTTTCTGCTCTTTTGATTTTTTTCCAAATACATGGATGGATACATGTAAAATGCTTATAACAGTGCTAGCAAATGATATTTAATAGTAACATTATTTATTTAAGCATTAGCTACTAACACTACTTGGTATAATTTTCTAGACATGATGGAGATCAGTAAATATTGTAGACTGGAGGACCACTAGAAAATCCTGACTTGAAAGAACTAGTTTCTTAAGGGAACTGACTCCTTTGCACAGAATTAGAATTAGAATTAGAATTAGGATTAGGATGTTGCTTTCACACATTCAACAATATTCAGCCCGGTACCCACTGAGCAGCAAACAAGATACATGGTCTCTGCCATCATGGGAATTCTGTTGCAGTAGATATCCCCTCTACAGTCTTCTAGCTTACATCTATCATAGGATGATTTTGTTTGCAAAGAGTCAAAAACCCCAATCAAGCTGGCTTGCAAAATATGGAAATTCAAAGATAGGATTGACCCCAGTCATTGTGCAATCCGGGCTCCTGCTGTGACTGGCCATTGTTTCTCTAGTCCTCCTCTATACTTCTGTTTTGTCAACAGATTGGTTTCCACCATGGTCACAAAAGGGAAGAACCTAGGGGCAGGACAGGAATAAAGACGAAGACTAGAGAATGGACTTGACACAGGGAGGGGGAAGGGTAAGCTGAGACCAACTGAAAGAGTGTCATGGACATATATACACTACCCAATGTAAAATAGATAGCTAGTGGGAAGCAGCCCCATAGCACAGGGAGATCAGCTCGGTGCTTTGTGACCACCTAGAAGTGTGGGATAAAGGAAGGTGGGAGGGAGACGCAAGAGGGAGGGGATATAGGGATATATGTATATGTATAGCTGATTCACTCTGTTATACAGCAGCAACTAACACAACAGTGTAAAGCAATTATACCTCAATAAAGATGTTTAAAAAAAAAAAAAAAAGGGTTGCCACTGGTGAGAGGAGTGATGGAGACAAGAGATCGCTCCTCCAAGTACAGTGAAAAAGGTTTCTTAAGTCTCTTTGGGTCAACCTGTAGCAGTCCAGAGAAGAAATCATGCACAGATCGGCTTAAAGTTGGGCTTTTTTTTTTTTTTTTTTTGCGGTACGCGGGCCTCTCACTGTTGTGGCCTCTCCCGTTGCGGAACACAGGCTCCAGATGCGCAGGCTCAGCGGCCATGGCTCACGGGCCCAGCCGCTCCGCGGCATGTGGGATCCTCCCGGACCAGGGCACGAACCCGTGTCCCCTGCATCGGCAGGCGGACTCTCAACCACTGCGCCACCAGGGAAGCCCAAGGTTGGGCTTTTAAAGGATCCTTGGCAAAGCTGTGGAATCATCACCAGGATCCAATGCCACTCGGTCCAGGAGAGGGATCATGCCTAGGGTTGAGGTGGGTTGCTGAAGGAAAGTAGGGTTTTGTTAGTAAGGAGGAAATGAAACTGTGTGGGCGATCAACAATGTCTATCACACACTCTGCTAAAAAGGAACTGATATTTGTGTGATTGTTCTAAAGCCACTGCAGAGGCAGTCCATGACTCAATAGGGACTTGGGGAGAATACCAGAAATTGGGCCATCATAAAGTGAAATTTAGAACACACATGATTTTTATCCCGACTGCATGGACTATTGTCTTTATCAGTTCAAACATGACTGGAAAGCATTAAATGAGCAAATAAACATAAAACAAGGAATATATTTAGAAATTTGATTTGCAGCTCCACTGCTTACAACACTACTTTCCAGTGTATTGCCTGTTCTCTTGGAATTAGAGTTTTCCCTTTCCAACTCACCCTACATACTGAGTCAGATTACTTTTCATAAACACCAACTTTACCATATACTGTGTTTCATTCAGTTTCATTGCTCTCCTATTTCCAAAGTACCATAGGAAGAGCACTGGATTGGAAGTCAACAGAATGAGATTTCTGATCGTAACAGCATTAACCATTTAGTTACCTGTCTAGGTCACCCGTCACCTCTCAGCACCCCAGTCACTTCATCTTCTTTTTTTTTTTTAAGATTTTTGTTTTGATGTGGACCATATGTTTTTAAGTCTTTATTGAATTTGTTACAATACTGCTTCTGTTTTGGTTTTTTGGCCCCAAGGCATGTGGGATCTTAGTTCCCCGACTAGGGCTCGAACCCGCAACCCCTGCGTTGGAAGGCGAAGTCTTAACCACTGGACCGCCAGGGAAGTCCCTCCAGCCACTTCATGTTTAAGGGAGTTGATTGGATTGTGAAATCTCTTCTAACTCTAAAATCCTGCTTGGCTTTGCATCTTCTCTGCAATCTGCCTCTCCACTAACAACCTTAATTTTCCCCCAAACAATCTACCATAAAATCACTGCTTTAATCTCTCTGCTTGCCTCCTTAACCCCATTAACAAAGCCACCATCATTTCACTTGTGTTGACCTGCCTGAATAGGTTCCCTACTCCCTTTATCCTACCCATATCCCATAGATGCTTCAAGACTTAACTCACATTCCCATGGCACACCAATTTATTAATCTCTGCATCTAATCTCTCATTCAGCAAATACTTGTTGAGTGCATACTCTGTGCAAAGCACTGAGGACACCTCGTTGAAGAAGAGAGACAGGTTTCCTGCCCCTGGAACTTACATTCCACTGGGGTCAATAGATAATGAACAAGTAAACAAACAAGTTAATTCTAGATTATGGCAAATGCTTACCAAAAAAAAAAAATTAAGCTAAGTGGTGAGATAGGGAGAAAACTGGGTGGTCTGGGAAGGCACACTTTAGCTGTGCAGTATTGTCAGATGTTCCGTGAATTTGTATTCACCAACTGAGGAACTAAACAAAAGCCTGGTTCTGCTTTGCAATAACAAATCCTCTTTGAATAAACTAGACATAAAACTTGTTTTAGCTAAGCCATAGCTTTCTATTAATTCCAAAATAATTTTTATCCGTAAGAAAAAGAATGTTTTCACCAACATATTACATTCAGTGTTTTTATATTCTAAAATATAACAACCCCTTGAGGTATTTCTCAAATCAGTAAAGATACCTGGTTTAATCTAAAGTTTTTGCTACTGTTATTAGTTTGATACTCCAGGCTAATGTTTCTAGAGAGCTCCTGACCTTCTGATTATTTGTTATGGTTTATTTCCTCAGGTAGCAACCTGCTTCTCTTCCTAGTATACTATCATGTTACTGACTTTATCACATACTTTATTCCCTGGGATAAAAACCTGTCACTATATATACTTTTTATGAAAGTTAGAAACCTCAACCATTCACATTACTGAGTTACTAAACCTCAGAGATTCTCCTCACAGCTCTACTCCTTAAATTTACAATGTGAAGACATCAATAAAACTGGAAAATAAAATAAAATAAAAATAAAATAGTGGAGAAAGAATTTGCATGAAGACAACCAACAACAATAGTATTCTAAGTAATTTACATGAAGACAGTATACCTTTGGGCAGGTCCTCACCACCTCTCACCTGGATTCTTCACTACAACTTTCTACTGAAAGTTCTCCCATCTCCAGCCTGGACATGCTCAGTTCATCCTAAGAAAGGAGTGGAAAGGTTGTGGAGCAGAAAGAATAATCAGATTCCAGTTGTCATCTTGATTCCACCACTGTAATTGTTGTTCAGTCTTTGGCTTAGTACTCAACCTCTCTCAGACTGTTTTCTTACTTGTAAATTGTACCAACCTCATACATGGTTTTAAGAAATCTAAGAAACACTGCATGCACTGTACTTACCACTGTGCAGGCACTTAGTAGCCACCCACGTTTATTAATTCCCTTTCCCTTCCTAAAAATCAAATGAGATCACTTCATTTCTTTACCTAGGAAGATCTGTTCACAACCCCATAGGACTTACATTCAGCTCCAAATCTACCGGCAGGCTCCTCTCATTCTGACTCAATTACTTTTCCAGCTTACTTTCATAGTTTTTTAAAATTATTCTCTTCACTCTCCACTAGGGCACCCTGGCCTGCCACCAAAGCAGACATCTCTACATCCCTTGAGAGGAAAAGCTTCTCCGGAGCTCCATGCCCTAGGCCTCAGCATGTATTGTTTTCTTGCCTGAAATGCCCTTCTTTCCTCCTTATGGACACTGAGATTTCCTTACTCCTTCTTGAAATCCTCGACAAAAATTTGCTTCCTTTAAAACTTCATGGACAAACCCCTAGGCAGAAAAAATACTTCTTTTTTCTGATCACACACATTATTTTGTTCACGCCTTCATTATAGCATTTTTTTTTTTTTTTCGGTACGCGGGCCTCTCACCTCTGTGGCCTCCCCCATTGCGGAGCACAGGCTCCAGACGCGCAGGCTCAGCGGCCATGGCTTACAGGCCCAGCCACTCCGCGGCATGTGGGATCTTCCCAGACCGGGGCACGAACCCGCGTCCCCTGCATCTGCAGGCGGACTCTCAACCACTGCGCCACCAGGGAAGCCCCATTATAGCATTTTTATTGAGGTAATATCTATCCCACAACATTAATCTCTTCCCTTGTGCACTTGCTTGTAGAAGCATTTCCCTGTCAATCAAAAGCATTCTCATTGCTTGGGCAAGACGTGGAACTGTTTCTCAGGAAGAAAGAGAACTCAACCTTGTTTGGTGTCCAGTTTGTTTCTTTGTTTATTATTATTTTTTAACACTTCACATATGATCTAGAGCAGAGGTTCTGAACCTGTCCACAGACCTTTTGGGGGTTTGTGCCCTTGGATAGGAGGGAATTACATCTTCATTTTCACTAACCCCAGGCTAAATTTAGCATTTCCTTCCATTGTGAATCTAGCAATAAACCACAACAGTAGTAGCGAGACATGAGACTCCGTCACAAATAGAAAGCACAGATATTTTTACGTCACATTACAGTTGTTGAAGATATTTTGAAATCTTATTTACAATCATTATTACTTCCAAATCTCAAGAGTCATTAGACCCGCCAGTAGATCTTGTTTAAAGTGTTCATGAAGAAGTACACGTATTACTCTATCATAGTTTAAGTAAATATTTTCTTTTGAGATATTGTAGATTCACATACAGTTGTAAGAAACAATACAGAGAGATCCTGTGTACTCTCTACTCATTTTCCCCCAATAGTAACATCTTGCAAAACTACAGTAAAATATCACGACTGGTATATTGACATGGATAGTTCAAGATATAGAATATATTTCCGTCACCACAAGGATTCCTTGCCTTGTCTTCTTTATAATCATACATACATTTCTCCCACCCCACCCTATCCTAAACCCCTGAAAACCACAACCTCCTATCCATTTCTGAAATTTTGTCGTTTCTAGAATGTCATACAAATGGAATCTTACAGTATGCAAACTTTAGGGACTGGCTTTCCCACCAGCGTCACACTATGGATATTCATCCAAGTTGGTGTGTGTATCAGTGAGTTATTCTTTTTATGCTGAGTCCTATTCCATAGTGTGAGTGTAGCATCATCTGTTTAACCATTTACCCGCCGAAATCCACCTGGATTGCCTCCAGTTTGGGCTCTTATAAACAAAACTGCTGCAAACATTCATGTACAGGTTGTTGCGTCAACTCACGTTTTCATTTCTCTGGGATAACAAGAGTGCAATTGCTGGGTTATACATGTTTAGTTTTGTAAGAAAACTGCCAAACTGTTTTTCAGTGGCTGTATCATTTCACATTTTCACCAGCAATGTATGTATGAATAATGTAGTTTTCTCCCATTCTCACAAACATTTTGAGTTAAAATAGTTTTTTATTTTAGCCAGCCTAGTAGGTGTGTAGTGATATTGATTAGGGTTTTAATTTGCATTTCCCTAAAGGCTAATGATGTTGAACATCTTTTCAAGAGCTTACTTGTCGGAATATCCTCTTCGGTGAAATGTCTGTTCATGTCTTTTTCCATATCATCTTTTGCCTTTTCTGTTTAGGTTATTTATTTTACTGTGAAA
This sequence comes from Delphinus delphis, assembly GCF_949987515.2. Classification (NCBI taxonomy): domain Eukaryota; kingdom Metazoa; phylum Chordata; class Mammalia; order Artiodactyla; family Delphinidae; genus Delphinus; species Delphinus delphis. Next base: position 175,542,747 of record NC_082683.1, read on the forward strand.
GCTGAAACAGAATGTCTAACATCTGACTTTTAATATCAAACCCTCTTTTACCACTTATGTTTTGAATTGGTTATGGGATGCCTACCTTACTTCCTCTTGCTTTTATAAGATAAGAACTAGAAGTAGGTCTAATGGTGGAAAGTGGTCTCAGTTTTCCTTCATCAGAGAATGTCTTGATTTCCCTTTCATTCCTGAAGGGCATTTGCACTGGATACAGAATTTTGTGTTCATGGTTCTTTTCTTTCAGCACTTAAAAAATGATATGCCTTCTAGCCTCCATGGTTTCTGATAAGTCTGCTGTCATTCAGATTGTTTTCCCCCTATAGGTAAGGTCATTTCTCTCACTACTTACAAGATTTTTTCCTTTTGTTTTATCCCCCCTTTTTTATTGAGTTAAATTAGTTACAGTATTATATTAGTTTCAGGTGTACAACATAGGATAATTTTGTACACTATGAAATAATCACCATAGTAAGACCACTTACCATCTGTTGCCATACAAAGTTGTTACAGTATTATTGACTACATTCTCTATGTGTACGTGACATCCTGTGATTTATTTATTTTATAACTGGAAGTTTGTAACTCTTAATCCCCTTCACCTGTTTCATCTGTCCCTCCCCTACCCCCACCTGGCAACCACCAGTTTGTTCTCTGTATCTATGAGTCTGTTTCTGTTTTGTTTGTTCCTTTGTTTTGTTTTTCAGTTTCCACATATAAGCGAAATACAATATTTGTTTTTCTCTGTCTGACATTTCACTTAGGATAAGGTCCATCCATGTTATCTCAAATGACAAGATTTCATTTTTTAATGGCTAAATGATATTCCATATATAATGAAATATGTATATATATACCACATCTTCTTTATCCATTCATCTATCAATGGACACTTAGGTTGCTTCCATATCTTAGCTATTGTTAAAATGCTGCAGTGAACATTGGGGTGCATATGGTTTTTGAATTACTGTTTTCTTTTTCTTTGCATAAATATCCCAAAGTGGAATAACTGGATCATATGGTAGTTCCATTTTTAGTTTTTTTAAGAAATCTCCATTTCAGTTTTAGAAGTTTGACTTTGATATGCTTTGATGTGTATTTCTACAGATTTATCCTTTTTGTGACCCACTCAGTTTCTTGAATATGTAGGTTTAGCTCTCTTGTCAAACTGGGAAGTTTTCAGCCATTTCCTTTCAGCCCCACCCTTTCTCCTCTCTTTTCAGGGCTCTGATGACACAGATGTTAGCTTTTTTATTACAGTCCCACAGGTACCTGAGGCTCTGTTTGTTTTTTTTGTTTGTTTGTTTGTTTTTCCTCAGTCTATTTTCTCTCTTTTTCTCAGATTAAGTAATTCCTATTTTATCTTCAAGTTCACTGTATTGTTGCCTCTGTCTTATCCACTCTGCTATTGGGCCCATTCGTTGACTGTTTTCATTTAGTTTATTGAATGTTTCAGTTCTAATTTTTCCATTTGGTTCTTCTTTATGGCCTCTATTTCTTTGCTGAAACTTTTTATTTTTCATGTGTTTTACATGTGCTCATAATTGCTTATTGAAGGGTTTTTATGATGGCTTTAAACTCTTTCTCAGGTCATTTTAACATCTCTGTCATCTCACTGTTGGTATCAGCTGGTTATCTTCTTTCACTGAGTTGAGATTTTTCCTGGTTCTTTGCATGACAAGTGATTTCATATTAAAATCTGGACATTTTAATTATTTTGTTATGAGACCCTGGATCTTATTTAAACCTTCTGTATTAGTTGCCTTCATATCTCCCTACTCCAGTAGGAGAAGATAGATGCTGCCTTATTATTTCCAGGATTAGAAGTCCAAGTTTCCCACTTGGCCTCTGTTGACACCTGAGGGGGGACAGATGCTCATTTTTACTGCTGGGGAGGGCTGAGAGTTTCAGCTCCTAACTAGATCTCCACTGAAACCTCGCTGGCTCAGAGTCTGACAAAGGTCGAAACCTAGCTCCCCATTCAGACTTTGCTGGCATGGGCACGGGTATGGCCACAGATTTGTGCGTGCATGTGTGTGTGTGTGTGTGTGTGCGTGCGCGTGTTTGGTGTTTGGCTGGAATAGAGTACTTATTGTTTAAAAGTTTTCTGTCTTGTTAGGCTGAATCCTTCCCTGGTCCTTTGGCTAAAGAAAGAAGGCTTTTGTTGAGACTTTCCTGTCTGCCTGCCTTGACATTTCTGGGTTACCAGCTTTTTCAGCTCCAGATCCGGGATATGTGAAGCAAAAAGACAATCTAGGAAACTCATCATATTATTATTCTTTGGGCCCTAAAGTCTCCAGCTGGTCTTCTTATTCTCTTCACTTTTCAGAGTCTTTTTATGATTGTTTCATATATAATATGCAGGGATTTTAGTTGTATTTAGTGGGAGGAATAGGGGAAAGAATATCTATTCCAACTTCCAGGAAGTGGAAGTCTCCTCTATTACTGTTTTTTAAGGTATTTTGATGACTATATTTCAATATAATTGGTTTCCTTTGCAATCCTGTATGTTTTATTTTTGGATTTATAAGCAATATTCTGAGAATCACCAGCCAGCCATAGAGGTCCACAGCACAGAAACACCACTTTAGAGAAAAATTTTAAAAGGAGAACCTAAGGAGGCAGCACAGAATTATTTCCAAGATATGCAGTTGGCCCAGCTCCCTTCTTTAGAGCACACATTGGCTCTTCTAACTTCCGTACCTCCTCTCTGACCCCACGAGTGTTATGTGGAGAAGAGAAACTACAACAAGAACTAGGATAATTACATGGAGAGGAGTAGGGAACTGCCCATCACCATGCAAGCTGTCGCTTAGCAGGTGACCCAAGCCGGCAGATCTTCCTCAGAACTCCAGAGAACACCGGCTGCCATCCTGGGAGAAGTGAAGTTAGCCATTCTCCCCATCACTTTGGGTGTAGGTTTTCCACAGGACAGCCCCTTCTTAACTGTGCTATATTGGAAATTCCCTTTTCAGTGACCTAGAATACTCACAGGCATGCCTCCCACCTGAAGGAGATGGCAGTCTTGGTCACCCTGATGGCAGGTAGAGAAGGAGAAGGAAAGACCACACACCAGGACCTGAGAGGGATTGCTCAGCCACTATCACATTACATAGAATGTCTATCCTTTCATTAGACTGTGAATTCCTCAAAAGAGATTATACATATATATTTTATATACGTATACACACACACACATATATAACATGTAATATATATTTTACATATTTAATTACCAGTATTTAGCACAGATTGAGGTGCATGGCAGATGCCTAATAAGTGTGGTTAAATGAACACATAAGCAAATCTATCCCATAGAGAAATGTCATATATAGAATTTACCAAAAGACCTCATGCTTGTATATTTTTATCTTAGTTGAGAAAACATTATTCAATTATCTAAGACAAATTTTAGTCATTTCTTGAGCTTTCATTCCTAAGTTCTTCTTATCCATCCACTACTACTCACCCAAATGTAGACAGTAAAGTGTATGCATGCTTTCTCCATTTCACAGACCATCTGGCACAGATGTCATGCATGCTCATAAATATGCTAATGAATGGCTCAAGGTTTCCAGGTCCAGTCACACCAATGCCATTCCCCTCTTCCACCTCCCCACCCCGACCCCAAGGGTCAAGGTGAACATATCCTGTGGCACCAGTCTGGATAGCAGAAATAAAATTGATTCATAGAAAATTCGAGGGATCTGCCATTGACTGATGGTAATACCTTTAGTTAACTAGAGTCTGGAAACACAAAAAGATAAAAATCTTAGGTGCAGTCTCATAAATCTTTAACCCATGTAGCTCTCCTCGACAGCAAACTCTTCTTGAAAGCAAATGACAATACAAAGAAATCATTTGCGGGAGACTGGGATTGACATATACACACTAGTATACATAAAATAGATAACTAATAAGAACCTACTGTATAGCACAGGGAACTGTACTCCATGCTCTGTAATGACCTATATGGGAAAAGAATCTAAAACACAGTGGATATATGTGTATATATAACTGACTCATTTTACTGCACAGCAGAAACTAACACAACATTGTAAATCAACTATATTCCAATAAAATATTAATTTTAAAAAAAGAAAAATGAAAACAAACTGCCCATGTATCTTGGAAATGACGTGTTATACACAAATACATTTACAAATAAAACATATTAAAAATGAAAAAAAAAAAGAAACCATTTGCATGTCTCAGTGTTAACTAGCTACCCAACCAAGTCTAAGAAATGAAACAAACATTGCCCAAGAGTTGAAAGGAAATGACTAAGGAAGAGCTGGGAAATGGTTCACAGCATCAGGAATGACAACTTGTAAAGGACGGTGATATTCTTCACTTCCTCTGTGGGCAGGGCATACACGACAGCCTACGAACGGCCATGAAACACAAACTCAGGTTGGTCTTACTAAGGTCAATAGCAAAGGAATCTTGGCAGCGAATCTGACAGCTAATACTGTGAGTGAGGCTACTGCCAAAAACAGGGAATACCCTGTCTGGAACTCTTCATCAGCGCAGTGGGAACCACTGAAAAATTAATATGCTCGGGTCTCAGAAAGAACACCTTCTGCATCACCCAGATAGATAAAGAAATTAAAAGACAAGAGTATCTTTTTAAAGGCAGGTTAATTGATCCCTTTGCTTAAGTAGAAAAGATTTGTTGTTGGAAGTAAAAACAAAACAAATATCTGAAGTAAATAAAAAGTTTTGATGAAATAAAAGACAGATTTTAGATACACTATGAGCATAGGGCAGACAAAACATGGATATTTATTTTGGAATCGATGATGTTTTAAAACTGTCTTGCCTTATTGTTGTAAAATTAGCATTACAGGGTTAGAAGTCTCAAGCTGGATAAAATCATGACAGATGTCGTGTCAAATAAATTGCCTAGATTGGTTAAACTTCCAAATGGATTGACTTCCTTTTCACGCAGGCTTATTGTGTGTGTGTGTGTGTGTGTGTGTGTGTGTGTGTGTGTGTGTGTGTGTGTGTTCACCCTGGGTCAGACTGGAAATTGGGGTAAGGAGAGGCAGCTATTCAAATCTCTTCTACAATCACTGCCTAGAGGAAAAGATGAAAACTTTGGTTGCCCATTCAACTGGTCCTTGAAATGCAACAGAAAATAGGAACAGGGAAGTTACATAAATCTAGAAGGGTTTTCTGTAAAACTCTGGAGAATTCTGAGTCATATAGTAACTGATCTCCTTACTGCATCTCAAGATTTCTGCAGGATACAGTTCTCTTTATCTTTTACTAGATTTTTATACTTTCCTGTTGCAAGTACTCCTCCTGGTTGTACTCAGTTCACAGTGGATAATCTCGTTAATCATTCATTTAAAGTAAAAAAAGCTTAATGATACCTGTGAAGAGTAGAACTGCTGGAAGTAAGAAAAACAGTAAATAATGGCACCTATCCTCTTAGTAAGTGTGGGGTACACTACAGTGTACCGTTTAGGGGTGTATTACAAGTAATTAGGCTACCAGTGCTCAATTATTATAAACAATAAATATTAGTAATTATACTGATGCTGAATAGCAATTCAGTGACTCTATTTTTAACTTAAAAATTGCTCTTGAGACTTCCCTGGTGGTCCCGTGGTTAAGAATCCATGCTTCCGGGCTTCCCTGGTGGCGCAGTGGTTGAGAGTCCGCCTGTCGATGCAGGGAACACGGGTTCGTGCCCCGGTCCGGGAAGATCCCACATGCCACAGAGCAGCTGGGCCCGTGAGCCATGGCTGCTGAGCCTGTGCGTCTGGGGCCTGTGCTCCGCAAGGGGAGAGGCCACAACAGTGAGAGGCCCACGTATTGCAAAAAAAAAGAATCCATGCTCCCACTGCAGGGGTGCAGGTTTGACCCCTGATCTCAGAACTAAGATCCCACATGTCGCGACGGTGAGGCAAAATAATAATAATAATAATAATTAATATGTGAACTTAAAAATTGCTCCTGGCTCCTTGTCTTTTCTCAGGATAGCTGGGGCTCCTGCTATTCCTGCCAGTGGAAAAAAGTAATAGACATGCTTCTCCTAAGCTCTTAAAGTATGAAAAACTTAGTCCTTTGAAAACCATCAACCCAGGAAACAGACAGCTTCATGACGAAAAATAAACAAATAAATAAGCTCCAACTTCAAAAGTGGTATAAGAGCTTGCATCCATTTTGACATTTAAATGTTTTAATTCAACATTTATATTTTGGGGGAAAAATTGCTCATGAACTCAAATGACTTCAGAGATCCTAATAGAACCCCCAAACCTAGCAGTTCTTGATTATTTAGTCCCTCCTCTTCAGTGCCAACTTTATTATTTATACTGCTAAGAAGACCTTAGAATTGTATAATAACTCACAGTTTACAAAGCACTTTCACACCCACGTGAACCTTACAATAAGATAATGGGATATAGAATAGGTTTTTAATAGAAAGATGAAGAAATCCAATCTCCTTGTTTCACAAGAGAGGAAGAACTGAGGAGCTGAAATGACTTGCCAGTGTCGCTTTGCTCATTTGGAGCAGAACTCAGATGAGACTTCAGACTCAAGCTACTTCCCTCCACACCAGCTGCCTCAACTAGATTAGCCCATATTTTAAAGATTCAAACTGAGGTCCCAGGAGTTTAGGTGCCTTTTTTAAGGTTATACGGCAAATAAGTGCCCAAGTCAAAAGTAAAGCCACTTGCCAGCTGTCCTTCTCTCTTCTTCATCGATTATGGAACTTGGATTTACTATTGACGACTGTTTCCATATCATTTACATACAAGAAGAATAGATTTTCTCTAAATTTAAAAATGAAATTACTTTCCACCATTGGAGATGTAGACATACGTTTTTGCTGGGCTTCTCACTGTTGTGGCCTCTCCCATTGCGTAGTACAGGCTCCGGACGCGCAGGCTCAGTGGCCATGGCTCACGGGCCCAGCCGCTCCGTGGCATGTGGGATCTTCCCAGACCGGGGCATGAACCCGTGTGCCCTGCATCGGCAGGCAGACCCTCAACCACTGCGCCACCAGGGAAGCCCGACATATGTTTTTTTTCTCCAGGCATTTCAGAATGCACATTTGGAACCAGGTGGATAAGTCAGGCCTGAAGACTAAGACTCTGGAGTTCTCACTGTGTCTGTATAAGTCAATGCGTGAGAACAAATTAGGTCCCCCAAGAAGAGCCTGTAGTGTGGAGAGACAACAGAAGAAGGTGAGCATCTGTTAGAGGCTATCAGCATTTCAGAGACATGTGGAGATCCAGTGAAAGAGACTGAGAAGCAGTTAACAGAAATAGTAGCAGAGTCAAGAGAGAATGCTATTCGAGAAAAGAGTTTTGAAAAAAATAAGTTCGAGTCAAACAATTCAAAATGCTAGGGGACTTGAGGATTTGGGGAGGGGGAAGGGAAAGCTGTGACAAAGTGAGAGAGTGGCATGGACATATATACACTACCAAACGTGAAATAGATAGCTAGTGGGAAGCAGCCGCATAGCACAGGGAGATCAGCTCGGTGCTTTGTGACCACCTAGAGGGGTGGGATAGGGAGGGTGGGAGGGAGGGAGACACAAGAGGGAAGAGATATGGGAACATATGTATATGTATAACTGATTCACTTCGTTATAAAGCAGAAACTAACACACCATTGTAAAGCAATTATACTCCAATAAAGATGTAAAAAAAAAAAGGAAAAAATAAATAAATAAGTAAACTCACATTAAAAAAATTAAATGCAAAAAAAAATGCTAGGGGAATGTCAAAAAAGAGGCCACTGGACCAGTGTTATTTAAAACCAGCTGGACACTCCTACACTGTTAGTGGGAATGCAAATTGGTGCAGCCACTACAGAAAACAGTATAGATTTCCTTAAAAAACTAAAACTAGAGCTACCATATGATCCAGCAATCCCACTCCTCGGCATATATCCAGAAAAGACAAACAGAAAAGATACACAATTAGAAATATGTAATTAGAAAAGATACATGCAGCCCGGTGTTCACTGCAGCACCATTTCCAATAGCCAACACATGGAAGCAACCTGTGTCCATCAACAGAGGAATGAATAAAGAAGATGTGGTTCATATATACAATGGAATATTAGTCATAAAAAGAATGAAATAATGCCATTTGCAGCAACATGGATGGAACTAGAGAATATCATACTGAATGAAGCCAAACAGAGAAAGACAAATATTGTATGATATCACCTATATGTGGAATCTAAAAAATAATACAAATAATTTTCTTTATGAAGTAGAAACAGACTCACAGACATAGAAAACAAATTTATGTTTACCCAAGGGGAAAGAGGGAGAGGGATAAATTAGGAGTGTAGGATTAACAGATACACACTACTATATATAAAATAGATAAGCAACAAGGATTTACTGTATAGCACAGGGAATTATATTCAATATCTTGTAATAACCTATAATGGAAAAGAATCTGAAAAATTATACATACATATGCACAAGTGAATCACTTAGCTGTACACCTAAAACTAACACAATATTGCAAATCAACTATACCTCAGTTTTTTAAAAAGCCATTATCGACCCCCTGATAAAACCCACCTGGTTAAAGATTTTGTACTTTATTGTTAAAAAAAAATACAGAGAATCTTTTTAGACCATTTTTGTGCAAGAGAGTAATAAGACGAGAATTGTCCTCAACAAGTCGGACTTGGCCAGTTCATGTAGGGTAGATTGAGATGAGGAGAAATTGCAAGAAAGACAGCTTACAATTATGCAGGTATGAAAAATTGAAAATTGAAACCAGGATGATATCAGTAGGGACAGAAATTCGAAAGGAGATGCAATCAATATTTGGAAAAAGTTAAAGCAAATATATATACATTACAATTCTAGCTTTTGAGGAATTTAGTTGAGGAGAAAATAAATTCTTACGCAATGAAAATATTGGTCGATGTTACAAGTCCATATTTACTTACTAAGAGGCAATTCTCTGATACAGTAAGTGCTGATATCAGGGAAGGATTGATAAAGAAGTATGGGTACAAGCAGGTCGCTCAAGATACATTTAATTCATATAGAAGCCAGGCAACAGTTTTTTAGAGCTGAAGAGAAAATGATGGCTTAAAACTGTGTATTAACTTCTAATAAGGAGATCAGTCATTAAGTCGAGGTGGATTTAGTCATTTAAACAGGCACCTGATCAAACCAGTAATGATGACTTCTTTCCATTTCTAAAGAGAAAAATTATTTTGGGCGGCTTTATAGATGTAGTTCTCTAAATACTGTGGCTAAGAGTCCAGTTTTAAACGACCGTTTGCCAACGTTCTCTAAATACTATTTTGCCATGTCTCCTGAAGTGCCTGTGAAGACATCAAGAGAAAAATGCGAAACACCAAAGTCTATGATTGACAGGCACTGTATTCAGATTCTAAGAGGAAATTCTGTTACCCCAACATCCGATGGAGCTGATTTAAGCATCACAATCTTTTGAGGACACATGGTTTACAACCTGAAAAAGAACAGAACTGTCTGCCTGAGGCTAAGGAGAGAGATTTTCCCCCAGTGCCCGCCTTTAGGCACAAAAACCAGGGGACCCAAGGGAACTGCGTTAGGGTTAGGGTTACCTGCCCTCACATACACAGGTAGAGACTGCAACTCCCTCCACCCGCTCCTTTTTGGCTTTGCAAAAAAAAGAAACCAAGGAAAAGATTGAGGGGCTGGTAGAGGAGCATGGAGTCCTGGGAGGAGAGTGCCAACAAGCGCAGCACGTAGAGGAGGTGGTGGACGAAAGAGGTGGTGGAGGAGAGAGGGACCAGTCCTGGAAGCAGTGCCCAGGGGCGAGTTGCAGCATCTGTGCATTTCCCTGCTTCCGAGAGACAGAGGACCAGGTAATAGGGATGGACCATCCGCCTCCATATATCAAAGTCTTATGTGCAGAATACCTTCAAGATGCTAGAAACGGGGCCATGAGTTTAAATGCATCAATATACCCTCAGTATGTCACCCAAGAAATGAGATTCTCACGCCCAAATATCCACACACCGTTAATGAACTCCAAGATTGAAGCATTGGGTGTTCTTGGCTACTCTCCTGACTCTCTGACCTCACCTTTGTGGTCTCTTTTGCTAACTTTCAGGCTCTTCTTCTAAACCTCTTTGCCTGATAGGAATGCATCTGAGAAGAAACCCTTCTGGAAAAGACCAAGAGTTCAAGTTGACATAAATCAACAGTTGATGGTGGTTCCCCAAAATTGAATGCAGGGTTGGGCTATGTTAATAGAGGTGGAGGATATAGGATGAGGGAGGTGACAGACCAACTCTGCTGTGGACCTGTCATAGCACAAGCATCACTATAGTCCTGGACCCTGTGCTACGCAAAGAACATGTCCTCCTTGTGCTTCCAACCAAGGGTCTCTCTTTCCTCAGTCTCCCACTTTCCTGGACCATCTCCTCTCTGTTGGCATCTGGTTGGTTATGAAGGGAGTGTCTGATACAAAGGCACCTGATCAAGGAGGAGGGAATTTAGTCATAGCTGGAGTCCTGGTTAGTGTAGGAGCAGAGTTGACCTTGTGGGAGGAAGGGATGCAGCACAGCTTTCTAATGATTTGGCCCAGAGGGAGTGTTCTTTTCTAAACACCACGAAAGATGTGTTTGCCAGCAGGCAGCCCTGCATTTCATGCACTCTCACGGCTCCGATTTTCATTTCTATATTGCTATCTGCCTTCAGCTCAGACAGATCTACACCCAGCTGCTATTGGACAGGAGAATGTTGGTGGGAAGCTTCTGAGAAAGTTGTACTCAATTTTGAAAGAAATATGAGAAAACGCCTTCTCCCTTTCTGCTAGATGTGAATAAAAAAGTGGGTAATCCTGATTGCAACAAGCAGCCTTCTCGTTACCACAAGAAGGACCAACATCTAGATGAAGCTGATGTGGGACTTCCCTGGCAGTACAGTGGTTAGGACTCCACGCTTCCACTGTAGGGGGCACAGGTTCAAATCCCCGATCATGGAACTAAGATACCGTAAGCCGCGCAGTGCCGGCAAAAAAAAAAAAAATCTGGGTGAAGTTGATGCTATGGACCACAATGTAGAGGTGAAAAGACCACTGATCTTGGTAACATCACTTAGCTGCTAGATCAACCAACCCAGAAGACCACTCTACGTTTGAACTCCTTTTATGTCAGATAACAAAAGTCTTAACTGTCCAATCCAGTTTTAATTGGATTTTCAGTAACAAAGTCAAAAACATCCTCACCAAAACATTACGTATCAATACTGGGTATTTGATTGATTGGGGCAAGGGCTTTGCACTGAACGCTACACATTTACTGAATGGGCCCCTAAAGGGGCAGACCTATCATTTAGTCTTATTAAAAAACTAGAGCTAGAAGACCAGTAGCGATCTCTTATGATGAATATACTTCGGTGCCTCACAGGGGACGTCAGAATCCCAGCTTGAGCACCCAGTAGCTGTGTGACGCTGAGCAAGTTACTTAGATGCTCTGGGACTCAATTTCTTCCCCCACAAATGGAGATAATCACCGTACCTATCTCAGAGGGTTATTGTCAGGACCAAATGAAATGATACATGCGTATTAGTTAGGATTGTTTCAGGTATGAATAGCATTTAAAAAATAACTGGCTTAAACAAGAAAGAAGTTTCCTGCGCTCTCACGTTCAAGTGTACAAAGATATGCATCTCAGGACAGGCATGGCCTTTGTATCAGAGACTCAGACTAAATCTACTTGGTTGCCTCTGCCTCAAGCTTCCCTCATGGTACACAGTTCAGTCCCCCTTCCACGCAGGACACAGGCAGAAAAGAAGGGGATGTACTTACTCTTTTTTAAAGGTTTTACTCCATTTATAGTTATTATAAAATATTGGCTATATTCCCTGTGTTGTACAATATATCCTTGTAGCTTATTTACTTTATACATAGTAGTTTGTACCTCTTAATCCCCTTCCCCTATGGTGCCCCTCCCTCCTTCCCTCTTTCCACTGGTAACCACTAGTTTGTTCTCTATATCAAACTAGTCTGCTTCTTTTTTGTTTTATTCACTAGTTTGCTGTATTTTTTAGATTCCACAGATAAGTGATATCATACAGTCTTTGTCTTCATCTGACATTTCACTAAGCATGATACTCTCCAAGTCCATTCATGTTGTTGCAAATGGCAAAATTTCATTTTTTATGGCTGAGTAATATTCCATTGTATACATGTACCACCTCTTGCTTATCCATTCATCTGTTGATGGACACCTAGGTTGCTTCCATACCCTGGCAATTGTAAATTATGCTGCTGTGAACATTGGGGGGCATGTATCTTTTCAAACTAGGGTTTTTGTTTTCTTCGGATATATATTCTCAGAAGTGGAATCGCTGGGTCATTGTTAGTTCTATTTTTAGTTTTTTGAGGAACCTCCATACTGTTCTCCATAGTGACTGCACCAATTTACATTCCCACCAACAGTGCAGGAGGGTTCCCTTTTCTCCACACCCTGTCCAGCATTTGTTATCTGCAGTCTGTTTGATGATGGCCATTCTGACAGGTGTGAGGCTCCTACTCTTTAGGACATTTCCTGGAAGCAGCACACACCACTTCTGCATGTGGGCTGAGCTAAAAATCAAGGGGTTTGGTATGGGAAATGGGGAGAAAGCATCCAACATCCTCTGCCACAACCTGTGAGGTAAGAACAGCAGCATCAGTGCATGGCAGTTATTCTTATTAGAAATCTCTGCTGCTCGAAGTCCTGCCCTATGAAACAACATGGATGAACCTGGAGCACATCCTGCTAGGCGAAGTGAGCCAGACACAGAAGGACAAATACCGCATGATTCCACTTACATGAGAAATCAAAAACAGTCAGACTCCGGAGCCTGTGCTCCGCAACGGGAGAGGCCACAGCAGTGAGAGGCCCGCGTACCGCAAAAGAAAGAAAGAAAGAAAGAAAACAGTCAGACTCATAGAAGTAGAGGTAGAAGGGTGCCTGTCAGCGGCTGGGGAAGGGACATGGGGAGTTGCTCTCCAATGGGTCTAAAGTTTCAGTTACATAAGCTCTAGAAATCTGCTATATAACACACACTTAAAAATTTAAGAGAGTAGATCTCATATTAAGCGTTCTTACCCCAATTTTAAAAAATTCTCCTCTTTATCACAAGAGCAGGTCCTCTCCCAAGCCCCCACTCCCAGCTTCACTTCCATCCAAATCCCACCCAATCTCTTAGGCCCACTGGGGGTCTATTTAAACTACAAGTTATTGAGATCCCACACTGTATAGGCACAAGACAAGCAGAAATAAAGATACAATTCCCACTCTCAAGCATCTCACTGTAAAGCAGAAGTTACTGCCAAGTTGCCACATGTGAAGCTGTGCCTGGCTCACAAGAAGTGCTCAGTGAGTCTCTGCAATCCTTACTCTTGTGCCTAAGGGCCTAGATAATGGGGTCAGGAGGACTTGAGCTTGAACTCCTGCTCTACCACTTACTGTGTGACCTTGGGCAAGCCGCTAAACCTCTCTGTGCAGTTGCCTTGTTTTCATTCTTTGACAGCTGCATCCAGCATTTCATGTATTACAGGAAAGAACACTGCATCATAAAATTCTTTTCTAAACTTGAAACAGCCTCAAGTCTTATAGATCACAGCACTCTAAGAAGCTATTGTCTAGAATGTGACTTCTAAATGTCCCTCTATGAAAAAGGAAAGTGATTATTTTTCTCTAAATTCCGTCATGGTGTCTGACAAAGAGGTTTTAAACCAGCTCTTTTAACCAGTCATACTAACAGCACGTCTTGTCAAGCATTTGAGTTTCCAATATACCAGAACAATCCTGTGACAAAGGAACAAACAGTCTAGAAAACACATAAAACATCTTTGTCCAAATTTACTCATCTTCCAAGTAAAGATAACACTTGTCATCATGTATCTTGGAAATCTAAAAAATAGCTTTTACAGGAAACGTCAGATCTCCAAAACATGAAATAGAGAAGTTGGTAAATGGATCATTTAGGCTTGTTTATCTACAAGATTTCTGGTAGTTGAAGTTAAGGATGAATAAAGATTTGGCTGGATGGGTTCACAGTCAATATATTGGTTTTATCATGAGAAGCTTAAAGATAGATGGATATTTCCAGTGAAAAATATTCCCTAGGTTTGCTAGAATAAAAAACAAAGGGAGAGGGAGGGAGAAGGAGAAGTTAAAGGAGGAAGAAAAGGGAAAGGAATTTTAACTTGTCTATGTTTACAGGAAATGAGAGTTCTGGGAACCTCCAGAGAGGAATGAGCGTCCAGTGCTTGGTGCTGACAAAAGAATGCACAATTCACTCTCTCAGAGGTAGCCTCACTGGATAGGAAGACGAGCTCAGTCACAGAGTATCTGATCACTTTCTAGAGGGACAGTCTGATTTTAAGTTATCAAAAATGTTTATCATCCCTTTCTACAACAAATGACTCTCTAAGTCAAAGACCACCATTGAACAGTTTGTGGAGCAAGTGGTCTGCTTCAGGGGGTGCAATTTTATCTACAACATGCCTTGCCAGAAGGTTTCCGAATCCTCACTCAAAGCCTAAAAACCTAAAACTGTGAGTTGACAGTATTCACAAAAAATAGTGTTCTCGAAACTAAAGCTTCTGCGGTTTCTCTAAATAAGTACATAACACTATCTTAGGGGATGCCCAATCCAAAGAGCACATCTCCTGTTCTCTTGCTCATCTGTCACATTCTGTTCCTCAGCGGTTACTGTGGCCCATCCAAACGGAGTCTCACTGTGACAGCCAAGCGAGAGCAATGCTATCAGATCAACATTTCCCAAAGAACAGCCCAGAGGCGACTCAGTTTATAGATCCAGAGTCTACAGATTAGGAGGTTTCTCAGGCTCCAAGATGTTAGCAAAAGAAGTGAAGACCTGGGGGAAATGTTCTCAGTGCCTTACTGCTGGTTATGATGCTTTGGTTTAGAAGTAGCAAATCTGACTCAAATGATTCAACCAAACTGAAGAAAGAGGGAAAGAAGGAAATGTGCAGACTCAGTGTTGTGTTCGGTCGTGATCTGATCAAGAGGCCACCCTGGATCTGCTTCTCTGTGCCACCTTGTCCTCTGCCTGACTTCCTTCATCACGGGAAGATCTGCAGGAATTCCAGACTTCATGTTCTCCCGCCACAATGTCTAGAGGAAGTGGCAACATCTCCATCACTCTCCCACGTGTGAGTGGGGGTGTTTGTCCTAGAATCTCCTCACCCATCCACTTACGTGTGCTGGGGGGAAGGGGGGTGTTCACAAGCCCCCTCTGAAACTGACCACTGTGACAAAAGCAAGGGCTTAGCTGATTGGCAGTGAGGGCTCTTCCCTGGGCCTGAGGGTAAGGCCAGCCCTACCTACTTCACCCACCATAATCATTAAGAATGTTAAAATAAAAACTCCCCCGAAGAAATATCTAGATGCTGGTAGAAAAGGGGAAGGTGGGTGGAGTCATGAAAGAATTTTGAGGAGGTAAACAGTAGATGTTTACTACAATTATTTAGGATTCTTCTTTTTTAAACTACAGAAACCAATTCTAACTAACCTAAGTAGAAAATGGAACTAACTGTATTATAAAAATCCCCCCAAATCTCTTAGGTTTAAAGGCACAAATGCTACTGGACTTCTGGAAGGGTCAGGAATGGAGGGTACAAAATCACTGGAATTTTCTCTCCATCTTTGATTTGTCCTCCGTGTATGTATGGTTTCTTCTCTGGGTGTGGACTGGTTTCCTTTGTTCTAATGTCCACATGGTGGGTAAGATTTCCACTGGCTCCTGACTAGACATGAGGCCCAGTTCCCAGAGAAAATGCTCTGGGTCTCAGTTTTAGTATTCTAGGAAAGAGATTCTAATAGTTTGTATCAGGTGACTCCCTGGTCATGAGATGGAGTTCCATTTTATGAAAGGACTCCCAAAGATCCACTTTGGTGACTTTATGAATGGCAGGACCATAGTGGCAGTTCCCAGGGAGGGGATGGCTGAGAAAACCCTCCAGTAAGTATTCAGTGTGTACCTACGACAATATGTTTTGCATGATATTGGCCACCTGAAACATTTAGAGCAGTGGTCCCCAAGCTTTTTGGCACCAGGAACCAGTTTTGTGGAAGACAATTTTTCCACGGACCGGGGGTGGGGGAATGGTTTAGGGATGATTCAAGCACATTACGTTTATTGTGCACTTTATTTCTATTATTATTACATTGTGATATATAATGAAATAATTATACAACTCACCATAATGCAGACAGGAGGCAGAGCACAGTTAGTAATGTGAGCGATGGGGAGCGGCTATAAATACAGATGAAACTTCGCTCACTCACCCACGGCGCACCTCCTGCTGTGCAGCCTGGTTCCTAACAGGCCATGGACTGGTACTAGTTCATGGCCCGGGGGTTGGGGACCCCTGATTTAGAGTATAAACTTTGTCCTAAAAGTGAAAATGTATATAAAAAGAAGCAAACTATCAAACCTGGGACTTCAAAGAAAGAAGCAAGAGAAAGCTCTTATTCCTCCCCATCATTTGGCTGAAATCCTCCTGAGCATCTCTGTGCTCCAGAAACACTTGATACTGGTACCCATGAGCACACCTGACTCCATTATCACAGTTATTTCCATGGGTGTTTCCCTGAGAACACAGCATCCTTTTAGAGTTGGAGAGAGTTTTCAATTCACTGTATCCAACAACCATTGTAGTACCTATCTCAGAGCTAAAACTCATTCCTATTCATGCAACAGATGGGTTAATGATGATAAGTCTGAGATTATCTCATTCCTTCATTCATTAAGCATTTGAATACATGCTTTCTTTGAAGAACTATTTGAGGAATTACAGAAAAAGTTAAACATTGTATACCTTGCTTCTCCCACCATGACCTGTACATACATGAAAAGAAGTTCAAAATGTACTTAAATGAAAAAGCAACCTATGCTCCCTTAATAAGCGTTTTCTTATTCTGTCTCAAAGTATTTAGTTGACTATTATTAATTTAAGGTTGTCTTTTGTTATGAAACTCTATAAAAAGGAGCTTAATACCATGTACTTGGAATAGAATAGGACTTGATAAATACTTGATAGTGAATGAATGTTGACACTAATCTTACCTTACAAAATGCTTCCCAACATTTTTCACATCATGGCATATCTAAAAAATTATGGTTCTTTGGTCAAGACCATTAGGTAGGCTCTATGAGGCCACTCCAGGTCCAAGGTAATTAGGGATGTATGGTTTTAACAACCCCAGGCAAGAACTGCAGTGATCAATATCTTAGCACTTCTTCATATGACAGCCAACAGGAAGAGTAAATGAAGCATGGTCTGAATTTTTCATCCTAGATGACTCAACACCTTTTAGGCTGAGTGACACTTGCAGAGAGCTTTCTGTTTTAAAATCATCTTTTAGGTAAGTCATTTTTAGCATTACTGTCTACATCAGTATTTCTTTACAATGAGGGATTGGGATTCCCAGCAGAACTGTGGGGAAAATTGATCTGGAGTGATGCTTCCTAGTATCTCAGCTCCCAAAGCACCAACTATTAGAGGTTTGGATTTCTAGCTGATGAAATAATATGTGCTTTTCTTCTCTCCATCTCTATTCCTCCTCTATTTTCAGGAGTTAGCCTAGCTGCAAAATCTGGGAATGTTGAATTAGATTTCCCAGTGGGCAGAGACAATACACAAAACCACTTAATGACATTTTCAAACACCAGAATATATTCTTTTGCCTATAAAACTTGTCTTCCAGGATGATTCACAGACACTCCCAAACTTAGCTCATTCCCAGCCCCTCCTCTTGCAGACATTTGCTCTCTCCTCTCCAGGGCCTCCTGTTCTCCTCCTTCTCTTGCCTATTCCTGTGTCTCCACCTACAGTCACCCAGGCCCGAGTCTCATAGTTGCCATGAGTCTCTCCCTCCCATCCCCTTGCCTCCTTTAGCGAAACAGTCACTTAGTCTTAGCATTTTACCAAATAAGCTGCCTCAAATTGTTTTCCCTCCACCCTCATCTTTTCTTCCTGGAGTCTTTTCAAAATTCCCCTGCCTTCATTCCCACCACCTTGACTCAATTCCCACTACTCTAGCTACAGTGAGCTTTCAAAATATAGGAAAACACAGAAGGCCCCACATAGCCAAAGCAATCCTGAGAAAGAAAACCAGAGCTGGAGAATTCAGGCGCCCTGACTTCGGACTATATGACAAAGCTACAGACATCAAAACAGTATAGTACTGGCACAAAAACAGAGATATAGATCAATGGAACAAGATAGAAAGCCCAGAAATAAACCCACACACCTATGGTCACCTAATCTATGACAAAGGAGGCAAGAACATACAATGGAGAAAAGACAGTCTCTTCAGTAAGTGGTTCTGGGAAAACTGGACAGCTATATGTAAAAGAATGAAATTAGAACACTCCCTAACACCATACACAAAAATAAACCCAAAATGGATTAAAGACCTAAATGTAAGGCCAGATACTATAAAACTCTTAGGGGAAAACATAGGCAGAATACTCTCTGACATAAATTGCAGCAGGATCTTTTTTGATCCACCTCCTAGAGTAATGAAAATAAAAATAAGAATAAACAAATGGGACCTAATTAAACTTAAAGCTTTTGCATAGCAAAGTAAATCATAAACAAAACAAAAAGACAACCTATATAATGGGAGAAAATATTTTCAAATGAAGCAAATGACAAGAAATTAATCTCCAAAATATACAAAGAGCTCATGCAGCTCAATATCAAAAAAACAAACAACCCAATCAAAAAATGGGCAGAAGATCTAAATAGACATTTCTGCAAAGAAGACATACAGATGGCCAAAAAGCACATGAAAAGATGCACAACATCACTAATTATTAGAGAAATGCAAATCAAAACTACAACAAGGTATCACTTCACACAAGTCAGAATGGCCATCAACAAAAAAATCTACAGACAATAAATGCTGGAGAGGGTGTGGAGAAAAGAGAACCCTCCTACACTGTTGGTGGGAATGTAAATTGGTACAACAACTATGGAGAACAGTACGGAGGTTCCTTAAGCAACTAAAAATAGAGCTACTAAAATTGCTCGAGTAGGATCCAGCAATCCCATCCTGGGCATATATCCAGAGGAAACCATAATTCGAAAAGATACATGCACCCCAATGTTCATTACAACACTATTTACAATAGCCAGGACATGGAAGCAATGTAAATATCCATCAACAGAGAAAAGGATAAAGAAGATAGGATACATATATACAATGGAATATTACTCAGCCATAAAAAAGAACAAAGTAATGCCATCTGCAGAAACATGGATGGACCTAGAGACTGTCACACTGAGTGAAGTAAGTCAACAGAGAAAGACAAGTATCATGTGACATCACTTATATGTGGAATCTTAAAAAATGGTATAGACATCGGGTGTGGAGTCAAGACGGCAGATAAGGAGGATGCAGAATTCGCGTCTCCTCACAAATAGGGCACCTACCAGGCATCGGTGGGGGACCATGGACACCTAAGGGGACCAGAGGAACCCCCAGCAACCAGGTAGGATGTGGGGCATAGGGGGAGTGAAGGGGGAGGAGAAGTGGAGGTGGGACGGGACTGGTTACCCTGAGGGGCTGCTGGAGGAGGGGAAGGGATCCCATACCCGAAGGGGGAAATTGGGGAACCATTGGGAGGGCAGAGGATGACAAGGGAGTATGGCCAGGTTTCCCCTGCCCACTTGGGCCCCCAGGAACCTGCTGAGATCCCAGGCCTGATCCTCTGCCCACCTAGGCCCCCTCTAGCCGCACGGGTCCTGAGGGAATGGGAGCGAGGGAAGGGGGAGCAAAAGTAAAGGCTGGACCTCCAGGACTGGCACCAGAGAGGTGGCTGGGGGAGGAGAGGAGTTCCTACACCCAGAGAGACCCACCCACGGTTAGGGGTCCAACAGGGACAGGGGCGACCCTGGGGGAGACAGTGGGGGGCGGGCGTGGAGGAACGGAAGGGAATGGGGCCAGTGCTTTCCCTGTCCATTTAGGCACCAGGGAGCCTGGTGGGCTCCCAGGCCTAATCCTCTGCCCTCGGAGCCTCCCTCCTGCTGTGCAGAACCAAATCCCCATCCCTACACCCCCACCCAGGGCCCTACCTCTCCACTCGGAGACCCCCTCTGAGACCCCCTCCAGTGTGCTGGGCCTAAACCCCTCCCACACACCCTCATCAGGGCCACACCTCCAAACTCGGGAACTCCACACTCCAGAGGCCCTCCTTTCCACTTGCTGCCTCTCTCCTTCAGTGCAGGTCCTAAGCAGAGGCCCCACCCACGCTTGAAGTCACCCCACCTAGGCCCCGCCCCCAACACCTTTTCCAACAGCATGGGTCCTGAGTCTAGGCCCTGCCCCACAAAGATCACCCTCACACCTGCCTAGGTTCCACCTGACCCTAAGCCCCACCCCTGCCTAAGTTCCACCCCCACCTAAGCTCCACCCCCATAGTCAAGGTTTTTTTTTCTTCTTCTTCTATTCTCTTTTAAATTGGGGTTCTGCTTTACTTTGTTGATTCACTGTTGTTGATTCATTTATATTTTTATTTCTCTAATAAATATTTTATTTCTCTAATTTTATTTTATTCATTACACTGTTATTGTTCTCTCCTTTTGGCTCATTCCCCCCCAGCCCCCCGCTTTTCTTCCTTTTTCTGTTGTGGTTTTATTTTACTTGTTGCAGTTGTTTCAATTATATTTTTACTTTTCCTAATATATTTTTTACCTTTGTAATTTTATTTTGTTTTTATTCTTCGATATTTTACTGCTCCTTTTTTTCTTTTTCTGTTTTGTTTTGTTTTGTTTTTTGCTGTGCCACACAGCTTGTGGGATCATGCATCACAGGCTGGAAGTCAGCCCAAGCTCCTGTGGTGGGAGCTCCGAATCCAAACCACTGGAATAACAGAGAACCACAGACCCCAGTGAGACCTCCCAGACATCCTAATCTCAGCACCAACACCTGGCTCTATCCAACTGCTTGCAAACTCCAGTGCTGGACGCCTCAGGCCAAACAAACAGTAAGACTGGAATACAGCACCACCCATCAAAAAAAAAAAAAAAAAGAAACTGAAATGACAAAAAAATATGTTACAGACAAAGGAGCAAGGTAAAAAACTAAAAGACCAAATAAAAGAAGACAAAATAGGCAACATACCTGAAAAAGAATTCAGAGTAATGGTAGTAAAGATGATCCAAAATCTCAGAAATAGAATGGAGAAAATAGAAGAAACATTTAACAAGGATCTAGAAAAACTAAAGAGCAAACAAACAGTGATGAACAACACAATAACTGAATTTAAAAAGATTCTAGAAGGAATCAATAGCAGAATAACTGAGGCAGAAGAAAGGATAAGTGACCTAGAAGATGAAAAGGTGGAAATAACTGCCAAGGAGCAGAATAAAGAAAGAAGAATGAAAAGAATTGAGGACAGTCTCAGAGACCTCTGGGACAACATTAAATGCACCAACATTCGAATTATAAGGGGTCCCAGAAGAAGAGAAAAAGTACGAGTCTGAGAAAATATTTGAAGAGATTATAGTTGAACACTTCCCTAACATGGGAAAGGAAATAGTCAGTGAAGTTTAGGAAGCCCAGACAGTCCCATACATGATAAATCCAAGGAGAAACACACCAAGACACATGTTAATCAAACTGTCAAAAATTAAATACAAAGAAAACATATTAAAACCAGCAAGGGAAAAGCAACAAATAACATACAATGGAATCCCCATAAGGTTAACAGCTAACCTTTCAGCAGAAACTATGCAAGCCAGAAGGGACTGGCAGGACATATTGAAAGTGACAAAAGGGAAAAAACCTACAACCAAGATTACTCTACCCAGCAAGGATCTCATTCAGCTTCGACGGAGAAATCAAAATCTTTACAGACAAGCAAAAGTTAAAAGAACTCAGCACCACCAAACCAGCTTCACAAAAATGCTAAAGGAAATTCTCTCAGCAGGAAACACAAAAGAAGGAAAAGACCTACAATAACAAACCCAAAACAATTAAGAAAATGGTAATAGGAACATACATGTTGATAATTACCTAAAATGTAAGTGCATTAAATGATCCAAGCAAAAGACATAGACTGGCTGAATGGATACAAAAAAAAGGCCCAGATATATGCTGTATACAAGAGACACACTTCAGACCTAGGGACACATACAGACTGAAAGTGAGGGGATGGAAAAAGATATTCCATGCAAATCAAAAGAAAGCTGGAGTAGCAATTCTCATATCAGACAAAATAGACTTTAAAATAAAGACTATTAAGAGAGACAAAGAAGGACACTACATAATGATCAAGGGATCGATCCAGGAAAAAGATATAACAATGGTAAATATTTGTGCACCCAACACAGGAGCACCTCAATACATAAGGTAAATGCTAACAGCCATAAAAGGGGAAATCAACAGCAACACACTCATAGTACGGGACTTTAACATCCCACTTTCACCAATGGACAGATCATCCAAAATGAAAATAAATAAGGGAACACAAGCTTTAAATGATACATTAAACAAGATGGACTTAATTGATATTTATAGGACATTCCATCCAAAAACAACAGAATACACGTTCTTCTCAAGTGCTCACAGAAATTCTCCAGGATAGATCATATCTTGGGTCACAAATCAAACCTTGGTAAATTTAAGAAAATTGAAATCATATTAAGTATCTTTTCTAACCACAATGCTATAAGACTAGAGATCAATTACAGGAAAAAATCTGTAAAAAATACAAAGACCTGGAGGCTAAACAATACACTACTTAATAACCAAGAATCACTGAAGAAATCAAAGAGGAAATCAAAAAATACCTAGAAACAAAGGACAATGAAAACACGATAACCAAAAACCTATGGGATGCAGCAAAAGCAGTTCTAAGAGGGAAGTTTATAGCAATACAATCCTACCTCAAGAAACAGGAAACATCTCAAATAAACAACCTAACCTTACACCTAGAGCAATTAGAGAAAGAAGAACAAAAGAAAAAACCCCAAAGTTAGTAAAAGGAAAGATATCATAAAGATCAGATCAGAAATAAATGAAGGAAACAATAGCAAAGATCAATAAAACTAAAAGCAGGTTATTTGAGAAGATAAACAAAATTGATAAACCATCAGACAGCCTCATCAAGAAAAAAAGGGAGAAGACTCAGATCAACAGAATTAGAAATGAAAAAGGAGAAATAACAACAGACACTGCAGAAATACAAAGGATCATGAGAGATTACTACAAGCAACAATATGCCAATAAAACGGACAATCTGGAAGAAATGGACAAATTCTTAGAAAAGCCCCACCTTCCGAGACTGAACTGGGAAGAAATAAAAAACATAAACAGACCAATCACAAGCACTGAAATTGAAACTGTGATTAAAAATCTTCCAACAAACAAAAGCCCAGGACCAGATGGCTTCACAGAATTCTATCAAACATTTAGAGAATAGCTAACACCTATCATTTTCAAACTCTTCCAAAATATAACAGAGGGAGGAATACTTCCAAACTCATTCTACAAGGCCATCATCACCCTGATACCAAAACCAAAAATGTCACAAAAACAGAAAACTACAGGCCAATATCACTGATGAACATAGATGTAAAAATCCTCAACAAAATACTAGCTAACAGAATCCAACAGCACATTAAAAGGAGAATACACCGTGATCAAGTGGGGTTTATCCCAGGAATGCAAGGATTCTTCAATATACACAAATCAATCAATGTGATATACCATATTAACAAATTGAAGGAGAAAAACCATGATAATCTCAATAGATGCAGAAAAAGCTTTTGACAAAATTCAACAACGATTTATGAGAAAAGCTCTCCAGAAAGTAGGCATAGAGGGAAACTACCTCAACATAATAAAGGCCATATATGACAAACCCACAGCCAACATCGTTCTCAATGGTGAAAAACTGAAACCACTTCCTGTAAGATCAGGAACAAGACAAGACAATCAGGTGAGTGCCCACTCTCACCCACT
The DNA here is from genome assembly GCF_949987515.2 of Delphinus delphis. Classification (NCBI taxonomy): domain Eukaryota; kingdom Metazoa; phylum Chordata; class Mammalia; order Artiodactyla; family Delphinidae; genus Delphinus; species Delphinus delphis. The sequence continues at coordinate 175,566,733 of NC_082683.1, forward strand.
ATTATTCAACATAGTTTTGGAAGTTTTAGCCACAGCAATCAGAGAAGAAAAAGAAATAAAAGGAATTCAAATCAGAAAAGAAGAAATAAAACTGTCACTGTATGCAGATGTTATGATACTACACATAGAGAATCCTAAAGATGCTACCAGAAAACTGCTAGAGCTAATCAATGAATTTGTTAAGTAGCAGGATACAAAATTAATGCACAGAAGTCTCTTGCAGTCCTATACATCAATGATGAAAAATCTGAAAGAGAAATTAAGGAAACAATTTTGCAACATTTACCATTGCAACAGAAAGCATAAAATACCTAGGAAAAAACCTACCTAAGGAATCAAAAGGTCTGTATGCAGAAAACTATAAGACACTGATGAAAGAAATTGAAGACGATACAAACAGATGGAGACATATACCTCTTGGATTGCAAGAATCAATACTGTGAAAATGACTATACTACCCAAAGCAATCTACAGATTCAATTCAATCCCTATCAAATTACCAATGGCATTTTTTACAGAACTAGAACAAAAAAATTTTAAATTTATATGGAGATACAAAAGACCCCGAGTAGCCAATGCTGTCTTGAGAAAGAAAAACGGAGCTGGAGGAATCAGGCTCCCTGACTTCAGACTATACTGCAAAGCTACAGTAATCAAGATAGTATGGTACTGGCACAAAAACAGAAATACAGATCAATGGAGGATAGAAAGCCCAGAGATAAACCCACGCACATATGGTCACCTTATCTTTGATAAAGGAGGCAAGAGTATACATTGGAGAAAAGACAGCCTCTTCAACAAGTGGTGCTGGGAAAACTGGATAGTTACATGTAAAAGAATGAAATTAGAACACTCTCTAACACCATACACAAAAATAAACTCAAAATGGATTAAAGACTTAAATGTAAGGCCAGACACTATCAAACTCTTAGAGGAAAACATAAGCAGAACACTCTATGACATAAATCACAGTGAGATACTTTATGACCCACCTCCTAGAAAAATGGAAATAAAAACAAAAATAAACAAATGGGACCTAATGAAACTTAAAAGCTTTTGCACAGCAAAGGAAACCATAAACAAGACCAAAAGACAACCCTCAGAATGGGAGAAAATATTTGCAAATGAAGCAACTGACAAAGGATTAATCTACAAAATATACAAGCAGCTCATGCAGCTCAGTATCAGAAAAAACAAACAGCCCAATCCAAAACTGGGCAGAAGGCCTAAACAGACGTTTCTCCAAAGAAGATATACAGATTGCCAACAAACACATGAAAAGATGCTCAACATCACTAATCATTAGAGAAATGCAAATCAAAACTACAATGAGATATCATCTCATACCAGTCAGAATGGCCACCATTAAAATATCTACAAACAGGGCTTCTCTGGTGGCGCAGGGTTGAGAGTCCGCCTGCCGATGCAGGGGACACGGGTTTGTGCCCCAGTCCGGGAAGATCCCACATGCTGCAGAGTGGCTAGGCCCGTGAGCCATGGCCGCTGAGCCTGCACGTCCAGAGCCTGTGCTCCGCAACGGGAGAGGCCACAACAGTGAGTTGCCCGCGTACCGAAAAAAAAAACAAAACTACAAACAATAAATGCTGGAGAGGGTGTGGAGAAAAGGGAACCCTCTTGCACTGTTGGTGGGAGTGTAAATTGATACAGCCACTATGGAGGACAGTATGGAGGTTCCTTAAAAAAACTAAAAATAGAACTACCATACAACCCAGCAATCCCACTACTGGGCATATACCCTGAGAAAACCATAATTCAAATATAGTCATGTACCGCAATGTTCATTGCAGCACTATTTACAATAGTCAGGACCTGGAAGAAACCTAAGTGTCCATCGACAGATGAATGGATAAAGAAGATGTGGCACATATATGCAATGGAATATTACTCAGCCATAAAAAGAAATGAAACTGAGTTATTTGTAGTGAGGTGGATGGACCTAGAGAATGTCATACAGAATGAAGTAAGTTAGAAAGAGAAAAACAAATACCGTATGCTAACACATATATATGGAATCTTAAAAAAAAAATCAGAAGAACCTAGGGCAATACGGGAATAAAAATGCAGACCTACTAGAGAATGGACTTGAGGATACGCGGAGGGGGAAAGGTAATCTGGGACAAAGTGAGACAGTGGCATGGACATATATACACTACCAAACGTAATATAGATAGCTAGTGGGAAGCAGCCACATAGCACAGGGAGATCAGCTCGGTGCTTTGTGATCGCCTGGAGGGGTGGGGTAGGGAGGGTGGGAGGGAGGGAGATGCAAGAGGAAAGAGATATGGGGACACATGTATATGTATAACTGATTCACTTTGTTATAAAGCAGAAACTAACACACCATTGTAAAGCAATTATACTCCAATAAAGATGTTAAAAAAAAAAAGAAAGAGAAAAACAAATACCATATGCTAACACATATATATATGGAATCCAAAAATAAAAAAACAACACCTGGTCTGAAGAACCTAGGGGCAGGACAGGAATAAAGACACAGACGTAGAGAATGGACTTGAGGACACTGAGAGGGGGAAGGCTAAGCTGGGATGAAGTGAGAGAGTAGCATTGACATATATACACTACCAAATGTAAAATACATAGCTAGTGTGAAGCGGCTGCATTGCACAGGGAGATCTGCTCGGTGCTTTGTGACCACCTAGAGGGGTGAGATAGGAAGGGTGGGAGGGAGACCCAAGAGGGAGGGGATATGGGGATATATGTATACATATAGTTGGTTCACTTTATTATAAAGCAGAAACTAACACAACATTGTAAAGCAATTATACTCCAATAAAGATGTTAAAAAAAAAAAAGAGCCATCTGGAAAACACTAAGCTTGAGGTTCCAGGTGTATAAGCAACAGCTGGGGGCTAACATGTTTGAACTGATTGCTGGTTTGCATAGAGGGTCTTGAGACCTCTACAAATATTGAGCTTATAATTTTATATCCACACATAATTTTATACACATAATGGTTATTATAAACTTTCAGCAAATTCAGAACATAAGGAGGACATAAATTATGCCATTGAAGAGAAGAGAGACTTTATTATAGCTCAGTTAGTTCCAATATATTGTATTATATTTCTTCCTTTTCAATTCACCAATAGAGAACCATATGACTTTTCTATGCTACAAATATGGTGAATGATGGCCATAATATATATTGATAGTAATTTATGAATCACCATTTTCATTATTTGTAAATTAATAAAATAATTTACAGAGATGTGGATTTTTAGTTACCTTTTATTTCTTTTATGGCTCTTGTAAATACAGTTGTCACTTCCTAGATAATTTATCAATATTAAATTATTAAATCTGCACTAATGCAATATCAAACATTCATCATTCAAAGATTCTTGTTTCTCATAATTTATATGTGCTTTAAGGAAGAAACAGCCATGCAACTGGACTTTTTTTTTTTTTTAGCTTTTTTTGGAATAAAACACTTTTCTTAATCTCTGCTTTGTATTATATTGTGTTTTCAAAAAATCAGAAAACAATTTCATAAAAATCATTAAATTTTAACCTAAATCACCTGACATTTTTCTGAAAAGAACCACTTTATTCATATAGTCTTTCTAACTTGTTTTCTACATGCTCGTCTAATTTAATGTTTATGTGATTTATCACATCTTGAACTGTGAACAATTTAACTATATAACAAATGCCTTTGTATTAGTCATCAGTTTATGTACATGATAAAATCAATCCTATTATTTACTATGCTGTTAATGAGAGCCTCTTTCTAGCTACTAATTCTGCATTTAGAAATAAAGTGATATCACTCTGAAGCATCTAGATTAGGCCCTTCGGTATTCACTGAAATACATTCAAATTAGATTTAAAGTATATCTAATAACGTTCTTATTCTCTGTAAATTACTAATACAAGTAGTATATAAATCATATTTTTAACCACATATCTTCGTCAATCAAAGGTCAGAAACACATTTACTTAGCACAGAACCCACATTTCTTTTCCATACCTAAGAGAAATACAAAAAGTGAAATTTGTGGAAAGTTTTCAACGAGCTTATGAGCCGTCCAATGAAATAAGATATTTGTGAAGATATAATTAAAAGCACTACAAAAATTTTACAATGACAGCTAAATGAGTAATGATAACTAATATCAAAGTTATTTTGACACAATCGTCTTGTATTTTTTTTCAGATCTCCTCATATCACTAACTCCTCCTTGAGGTCAAATGGACTCAAAGAAGACAACATGTAAACTGTAGATCTCTATGTTTGACCAGTTAATACTGGTACATCATTTATAGGAAGCACCTCTTGATTTATGACCAGTACCAGTTTCCGTAAGATTTCATTGCTTATAACTGTTAAACACCTTACCATTGAGTAAGAATCCTGCTGCAACATGAGAAAAAATTCAGTTGGCTTTAAGCAACTGTGGTCAGTTGTTTTTTTTTTTAATGGGCACATTCTGTTCTAGTCTTATTTATATTTAGGGAGATTTTTCTTTTCCTGCATCTCCTCGAAGATTAATTTTATTTATTTTGTTTCATTTGCCAATGACGCATTGTTTAGAGGAGGGTCAGTTATTCTAAAACAGGGATGACTTCTCTTGTTAGACAACGTCCAATCAAAACAAAGCAATTAATATTTCTATAGCAAATCTTGACATCTGAACGATTTTCAAAAATTTTTGCCTCCTGTGTAGGGATTTCTTTTTAATGTGATAAGTACAGTGCCTAGAGAAAGAAATTGAGAGATTTCTGAGTATCAATAAAATGACCAACATAGCTGAATACTGACAAGAGTTTTTCCCGTGCCTCAGCTTCTCAACTATTTTCACTTATTGTTAGAGTTGCTCGTTTGAACTTGTCTTCTGATTATCACCCATTAATAGAGATTACAAGTCTTGGCTCATTGTTTTACAAAACATGCTGTAATTCAAATGCCTTAATAGCAGTTAAGAAGCAAGGACACAAACCAGGTTATTCTCTTTTGAAAGCCTTAAGTTCACTTCTTGTAAAAGGTGATATTTCTTACCATTAAATACATACAAATCATTTTTAGAATATGTTCTGTCTAGTCAACAGCTTGGTGTAAAAGTCAAGTATATACCAGAAACTAGAGAAGGGTAAGGGTAATAAAATCCTCAACCTGTAAAGTGGATTAGCTGTCTCCTGAAAACCAGCCCAGAAGGAATTCACTCTACGATATGGTTAGTCATGAGCAAACCACTTGGAAAATAATCAGTAAGAAATTATATAATCTAAAACATAGACATTGTAATAGACTATAACAATATATTAAGATGAGAGAGTGAAATTGTAGTCAGTGCAAATCCAAAGTACTGATCACAAAAGAGTTTCAGGAAAATTAGAGTTGAAAAATATAAATGAATCCGTCCTGGTTTAAGATCCCAGATGATGATTTCAGACTAATCAGAGGAGAAAAACTCTTCAGGGTATCACAACTTGATAAAAGATGTCTTTAAAATATTCAGTTTCCTTTGCTTATTCCCTATTCACCAAATTCCTAAATAATATTTTTCTTCCTGAATGGAAATTTCCAGGAAGAGAATACCTTGGGCAGAATTTGCTCTTATAAATTAATAAATCTGTGAACTTGTGAAGCACAAATCAATGAAAACCTTCTGAGCCCTAAAATCCAGACTGGGAACAAAAACATACCAATTTGTTATACTTAAGCCAGACTGCCAATCCCCCTTCTACCCTGCTGTTGCCAGTTCATTGCTAAATATGGACCATTTATAAACATTTATAAACATCACAAATCAAGTTTACATAAGCAGAATCTCTAAGACTGTGATGTGATACCCATATAAGTGGACCTGAAGACTTTTTATTTTTAACATTAAAGGCCCAGCTACATAGAAAGTTGAAAGAACTTAAAATTTTAAAATTTCCACTTATGTAAAAGCATGTAAAATTATGAACTCAGACCAGAATAAATAAAACACTGATCACTTTCTGTGTGTGAGGCGTATAAAAATAAATAAGACATAGCTCCTGTCTTCAGAGCAGTCACAGTCAATTTGGAAAGATAAGATCCATGAATAAATAAAAAGTTCACTAACAAAGTCAGGCATGACACCAAGGTGAAGGAGAAATCTGTGTAGGTTAGGGATGAATGAACCCTAAGAAGAAGGTATGATTGGAACAGGCCTTAAAGGAAAGGAATGGGAAAATAGGTAAGAAAAGATATTTACCTAGGTAGGCATAAAGAATGCACAAAGCACATTCAGGGAGAAGATGTCCACATGTGGGACTTCAGTAGAGAGTTTATGATTGAGTGGGAGATACATTTAGGAAAATAGGGTAGGATCAGATTTTAAAAGCCATCGAATGTAAAGATTTATCAACCTTTAAGACTGCATTTGAGGACAGGAACTATGTCTTATTTATTTTGGTAGTTTCCTATTAGCCTAACCTACTGCCTTTTACAAAGTAGGTACTCTGTGTGTGTGTGTGTGTGTGTGTGTGTGTGTGTAATTGAGTTGGCTTCTCTTGGAAATGTAAAACAGTTAAAGTCTTTTAATAGTGACATGACATGAAAAACAATTTCATAAAATGATTTATGTAGCTAAGCTAGATGCTCTAGATGGGGAAACACCAAGGGGAGGGAGACCACTTATGAATTACGAAAGTCAAACCTACTTTATGTTTGTTTTAGTAGAATTTAAGCACCTCTTGCGGGTTTATAGACAAGATGATAGTTAAAGTTGGCACTTAAAAGATGCTCACATGTTAATTAACCCACCACATGACTATGGGAATGCAAGTTGTACAAAACAAATGTTATAATTATGATGTTTGTAATTATTATCAGCTGCAGCATCTAAGTTGCAGCCAAACATTTCCACCAGATTTAGAAAGTGTTCGGGCATACATCTACTGACTCTCCCTGATACGATTTTCCTGGTAGAAGAAAAGCAAAAATACTTTGACATTTCCTGTGGAAAGTATCTGAAAATTTCAGTTATTACAATTGATACATCATAAAATGCTGAAGCTATCTTAAACAGTGTTTTGATGGGAATTCAGGCTTAATTTAACATGTAAGGTATTTGGAAAACTGAGGCAAATATGTGATTTGGTTCCAGACATCTGATGCATGAAAAGGAGTAAGTAAAGAAAAAGGAAGAAATATTTGATTGTTGCTGTTTTTTTAAATCACCAACTGTACAAATAAGTTTCATATATAGGCTTGGCTTTAGAATAAAATCACTTGTGAGGTTTTATATTTTACAGTTTTCTGTTTCTAGGAAGAATACTGTGGTCCTTCAACAGGTGTCCTAATCATCACATCAGCACAACTGATCTTCACATGGAAACCAAATTGCACTTAGACCCCTACCCAGTAGGAGATTAAACAACATACACTGTGCACCTGGGAGGACAAGAAGTCAAAGGCACATCTATCACCTCTGAATCACAGCGAGGCCTATTTCAAAACAAGATTTTCCTCTTCAGGACCATTTTAAATAGTCAGTTAGTAGGTGGTTGGGAGGAGGTAAGAAAGGAGGGCCTGGGAAAGATAGGCATCAGATAGAGTCATCCCACAGGGATTCGTATCCACTGCAATGTGCAGAATGATTTAAGTTTGAACAAAAACCTTTCAGAAATAAAGTTGGATTCAGTGCAATCCCTATCAAAATACCAGTGGCATTTTTTTCACTAGAAATAGAACAAATAATTTTAAAATTTGTATGAAAACACAAAAGACCTCGAATAACCAAAACAATCTTGGGAAAGAAAAACAGAGCTGGAGGACTCATGCACCCTGATTTCACACTATACTACAAAGCTACAGTACTCAAAACAGTATGGTACTGGCACAAAAACATATACATATATCAATGGAACAGAATAGAGAGTCCAGAAATAAGCCCACATAAATCACTCCAGTAAACTGAGACTTTGTAATTTCATCAGGTTACTATTAAGAAGCAAAAGTTTCACTTAGAACAACATAGAGGTCATTAGACCCCTCAAACATTTATTAAACCATTTATTGATTTGTCAAATATTTTTAATGCCTACCATTCTAGGTCCAGGGAGTAAAGAGGAGGATAAAGTCCCTCCTCTCAAGGAATTTACATACTAGTGAGGAGAGAGACAATAATCATATATATCAAATGCCAGGAGGGATTGGTATCAATGAAAAAAAAAAAAAACAGGGTAAAGGTGATCATGATGGTGATGGAGGGATGGGGGTACAATTTTCTATTGCAGGCTTAAGAAAGGTCTCAGAAAAGGGGACACGGGAGATGGGAAGGAGGTGAGGGAATGAGCCATCTAATTATATCTGGGAAAAGAGTGACCCCGACAGAGGAACAGCAAATGCCAAGCCCCCAACGCAGGAGAGTTTTATACACAGCAAGTCGCCTGGTGTGCCTGGAGTGGGGATGGGGGTAAGGGGGACACAGTGGATGACAAAGGTGCTGGGTGGGGGGATTCCAGAAGGAGGTCAGAAAGATTATATAGAACCTTTCAGGCCACAGCAAGTATTTAAGCATTTCCTTTCAATGGAAAGCTGTTTGATGATTTTGAGCAGAGGAATGATTTGCCATTTTGGAAGGATCACTGTGGCAGCTGTATGACAAGGAGATGGGGTGGATGGAGAAAGGGAGACCGAAGAGGCAGCATTATAATCATCAAAGTGAGAGGTGATCCCCACTTGGAGTAAGGAGAAAGCAGTTGAGTGGTAAGAAGTAGTAGTGTACATGATATATTTTCCAATAGACCCATAAAATTTTGTTTATGGCCTGCCTAGGGAGTGTAGAAAAACCAAAGATGAACACAATGTTTTTGGACTGAACAACTGAAAGGATGGAGTTGCCATACCCTGGAGAACTCAGGAGGACGTACCACTGAGAGGCTGAGAGGATGGTGGAATTAATAGTACAGTTTTGATAGGTAAAGGGAATTAAGAGGTACAAACTAGCAGTTATAAAATAAACAAGTCACAGGGATGTAACGTACAGTACAGGAAATATAGTCAATATTTTATACCATCTCTGTATGGTGCATAGTCTACAAAATATAAAATCACTATGCTGTACACCTGAAACTAATATAATATAAGTCAACCATACTTCGATAAATTACTAAAAAAAAAAAAAGAGCACAGTTTTGAATGTGTTACATGTGAGATGCCTATTGGACACCTGAATGGAAAAATCAAGGAGCCAATTATAAATATGTATGGAGTTCTAGTGAGAGATCGAAGGTGAAAATATAAACTTGGGAATCATCAGCTTTTGGATGATATTTAAAGGTATGGGATCGGATGAGGTTACATGGGGTGTGAATACAGAGAAAGAAGGTGAGGTTCTGATACTGAAGCAAAATCTAGAGTTTGGGAACAAGAGTAGGAACGAGCAAAGGAAGACTGAAGAAAAGTGGGGTAGTCAAGCAGAGGAATAAACAAGAATGAACGGGATCCTGAAAGCCAAGTGAAGAAAGTGTTTCAAAAAAGGAAGGAGCAAACTTCAGTGCTGCTGATTGGTCCAGGGAGCTCTGAACCAAGAATTTGACTTTCGATTTGCCAATGTGTAAGTCATTAATAACCTTGACAAAGGAAGTTTCTGTGGAGAGGTGGAAAATAAATACTAATTGGAATGGGTGAAGAAGAATCAGAGAGGGAGAATCAGAGACAGTGTAGACAACTCCTTTAAGAGCTTACTTGTAAAAAGCAGAGAAACGGTAACTAGAGAGAGACATGGGGATTTAAGGAAGGAGTTACTAAAATGAAAATTGCTTCAGCATGTTTGTTTCTTGGTGGGGAGCCAATAAAGATGAGGGAAAGATAAAGGGAGACAATTATAGGAGCATGTCCTTTATAACACGGGAGAGGTGGAACCCAATAATGAAAGATGGTGATCGCTTTAGATAAGAGCCCTGAGGGTGGTTCTTAGTGTATCAATTGATCAAATTAGCATCCTGTTTGAGGACTGATGATAAACTCTGTGTTTTTAACTTGAGCCACTGAGTAGGTGGTGAATCCATTTACTGAGATGGGGAAACTTAAGGGCTGGGGCAGCAGACAGGTTTGGGAAGAATCAAGAATTCTCCTTTCGGAAAATTTTTGTTAGAAATATTAGAGAACTGAATGTTGGGAGAACTCTGGGCTACAGACATAAATTGGGGAGTCAATGGTGTAAAGACAGTATTTAAAGTAACAGATATGGATGCGATTACCTAGGAGGACAATAGTGAGGTGAGGAAGGAAGGGAAGGGAAGAGAACAGGATCCAAGAAAAGCCCTCAAGAACTTCAAACTTTAACATGTGGATAAGGAATGAGAAGCTGGCAAAAAATGTGAGGGCTGAGAAACGTGTCCAGTGTGTTCAGAGGAATGTGGTGCCAGGAAGCCAGGAGAGGGGTTCATTTAGAGAAAGGGACTGGTCAGGTATACCAAATGCTGGTGAGAACTGAGAAAAACAAGGACAGGGACTTCCCTGGTTGTCCAGCGGTTAAGACACAGGGGGTGCAGGTTCGATCCCTGGTTGGGGAACTAACCTCCCATATGCCTCACAGCATGGCCCCAAAAAATAAATAAATAAAACAGTGGGTATGTAAATCAACTACACTTCAATTAAAACAAACAAACAAAAGCTTAAAAGAAAGAAAAAGAAAAACAAGGATAGAGAAGCATTGGATGCATTTTGCTACGTGGAATTTACTAGCAAACGTGGCAAAAGTGTTTTAGGAGGGATGGTAGAATACGGACAGGGTATGGGGGCATTGAAGAGTACATGAGAGGAGGGGACGAGAAGTAAGGAAGTGCGTGATCATGACAGGGAGCTGAGAAATGGGGAGATATGTGCAACAAGGGCTTTTTCAACACAGGAATGTCAAAAGATAAGCTGAGGGATATTAAAGAACTTTAAGAGTTTATTTGAGCAAACAATCAATTCAAATCAGGTAGCACCAAACCAGAAGTGGCTAGAAGCATTCCACAGACAGGAGCGGAGGGAAAGACCTCTATAGGGAAGAGGTGGAAGCAAAGCAAGGACATTATTTGATTGGCTGTAACTTAAGCCTTTGCCTTATTTGGAAAGTTCTGCGTGGTTGGCTGTTTGTGATTGCTTGTCCTTAGGTTTTGATTTCTTACCCTTCAGGCTGTGGTTTTGGTTTGCCTCCTTAGGCTGCTGAGGTATTAAAGACACCTCAGTCTAACAACCTCTTTGTTTAATTTGTTTAACAGGAGACACGAAAGCCTGTTAGTATGCTGATAGAAATGACCTGGTAGAGAGGAGTATCATGTACTGTAGATAACACTGAAAAGAGAATCCTGTGTGAATTCCTAAAGAAAGTGAGAGAAAAAAGGGGCCCATAACACAGGTGGAGACAATAGACATTAATGTAAGAGAGACACGACCTCTTCCTTACTAGGGGAAGAAGCAGAAAACAGGTGCCAATGTAGGTTGGTTTGCAAATTTGACAATGGGAAGGAAGATAAAGAAATTTGCTTATGAAACACAAAGCCAAAGTCTGAACTCAGGTCTGTCCACATCGAAACAGCCTGGCCATGGACACACAGCCTCTTCTTTAAAAATTTTTATTGGAGTATGGTTGTTTTACAATGTTGTATTAGTTTCTACTGTACAGCAAAGTGAGTCAGCTATGCAGAAAGAGAAAAACAAATATCATATATTAATGTATATATGTGGAATCTAAAAAAATGGTATAGATGATCTTATTTGCAAAGCACACAGCCTTTTGAAAACGGTTTCCAGTTACTGAGCAGGGTCTCTGCCCAGCCTGGTGAATCACTATTTTCCCAGAGCAAAAATGGCTGTAACTTTGCCCCCGCTTTGCGAGAGATGTCCTGCCTGTACCTGCCTCCTAATGGGATCATGGCTTGGAGACTCTAGCCCAGGAGAGAAAGAAGAGAGCTTTCCTGATTCTGGGGAACCAAGCAGGCTGATGCCTGCCCCACACCATTCCACTCAGTCTCTTTTTCTTGGCCATTTCATGTGATAAATTTGAAATCTAAATATTGAGCATTTCTAGGTTTTCAACTCCATATCAGCTACTGTTACTCATATCAAACTTGAAAACTGTTTCAGAGAACAACTTTTCCAAATTACTGCTTATTAAAGCACTCTTTTCCATCCCCAGCCCTCCTCCACCCTCTTCTCCCCTCCTTTCTGTACCATTATCTTGACTGGTCCTCCCCGTTTCTGCCAAGGCAACATCAAAGCTTTTCTCTCCCTCTTGTTCTCTTTCCTTGTCTTTGCCACCTACATTTTCTAATCATTTTCCAACCAGGCAATAATGTTCTTCCCATCACAATTCTCAGGATAGCGTCCTGTGTCCTTCAAGATGGCATCTGACAGAGGCCAGACTTTGTTTTCCAGAATGGTTTCTATCAAAGTCACAGAAAAGCCTTGAATTGAAGAATTAAACTGCTCAAACTAATTCTGTTTGAAAATCCACATCAATATGGTTCCCCTCCCTCCAAGCCATTTCAAGACTGGCATTTTTGTTATTGGATTTTCCACCCAACCCTTACTCTTGGCGCCCCTGGCTGCTCCCTGCCTATTATCTTTCATCTCTCATTTTGCTAGCAATTCCACCCACTCATCATCATTCTCCTCAGTAATCCTGTCAAGAACTCAATTTTCTCCTTCCTCTGCTATTAAATAAAGTGGCTTACCCAGCAATTCTTCCCTTTTATGGAAGAGAAATGAGGGTAGAAGTAAGCTCTCCTCTGCTCGTCCCGAACATAGCATGACTGGGTTTCCAACACAGGTACTGTGTCATTTTAGATAACTCACAGAGACCGTGCACTTAAACCTCATTAAAATGGAAATATTCATTATAATTAGAGAGTGCTTGCTGAACTGTACATTACTTGTTCACTGAAAGCACTTACTTTTAGGGTAATGTGACGATAATAAATGCTACTGTGGGAGAAGCCTTGCATTTGCCCAGAACTAGACCAGAAACAAAGGGACCAGGAAATTAAAAAAAGATTTCAGACCTGTAGGGAATCTGGATCTTAGATGCCAAAGCAGCCTAATTAGGGCTGGGTCTGCCATGCATTTAGTCCACCTAACGGAAGGGAAGGTAAAGAAATTGTCAGTATTTGGAAATTATACCCCAACACTTAGAATTAGGGATTTTCCTCTGAAAAGTTTTAAACTGGGAAGTCAGCACACAGAGGTGGAAGGTTTCCTTCAAGGTAGCGGCTATAACCCTAAATAATGACTTGTAAGTAGGAGGCTGAAGATTCTCCTCTACGTGAATAAGGTATAGATGTAATTGGGATTCTCAGTATTGAAAACTGTGGCATTGAGAAGATAAACAAAATTGATAAACCATTAGCCAGACTCATCAAGAAAAAAAGGGAGAAAACTCAAATCAATAGAATTAGAAATGAAAAAGGAGAAGTAACAACTGACACTGCAGAAATACAAAAGATCATGAGAGATTACTACAAGCAACTATATGCCAATAAAATGGACAACCTGGAAGAAATGGACAAATTCTTAGAAATGCACAACCTGCCAAGACTGAATCAGGAAGAAATAGAAAATATGAACAGACCAATCACAAGCACTGAAATTGAAACTGTGATTAAAAATCTTCCAACAGGGCTTCCCTGGTGGTGCAGTGGTTGAGAGTCCGCCTGCCGATGCAGGGGACACAGGTTCGTGCCCCGGTCCAGGAGGATCCCACATGCCGTGGAGCGGCTGGTCCTGTGAGCCATGGCTGCTGGGCCTGTGCATCCGGAGCCTGTGCTCTGCAACGGGAGAGGCCACAACAGTGAGAGGCCCGCGTACCACAAAAAAAAAAAAAAAAAAATCTTCCAACAAACAAAAGCCCAGGACCAGATGGCTTCACAGGCGAATTCTATCAAATATTTAGAGAAGAGCTAACACCTATCCTTCTCAAACTCTTCCAACATATAGCAGAGGGAGGAACACTCCCAAACTTATTCTACGAGGCCACCATCACCTTGATACCAAAACCAGACAAGGATGTCACAAAGAAAGAAAACTACAGGCCAATATCACTGATGAACATAGATGTGAAAATCCTCAACAAAATACTAGCAAACAGAATCCAACAGCACATTAAAAGGATGATACACCATGATCAAGTGGGGTTTATTCCAGGAATGCAAGGATTCTTAAATATACGCAAATCAATCAATGTGATACACCATATTCAAAAATTGAAGGAGAAAAACCATATGATCATCTCAATAGATGCAGAGAAAGCTTTCGACAAAATTCAACACCCATTTATGAATGAAAAACCCTTCATAAAGTAGGCATAGAGGGAACTTTCCTCAACATAATAAAGGCCATATATGACAAACCCACAGCCAACATCGTCCTCAATGGTGAAAAACTGAAAGCATTTCCACTAAGATCAGGAACAAGACAAGGTTGCCTACTCTCACCACTCTTATTCAACATAGTTTTGGAAGTTTTAGCAACAGCAATCAGAGAAGAAAAGGAAATAAAAGGAATCCAAATCGGAAAAGAAGAAGTAAAGCTGTCACTGTTTGCAGATGACATGATACTATACATAGAGAATCCTAAAGATGCTACCAGAAAACTAGTAGAGCTAATCAGTGATTCTGGTAAAGTAGCAGGATACAAAATTAATGCACAGAAATCTCTGGCATTCCTATACACTAATGATGAAAAATCTGAAAGTGAAATCAAGAAAACACTCCCATTTACCACTGCAAAAAAAGAATAAAGTATCTAGGAATAAACCTACCTAAGGAGACAAAAGACCTGTATGCAGAAAATTATAAGACACTGATGAAAGAAATTAAAGATGATACAAATAGATGGAGAGATATACCAAGTTCTTGGATTGGTAGAATCAACATTGTGAAAATGACTCTACTACCCAAAGCAATCTACAGATTCAATGCAATCCCTATCAAACTACCACTGGTATTTTTCACAGAACTAGAACAAAAAATTTCACAATTTGTATGGAAACACAAAAGACCCCGAATAGCCAAAGCAATCTTGAGAACGGAAAACGGAGCTGGAGGAATCAGGCTCCCTGACTTCAGACGATACTACAAAGCTACAGTAATTAAGACAGTATGGTACTGGCACAAAAACAGAAAGATAGATCAATGGAACAGGATAGAAAGCCCAGAGATAAACTCACGCACATATGGTCACCTTATCTTTGATAAAGGAGGCAGGAATGTACAGTGGAGAAAGGACAGCCTCTTCAATAAGTGGTGCTGGGAAAACTGGACAGGTACATGTAAAAGTATGAGATTAGATCACTCCCTAACACCATACACAAAAATAAACTCAAAATGGATTAAAGACCTAAATGTAAGGCCAGAAACTATCAAACTCTTAGAGGAAAACATAGGCAGAACACTCTATGACATAAATCACAGCAAGATCCTTTTTGACCCACCTCCTAGAGAAATGGAAATAAAAACAAAAATAAACAAATGGGACCTAATGAAACTTCAAAGCTTTTGCACAGCAAAGGAAACCATAAACAAGACCAAAAGACAACCCTCAGAATGGGAGGAAATATTTGCAAATGAAGCAACTGACAAAGGATTAATCTCCAAAATTTATAAGCAGCTCATGCAGCTCAATAACAAAAAAACAAACAACCCAATCCAAAAATGGGCAGAAGACCTAAATAGACATTTCCTCAAAGAAGATATACAGACTGCCAACAAACACATGAAAGAATGCTCAACTTCATTAATCATTACAGAAATACAAATCAAAACTACAATGAGATATCATCTCACACCAGTCAGAATGGCCATCATCAAAAAATCTAGAAACAATAAATGCTGGAGAGGATGTGGAGAAAAGGGAACCCTCTTGCACTGTTGGTGGGGATGTAAATGATACAGCCACTGTGGAGAACAGTATGGAGGTTCCTTAAAAAACTACAAATAGAACTACCATATGACCCAGCAATCCCACTACTGGGCACATATACTGAGAAAAACATAATTCAAAAAGAGTCATGTACCAAAATGTTCATTGCAGCTCTATTTACAATAGCCCGGAGATGGAAACAACCTAAGTGTCCATCATCGGATGAATGGATAAAGAAGATGTGGCACATATATACAATGGAATATTACTCAGTCATAAAAAGAAACGAAATTGAGATATTTGTAATGAGGTGGATAGACCTAGAGTCTGTCATACAGAGTGAAGTAAGTCAGAAAGAGAAAGACAAATACTGTATGCTAACACATATATATGGAATTTAAGGGGAAAAAATGTCATGAAGAACCTAGGGGTAAGACAGGAATAAAGACACAGACCTACTAGAGAATGGACTTGAGGATATGGTAAGGGGGAAGGGTAAGCTGTGACAAAGCGAGAGAGAGGCATGGACATATGTACACTACCAAACGTAAGGTAGGTAGCTAGTGGGAAGCAGCCGCATAGCACAGGGAGATCAGCTCGGTGCTCTGTGACCGCCAGCAGGAGTGGGATAGGGAGGGTGGGAGGGAGGGAGACGCAAGAGGGAAGAGATGTATAACTGATTCACTTTGTTATAAAGCAGAGAAAAAAAAAGACATTTAAAAAAAAAAAAGAAATCTGTGGCATTGATACCGGTATTTATATACCTAAGAAGAGAATAAGAAGAAAAGGGAGGGTATAGGTCCCGAGACCTCCTGCATCCTGTCACGCTGTGACTCCAGAGGTCCAACCAAGGGACCCCAAAAGTGGGTTTTCCAGTAGCAAGCTCTCTGTATTGAGCATTGATTCAAAATGGTGATTGCTTTTAAATTTACCTTTTGATATAATTTATGTTAGTATTTCCTCTGTCTCTCTCTGTTTTTTTTCTGCATTATTTGCTTCTAAGTTACAGATGTAATGCCCTATTAAAAACCCCAAAATGGAGTCATTTGCCCCCATGACGGCAAATCAAGACAATTGCAGTTTCAACCTCTTCCAGGAATGTGACCTTTAAACAGACGGTCTGAAATTTCCTAACCAGCACTAGTGAGGTAATCTATATAACAGGATCCCTGCTGTTCCCTGCCCCCCGAAAGAAGATTGCCTGTCCCCAAATAATTCTTTCTTTCCCCTTGCCAATAACTTCTGGGCTGCACCCTCCTTCTGCCTTCCATCGTGTACCACTCTTCGGAGCCCCCTTCTAGTTGCTAGATGGGATGTTTGATTCATGCATCACTTAACAAAGCCAAAAAGATCTTCTCAGTTGGATTTTGTTTCTTAACAGCCCTTTACGCCTAAATACTTCAGTGTGTATTTCTTATCTAGCCATGGTATGATGATCAAAACCAGGAAATTAATTTTGGCTCAATACTTTCACCTGTTCTGTGGATCCTATTTGGATTTCACCAATTATCCCAGGAATGTCCTTTCTAACAACAACAAAAATCAAGGATCAAGCATTGATTCAGTTGTCATGTCAGCCTCTTACCTGGAACTCTTCCTCAGTCCTTCATGACAGTGACATTTGAAAAGTGTACGTCACTTATCTGATAGAATGGCCCTCAATTTGAGTTTCTCTGATGCTTCCTTAGCATTAGGTTTACTTTACGCATTTTTGGCAGGAATGTCACAGGGCGATGTTCTTCTCTTCTTAGTGCTTAGTGATTTGTATCAGGAGGCACTGATGTCAGCTTGCCCTATTACAGGGATGTTAACTTTAATCATTGGGTTAAGGTGTTTTCTGCCAGGTTTCTCAACTGTCAACTGATTCTTTTTCCCTTTAGAGCTAATGAGTACTTAGTGGGGAGCTATTATGTAAATATCCTGTCACTACTCAAACTTTCACGCATGAGCATTAGAATTTAATGGTGACATCTGCCTCAGTTCATTATTATTATCATGGTTGCCGAATGGTCACTTTCAAATTCCATCACCCTTGCATCTTTTATTAGTTAGCTTTGACTATAAGGAAGACCTTTCCCTCCATCCCTGTGATTTCCTTTATTGACATCTCAATATAAACTCACATGGTAGATCATAACACACACATAAGGTAACGGATTATATTTTTTGCTATCATTTTTTTTGGATTTTTTTAATATTTTAATTTTATTGGAGTATAGTTGATTTACAATGTTGTGTTAGCTTCAGGTGTACAGCAATGTGATCCAGTTATACATATACATATATTCATTCTTTTTTAGATTCTTTTCTCATATAGGTTATCACAGAATATTAGGTAGAGTTCCCTGTGCTACCTAGTGGGTCCTTGTTGGTTATCTTTCTTATATACAGTAGTGTGCGTGGCTATCATTTATTTTGATTCTCAAATTGATGCTCAGGTTTAGCCACAAACTGATTTTTTTAAAAAAATTCAGATTTCTGGCTTTTATTGAAAAATCAGTGTTCTGGAGAAAATGGGGCAATAATTCCACGGATCAGAGTAGCTGAGAAAAATGTAAGCAGTCTTGCCTTCTCCAATTTCCGGATTTTACCTCCCTCCCCCCACCAGCAGTTGACCTGACTCATACCTAACTTAGCACGTATGCATCTGACTCTATTATAGAAGGACTCCTCATGCACAGATACAAATTCTTTTTGATTTTAACCTCTCCAGAGAAACTCGCTGATGATGATTCCCTTGTAGATTGACTCCAGGAAAAACATGAGCTGAACACACAGGGTTTTCGTTTCTCATAACAGTTATTTCTTATAGTAAATTATTAAATTGGCATTTTGGTGCCTACCTAAGTCTTGTTTGGATTTGAGTTATTGCTACTCAGTCTCTCGGGATCTACTTAGACCTGGACACTAACAGGCGTGTGTCTTTGGCCTCTGAAATAGAGGACAGGTTCCACAGTAGCAAGTCAAGGCACTACTGGCCTTCTCTGCCCCAATCAGACTTCCACTAGACCACACGGGCACCAAGTCCACCCCCAAGTAAGCTTGAGTAGTTTATAAAGAGCAGATACAAAGCAAGAGTAAATATACAAAGAGAAATGTTCGTGAAGGACTAATATGGGGAGAAATAATGACATAAATGGAAGTTGATGACTTACTCAAGCAAGCAAAAGGTGGAAAAAAGAAAAGAAAATCCTGAAAGACCAGAAGCAGTGAGGCGATGAGAAAGTTGTGATTGAAAAATGAAGGGAAAAACACCTAAGGAGAGATTAAGATAAATGCCAAGCAAACCAAGCAAGTCAAACGGCCCACCCAGGTTTCTTCTTGTGATATAAGTTGTATCTAAATGGTTTATCGTCCAATGTTGCTTTTTTTAACAGTTCAGTTTAGGGTAAAGAGGCCCTGAACTGAGCTTAAGGGGGATCTCCATCTGGAAGTGTTGTGACATAACGGTTGTTGGTAAATCTGATGTCATTTAATAATCTATTCAAATTGTCTTTAGAGTCGTGTAAATAAATACAGTGTTTAAACACAATTACAATTAAAATCTACAACTTAACACATATATGCCAAATAAACATGATTTTCCAAAATCATGGAAAACGTTGGAGAATTTTGAACATTATAACCAAACAGTCTTTTGTTGCTAAAGAGATGAAAGAGAGAAAACTATAGCGTTCAGCATTTTGTTTTGCAGGAGCCCTTATAGAATAAGAGGGGCACTGCCCAGCTCCTTCCTTGAGAACCACACTCAGCATCCCAGCATCAAGCTGTCATAGCTGTAAACTGTGTCTGTGAGCATCTGTACTTTATCTCCATTTATTTTGTGC
Organism: Delphinus delphis; assembly: GCF_949987515.2. NCBI lineage: Eukaryota > Metazoa > Chordata > Mammalia > Artiodactyla > Delphinidae > Delphinus > Delphinus delphis. The sequence goes on from NC_082683.1 coordinate 175,586,425, forward strand.
ATCGTTAGCAAGATGTACCCTGAGATAATCACTTCTTCACTTTATGCCGTTTCGGATAAGGGAAGGTTTCATAGGAACATTGTATTTTCAGAGAGTGGAGGAAGCCTGTATCACAACTCAGCTACTTCATGCAGAGGGTTTAAAGGTCAAATCTCCCCACCTAGAGCTCGCAATTCCAGCCTGCTGCTACCAAGCCTTTGTAGAACTTTCCCGCAATAATCCCAGAGTAGGCGAAGGGCCTGGGTTTCCCCCTTCTGTAAATCCCAGTGTCCCTCACTTTTCTCTGCCCTTGCGGTCCAAAGAGGCATAGAGCAAGACAGAAGGTAGAGTCACCTACAGCTAATTAAAAACGACCGAGGCCCATTAACCAAGCCGCCATCTGGGGTGGGAGACAGGAGGGTGGCTTTAGAACATCCACATCAGCCTTTGACTCTGAACCTCTTGTTTGTTCTGCATCTTATCCTCTCTCTGTTTCTCTTCTTCCCTGGCCAAAAACAAAAAACAAAAGAAAAAAAGAAAAAACAAAAACCAAGAAAATAGTATCATCCTTGCTCCCAAGGTGCTCAAGGGATTCAATAAGTCCTAAAGGTAGAGCACTTCAGTTTTAAACAGTGCCCAATCAAGGGGGATGCTGATGAGTGATTTTGACTATTTAAACCTGTGTTAAGTGGCATAAACTTATTGAGGGGAAGAGGAAAGTATGATACCACCTAACCCCCCAAAGCTAGGCCAGTTCAAAGACTTCTAATTTCGATCCATCCCCACTCAAATAAGGAGGGGCTATGTCTGTTTTCCCTCCTGTCTCCCAGCACAAGGCAAGCATATAACTATTGAATCTGTTAATTTGAAAACCATTGCTCTAATGAAAAAGTCTAAGGCCCCAGTCATAGGTCTGACTCTGATATTTGAGTAAGTCATTTAATTCCTGCTTGTCCTAGTTTACCTGCTAGTTGGAAGGACTAATGCTTGCCTCTGCTTAGCCAAGAGTCATGAGAAAAATGAGAAATGGGCAGACCTGCCATAGGACAAATGGAAACTAAGACATTCAAAAGATAATGTTTTATTTTCTTTCTGTAAGGATATTATTAAGCAAAATAGGTATAATAATACCCACTTTTCAAATGTCAATAAGTTTGTACAGCCACTATGGAAAACAGTATGGAGGTTCCTCAGAAAACTAAAAATAGAATTACCATATGATCCAGCAATCCCACTCCTGGGAATATACCCAGACAAAACTATAATTCAAAAAGATATATGCGGGAAGAGATACGGGAACATATGTATATGTATAACTGATTCACTTTGTTATAAAGAAGAAACTAACACACCATTGTAAAGCAATTATACCCCAATAAAGATGTTAAAAAAAAAAAAGATATATGCATGCCTATGTTCATAGCAGCACTGTTCACAATAGCCAAGATATGGAATCAACCTACATGTCCATCGACAGATGAATGGATAAAAAAGATGTGGTACATATATACAATGGAATATTACTCAGCCATAAAAAAGAACGAAATAATGCCATTTGCAGCAACATAGATGCAACTAGAGATTATCATACTAAGTGAAGTTAAGTCAGAAAGAGAAAGACAAATACCATATGATACCACTTATATGTAGAATCTAAAATATGGCACAAATGAGTCTATCTACAAAACAGAAACAGACTCATAAACAAAGAGAACAGACTTGTAGTTTAGTTACCAAGGGGGAGAGGAGGAGGGAGAGGGATGGATTGGAAGTTTGGGGTTGGTAGATGCCAACTATTACATTTAGAATAGATAAACAACAAGGTCCTAATATATAGCACAGGGAACATACTCAGTATCCTGTGATAAACCATAATGGAAAAGAATATAAAAAGTGAATGCATATATGTGTATAACTTTGCTGCACAGCAGAGACGGCCACAACATTGTAAATCAACTATACTTCAATAAAAAAAAATTTTAAATAATAATAATACCCACCTTTCACAGGGTTACTTTGAGAATTGGAAATACTGCATGTAAAACCCTTGCAGTGATTGATGTAAAATAGGAGACCAATAAATTATAGCCATGATTTTTATCACTATTATTGCTGAGGGACTTTAAAGTCATTTCTGCCTCCTGTAAAAGGAAGAGCACAGAACAGCTGTGCAAACAATATACAAGTTCCTTGGAATTAATAGAATATGTGCACATCTCAACTTTCAGGAGTCCACTGTGTTCTTGTTTACTAAATGAGGACACCATGATCAATGAACATGAGTCAGTTCTGCCCAGCCTTCCTTAGATGTTACAAAACTCAGCAGAATGGTAACTAGCAGGAGTCAGGGCTCTTTAAGACTCACACTGGTGTGTCTCATCAGAATTGCATTACAACAGAAATAGGATGTTTATTTTTATCACCACACCTTGAAAGTCGCCAAGGGTTTAGAAGTCAGTCTGTCACTGAGAAACTCCCAAAGCAAATAATATGAATAACTCTTTACAGGCTTATCATTCAGTCAGGTTGAACATGGGACCACAAGCTTGGATGATCTTTTTGAAAGTTCCCTAGCTGTGTGATCTATATGAAGTATATTACACTCACCTAACATGTTTTCATCATTCTTAGCTTAGTCAATTCTCATACTGCCCCCATATGAGAGGTTTCAGTAGGTGTTATGATATCCACGTTACTGATTGAAAAACTGAGATGCCATGACTTCCTCAGGGTCGGTGATTAAAGCAGAACTAGAGTCCAGATTTCTGGGTCTACCTTCCTTCCACTGCATTTTGCTATTTCCACATACCTCCAGTGCTCCAGGAAAATAAAATGCTTCTAAGCAATTCACCCGTTTTTTTTTTAATGACCGTAAACAATACAACCAGACAGGTATAATACTAATTATTTTAGGGAGTTAATCTGATCTTGCTATTAGTAACATATAAGAGGAAAATAACTTGGTATCTCAGAAGAGAAACTTCCATAATCACTGAAGATAAGGACTAATCTGGGACTTCCCTGGTGGCTCAGTGGTTAAGAATCCGCCTGCCAATGCAGGGGACACGGGTTTGAGCCCTGGTCCGGGAAGATCCCACATGCCGCGGAGCAACTAAGCCCGTGCGCCACAGCTACTGAGCCTGCGCTCTAGAGCCTGAAAGCCACAACTACTGAGCCCATGTGCCACAACTCCTAAGACTGCACTCCAGAGCTCGCACACCACACCTACTGAAGCCCGTGTGCCTAGAGCCCATGCTCTGCAACAACAGAAGCCACCGCAATGAGAAGCCCGCGCACCGCAACAAAGAGTAGCCCCCGCTTGTCACAACTAGAGAAAAGCCCACGTGCAGCAATGAAGACCCAATGCAGCCAAAAATAAATAAATTAAATAAATTAAAAAAAAAAAAAAAAGAACTAATCTGTCAGAAAACTGACCCCAGCTAAGTGTGCAGGCAACGGGAGGAGCTTCAGGTAGAAGTCTGTGTTCCAGGCTAATTCTGGCTCTAATTAGCTGTGTGACTTTAGATAAATTCCTTCTCCCTCTAGGGTTGCAGTGTTATCAACTATATAACAAGGGAGTTGGAATGAATGTAGCTGCAGGATGTTGAAATGATCATATTTACAAATCAGCACCAACTCCATGGAGGCGCTCAGCACTTTAGCATGAACACTGATAAGATGAAGATTAGAGACTAATAAAGTTTACAGTAGTGTTCTGTACAATAAAAGACGTGAATTATTCTCATGGATAAGCTGTAATAAAATATATGGTTGCACCAACAAGTGCCTCAGAGCCTTATCAGTGTCAGAATGAACGATTATGGCCTCCGTTCACGGGGCTTACTGAAATGTCCCTGTCACTGCAATTTTCTAATTTTAAGAATATCAGGTTTTCTTTTTTGTGCCCAGTTCACCCTTGGGTGCTGGGCAGCGAGGAAAAGCAGCCTCCCTAAGGTCACCCCAGGCCTTGAAGAGAGCTTGTTTGTCCAGGAAAAGCCAGCCAACCTGACCACCCACTTCAGAAGGTGCTTCTCTAGGAGACAGGGGACTGCCTTGCCTCACTTTCCACGCACACAGTCCGCAAAATGTATTTTTTATGATTTTCTTCCCTCCTAAAGACTTCCCTGAAATTTATTCAAACCTGGTTTTACCTGAGCCCTGTCCCAGAAATTTGTTTTTTCTTAGCATAATTGCCATTTAAAGTAATCAAAAATTCCTTAGGAAAAAAATGTCAACTTTCTCTAGCTTTATAAATATGAAGCAAATATATCTGTTTATCTTGAATTTTGATGAATGTCCGTTGTAACACTTTACTCATCTTGAGAAAAATGAATTCTCATATTCCTCAGAAGTTCCTTGAGAGACCATCAATGAATAATACATCCTTAATGCTGCCCTAGAGAAAGAGAGATGATTTCAGATGTCTGAAAAATAACCTTTTATCTTTCCTTAAAAATTTGAAAAAAATTCATTATTGTACCACAGTATACCATTTTGTATATAACCTCAAAATAGCAGAACAAATTTTCAGAATTCTAAGAAGGGTTCTAGACACAACTCTGGTGTCTTTCCTTCAAAATTGTTTAAAATATGGGTTATTCCAGACTTCCCTGGTGGCAGAGTGGTTAAGAATCCGCCTGCCAACGCAGGGGACATGGGTCCGAACCCTGGTCCGGGAAGAACCCACATACCGCAGAGCAACTAAGCCCATGCGTCACTACTGAGCCTGCGTTCTAGGGCCCGTGAGCCACAATTACTGAGCCCACATGCCACAGCTACTGAAGCCCACATGCCTAGACCCCGTGCTCTGCAACAAGAGAAGCCACTGCAATGAGAAGCCCGTGCACCGCAACAAAGTATCCCACGCTCAACACAACTAGAGAAAGCCTGTGCGCAGCAACGAAGACCCAACACAGCCAACAATAAATAAATAAATTTATTAAAAAATTATGAGTTATTCCATAATATAGCAAGTATATGATCTAGGTTTTCTGTGACCATCCTAATTCGAAAGACTCCATCCCACCCTATAAATAAGTAAACTTCTGCCTGTCAGACTATGAATTGGATATAATATCATGATATGCACTGACCACAGGGAAAATGTCTTCCCTTAGAAATACTCTAACCTCTTTGCACAGTAACACAAAGAATTTATACAGAAATAATTTATGAATATTATTAATTTGTACATAATTAGTATATAATACTAATGTTATATAAATTAGTATACTATATTATATATAATAATTTAACATTAATTAATTAAATTAATGATACCTTCAACTCTCTTAGGAATATGAAAATGAGAAATGGTATTTTTAATTCACGCAGTTGTCTCTTTTTTGATGTTGGCTTGCTAGCCTCAAACAGCTTACAAATGTGAAGTGGAGGTAGGTATCTTTCTACTGTATACATATACTAGGGCTTTATACACTCCCTGGGTCTAAGCTACCATCTCTATAAAGATGACTTGAATCGATAATTCTAGTAGTCTGTCCTTTTTCTTTGACCTGTCTTTTGAACCTCAGACCTATACATGTTCAGTTGACATATCCAACTCACATTTCAAATTCAACAAAATCATACCACCCTCCCCTAATCAACTGAGGGAGATACATTAGAGTTAATTCCTTTCCTTGGTCATCAAATTAAAAAGAACATTCATAATTTTCAAACCAAAAGCCTCTCAAACTAAAAGTGTTATTGCAGTCAGCATAGGACAGTGGTCCAGTATGTGAATTTTGACATAAGACAGAGCTGAGTTTTAATCACCACTCTGCCACTGCTGGTATGACAGTAGGCAAATTATTCAGTCTCTCTGAATAGTTTTAACCAGACAATGGGCATAAGCAAACCAATCCTATAGGGCTGTGTGAGGATTTACAAAGGTAACACATGCTCAGGAATTAGCGTAGTCCCCAGCTCAGAGTAAGATCATCATCTTCTCTGTGTTTCCTAGGCTATGATGCTAGACTACTTGGCCGTCTCTCTGCTTTCTGTCTTCTTCTTAGTCCTTCCTCCACAATCTTTGCTTTTCCACAATGAAGACCTAATTACAGCTTCCTGTTTTGCCAAGGAAAACCAAACTTTGTATTGAAGGAATGAAGCTGCCATCACTGCAATCCAGTGGTCAACCTTGGCACCACAAACAGCGATGGAATCTCACAAGTAGTATCTCTTGATGAGATAAAATATGAAGTACCCAACATTACATGTGTTGTATCAGAGCAAAAAAATGTTTCACCGGAATCCACTCAAGCCTGTAGGTGTGATTTGTACTTGATAAGAAATACAGAGAATAGAAGCTAAGCAGCACCAACAAATCAGACAAACCCAGAAGATGGAACACAGGTAACTGGAGTGGCGAGAGAAGGGACTACTCTACATTAAAAGATGTCAAGGACCTACCGATATAATGGTGGTCCTGGGTTGGATCCTCGTGTTGACAAACCAGCTATAAAGACATGTGGGGACTATTGGAAATGTTTACTACAGACTGAATAATAGATAATGTTAAGAAATTATTATTAATTTTAAAGGTTTCTATAGTGTTATTTTTATATAGGAAAATGTTATTTTTTAGAGATGCGACTAAATCATTTGGGGTTGAATCATGATGTTGGCAGTTTAAAGTGCTTCAGTATTAAAACCAATAAATTTTTTAAAAATCCATAATCTTGAGTACATTACCGTTGTCTATAAAACAGTGCTACTAAAATAGAAATGTAATGCAAGCCACATACATACCTTAAAATTTTCTAATAGCTACATTAAAAAGGTAAAAATAAACAGGTGACAAATTTTAATAACATATTTAATTTAATATATCCGAAATATTATCATTTTAACATATAAGCAGTATAATATGTTATTAGTGAGATTGGGTAACATTCTTTTTTTTTTATGCTAATCTTCAAAATCCAATGTGTGTTTCACACATACAAGCACATCTCACCTTGGAGTAGCCACATTTCAAGTGGTTCATAGCCACATGCAGTTAGTGGCTCCGGTATTGGACTGTGCAGGATTATATAAGGTAAAGTTCAAATTCCTCTAGAATGGCATAACAGGCTATTTTTAATCTGCCTTTAGCCTGTGCTTTCAACCCCATCTCCTCCGTACGCCCTCTGCTTCAGCCATTCTGTAATACGCCCAACTCATACGTACCACGTGCTTTTACACAGACCACATCCCTCCAACAGACTGAGCCCTCGGCTGTTCACAGTCTGAAGAACTTCAACTCTCCTGGCGACAAAGACACTCCTTTAATTACATCTCATTGTGCACCTGCGATTCTTACCAGTGCTTGTTCTTTCCAACCCTGGTTAAATAGTAAGCTTTTTAACAGGAGGACTGCCACACTCGTTTTTGTACTCCCAGCATGTCTGATGGAGGAAGGAACAGAGGGAGGGAGAGAGGGAGGCAGGAAAGGAGGTTTTTTGTTGCTTCCAGCTCTTCATACTTTTATCCCTATCTTACAAAACCACAAATATAGAACACAAATACTTTTTTAAATTGGAAATACCAAAATTACGACATCAAATTAAAAGCATGGGCTGCAATAATGCTGACCCTTCACTGATACTGAGATGGGGATCAGAGGAGCCATGAAGTGGAAATAATCTTTTGGAGAAAAAATAATCTTTTCTTTTCTCCTTTAATTTATTTATTTAGATTAAAAGAATGACTAGCTGTGTGAGGTTTATGAACTTGGGCAATTCAATTAATTTAGGCCTCAGATTCTTATTCTGTAAAACAAGGAGATTGAATTAAGTGATCACTAAAATTTATTTCAGCTTTAAAATTTTATGGTTTTAGGGTTTATCTATGCATATATGAGAAACATTCATGACTGCACTAAAAACTTCATGATAATAGTTTAGGATTGCGAGAGGAGGGGTTGAGTAAAAGCAGTGCTGTGATCAGGGCCAAAAGGAAGAAAGCAGGCTTGCACGTAGCTGCAGAATCTTTTCACACCAGAGGCCCTTGCAACATGCTGGGTTATTATCATCCCCTCTTCTCTCTAGGCCCCTCCCATTTTGGGGCTAAGATTTACCACCCACTCTATCATAAAACACTTCCAAGGAGCAAGTGTGGCACCATTAATCTCTACGACACACAGTTAAAGTCAGACATTAGGTTTCCAAGACAGGACAGTGAAGACTCCCCACTTTCTTCTTTCAGGCCTTTAAGAAACCAGATATCCAGAGAGTAATGAATTAAAATATTTATTTTGAGAGGCAATTAAAGTCACTGCAAAATAAGCGTGATCACTGAGTTTTTGTTTGCTTGTTTTTTTAGGGTTTTTTTGTTATACCTTCTCTGTTTGGATCATGCTTCTCAAAAATCTTATTAGCACTGGTGTGACTGGTCTGCAGCACAATACAGTCTGCTCGGACAGCATATGATATCTGTAATCGTAAACAAGTGTTTAAAAAAGCCACTTTTTTTTTTTTTTTAATGGGGAAAGGGTGATCAGAGCAGTGTTTTTCAATGTGTGGCTTGAGGTCCACCTGCATAAGAATTATTTGAGGAACTCAGTAAACAGGCAGATTCCTGAACCCTATTCCATACCTGCAGAATCACAAACCCTATGTGGAACCTGGGAATTCTGGTTTTTATCAACTGCCCCAGATGATTCTAATGCACTGATCTAAAGATCTTCCAAACTCAAGCAAAGATTCCTATAGGAATTTCTGTAACAGGGGGTGGGAAATAAATCTACGTTGTGTGTGTATGTGTATTTAACAAATTATATGCTCAATGCTGACAAAAACAAACTAATATGATTGGTCATTTGTCCTTTGAGTCAAATAGTTATGGTGAGTCTTTGGCCACGCTGTTGTAGCAGTTTACAACTATCAGCAAACAGAAAATTAATAAACTAACAAGGCACCAGTTACTAGATAAAATGGATCTAGTTCTCATGGTTTACGTACCTTAGCCTTCTTTTTCATCCTTGGGAACTCTTATTCCTAATACTCTTATGACAACCAGTCATGATCAACATAACGAAACCATACTGCAAATTATTTCATTATGTTGAGTCCAAAATTCTTGGGATGAACAAGGAAAGAGAAATGCCTGTATTTTATCCAATTTCTATCAAAAGACCACCAAATATCTGCATGTAACAATACAAATGTATTTATATATTTCTAGGTATCTGGATATGTTTGATATTACACAAATAGTCAAAATGCCTGGATTTTTGCTTTAAAATATCCACTTTTCTTTATGTTTTTAAGCCCTCTTACTATCAAAAATTATTTCTAGAAGAATCTTCTACCTTGTGAACACTATATCTGAGCTGAGCTGTGCAGATAATAATACAATTAAATAGCTTTTCTCTAAGTCTGCTATTATAAGTAAAACTAATCCATTATTAAACAATTTGAGAAAGTACTACCTAAAAGGGAATTGAATTGTATTGATGCTGATTTTCTCCCCAGAAAAATTCTGTCTTGAAACCGATCTAGAGAAAGAATCTTTTTGAACGTAACATATCCTAATGATTCTTCAGATAACACTTTGCAATAGCAAAATTTTCTTCTCATTTAACAATGTTAAACCTAAAGTGATCCACAATATGCTTTGAAAATAAAATAAAACAATCACACATTTAAGAGTTTGCAAAAAAATGAGAAACAGGATAGCATTCTTTCCCTTTATTGAATTATGCAATCATTATTTCATAAACAGCTGGTGAGCACTTTCTCAATGATATATATGACATAAGAGAGAGGAAGAGATAGATACAATTCCTGTTTTGTTTTGTTTTACAATTCCTGTTTTTAAGTGGTTTGCATTCTCAGTAGAGCTCAAAGACAGTACAGATATAGGTAGCTACCATAAACTAAGAAAACATACAAGGAGAATGTCATTTCTTCCAAATGACTCATGGAAAAACATAGACAGATGGGGGAGAGGAGAGTAGAATTCAATGACTAATGTACAATCTCAATGATCGTCAAGGCTATACCAGTACACTAGGAGCTACCTTTGCCACTCTGGGTCCCTGTGACAGCACCCCGTTTTGGCAGTTCACCAACTTCAGAACTTCCTTTACACTCATACACTATCACAACAATTACTCGCTTTGTGTTCCAGTCCTTGGGGAACTAGCATTTTTAATCATTAATTTTAATTAATATGATCATACTTTTAGTAAATTAAGGTGTTATACCTTCTCGATAATATTTATATTTTAGTAGCACTTTTCTACCTCATTAAGTTATGTTATTAAAGAGTGTCTTAATTTGGGTTCTCTCAGAAACTGATCCTGAATCAGGATTCAAGTAGTGCAAATAGTTATTTTGGAAGATTTTCCAGGAAATGGTGGAGGAATGAAGAAGTGCGGGGGGGGGGGGGTTGGGCGGTGAGTGGAAAGTTGGAGCAAATAAAGGGTGAACTATCAGGCAATTTACCATGGTGGGTAAATAGAACGTAATCTCTCTGGGGAACCCTGGGCCCCGACGGACACACCTCCAAGTAGAGTAGGAGCTGGGGTATTTATATTCCAACTACCACCTCAGGGCTGCTCCAAAGGGGCCTTAATTCTTTGGCACTTTCAGCCGCTTCACAAAGTTGACTAAGGCGGCCAGAGAAAACCCTCAGACAAGAAATGCAGGGGGTGACAGTTGGAGGTTGGGCCTCCCTAAAGGAGATTCACAGGGAGACAGATGGCAGCCTTAGCAGTACTTGCTCCAGAGAAGAATCATTTGAAAACATTTTGTTTTTGTTTTTTTTTGCGGTACGCGGGCCTCTCACTGTTGTGGCCTCTCCCGTTGCGGAGCACAGGCTCCGGATGCACAGGCTCAGCGGCCATGGCTCACGGGCCCAGCCGCTCCGTGGCATGTGGGATCTTCCCGGACCAGGCCACGAACCCGTGTACCCTGCATCAGCAGGCAGACTCTCAACCACTGCGCCACCAGGGAAGCCCGAAAACATTTTGAAAGAAATAATTATTTTTTCTCCTCCTTCTGGCTTCACCTACACAACGCTTTGCATATAAACTTCTCTAGCTCTATTACAGAACTGAAGTCAAAACGTGTATATTAGATTACATTCTACTGGTTGTCACATAATTTATCATCTATTTTCATATGTCTACATGTTAATAAATTTCCCTTGAAAGATTACATAATATTCTTTCCTACAGATGTATTTACTATTCATCTCTTCTTATACTCACTGAGCACCCGCTGGGAGCCAGGCACTGTGCCCAGGGGCTGAGGATTGAGATGCAAATGAACGTGAAGGTTTTGAAGAATGAGCTCGATGTGTACTAAGTTCAATGCTAGAAATATGTTCAACTGAAAGAGATAACTGGGAAGAGGGTGATTAGCTGAGGGCCCTCAAAGGAGGTTCCAAACTGGGGGATGTTGTATTTAGATTTTGAAGCACAAACAGTGAGGGTGTGTAAAGGACTGAGGTGTGAGTGTTGACTATTGTCAGAGTGTGTGCAAATAAAGAGCATAAAGAATCCATTTCACAATTCTCCTCTTGTTGGATATTTTCATTGTTTTCCTCTCTTTGTTGTTACAGATCATATTGCAATTGACACCGCTATGCTTCCAACTTTTTATCTCCCTTAGATTATTTTTTAAATGTGAACTTCTGAAACTGGAAATACCTGGCCAAAGGAAAGTCTTTTTTAAATTGGGAGCTATGTCTTAACTCTGCAGTGTGGATAATGGCATTTCCAGCGAAACTCTCCAGTGACCTAAAGTGACTAGACAGAGCCTGCATTTTTCTTCCTTTCTGTCTCTTCTGTTCAGCTTTGGGCGTTTTCCTTGCAAGTTTCTACAGGGTGGCTCAGCTTTGGGGCCACGTGCTTGGAGACTCTACTCAGGCTAAACATGGTAAACAGAGTGGAACTCTAGAGTTCAGACTATAAATCATCTTGTATTATAATAGAACTGGTTTTTTTGTTTTGGGGTTTCTTTTTCTTTTAACATATATCTACTCTTTTTTGCATTTCCTTCCCATTTAGGTCACCACAGAGCATTGAGTAGAGTTCCCTGTGCTATATAGTAGGTTCTTAATAGTTATCTATTTTATACATACTATCAATAGTGTATATATGTCAATCCCAATCTCCCAATTCATCCAACCACCTCCCCTTCCCCCTTGGTATCCATAGGTTTGTTCTCTACATCTGTTTAAAAATTGTTCCTCGAGGAGCTTCAAGATGTCGGAACAGTAAGACGCGGAGATCACCTTACTCCCCACAGATACACCAGAAATGCATCTACACGTGGAACAACTCCTACAGAACACCTACTGAACGCTGGCAGAAGACCTCAGACCTCCCAAAAGGCAAGAAACTCCCCACGTACCTGGGTAGGGCAAAAGAAACAAGAATAAACAGAGACAAAAGGATAGGGATGGGACCTGCACCAGTGGGAGGCAGCTGTGAAGGAGGAAATGTTTCCACACACCAGAAGCCCCTTCGCAGGCGGAGACTGCGGCTGGAGGAGGGGGGAAGCTTCGGGGCCGTGGAGGAGAGCACAGCAATAGGGGTGCGGAGGGCAAAGCGGAGAGATTCCCGCACAGAGGATCGGTGCCGACCAGCACTCACCAGCCTGAGAGGCTTGTCTGCTCACCCGCTGGGGCGGGCGGGGCTGCGAGCTGAGGCTCGGGCTTCGGTTGGATCGCAGGGAGAGGACTGGAGTTGGCAGCGTGAACACAGCCTGCAGGGGGTTAGTGCGCCACGGCTAGCCGGCAGGGAGTCCGGGAAAAGTCTGGACCTGCCAAAGAGGCAGGAGACTTTTTCTTGCCTCTTTGTTTCCTGCTGCACGAGGAGAGAGGATTCAGAGCGCTGCTTAAAGGAGCTCCAGAGACGGGCGCGAGCTGCGGCTAAAAGCGCGGACCCCAGCGACTGGCATGAGATGCTAAGGCTGCTGCTGCCGCCACCAAGAAGCCTGTGTGCGAGCACAGGGCACTAGACACACCCCCCTTCCGGGGGGCCTGTGCAGCCCGCCACTGCCAGGGTCCTGGGATCCAGGGACAACTCCCCCGGGAGAACGCACAGCGCGCCTCAGGCTGGTGCAACTTCACGCTGGCCTCCCGCAGGCTCGTCCCGCCTCCGTTCCCCTCCCTCCCCCCGGCCTGAGTGAGCCAGAGTTCCCGAAGCAGCTGATCTTTTAACCCCGTGCTGTCTGAGCGAAGAACAGACGCCCTCTGGCGACCTACACGCAGAGGCGGGGCCAAATCCAAAGCTCAGCCCTGGGAGCTGTGAGAACAAAGAGAAAGGGAAATCTCTCCCAGCAGCCTCAGGAGCAGCGGATTAAATCTCCAAAATCAACTTGATGATGTACCCTGCATCTGCGGAATACCTGAATAGACAATGAATCATCCCAAATTGAGAAGGTGGACTTTGGGAGAAAAAATATGTATATTTTTTCCCCTTTTTCTCTTTTTGTGAGTGTGTATGTGTATGCTTCTGTTTGTGATTTTGTCTGTATACATTTGCTTTTACCATTTGTCTTAGGCTTCTGTCTATCCTTTGGTTTATTTTCTTCTTTTTTAGTATAGTTTTTAGCACTTGGTTTTTGCTTTGGTTGCTCTTTCTTTCTTTTTTTATTACTTTTTAAATTTTTTTTAATATTTATTTTTTATTTTAATTATTTTATTTTATTTTATTTTTTTCATTCTTTCCTTCTTTTTTTTTCCCTTTTATTCTGAGCCGTGTGGATGACAGGCTCTTGGTGCTCCATCCAGGGGTCGGGGCTGTGCCCCTGATGTGAGAGAGCCAAGTTCAGGTCATTGGTTCACCAGATACCTCCCAGCTCCACGTAATATCAAATGGCAAAAATCTCCCAGAGATCTCCATCTCAATGCCAAAACCCAGCTACACTCAACGACCAGCAAGCTACAGTGCTGGACACCCTATGCCAAACAACTAGCAAGACAGGAACACAACCCCACCCATTAGCAGAGAGGCTGCCTAAAATCATAATAAGTCCACAGACACCCCAAAACACACCACAAGACGTGGACCTGCCCACCAGAAAGACAAGATCCAGCCTCATTCACTAGAACACAGGCACTACTACCCTCCAGCAGGAAGCCTACACACCCCACTGAATCAACCTTAGCCACGTGGGGACAGACACCAAAAACAACGGGAACTACGAACCTGCAGGCTGCTAAAAGGAGACCCCAAACACAGTAAGTTAAGAAAAATGAGAAGACAAACACACAGCAGATGAAGGAGCAAGATAAAAACCCACCAGACCTAACAAATGAAGAGGAAATAGGCAGTCTACCTGAAAAAGAATTCAGAATAATGATAGTAAAGATGATCCAAAATCTTGGAAATAGAATACACAAAATGCAAGAAACATTTAACAAGGACCTAGAAGAACTAAAGAGCAAACAAACAACAATGAACAACACAATAAATGAAATTTAAAATTCTCTAAAAGGGATCAATAGCAGAATAACTGAGACAGAAGAATGGATAAGTGACGTGGAAGATAAAATAGTAGAAATTACTGCAGAGCAGAAGAAAAAAAAATGAAAATAATTGAGGACAGTCTCAGAGACCTCTGGGACAACACTAAACGCACCAACATTCGAATTATAGGGGTTCCAGAAGAAGAAGAGAAAAAGAAAGGGACTGAGAAAATATTTGAAGAGATAATAGTTGAAAACTTCCCTAATATGGGAAAGGAAATAGTTAAGCAAGTCCAGGAAGCACAGAGAGTCCCATACAGGATAAATCCAAGGAGAAACACGCCAAGACACATATCAATCAAACTATCAAAAATTAAATACAAGGAAAATATATTACAGGCAGCAAGAGAAAGACAAAAAATAATATAAAAGGGAATCCCCATAAGGATAACAGCTGATCTTTCAGCACAAACTCTGCAAGCCAGAAGGGAGTGGCAGGACATATTTAAAGTGATGAAGGAGAAAAACCTGCAACCAAGAGTACTCTACCCAGCAAGGATCTCATTCAGATTTGATGGAGAAATTAAAACCTTTACAGACAAGAAAAAACTAAGAGAATTCAGCACCATCAAACCAGCTTTAAAACAAAGGCTAAAGGAATGTCTCTAGGCAGGAAACACAAGACAAAGAAAGGACCTACAATAACGAACCCAAAACAATTAAGAAAATGGTCATAGGAACATACATATCGATAATTACCTTAAATGTAAATGGATTAAACGCTCCAACTAAAAGACACAGACTAGCTGAATGGATACAAAAACAAGACACATATATATGCTGTCTACAAGAGACCCACTTCAGACCTAGGGACACATACAGACTGAAAGTGAGGGGATGGAAAAAGATATTCCATGCAAATGGAAATCAAAAGAAAGCTGGAGTAGCAATTCTCGTATCAGACAAAATAGACTTTAAAATAAAGACTATTACAAAAGACAAAGAAGGACACTACATAATGATCAAGGGATCGATCCAAGAAGAAGATATAACAATTGTAAATATTTATGCACCCAACATAGGAGCACCTCAATACATAAGGCAAATACTAACAGCCATAAAAGGGGAAATCAACAGCAACACACTCATAGTATGGGACTTTAACACCCCACTTTCACCAATGAACAGATCATCCAAAATGAAAATAAATAAGGAAACACAAGCTTTAAATGATACATTAAACAGATGGACTTAATTGATATTTATAGGACACTCCATCCAAAAACAACAGAATACACTTTCTTGTCCAGTGCTCATGGAACATTCTCCAGGATAGATCATATCTTGGGTCACAAATCAAGCCTTGGTAAATTTAAGAAAACTGAAATCGTATCAAGTATCTTTTCTAACCACAATGCTATATGACTAGATATCAATTACAGGAAATGATCTGTAAAAAATACTAACACATGGAGGCTAAACAATACACGACTTAATAACCAAGAGATCACTGAAGAAATCAAAGAGGAAATAAAAAAATACCTGGAGGCAAATGACAATGAAAACTCAACGATCAAAAACCTATGGGATGCAGCAAAAGCAGTTCTAAGAGGGAACTTTATAGCAATACAATACTACCTCAAGAAAGAGGAAAAATCTCAATTAAACAACCAAAACTTACACCTAAAGCAATTAGAGAAAGAAGAACAAAAAAATCCCCAAGTTACAGAAGGAAAGAAAGCAGAAAGATCAGATCAGAAATAAATGAAAAAGAAATGAAGGAAGTGGTAGTAAAGATCAATAAAACTAAAAGCTGGTTCTTTGAGAAGATAAACAAAATTGATAACCGATTAGCCAGACTCATCAAGGAAAAGAGGGAGAAGACTCAAAACAATAGAATTAGAAATGAAAAAGGAGAAGGAACAAGTGTCACTGCAGAAATACAAAGGATCATGAGAGATTTCTACAAGCAACTATATGCCAATAAAATGGACAACCTGGAAGAAATGGACAAATTCTTAGAAATGCACAACCTGCCAAGACTGAATCAGAAAGAAATAGAAAATATGAACATGCCAATCACAAGCACTGAAATTGAAACTGTGATTAAAAATCTTCCAACTAACAAAAGCCCAGGAACAGATGGCTTCTCAGGCAAATTCTATCAAACATTTAGAGAAGAGCTAACACCTATCCTTCTCAAACTCTTCCAAAATATAGCAGAGGGAGGAACATTTCCAAACATTCTACAAGGCCACCATCACCCTGATACCAATACCAGACAAAGATGTCACAAAGAAAGAAAACTACAAGCCAATATCACTGATGAACATAGATGTGAAAATCCTCAACAAAATACTAGAATCCAACAGCACATTAAAAGGATCATACACCATGATCAAGTGGGGTTTATCCCAGGAATGCAAGGATTCTTCAATATATGCAAATCAATCGATGTGATACACCATATTAACAAATTGGAGGAGAAAAACCATATAATCATCTCAATAGATGCAGAGAAAGCTTTTGACAGAATTCAGCACCCATTTATGATAAAAACCCTGCAGAAAGTAGGCATAGAGGGAACTTTCCTCAACATAATAAAGGCCATATATGACAAACCCACAGCCAACATCATCCTCAATGGTGAAAAACGGAAACCATTTCCACTAAGATCAGGAACAACACAAGGTTGCCCACTCTCACCACGGTTACTGAACATAGTTTTCGAAGTTTTAGCCACAGCAATCAGAGAAGAAAAGAAATAAAAGGAATCCAAATCAGAAAAGAAGTAAAGCTGTCACTGTTTGCAGATGACATGATACTCTACATAGAGAATCCTAAAGATGCTACCAGAAAACTACTAGAGCTAATCAATGAATTTGGTAAAGTAGCAGGATACAAAATTAATGCACAGAAATCTCTGGCATTCCTATACACTAATGATGAAAAATCTGAAAGTGAAATGAAGAAAACACTCCCATTTACGATTGCAACAAAAAGAATAAAATACCTAGGAATAAACCTACCTACGGAGACAAAAGACCTGTATGCAGAAAATTATAAGACACTGATTAAAGAAATTAAAGATGATACATATAGATGGAGAGATATACCTTGTTCTTGGACTGGCACATCAACATTGTGAAAAGGACTCTACTACCCAAAGCAATCTACAGACTCAATGCAATCCGTAACAAACTACGACTAACATTTTTCACAGAACTAGAACAAAAAATTTCACCATTTGTATGGAAACACGAAAGACCACGAATAGCCAAAGCAATCTTGAGAAAGAAAAACAGAGCTGGAGGAATCAGGCTCCCAGCCTTCAGACTATACTACAAAGCTACAGTAATCAAGACAGTATGGTACTGGCACAAAAACAGAAATATAGATCAATGGAACAGGATAGAAAGCCCAGAGATAAACCCACGCACATATGGCCACCGTATCTTTGATAAAGGAGGCAAGAATATACAATGGAGAAAAGACAGCCTCTTCAATAAGTGGTGCTGGAAAAACTGAACAGTTACATGTAAAAGAATGAAATTAGAACACTCCCTAACACCATACACAAATATAAACTCAAAATGGATTAAAGACCTAAATGTAAGGCCAGACACTATAAAACTCTTAGAGGAAAACATAGAACATTCTATGACATAAATCACAGCAAGATCCTTTTTGACCCACCTCCTAGAGAAATGGAAACAAAAACAAAAATAAACAAATCGGACCTAATGAAACTTAAAAGCTTTTGCACTGCAAAGGAAACAAGACGAAAAGACAACCCTCAGAATGGGAGAAAATATTTGCAAATGAAGCAACCGAGAAAGGATTAATTTCCAAAATTTATAAGCAGCTCATGCAGCTCAATATCAAAAAGACAAACAACCCAATCCTGAAATGGGCAGAAGACCTAAATAGACATTTCTCCATAGAAGATATACAGACTGCCAACAAAGACATGAAAGAATGCTCAACATCATTAATCATTAGAGAAATGCAAATCAAAGCCACAGTGAGGTATCACCTCACACCAGTCAGAATGGCCATCATCAAAAAATCTACAAACCATAAATGCTGGAGAGGGTGTGGAGAAAAGGGAACCCTCCTGCACTGTTGGTGGGAACGTAAATTGATACAGTCACTATGGAAAACAGTATGGAGGTTCCTTAAAAAACTAAAAATAGAACTACCATATGACCCAGCAATCCCACTACTGGGCATCTACCCTGAGAAAACCATAATTCAAAAAGAGTCATGTACCACAATGTTCATTGCAGCTCTATTTACAATAGCCAGGACATGGAAGCAACCTAAATGTCCATTGACAGACGAATGGATAAAGAAGATGTGGCACATATATACAATGGAATATTACTCAGCCATAAAAAGAAACGATATTGAGTTATTTGTAGTGAGGTGGATGGACCTAGAGTCTGTCATACAGAGTGAAGTAAGTCAGAAAGAGAAAAACATATACCATATGCTAACACATATATATGGGATATTAAAAAAAACATGATCATGAAGAACCTAGGGGCAAGACGGGAATAAAGACGCAGACCTACTAAAGAATGGACTTGAGGACACGGGGAGGGGGAAGGGTAAGCTGGGACAAAGTGAGACAGTGGCATGGGCATATATACACT
The DNA here is from genome assembly GCF_949987515.2 of Delphinus delphis. Lineage (NCBI taxonomy): Eukaryota > Metazoa > Chordata > Mammalia > Artiodactyla > Delphinidae > Delphinus > Delphinus delphis. The sequence continues at coordinate 175,605,468 of NC_082683.1, forward strand.
ACGAAACGTAAAATAGATAGCTAGTGAGAAGCAGCCGCATAGCACAGGGAGATTAGCTTGGTGCTTTGTGACCACCTAGAGGGGTGGGATAGGGAGTGTGGGAGGGAGGGAGACGCAAGAGGGAAGAGATATTGGGATATATGTATATGTATAAATGATTCACTTTGTTATAAAGCAGAAACTAACACACCACTGTAAAGCAATTATACTCCAATAAAGATGTTAAAGATAATAATAATAATAAATAAAAATAAATTGCAGAATGCCAATATGACAGAATGCTAAAAAAAAAAACAAACTGCTCCTCTTTCAAGATAGAAGAATCCCCGTATTAACTGAATTGATCTAGCAACTAGAAGGCACATTGCTGCCTATTATTCAAAAAAATAAATTAATAACTTTGAAGACTATTTCAATTATTTATATTTTCTATTTCTAAAGCATTTAACCAATATTTTGATGAAATGAATGACAAGGTTTTCTTTCTACTCATCAAATCTTCAAATTAAAAGAAAGGTGATTTACAAGAGAAAGAAAAAAGTCTCCTAAGTCCTTTATCAGTAGTTTTTACATAAAAACTAGTAGTTTGGGGTTAATTACTTTTTAAAATTATACAGCATGTCAGGTACAAAAGTTTTGTCCATATATAGAGAGGAACAAGTATTTGAATCCATATTCACCAAAATCTTGGTGTAAACCTCTTAGGAAGTTTTAACTAAGTCCAATACAGGGGGAGAAATACTATATTTACACACATACTTATTTCACTCACAGAATTCAAGACAATACTTGACTTAGTCATATCCCAGACATAAAAAAATAAATAATCCCGATTCACACAATTCCTGGCTTTTACAGTCAGTAGTGTTGTTCATTTTCCTGTTTTCAATTTTTCTTGATTAGTTGCATACTTGCATTTGTTATTGCTTCAGATGAAATTGCTTCAGACAATTTCCTAAATGAAATTATGAAATGTCTCTCACTCCTTTGATTTTTGAAAACAATCATTTCTTTTCAAAGTAGAGTAAGAAAAATATAACATAGAAAACCTCTCCTATAGATTTACCTAGTGTAGCTTCTATCTAGGGATGAAATTCAAATTATCTTTTGGGCCATCTGGTCCTCACTCAAGCAGAGTTATTCTTAAGAGGGAGTTGGAGGTGCTAACTTCTAAATCTCTCTCTCTCCTCCTTATTTTATTTAAACAAACTCCTTGAGACAGAATCTTCATACTCACTCCTGGCTACCCACACCCACCCTGGCAGCAGTCTGTATCCTATACGTCTCAAACCCATCAAAATGGCACAATTTGGCATCCTAATAATTGGTACCATCATCTGATAACTAATCCTTAATAAGATGTTAAAGCCTTGTTTAATCAAGTGGCTTGATGTAATCAAATGCCACATTGGAAAGAGCAATGCATTTGAAATCTAAAGATGCTCTCATAATCTTCCTCTACCACTTGCTGAGTTATCTGAGCTTCCATTTAACAGTGTAGTTCACATTATTGAGCACCTATTATGTGCCACTATTCTGTGCCAGGGACTGGGGATACAAAAATAACTGAGAAAAACCTGGTCAATGTGCTGGGGTAGTTTGCCAGTGGTGAATGAAACAGAAAAGTGAAAAAAAGATCATTTCAGTACATTGATATTAGACACATACTCTGCAGGGAGGAAATGGAAAGCTAACTGACATTCAGGATTTTTCCTTTTTCCCCAAAATGTGAAGCTTTGTTAAACACCTCTCAGAAAAGACAAGTTTCCCCTCTTACTGGAACTGGAAAGTCTTCTTACTTTTTCTCACTAAACCTTATTTGTCCTAGTTTAAAGACAATATATGAAGCTTCCTTAGGGATGTTGCTGCTGATTTAGGAAAGATTTGCAAGCCCTGTGTCAATGAAGTCACTGCTATGTTGGGCATATGTCGAAAGTAAGTGGATGAGAAGATCTAATCTAGCTACTGGAAACAAAGAGAACATCTGGTCCTCACTTATTTACAGGTGAAGAGATGGAGTTTGGAGAGGTCAAGTGGCTTGTCCAAGGCCACACAGCAAGTGGTTAAGAAGACTCAAAGCTAGGTCCCCTTTCACTCATTCTCTCATCCATTCCCTTAATGGACACTTACAGAGTATCCACAGCACACAAATTGTACAAAGCACTACAGGGAATTCAGCATGCATGACACAGGCTCTCTGTTCCTTCTCATTCAATTTAACGCTGAATGTCAACTGCATTTTATGACCGAGATGAAGAGTTAGATTGGAGAGACCCTGTTTATCTGAAGAGATGAAATGAACAAAATTTAAAAGGCTGAATTAATATGAAGTATACAAGGTGACATGAGTCCTCAGGGTAATACAGTTAATGAGCCATAGCTTATTGGTAGCAACTAAAGAATATTCACACTCTAATCAGAATAGTAGCTCGGTTGAGTGAGGATAAGTGACCTGAACTGTGCCTTTGATCTTAATCTTAGGGACAAAGAAGAGAGAGAAACAGCAGCAGGGAACCAGCTTTCTAAACAAAGGAGTAAGGAAAAGACTAAGATAGAAAATTTGCTCCTATTCATTGACCAAAAGGGGTGGGAGTTTTATCTTGTGGGCCCTCTAGTTCAAAGTGTTAGCTCTACAGAACCAGACTATCATGGGATTCCGACTGAATTAGAACTCCTACTGAAATCCCTTTAGGTTTAAAAAAAAAAAGTATATGAAAAGTAAAAAAAAAAAAAATCATCTCTGTGAATCCTTTATTGCAGTGTTTATTGAACTGTTCTGAGATGTGATTCAGTGGATTCAGCTGTCAGATGTGGCTGGTGTGGCAGTCTCAGTAATCACGATCTCTTTCAACACTAAGAAACTGCATTCCAACCAAAAATCCAAACTGAGAGACGGATTTGTTGCTCCTTGTGTCTTTGGCTCCTAGAATCTCTGTAAGAACTCTCTCTCCGGTTGTCGTCCTTTCTGACGTAGGGACTCGTACATCCCAGACTGCTGGGTGTACCACTGGTTTCCACAGACCTCAGATGCTATAAATTTGGGAGTTGCCATTTTTCATCCTTTTTCTGCCTAAATCTTCTTTGGACACAACGACTGGTCATTTCACTGCTATGCATTCCATAATTTCATTATTCCATAATTTCATTATGATTAAGTGGTCACAGTAAAAAGAACACCCTTGTCCAAGTCTTGTTGATACCGGGTAATGTACACATTTAAGTGTACCCCTTTAAACACAGAAGAAGCTAATATCTGTTGTATACCATCTGTGACAGGAGAAAAGAGCCTAAAAGAGAAGCAAGGGTCACAAGTGTGTCTTATCTTGTGTGAATTCCTCCTTTTCCAGTCACTACCAGGCAGAATATTAATATCCCTATCTCCTTTTCTAAGGGAACTTGTACTTGAAGTGAGGAAAAAGCAAAATGTGGCTTCATAGAAATACTGAGTTAATCCTCTCATAAGCAAATGAAAAAAGGTTGACAATTTTAGTCCCATTTTTTAAAAATGTCTTCTTATGAATGCCTTCATTTTCTCAATGCACCACACGAGAGAAAGTGGGTTTTTATAGGCCTTTGGGGTCAGGAAAAATGTGTCTGGAATAAAGCATGTCAGGCTTCCAAGCTGTAACTGAAGTCATCCACAGCTGTAGGGATCTTCTTAGGTTTTCAGAAACAGGTTTTCAGAAATTGTGTGTAGACTTACAGAGAGTAGCCTATAAATGTCCACTGCAGGTCTGCAAGGAGCAGCACATTCAATGAATGTAATTGGGCTGTAAATCCTATACAAGAAGGTCATAGCAATATTTCCACTTTATCTTCCCCCAAATCTCTGATGAACACAAAAATTAGACAAGTGTACATTCTTTGTTTGCTTTTGGGGTTTGAAGGATTTTTGCTATTTTAGTTCTTGTTTAAACTAGTGCTTAGGGAACCTCTTCTGAGTTCAGTATTGGTTAAGCTTTGGGCTGAAAGAAGCTGAATTAGGTCCTCTTTGCTAACATGCTTAGTTCCTCAGATTAGATACATTCTGTGCACCTAAAAATTGTGCAAGTATGAGAAAAGGGCACTCGTGGTTGACCACAAAGCAGCTTGGGTAAATTACCATAATGCAAGGTTACTAGGCAGAGTCTTCAGAGGTGACTGACCCGTGTTTTTCCTATATCTGGCCCTTCTCACTACCTTAGGACAAAACTTCTCACTACCTTAGGAAAAAACTCAGGCTACAACAGCAGCAGACAGGCAAACCCATTGACTTCTTTCATATTCTAAACAGTCTCAGAGCATGGATGAGGCAGGAGCTTTGCTGATCACCCTGTCCACAACCGGCCCTCTCCCTTGTTCAACCATCTATAGTATAACTATGCAAAACACTCCTTGTGTTAACTTTTTTTTTTTTAATTTTTTTTTTGCAGTACGCGGGCCTCTCACTGTTGTGGCCTCTCCCGCTGCGGAGCACAGGCTCAGGACGCGCAGGCTCAGCAGCCATGGCTCACGGGCGCAGCCGCTCCGCGGCATGTGGGATCTTCCTGGACCGGGGCACAAACCCGTGTCCCCTGCATCGGCAGGCGGACTCTCAACCACTGTGCCACCAGGGAAGCCATTAACTTCAATTTTTAAATCCAACTTGGGATGTGGGGTTCATGCGACGCAGTGAAGTCAGACAGACTGGATTCAGATTCTGAACTCAAGCACGTTGGACTCACTGTGTACTCTGAGCAGGGTACTTGAACTCTCTGGGCTTTCACAGTCCCATCTGCAGCGCAGTTCGGTACAATCCCGTTCAGCAGGTATTTATGAAATGCCGCAGACTGTGCTGGGCGGACGGGTGGAATCCATATGGACCAGCCTTGACAAGTAGGGGGAAAAACACAGCAGGCATGTAAGGAGGCCACAGAACCCCCACAGCACATGTGCAGGGCCGAAGGCAAGTCATCTGGGTACCATGACTCCTCAGGGCCCGGATACTTTTGCTGACGAAACCCACAATGGGCCACGAGGCAGGGAGGCCTCACATGGCATTTCCCAGCCCTCGAGAGGGATGGGTTGCTTTCCAGCTATGACGTTCCCTAGCAGCTCGTGGAACTGAACCAGACGGGCCCAGGACGAAGCTACCAGGAGCTCTTGCCAAGTTTGGAAAAACTCAGACCTGGATCCTCCTCCAGAAACAACAACCCACTTCTCTTTTGAGAAGAAGAAAGGAGAGAGGGAACCTGAGGGCAAGGGAACTTGGCAAGTAGGGAGAGGGGACACTTAGCACGCTCTTTCCTTTCAGAGGCTGAGTCAGGGAACCCAGCAAAGCCTCGCAGAGAGAGAAAGGAAGTGGGAAGAAGGGCACAGTGTCCTGCAGGCAAGCGCTCTGGGGTTTTCTCTGCACAGCTGCTGTGAAACAGTCTGTCTTCTCATCGTCCAAACCCAGAATGAGGCCAGATTGGTGCTCAGATTCCTGAAAGCCTTGACGTGCCCCAAAACGATGCCCAAGAGAGCATCGGCACATAGGAGGGGCCCGTGAAATATGTGTTGACTCTATGAAGAAATGATTGAGACAGAAATGACCCCAGTCCTCCGAGCTCCCCATTCTAGTGGGAACTCAGTCACATGTGATGCCAGAGAGCAAGCCAGGGCTGGGGGACGCAGGTCAGGAAGTTACCCCAGATCTAGGACACCAGATCTGGGAGGAAATGGTGTATCAAGTGTGACCCGGAAAAATGAGAAGTTAGACAAACAAAAAGCAAAAAACAAGGGTTGGGATGAAATGAATTCAGTAAAAAGAAAAAAAGAATATTTCAGGCCAAAGGAATGGTTCAAAGATGGCAAACTGGCAGCGAATGAGTGGATTCCATCAGCAGAGATGTTTCATTCAGCCAGAGAGTTGGCTCATGTTTAGAAATTAGAATTTACTTTAAATACCCGCAATTACAGTTTCTCTTTAAAGGCACGAAGGAAGCCTGTAAAGACTCTGACAGCTGAAGGAGACGTGGTGCATTTAAAGCGTTGAAGATGTGCTGTGGCTAAAACGTAATGTGTAACCCGGAGAGTGGAGATACGATCGTGTCTTGAAGGCCTCTGAATGCCATTTTAAGCAGTTTGAACTTTAATGCAAGAAAAACAAAGAGCCACTGAATCGCTTTAAGTGAGTGAGTGACAGCTCGTGTCTGTGTTCCAGGAAGGTCGCTCAGCTGAAGTCTGCTGAGTGGAAGGAGTTGTGCAAGACCAGAGGTTAAGTGACCCATTACAAGATAATCGCAGGAATCCAGGCAAGACGGGATATTTGCCTAGACATGGAAGGAGTGGGAATGGGAATGGGGAGATTCTAGCAGCATCCATTCTCCCCTTCCTCATTCTTAACATTACCCTCCTTTGTTTAGGGTGACGTTATGCCCAGTAAAACACCTCCCCGGACTCCGCTGTGCAGCCTTGTCAATTTCCCAGAACAGCTGTACCAGTCCTGGACTGTTTCCCTGCATGTTGTTTGTCGGGTGACAAAAATAAGTCTGTTTCTGATCAGCATGCATTCAATACAGTGCATCTATCAGGAGACAGAACTGACAGAATTTAGTAGACATAGGAGGATACTTACTTTGTAGAGCTGTAAGGATTTAGTATGGAGAGTACCTAACACTCTCCAAAATAGACGCTGGCAACAAACACTAATTTTATAATATTCTCTCTTCTTGTCCCTGATGAGAAGCTGACATAGGTCAGAAACAAAAATTCTCGTCCTCCTTCTACGTTTATTTAGTAACTAGCAAAGGCATCTTCCACACTGTACACACCAAGCATTTGATACTGACTCGCCAGCAATTTTAATAAATGTTTAAATATTACTTAGATATACAGAAAGTAATGTTTGTAGCAAATGTCCTCAGACACCAGTAAAATCCCAAATGGATTATTCAGGCTGATGTAGCTACAGAAGATAACTGTACCAGATTTTTTTATTCTATTTTATTTAGCACTTCTAGCAATTTGATCAGTTTTGACTCATAGTCATGGGGAAAGCAGAAATGAACTTTATGTTTGAAGATTTTATTCTGATTAGATAATACTTTGGGTAATATCTGATCGTGGATGAGAATATTGAAAGCAGAAAGCAAACATAAGAAGGCCGCAGAGAAACAGCAAAGTAAACAATAAACTACATACAGTTTCCTCTCTTTCAATGCAGTTTTTTTATGTAAAGAGGGATAGAGGTAAATGCTTAGGTAAATGTGTCTTGATCTGCTCGACGTCTGCTGAGAACAAAGTGAACTTAAGGCAAAAACCAATCAAAAAGTAGCTCTAGATATGATCTCAATTCTATTGGGAAAACAATTACGTAGCTACGTGCGTAGTGAGGAAAGGAAGGGCTGGAAGGAAATGTACTAGGAAGTGACCATATATTCTCATGGAATAATTTAGCTGCGTGTGTTTTGCTGTATTTCCAAGTTTTCTGTGATGACATTTACTACTTTTATAATCAAGAAAAAAGATGTTTATTAGAAAGCATATTGTGCAGCATTCCTTTGACTTGACAAACAGAGTTGTTTATGGGTCTTAACTTAGCAAATCTTTTCTTAAATTAATTTTTATTGGAGTATAGTTGCTTTACAATGTTGTGTTAGTTTCTGCTGTATAGCAAAGTCAATCAGATATATATATATATATATACATATATATATCCCCTCTTTTTTGGATTTCCTTCCCATTTAGGTCACCGTAGTGCATTAAGTAGAATTCCCTGTGCTACACAGTAGGTTCTCATTAGTTAGCTGTTTTATACATAGTATCAATAGTGTATGTGTCAATCCCAATCTCCCAATTCCTCCCACCCCCCTTTTCCCCCTTGGTATCCATATGTTTGTTCTCTACGCCTGTGTCTCTATTTCTGCTTTGCAGATAAGATCATCTATACCATTTTTAACTCAGCAAGTCTTTGGAGTGGCTCCAGTCTCTATGGATGTTTATCCCCTTTCACAGGAGTATGAAGAAAGGGAAATAATATGAAGTGTGGATGAAGTAACACAGTCGGGGGACAAGAACAGAACCATGGACAGAAGCACCCAACAATATTAACTTTGAAAATTTATATTAATAAACCAACAAGTGCTTTGAGTTTGAACTTCTAAAATTATTTTGATATATACAGGTCCATTACACACAATACAACAGGATTGTACTGTCAACTGATGTGATGAATAGGGTCTGTGCTTTGTCTCGCCACACTTAATAGTATACGAATGCTCTTCGGGAACGGGGGAAATCTAGTCAACTATAAATAAAGGGAACTATGATGCCCTCAAACCAAAGCTCATTCAAATCAATTGGATGAGCAATTCTGTCCTAGAAATTTGACCCTTTGCTGTTAGCTAATCTCATTTACCAGAGAAAAATACATTAGTTGAAAAACTAAATTGGCTTCTAAAAAGAAATGTGATCTTCCAAGCATATCTGGTAAGATGTATTTTACTCAGGTATCTGGGGAAAGGGGGTGTCTTTGGGCAAAGAGATTTGATGACTTATTGTTTCCAAAGAAAAGAACTGTTCCTCCAGTGGGAAGAAACTCAATGATACTAATTGATGAGCAAAATATTAAAGGTTAAAGAAATAGAGCTAAGTACATTTTCTTTCCTTGGGTAATAGAATAAGAATAAAGGAAAGGACATGGGGTTAAGAAACCTTAGGGGCAAAGCAAATCAAGTTGGTTGACTGGTTGACAGAAGTTTGCTTTTGACCTCTCAAAAAAAAAAAAGGCATGCTAAGGCAGTGAGCTAAGAAAGTGATTTGTTATGTGCATGGCTATGGTGTGATGTCCTTGCAGTGTTGAAAGTAAGAGGAGTATCTGAAAGTCAGGACAGTACACAGGGGCTATAAAAGCAAGAGTTGCAACAAAACGCAGGATGATGAAGTGAAAGGAGAGTTAGAAAGAAGCACAACCGTCCAAGAGGCAGTGTAGTCAGATGCCATCAAACTTTACCACGAGGAGATAAAAGAAAAGTCCAACGCTGATAACAAAAGACAAACTGTACTATCCGAAGAGAAATGGGGAAGATCGAAGTCACATGTCCTCATGTGAATATCTGGATGGTTCCCAGATTCACTTAGCTTAAGCAGGATTGCGTGATCTCTGAGTTCTTCCCCCCTCTGCTTGGCAAAAAATGATGGAAGGTTGTCTCCAATTTTGACTTGATTTCCTTTTTTGCAACAATAAGGCAGGTTGTTTACATGCAGGAGGGGGAAGAAAAATAAGGAGCAAAAACAAACATGTTATTAATTTGGAAAACAGAAATGTAATTCTAATGATCAAGCAATCTTGCTTGCTAACAGAGCAATTTCCTGAACACTGTGATAAAGAACAAAATGTATAGAAATTGATTCTTTAAACATTGGATTTTTAGCAAACCCTCTTATTTGGTGAGGTCTTTCTTGAAACAAAGCTGACCTTCTTTTGTTTTAGGTCACACCAGAGAATTTCCACTGAAAATGCCTAACTGTTGCTCTTACCAAAATGGTTTTCATTCTGTGACATTATTTTGTTTCCACCCAACTGCTATACTGCAATCCTCTTCTGGTACTAACCACCCCACAAGTTAAGTGCTTAGTCCTCCACAAGAGCGACTCCACTTCAGATGCCAGCCACACTTTTGGGGTTCCCAGGCCACCCATATTTCCGACTGACTGGTTACAAATGGGGGGATTCCCATGACCTTCTCAGGTTTGATAATCCACTGGGATGGCTCACAGAACTCAGGGAAATGCAATACTTAGTATTATCATTTTACTATAAAGGATATAGATCAGGACCAGCCAAATGAAGCGACTCATAGAGCAAGGTCTAGGAGGACCCTCAAAGCAGAGCTTCTGTGCCTTCTCCCCATCGAATCGAGGTGCATCACCTTCCTGGCACATCAATGTGTTCACCAACCCAGAAGCTCCACTGAGCTTTGGTGCCCAGAGCTTCCGTTATATAGGCCTGATTAATGAAAGCACTGGCCACGCGACTGAACTCAATCTCCAGTCCCCCTTCCCTCCATGGCAGTCAGGATGGCTCAAAGTCCCAGTTCTCTATAATCTTGTGGTTGCTCTTTCTGGAGACCATCCCCATCCTGAAGGCATCTAGGGAATGGCCAAGGGTTACCTCATTAGCATAAACTCAGGTGTGATCCGGGGGGCTCATGAAGACCAAAAGCACTTCTATCACTTAGGAAACCCCAAGGGTTCTAGAAGCTTCCTGTCAGGGACTGGAGACAAAGACAAGACAAACTCTTTTTAAGCAACAGACATATTAAACCAAGAACTGAAAACTGACACAAAAACAACAGACATTTGCAGGACAAATAGAAAATTCTGTGGTTCTCGTTTACAGTATACATCTGAAGGATGAGAATGACAAGTCTGGTATAAATCACACAAAGTTTTTGTGACTTGAACATATATCAGAGTAAGAAAACATCAATCCTATCCCACAGGAGGGTTGGCTTGAGCAAAAAACAAAGGCAAAATCGGGTTCTTTTCAATACACTCACTTTTTATTTCAATGCTCTCCATTTCCCTAAGTGTCAGGCTCGCTTGTAGTTCTCTGTTGAATATTTCTTCCAAAGTGTTAACTTCAATAAACATTTATTCGGCACCCCCAATGTACAAAGACTGTCATAACTAGGTTCCTGTCCTCACAAACCTGTCAGTCTAAAGGAGGTGACAATTATGTTAACCATTAAGCAGCATGACAAAGGTAAAAACAAAGGACTTTGGGAGTGTTTGAAGCATGAGCATTTTTGAGAGAAATCTTGGAGGTGGCTAGGAGGAGGCAGCACTTCCAAAGGGTCTTGAAGAATGAGTGGGATTTCAGTACAAGACGGAAAGGCAAGAACTTTCCCAGCTGAGTGAAGGGGCACAGAGACCCAGAAGCTTAAAACCCTGTTTAGTGAACCCAGGTGGCTGCAACAAAATGCACGTGGCTGAAAAGGTGGTTGAGGCCGTATTGGGGGGGGGGGGGGCTTTAAATTTTGAGCTGATGAGTTTGAATGTTATTCTTCGGGCAATGGAGAGCCACTGAAGGTTGTTGAAGAAGATGCTTCACTGTGCCTCAAATTACTCTTCTCTAAGTCCTTCGGAAGCTTACAGACAAAAACTGAACCAATGAAAAGATTATTGAAATAGTCCAGACAACAAAGAACCATGGTACTGAAGAATGAAAGAAATACCAGAAAAGAGAACCAACAGAATTAAGTAATGGATTGTGGGAGCAGAAACAGGAGGAACTGAAGACAATTTCCAAATGTCTAGCCTGTCTGCCTGGGAATGTGGTGTCATTGAAAGAAATGAGGAAATGTCTTAGTCTGCTCAGGCTGCTATAATAAAACACCATAAACAGCATTTATTTCTCACAGTTCTGGAGGCTGGGAAGTCCAAGATTTAGATGCCAGCCAGTTCAGTTCCTGGGAGGGCTCTCTTTCTGGCCTGCCAATAGCTGTCTTCTTGCTGTGTCCTCACAAGGCAGAGGAAGAGAGGAAGTAAGCTCTCCAGTTCGGTAACAACTAGCACCATTTACCATAATTCTAAAACCTGGCATTGCACTCAGCCCAAACATCCTCACCCTGACCCCCAAGGTATCCCTGACCTGGTTCCTGCCTCTTTCTTCAATATCACTTATTATCACTTCATTTCACTCTCGTCATTCAATAATATTGAGATACGTATAATTCATGGATAGGTCACAATGTTTTAAGGTTCCCTATCCTTACTTATGCTGTTCCCTGTCTAGAATGCTCTTTTCATATCCTAGGCTTCATTTTCTTAATGGTACCCCTCTTTCAAGGTTCAGTTCAGGCATCATCTTTTCATAAAACTTTGCTGGGACATATCCCATAAGCTGAATTGAAATGTCATCAAATGTCATCGTAGGATATACTGCACCATAAAGTGGTCATTGATTCACTTGTCTGCTTTTTCCACTGGACTGTTAGTCCTTGAGAGCAGGGATTGTTTCGTTCTGCTTTCTATCTCCAACACCTAACAGTATACAGCAGATGACTGCCTGTAAAAAAGAAAACAACAACCCAAAAGTGTGCCCAGTTAATTAACTGACTTCTCAGTACTCAAACATTCATGGGTGATTAATGTACAGAACAGCACCCTCAAATGTTCTGCTCCTCTTTCCCTTGTGCTACACTTGTTATTTAAGGGTCTATTTAAAGGGGCTGTGTCTAGACTAGCCAAAGAAGGCAAGAACAAAAATTCTAAATGTAAATCTCTCAAGTAACATGATCTATTTTTAAAGCAATCCTGTGGACCATTCCCACAGGGTTTAATTCTTCAATCTAAAACCTAACATTTTTGGGGCACCTACTGTATATGAGGAATTAGATGAATTAAAACAAAAAAACTGCTCTCAAAGACCTTACACTCCTGTAGTGGAAACTGACATGTAACTCAACAAAACTGAGGATTCATCTCAACGATAAAGGTGTTGGCGGAGAGAGGGATTATCTCCCGAGTTTGGTGTTCTGGAGGTGCTCACAACTGAAGGATGGGCATTCTGAGAAGGGGAACCAAATGCTTTATCTCACAAACTAGAGTATAAGTTCACTGAAGGCAGAGACTGTCTGTTACTTCTTTGTATAGTTCATAGTACATAGTAAATTTTCAACAATTGTATTTTGTTTAATTGCCCAAGACCGTTCTGCTTGATAAGCCTAGGTGATTTAAAATTTGAAAAACTGGAGGCATCCCATGAAAGAGGAGTCAGTGGAACAATAATAAGTAATATCTCTTCACAAGTAATTTTAATTGAGTCCTCACTGCCATGAGGACAATCTGACTCATCCTGTAAATAGAGATTACCTCTTTTTGCTCTTTAATTGTTTTCGAGCGTGAATGAGCTCGTGGATAGGTCACACGAAGTTTTGAAGTTACTATTATCATAAAATATGACTCTTTCCTCTAGATATATTTTCAATTTGTTTTATAAGCTCTGTGAAAAATGGTGCAAATTCAGGAAGCTATTTCATTCCTCTACAAAGTTCTGAGCAAAATAATAGACTGGGAGAGGGGTCTCTGTACGTATCTATCCATCAGCTGATAGTTTATAGAATGAAAAAGGACAAACTGATATTACTCTGATTTTTTCTGTTTTCTTAATGAGGAGAATTAGGTTTTTCTAAAGACATAGCTTATTGATGTAGAACGTGTTCATGTAGAACAAATCATTTCCATTAAGTCCTCCAGATAATGAGAGTCGAAAAGAAAAAGAAAAATCTAGTTATAGTCCCTTAAATGTTCTCCATAGGTCACCTTACCAAAATGAAATATTTTGTAAATATGGTCATTTTCATGCATGCAACGCTTGACGATACACATGTGCATTCATCACATCACACTCATCAGAGAGCCATCAGTAGATAATGAAATACTGTTTACTGGTTATCAAATTAAGGATGCAGTCATTTGAAATAGCACCTATGCAGTTTTCATATATCTTCACTCTATTACAGTATATAACTTAAAATTCCCGACTATCGCTCAATTCAATCAAGAGTCCATCAAAAACTATTAAAAGTGTCTATTGATTTCCAGGCACCATTTTAAAATGATTTGCCAAGAGTCCGTTACCTTAAAAGCATGTGAGGAGCTGCCCCAGCATCTTCTCCATCAGCCTCCTCCAGGACAAGCGTGATCATTAAGTACCCTCCAAGGATGGGGACAATGCCATTGGTACCTCTTCAAGCACCAAGCTTCTCCACAACAGACGGGTTTGGACCAAGATGGGTCTAACATTTCTACATGTTCCTTAGACAGCTGTGTTTGACTCTGGAAAGAGTAATGTTCATTTTTAGGCCCACATTTCCTGAGAGATTCATAGAACTAATTTATTTCAAAAGTCAGTGGGACCCTCCTACAGAGCAAGTGGTCCATTAATCCTTGATTTAGTCACAGAGCCTACAGAGATCTTAGAGATTACTCAGGCAAGGCTTCCCAACTTTCTTTGATGCTCAAACCCCTTTTGCACTAATATGCTATCTTGAGAACTCCCTTAGTAATTTAAAACTCTCATCATTTCTGCCTGGCATATAATAAAGGAGTAACTTAAACATATATATATATATATATATATATATATATATATATATATATATATATATATATATTCATTTAAAAAACATTCATTAGGGTCTTCCTAAATGCTATGCACTGTGCTAGATGCTAGGAAGACAGAAGAGAGCAAGTCGTACATGGACCCTGTGCAAGGAATCTGTCATCTGGCTATGGAGTCAGACAATTTAATCACGAATATTACAATAGGGCTTCCCTGGTGGCGCAGTGGTTAAGAATCCGTCTGCCAATGCAGGGGACACGGGTTCCAGCACTGGTCCAGGAAGACTGCACATGCCGTGGTGCAACTAAGCCCATGCACCATAACTACTGAGCCTGTGCTCTAGAGCCCACGAGCCACAACTACTGAAGCCCCACACAAGCCTAGGGCTTGTGCTCCACAGCAAGAGAAGCTACCACAATGAAAAGCCCACTCACCGCAATGAAGAGTAGCCCCCGCTCGCTGCAACTAGAGAAAGCCAGTGCGCAGCAACGAAGACCCAACAAAGCCAAAAAAGAAAAAAAGAAAAAAAAAAGAATATTACAATAAAGTGTGTTAAATGCTCTGGTAGCATTTAAAATAATTGCTCTAGTTTCGATCTCTCTGCTCAAGTTAAAACAGTGTTTCCAGTGTTTTCACCTTTTCCCTTGGATGCCACACAGGCACCTCACAATCAACATGTTAAAACAGCAAGTGGATGGGGAGAAGGGATTAATTAGGAGTAAAGGATTAACATACACACACTACTATATATAAAATAGATAATCAACAAGACCTACTTTATAACGCAGGGAACTCTACTCAATATTCTATAACAACTTATAAGGGAAAAGAATCTGAAAAAAAAATGGATATGTGTATAACTGAATCACTTTGCTGTACACCTGAAACTAACACAACATTGTAAATCAGCTATACTCCAATATATGGATAAAATAAAAATTAAATTTAAAAAAGCAAGTGGAATGTTGTAAAACAACTATACTTCAATTAAAAAAATAAAATGAAAATTAAAAAAAACAAGTTGTCTTCCTCCTTCCCTGTCCCCCGTGTTCCCTTTGTTTAACAACATCTTCTCCACCTGGTCAAACCAGTAGAAACTACAGTCTTTCAGCCTTTTCCTGATCTCTCAACTCCTATACTGACCTGTCCCCAAGACGTCACTCTACAAACGGTCTCAAAGAAGTTATTTTAAGAAAAAAAATATATAACAGTATATTGTTAATTTAAGGCAATTTTAATATATTTAAATATATTGATGATTTTTAAAACTCTCTCCCCCATTTAAAAAGTGATGCATGTTGATTTTAAATTAATTGCAAAACAAAGGCAAAACTATATACCAAATTTGCTTTGGGTACCAAATGTACATTAAAAATTGGCCACATGTTATAGTATCAAAAATAGATAGGGCTTCCCTGGTGGCGCAGTGGCTGAGAGTCCGCCTGCCGATGCAGGGGACACGGGTTCGTGCCCCGGTCCGGGAAGATCCCACATGCCGCGGAGCAGCTGGGCCCGTGAGCCATGGCAGCTGAGCCTGCGCGTCCGGAGCCTGTGCTCCGCAACGGGAGAGGCCACAACAGTGAGAGGCCCGCCTACCGCTAAAAAAAAAAAAAAAAAAAAAAAAAAAAATCAGTGGGATCTTTAAAAAAAAACAACTTAGAGTCTTATCTTCTCATCTAACAGACAAAAAACTATGACTCAGAGTGGTAATGCAGGTTGTCTATGATCACAAGGACAGCGAGAAAAAGGCAAACCTCCAATCTCTTGACCAATCTCCAGGGAACCCCTTCAGTATTGAACTCAGGGAACATCCCCAGATATCACTGATTGCTAAAGTGAAATTCAAACCAGCTCATCAACTGGATACCCCATCTAAGGCACAGTATTACAAGCATGCATTTATTTGTAAAGGTTTCTCATAACAGCGCATTATTCTACAACAAAATCACACATTAAATATCAGGCATAACCCAACAGAATTCTTTTCTTCTATCACTGAAGGTTTTAGAGCAGAGGTTGAAAATTGACATCCATGGGCTGGATTCAGCCCTGGATGTATTTGTTTGGCAAACAGTAATATTATTTTTAATTAACAGTTTTAATTTAAGAAATTTAAACCAATAATCAGAAAATTTTCCCATTAAAGAAGAATCATAGTGTGTCCACACTGGTACCATATTTCCACATGGCAACAATCATCAAAGCTGAGCAGCTGCTCTGCCTTGACACAGGAGTTCTCTGCCTTACCAGAGTTCCCATCCCTTCTCACTGTGGCCAGTTCCAGCTGGCTCCTCTCATTTCTGTTACTTGCCTGGTCCCTAGGACATCTGAATTTGCAACATACGTTTTAGAGCCTTAGTTGACAATCTTTTGTCCATGCTTTAAAAGATACAGTATGAAAGATTCAAAGGCATTTGAAGGATGAAGTGTTTGAGGGAAAGTAAACCATTAAACATACACCAGAAACAGTAACTTGTTCAGGGTTTTCATATGCATGTGATCGACTTATTGATATATTGCCTCTATAACACTGGCAAGACCTAGGTCAAGAATATAAATAGAAGGACCTTGGCCACAGCCTACCTCCTTTCACTTCCCACCCCCAGCTCCGGCCCACATTGCAAGGGGCCTCTCGTGCACACGTGTGAACAATCGGCTTTAAGTCCAAGGTCTGGTGACAGCCCGTACTTTACGTACAAGCAGCCATGTCTTGGCCCTATAAGTGGATGGACCCTGGTGAGAGGCCCATGCACACCATGCACACCATGGAAGTGAGCTAAGGGCCCTTTGAGGAGAGAATTCCAGGATTCTAGAACAGGAGGGAGGATCTGGGTGGGCACAACCCTTCAACCAATGAATCCTCACACCCCAGAGAGGAGAACAGCTGAAGGAAGGTTATTACATTGCTCTCCAGCGTTTGGATCTTTGCCAACCTGATAGGCGAGAAACCTAACCTCTGGATAGTTTTAATTGACATTTCTCTTACTATGAATGAAGTTGAGCAACCTCGACTTTCTTTGGAAAGTAAATCATTCACAAGCCCAGGGCCACTATCAGCAATACCATCAACTTGAGATTACCTGGGATATTGGGTGGAGGTGGTCATTTTTCAAATTGTCAAATACTGTATAGGATGATTCAACGTTAACGTATTTTTTTACGATTCTACTTTTTTCATCCAAAAGTGTTTAAAAGAATGCAAAGAAAACTAAGTGTAGGAGAACTGGATATCACACAAAATGCTTACTCCTCCCAAAATGGCCAAGAGTTCCTGCTTCTTGATATATTATTAATATAACAGTACCCAAGTTGGGGAAAGACACAGTTCAAAGCAAATGTTCCTCCTTCCCCTCTCTTCTCTTAGAGACAAACACCTAAATAAATGGAGAGATGTATCGTGTTCATGATCTGGAAAATTCTATACTTTTAAGATTAAAAATCTGATCTCTCCAAACTGATCTGTACATCCAGTACAATCCCAACCAAAATCCCAGCAGGATTTTTTTTATAGAAAGCAACAAGCTGATTCTAAAATTTATGTGTAAGGACAAAAGATTTAGAATAACCAAAATACTTTTTGAAAAGAGGACAAAGTTAGAGAACACACACTACCTGATGTTAAGACTTACTATAAAAATTACAATAATCAAGAGAGTGTGGTATTGGTGAAAGTTTATCCAAGACATAGATTATTGGAACAAAAGTGGACCAACACAAATGTGATCAACAGATTTTCAACCAAGGTGCAAAGGCAACTTAATGGAAAAGATATAGTCTTTTCAACAAATTGTATTGTGACCAATTGGACATCCATACACAAAAATAAAAATAAATTTCAATCCATACTTGTGTGTTTGCAAAAATTAACTCATAATGAATTATAGACCTAAATGCAAAACCCCAAACTGAAACTTCTAAAAGCAAAGGTAGGAGAAGATATTTGTGATCCTGTGTTAGGCAAACTTTTCTTCGATATGACACCAAAAGCACAATCCATAAAAGTAAACTGATAAATTGGACTCCATCAAAAATCAAAACCTTCTGCTCTTTGAAAGACACTATTAAGAGAATGAAAACATGAGCCACAGACTGGGAGACAATATTGGTAAAACATGTATCTGATCAAGGACTTGTATCTAAAATACATAAAGAAAACAAATAAAATAAAATACATAAAGAAGTGTCAAAAAATATGAACAATCCAATTTTTCTAAATGGGAAAAATGTTTGAACAGACGTTCACAAAGGAAGATATACAAATGGCAAATAAGCACATGAAAAGTTGCACTATTAGTTATTAGATAAAAGCAAATTAAAACCACATTGAGATCTCACTACACACCTATAAAAATAGTTAAAATAAAAATAAATAAATAAAATAACAGTAGCAAGTGCTGGCAAGGATGTGGAGAAACTGGAATATGCACACATTGCTGATGAGAATGCAAAAGAGTATTTGTCAAAACTCATAGAAATGCACACGAAAAAGGCTAAAGTTTACTTATGTAAATTACACTTCAATTTAAAAAATAAAACAAAACACTGAATACACCTTACGTTGTCCGGTCCAGCCCTTGGTGATCTATACCCACCAACCCCTAGGGCCCATTTCACACCATTCCCCTTAACTCTTTATCTGATTTCACATCCTCAACCACAGCAAGTTTAGGGCCTTGTTATTAAGTGCTTCTACTGCTTGTAATAGACCACGTTCCCTTCTGTTGACTTTGCATGGCTCTGTCCTTCTGGTCATTTGGATCTCAGTTTAAATGCCACCTCCTGAGAAAGGCCTTCCCTGACCACCCAATGACTGCTATTATCTATGTTCCTGTTTTAATTTTTCTGTATTGTACTTATCATGCCCCAATGTTTTTATCATTTATTTACTGGTATATTTACTGTCTCCTCTGCTAGAATACACTCTATGAACATTCAAGGGTCATATTTTTCCATGTATGGCTTCTAGATTGAATACAGCAATAAAAAAATTAAGAGGTTGATTATATGGTTGGTTATATACTTAAGAGAGCAAGGACATCTTCTATGTCGCTCACCACAGCATCCCCAGAAAATGGAAAGTCTCTGTCACACAGTGGGAACTCAGCTGCTAGACTTTGATAAAGGATGGCTGTTTCAGTGCCTGCTGTTTCCCTATGGTCACGCTTATAGGCCCAAACCGAAGAACTAAATTATGACGCAACTTGGTCCGACTAGCCTGTCATTCCAGGTCTCTGTGCTCTGATATTTCTTTTATCCTATGGCATTCGGTCTCTCAATCTGGCAGCAGCCTGCTAGTGACTAAAGCAAGTTGTGGAAATTAACAGCTGCACCACTGCTTCCAAGGCCATGCCAGGGGTGTTCCCCGGCAGGTGCCAAGTTTAAATATAAGCTACAAGGGCATGCTCTCTTGCTGGTGTGATGTGGGATCCCAGAAAACTGTGAACATTGGACCCCAAAGGACACTGACCAAGTGCCTCTTCAGTGACATCTATGCTTATTACCACCAAGGCATAACCCAAAGGGTTTCTCTTTCTCAGACCATCACTTCTGCTGCTTTTATAACAGTAGAAGGTAAAGAAATTTCTAGGCATTCCATGTAAATTGTATAGAACTATTCTATTCCTCTGCCCCTATTGACTTTAGATACCCCCAATATCTTATTTCAACATCCATAAATTATATATGGCCTTTTTAAACTAATTTTTTAATTTCCTCATCTTGCTAATAGCTCACAAAAGAAAGTTCTTTCATCGGATTGTAAAACTTCCACAAAATAGCCCTTCTCTAATGGAGCTGCTGTTCAGAAAACCCACTGCCCACACTGCTTGGTGAAATGCTTAGGAAATTTAAAGTAAAATTTGAAGATGCTTCTCTGTCTGATATGAACTTGAAAACAGAAAGTCCAACTAAGTTCAACAAACTAGATGGTCAGTTCAGGTATGGAGGATTCACACTGTCCTGAAAATTGCCAAGGAAATAGCTTCTTCAAGTTCCCTTAGTAATGCATCAGTTTTCTCTCAGTCTCAGAACTGAAGATTGAAGAATATAGCAAAGGTGTATGAAACTTGCATGGCATTATGTGGTGTTTTGCAGTTTAAAATAAATAAAATAAATAAAACTTCGTTAGTGACTTAGGATAAGTGACTAACTATAAGATGAAGTGGAAAAAACAGGATACAAAATGGTCTATGTATTTTTTCTTAAAAAATGTTAGTGGTAATCTCTAGGTAGTAGAATGACGCATTGCTTTTCTTTTGTTCTTTATACTGCTTACTGTTTTAGTTAAAAAAAATTCTGCAGTGAACATGTACTATTTCACAATTTAAAAAACTATTTTTAAATGCCTTAACATATTTCCGTAAGGGCTCACACATCCTGTAAGCATGAACATCCTCATGGTACAAACAAAAAATTGCCTAAGTGGTACAGGTAGCAACTTGCCCCAAAGTCTGAATATCCTTTATACTTGCCAACTTTGCAATGAATCCTTCTGCCAGCTCCACCCTGACATGCTAGAGAAAGGAAGTGGGGTTATAAAAAAGGTTGAAGGAAGAAGAGAAGTGGGGGAGAACATATATTTTATTCATGATTCTGACACGCTGTAACTGAGTCAGTGGTAAATGCCCATCACAGCCCTTCTGAGATCAGCGTGTGAGTCACGAACTGTCCCAGGGATAAGAATGCTCCCAGTAGTTTGGTTTTGGTGATAAAGATTCCAACCGCTTGCTCTAACGTTAAAGGAAAGCAAAAGGAACACACGTCACTGGCTGTTAACTTACCGACAGCAGCCTACTATGATTCATTATTTTGGCAAACATATTAGAGATACTAATGTTTTATTTAGAAGTTTTGTACAATTTAGCAATGTGCAGAGGTCACATTTCACAGGGCTTCACCAGGGGTACATCACGTAGGTTTTGCAAATGTATCCAGATCAATAATGTATGACTCTCTTAATTTAAGCATAGAATAAAAAAAAATTCAACTTCCTTAATTTTTGTTGTTGTATTAATCTGGGAGCTACCAGTGGAAAAATAATGAAACTTAGCACGTTTATTAATCTGATTCACCTATCTGTATCCACTAATTGCAAGGCATTTCTAACCACAAAGGTCAATTCTTAAAGGAAATTATGAATTCTTTACCACTACACTCCACATGGATTAGGAAAAAAATATGCAATAGCTACTGGCTTTGAAGACAGTCTCTTTTTTTATTTTCCTTTCTTCTTTTTCTCTGAGAAAAATATAGCCCTACAAAGAGTAAACAATGACATCAAAGATTTGATCACTACGAAGATTGGTAAGTGTATTACCCTGTTCTGATTAGAATTTCCTGTGTATTGAATTTTTATAAAACTGCGTGTGTGTTTGCTGAGGACCTATTAGGTCAATTTCACATGAATCTTACTTTTTTTTTTACTGACCATAAAGAAAATACTAATACTGAAAAACCTATCAGAATTTTTAGGTAAACTGCCAAGTATTACAAATTTTCTTCAGTCAGAAATGTTAATCATGAGGCTCCACACAGGTACTGTGGTAGTAATTCAAGGTACTTGATTAATATAATTATATGTAATTACTTTTTCTTATTATAAAAATAATCTATGCTTATAAAACATTCAAACAAGGCATAATGTAAACTGGAAACATAAAGTCCCACTCTGCCAAATTACACTTGCCATTGACAATATTATGCTCATTTTGAATAGTAAATCTTTTTGAGGGGCTTCCCTGGTGGCGCAGTGGTTGAGAATCTGCCTGCCAATGCAGGGGACACGGGTTAGAGCCCTGGTCTGGGAAGATCCCACATGCTGCGGAGCGACTAAGCCCGTGCGCCACAGATACTGAGCCTGCGCTCTAGAGCCCACAAGCCACAACTACTGAGCCCACATGCCACAACTACTGAAGCCCACACGCCTAGAGCCCGTGCTCCGCAACAAGAGAAGTCACGACAATGAGAAGCCCGCGCACCGCAACGAAGAGTAGCCCCCGCTCGCCGCAACTAGAGAAAACCTGCGCACAGCAATGAAGACCCAATGCAGCCAAAATTAAATAAATTTTTAAAATTAAAAAAAAACATTTTTGAGAGCACAGAGTCAAATAGTTAAAGCTGGCCTTCTGACTGCTGCCTCTACTGACTCAGCAGGTAACCTTGAACATGTCAAGAACAGGTCATCTGTTTGTCAGAGGAAGCAAGTAATTCAACCTTTATTCATGCAGTCAACAAATATATACGTATAGAGGACCCTGTGAAGAGCATTAGGAATCTCTCCGCAAACTCTCTACATTGTTGCAATATTATCCTTAGAAATTCATATGAAGCATATAAGCCACTTTCCCCTAAAAAATCAAAAAACAAAACCCACCACCAACAACCCACTTATTTGATAATTACTGTGTACCCAGCACTAGACTAAACACTTCTGTGTATGGTGTTTTATTTAATATTCACATTAACTCCATGAACTAGAGGCTGTTATTATCCCCACATTATAGCTGAGGACACGGGGTGATGTGACTCGCCCAGACCCAGGTCACGGCACGTGGGTGAGAAGCACAGCACCATTTCTGCTGCAGGCCTGTCCTCCCCACCGCAGCGCCGGGTGGCCCCGGTGGATACACACTTTCAGGAGGAGACAACGAAGCCTGTCCATTCTGAGCATTTCATGGAAGTGAGTGATTCGAGGGGCACGCGGTGATGTCCAGAGTGAGGGGGTGGAGGGGACACGGCAAATGGTCGGCTGGAGAAACAGGATGACTCTGGGCCTCTTAGGGAAATGAGGCTCTGAGAGGAGGGGAGAAAGCAGATAAGAGATGACTCAAAAATATTTAACCTGGGGCTTCCCTGGTGGCGCAGTGGTTGAGAGTCCGCCTGCCGATGCAGGGGACACGGGTTTGTGCCCCGGTCCGGGAGGATCCCACATGCCGCGGAGCGGCTGGGCCCATGAGCCATGGACGCTGAGCCTGCGCGTCCCGAGCCTGTGCTCCGCAATGGGAGAGGCCACAACAGTGAGAAGCCCGCGTACCTCAAAAAAAAAAAAAGAAATGTAAATCAAATGAAAATTTCAGTTCCTCAGTCACATTAGCCACATTTCTAGTGCTCTCCAGCCATATGTGACTGGTGGTTACCCTACTGGAGAGCCCGGATATAGAGCATTCCCATCACCTTAGAAATTTCTACTGGACAGCACTGGTCTAGATGTAAACCCACAGAGTAAGAGACCATTATGTTCATACAGGTAATAACCTAATGAAAGGAGAGAAATAATAAAAGAAGGCAGTTTAAGACTAAAAAGAGCAACTTAATAATCTATATTTGTTGAAGAACAAGAAATGCTAAACAGACAAGGTCACTAAGTAATATTATTAAATTGCTATCAAGAGAAAGCTAATTTGTAGTTGTGAATATATTATTAGTCGCTATACCTATTAGGCTTACTAGAGTTGAAAACTAAATGAAATCAGTAATATGAACAGGAAAACAATTTTTCAAACTGCAAAAATTATGCCAGTGTGTTGAGGAGGCAAGGTAGATCAAGTTGATTGTTAAACAGTGAGAGCCACAGGCTGAGAACCTGGAGACGAAAACTCTCATAAGTGACGGTATGAAAGCACTAGATCGGTTGACACAATCCCAATGATGTGATAAAGAGACAGAGAAATGAAAGAAGAAAATTTGCTACGA
Source organism: Delphinus delphis (assembly GCF_949987515.2). Taxonomy (NCBI): domain Eukaryota; kingdom Metazoa; phylum Chordata; class Mammalia; order Artiodactyla; family Delphinidae; genus Delphinus; species Delphinus delphis. The sequence goes on from NC_082683.1 coordinate 175,629,229, forward strand.
GGAAGCTGTGAAAATGAACGAGGTTGCATTTGGTAAGTGGGCATCCAGTACAGCGTGCTGCTGGTGATACACTGTGAATTTTGCAAACATATTTTGAAAAAGAAGCTGCAGGATGTAAAATTTGTCTTATTCATTTTTGCACAATACTATAAGGAAATTTCTGAAATGAAGAAAACACTGCTTCCACCCCCTCTAGAGAAAGACATGTGACCACAAAGGCTCTTATTACTGGGCAGCTCTTTTGTCGGACGTGAGGCTGTGTCCTCTACTTGGATACGTCATCTTGACAGTCATTCCCTGACTGGCTCAGAAACGCATTGACTCACCAGTGCATCACGTTCCTGGAGGCTGTGCTAAGTCCATGTGTACAAAATGAACTTGTTCAAGCATCATTAGCGTCTTACGGTGAGTTACTTCAATTATTACCTAGTTTTGTAAACGTTCGTAGCTCATCAATAAACCTAGTGCCAGAAAAGTCACCAAGTGGCACAAGATCCGTTGCACCTGAGAGCTCATAGGTTGAAAGCCCGTAAATAGAGGAACTTCCCTATCGTTAACCTATGTTGCCCATGAGAATATGGAGACTCAGAGAGTTTCAGTTGCCTGAGGTCAGGCAATAAGCTAGAGGAGAAGCCGGGGGTGGGCTCTGGGTTTAGGTGCCTGCGAAGCCTAGTCCCCTTTTGTGAACTATGCCATGCAGCTGCCCACCAACTGTGTCACAGGACTGGGTGGGTGAGGGTAGCACTGTTGTCTGGGGGAAAGAGCAGGAGTTTGGACACCTGTTTTAAACTGGGCTACCCCAGAAGCAGACCTGGAGGAAAGGATGCTGAGTGTTTGTGGTTTATTTGGAAAGTGATCTCAGGAAGCACCGCCTGTGCAGTGGGGAAGTGGGTCAGGGTGGGAAGGAAGTCCACGCAGGGTGTGCTAATGAGGAGATGGATTCTGTGAGTAAGTGGGAATAAATTCCACCAGGACCAGTGGGAAATGGTGGAAACCGCGCTTGGGAAACGGTGGAAACCGCGCTTGGGAAATGGTGGAAAACGTGCTTCAGAGTTTTTCACCCCAAAGAGGAAGCTGAGTTGTTTAGTTTCCAAACTTTCTCCTTTATTGGCTGAGGGTTACTCCCAGGGCCATTAACTCCCCAACCCCTTCTGGACCGCCCCAGGAGTGCCCCCTCCCCCCAACGAGAAAGCCCCCAGGCAGAGAGCCTCTGACACAGAAGGGCTGGTAGAGATGGGAACACTGAGTGCCATGAGGATCCAGGCAGGGCACAGACAGCTGCTCTACCAGCTCCAACAACGATAAGCCTGAATTACAACTCTGCTGCTACCTGCTTTATGACTTTGGGCAAATAAGGACCCCATCAAAGATGACACACTGTATTTGGTTGTTCTATATCTGTTATCTCCATCTAAAAGAGTTCTCCATCTTCCTTTTTTTTCCATAAAACTGACCATTGACTGGAAGTAGACCAGTTGTCTTACAGAAGGTTCCATTTCATGCTTTTGTCTGACTGTTTCTTCAGGTACTATTTTACCATGGTCCTCTACTCCCCATATTCCCTACAAACCAGGTGTTAGATCTAAAGACATGATTAGATTTAAGCTAAACATTTTGGCAAGAATCCCTCCTGGGAGGTGATCTGTATCTCACAATGCGTCCCATCAGGAGGCTCCCTACATCTGGTTGTTCCATCACTGGTTATGCTATCCTCAGTGGGTAAGATGGTGACAGCTAGATCACTCTGGCACTCAGATTCTTTATTTGTAATAAGGAATCCGAATAGCCATGTTGCTGGATTCCTATAAGAATTAATGATATAGTCAATTCACACACCCTAACACAATCCATAAATACAGTAGGGGCTCCATTAAGGAGAAGGATAATACAACTGGAATAACTACAGAGGGAGAAGAGAAGAAGGAACTATAATATACAGCTTCAGAAGGACAGAAGTTTAAACTGAGTTTTAAGATCAGACAAGGAAGAATTGCCTCCTGGTGTGAGTTACAAAGGAGAACAAAAATACAAAGTGCGTGGTACAAATAGCAACATGGATTGTGAAAGAGAGGAAACTCAAAGCAGGAAAGCTGTGATGAAGAGAGATTGTGGGAGGATTTCGGTATCATGTTAAGTCCTTTGGCTTTTATTCTGTGGCAATAAAGAGCCATCACAGGTGAGATTTTGTTTTAAGAATCATCTGACTTGTGTTTCAAGAGTATAATGATACACCAGATCTTTTGTTTGCCCTTCAAGACCCTCTCTCACCTTTCTCAACCTAGTTCTCTGCCCCCAGAGGCCACTCTGGCTGGACCACATCAACACACTTTCTTGGTTTCTGGCTTCTGTGTGGTTTGGACCAGTTGGGAGCCTGAGCAGTTATGAGACAGGCTGGGACCTGGGACCCTTTGCCACAGTGTTGCAATGCTGGCACCTGGACAAACATCTTCTCAAGCAACGAAGTACAAAGAAACTATAAGGGACTAAAAATAATGGCATGCATGTGCAGTTGGGGCAAATTCTGGACAAAAGACACAAAAAGACCCAAAAACACCCCAACTGCCACTTCTGAAGAGCTGGGAGCAAAAGCAGGGTACTGTGCATGCCCCCTGCACTCAACACCACCAAAGGGGTGGGCAAAACACCCAAGTCACCCCTCCGGCCCGACCCCTGGACACACCCCCACCTACCCTCACCCCACAAAAGGAACCAGCTGCCCCCCCCTTCAGGGAGCGAGTGAGCAAGGGAATCTGTTACTTGTTTTAGCTCCCCATTGCTGCAGCAGGAGCCCCAGTAAAGCCTTGCCTGAATTTCTGGTCTGACCTCTAGTCAATGTCTGTTGATTGGGGAAGGCAGAGAACCTTGTTCCGTATCAATCTGAGTTGCCATATGGTTCCTGCTGCATATATGAATACAGTACAGGTATGCCCTGTTTTTTGAAAGTTTGCTTTATGCCACTTCGTTTTTTCAAAAGACCTACATTAGTGTCTGCTTTTGCTAACCGAAAGAAATCCAGAGAGGATTTTCACCTTTACAAAAAAAGGAGATTTTTTTTCAGCATTCAGTATTTGTTTTGCAGGTAGCAACAGCGGCACCACCAAACTCCTTCCCTGGGAACCACGCTGTTTCTCAGCGTCAAGCGGCCACAGCTCTGAACTGTGTCTCTGAGCATCTGTGCTTCAACTCCATTTATTTTGTGCATCCATTAGCAAGATATGTCTTAAGGTAATTGCTTCTTCTTCGCTTTATGCCATTTTGGTTTACGAAAGATTTCACAGGAATGCTCTACTTTCAGATAGCAGGGGAAACCTGTAGTACAAAAATGACTCCAAGAGACAGACCCTCAAATAAGATGAATGTGTGGGAGAGGAAAGAAGCACTAATTACCAAACTCTGCTAAGTCCAGTTACAGATGTGGGGACTGGATCAGCTACAGTTTGTGTCATTTGATTTTTTTTTCCTTTTTTCCTATGCTGCCTTGCATGAAAAACCCCAGTGATCACTCATGTTGTAGTTCCAGACACGGGCATGACTGATTGACAATTCAGCCAAATCACCCCTTGACGATTCAGTAACTGATGGGAATTCATGTGTCCTCTGCAACGGGGACACTAACTTTTTTCACAAACACGAGTGGATGCCAAGAGGCCAAAGGGATGAGGGCACCAGAGGTCTTGTGTACGACTCCAAATCCAGGAGGCTTTTAACTATAAATTTTATGAGTTGTCTCCTTGTCTCCCTCACCTTCTGGGCCGTGGTTGGGTTCTCATAGTCCGAGCAGAGCTGATGAAGGGATGAGAATGAGGTGAGGGTGTTTCTTCCTCTGCTCCCATCCTGGGCATTGTCTCTGGCTGGCTGCCTTGCATGACCAAAGGGGACAGGTCCGGTCATCGGGGGGGTGTTATGGCCTGAATCGTGTTCCCACAAATTCGTGTGTTGAAGCTCTAACCCCCAATGCAACTGTATTTGGAATAAGGAAGAAATTAAGGTTAAAGGAGGGTGGGATTTGCATTCTTGTAGAAGAGATACGGGAAGGCTTACTCTGTCTCCACTGCATGAGGACACAGCAAGAAGGCGGCCATCTGCAAACCAGGAGAGAGTTTTTACCAGAGACCTGAGTGCCTGGCACCTTGATCTTAGACTTCCCAGCCTCCAAACTGTGAGAAAAAAACTTCTCTTGTTTGAGTCAGTCATTGGTATTCTGTTATGGCAGCCCAAGCTGACTGAGATGGTGGGTCTCTCCCTAGAACCCTCTCATTTCAGGCTTTTATTACAACTCCTTGACTTGCGATCTCAGACCTATGGATGGTTAACAGCCCCACTATTCCTTTGTGTTTCTGTCATGTGCACACACTTCTATTCACAGCCCCTTTAATTTTTATTGGAGCATAGTTGATGTACAATGTTGTGTTAATATCAGGTGTACAGCAAAGTGAATCAGTTATACATATACATACATCCACTCTTTTTTTAGATTATTTTCCCATATAGGCCATTACAGAGTATTGAGTAGAGTTCTCTGTGATATACAGTAGGTCCTTATTAGTTATCTATTTTATATAGAGTAGTGTGTGTATGTCAATCCCAATCTCCCAATTTACCCCCCCACACCCCAGTAACCATAAGTTTGTTTTCTACATCTGTGACTCTATTTCCGTTTTGTAGATAAGTTCATTTGCACCCTTTTTTAAGAATCCACATATAAGCTATATCATATGGTATTTGTCTCTCTCTGTCTGACTTACTTCACTGAGTATGACAATCTCTAGGTCCATCCATGTTGCTGCAAATGGCATTATTTCATTCTTTTTAATGGCTGAGTAATATTCCATTGTATATATGTACCACATCTTCTTTATCCATTCCTCTATCGATGGACATTTAGGTTGCTTCCATGTCTTGGCTGTTGTAAATAGTGCTGCGATGAACATTGGGGTACATATATCTTTTTGAATTATGGTTTTCTCCAGATATATGCCCAGGAGTGGGATTGTGGGATCATACGGTAGCTCTATTTTTAGTTTTTTAAGAAACATCCATACTGTTCTCCATAGTGGCTTCACAGCCCCTGTATTAATCCCCTCTTCATTTATTCTATTTTAAGCATGTTAGCTTTTTCCTGTTGCGCCTTGACTGATGTCATAGCTCTAGATTTCGCATGAAAGATGAAATGCAGAATGTGAGAAATTAGATGCTAGGGGACTTTTTCTGGGTCCTTTCTCTTTATTTTTTTTTAAGATTTTTTTTTTTTAGATGTAGACCATTTTTTTAATGTCTTTATTGAATTTGTTACAATATTGCTTCTGTTTTATGTTTCAGTTTTTTGGCACCAAGGCATGTCGGGATCTTAGCTCCCCAACCAGGGGTCAAACCTGCACCCCCAGCATTGGAAGGTAAAGTCTTAACCACTCGGCCCCAGTGAAGTCCCTGGGTCCTTTCTCTTTAACAAATATTCACTAAGCACCTGCCTTGTGCCAGGCAGTAAAGAAGGGAGACAAAGAACCTGCCCTCAAGAATATTCCAGTGTGGGAGACAAATAATAAACAAGTAAGCAAATAAATGAGATAATTTCATGCTGTAGCCAGAGCTATGAAGGAAATAATACACAGTGCGCTGAGATGGGAAACAGATGGGTTGAACCTGCTTTAGATAAGTTGGTCAAAAAAGGCCTTGGAGGAGACGACAGAAAAGCTATTGAGAAGGGAGAATCAATTACACTGATTAATGAGTAAATGTGGAAAATAAAGGAGAAAAAGAAATCAAAGATAACACAAAGATTTCTAAATGAATAAGTAGCAGAAAATAGCACCACCCACATCTATAACAGATATAAGATAGGTCTACGTTCTCTGGCAGAGGTTGGCAAACTATAAATTCATCCTGCCCCTCTTTTTGTAAATTAAATATTGTTGAAACACAGACACACTCACTCATTTATTCGTTGTCTATGGCTGCACTCAGCCTACAAAGCAGAGTTGTACAGTTTCAACAAAGACTGTGTGGCTTACAAAGCTGAAAATACTTCCTAACTAGCTCTTCACAGAAAAAGTTTACTGATTCCTCCTCTCTGGCATGTTGCCATAGCATCATGATATAGAGAACTAAGGGGTGGTCCATTTCCTCTAGGAAGGTTTTGGTAGCTAGTGTGATCGTCTGCTCAACTAACCTTTCCCATCCTTAAGTGGGTTGGAGGAAAATTCACGCTCAACCGTAATCAGTACTCGGGGCGTAGGGTAATTCGACTTTCTCACTCCTTGAATAAACATGTTCAAGAACAGTTAGCAATGCCTATGTCAGTGATGAAGAAACGAGCAGAAAAGGAAGCTCCACCCCCTGGCCAGGGGCTGAACCCGGAGTGCATTTCTACATGACCCGGTGACTTCTGGTTCTCTGCTTGCTACGTATTTCTTACATTCCCACCCCTATGTTGTCCTGTTGACTCTAGTTGCTAACAACACCTAATGCACCCAACAACATCTATGTCAGGGAAAATGATTGGGATCAGAGAACCCTCTCCACCTCCCACCTGGCAGCCTCTGAGGAAGGCTGTACCACTGTCTGCAAGTTGACTCCCTTGAAGCCTTACCTCCCAGCGAAGGAGCAAGTGTTAGCCTCACCAGGGTCACAGTTGCATGCAAATCTGCTGATACACTGTGTCATCTACAAAGTAGCTGGTTGCAAAGCTGCATTAACATTAGCCCCAAGGCCAGCTGATATTTGAATAGAAAGTACTTTATTTCAAAATAAGATTGTGTCCACAAGATTATGCCTGTCCCTATTTTAAGAGTTGACTCGAATAAATAGCACAGTCTGCTCTGTGATCGTTTGCTTTACCCACTCCCCCTCCAAGTTACTACTTGTTTGTATCTGTTTTTTCTGTGTTGCTATTTTTGGCCATGCTTTTAGCCACAGGGCTGAGTCTGAGAACGGGCAGATAGGGACTCAAGAAAGATAGATGATGGTTTAAATTTATTCTCTCTGGATGAAGAGCAAAACAACCTCCGTTCAAAGGGCACTCAAAGCTTGTTAGCTGACTGCCAATTTTGAGCAACAGTCCCCCTGCCCAAAACATGACAAATTTATAGGATCCTAGTCATCATGTTCACTCTTAGTATAAACTCTCATTTGGATGATCACAAATTCATAAATTTTAGAGCAAAATAGCTGTGAGATTGGTAATCATGTGAGAGCACACTGGATGTGCTTATTAAACGATCTGGGTATAAACTTGAGCTGTAACCCCTACTCTCTGTATCCCCCGACCCCGTCTAGCATTCGATTTCCTATTTGGAAAAAGAAAGGATTGCATTGATTCCACGAAGGACTAGGAACATGAATAAAAGGAAATCTCATTCAAAATGGAGTCAGGAAACCCTAAAGAGGGAGGTGCTCAGGCAGGTACTACTCCAGCAGAAAAAAGGAAGATTTTCTCCTCACCCAGTGACAACCCAGCCAATGAGAATTCGCTGCAACTCAGCCAATGAGAAGCCACCACAACCCCGAACTCTCCTCTCTTCTAAACACCACCCCCAGCTTCCTCCTTTCCTCTATAAATGAGGTGTGAGAAAAATTAACAAAAACAAAAGGGTGATTGTGCTGATAAAAACAAAAAATGCTGCTCACCTTTGTTCTCTGAACTTGCCCATGGTTTGCCATAGTTTGCATGTCCCAAACTGCAATTCCTATACTACCCAAAAAGCCTCCATGTTGCTGGCTAAACTGCTTACCTTTCTGTTTTAAAGGTTGACAGTACCTTCCAGCACTAAAAGTCTGTGGCTCTCCATCTGTTCTAGTTTAACCCCTTACTTTATAGATGCAAAAACTGACACACAAAGGTGAACTCTAAGACAGCTAGTTAATGGTGTAGGTGACTTTGGAATCAAAGTCTCTTATGTTTTGTTTTAAAGGACCTGTACATGTGTGTGTGTGTGTGTGTGTGTGTGTGTGTGTGTGTGTGTGTGTGTGTGTGTGTGTGTGTAAGAATGCAATATCCCTGGCTCTGGGCCTAACTCTGTGTGAATTTCTGCATCTTTCTATTCTTAGAATTTCTGTTCTTAGAACAAAAGGGACCATAGAGATTGTGCAGTGGCCCCCTACTCAATTAATAGGCAAGAACTTACTTACAAGACACCGCAACTGGAACACCAGAGCTGGGACACATCTTAGGCCCTCGAAAACCAGAGGACTTGAACAATGGTGTGGTTTGTTTTGACTTTCAAACCGAGTGGTCTTTCTCATATTTCCTTAGTAATGAATGACATGCCAAAAAAAGCTAGTGATTCAATGTCATTTGTTGGTTTTTTTCTAATTAAAAATCATTTCCCAGGAGCCACTAACTGCTCAGTATAAGGACTTTATTGCGGCATGATTTTAATTTTACTGTGGCAGTAAGGATTATACCAATTTCCCCTTTACCTCAGAAGTCTTGGAATGGAAAATTCTGCTTGTGGAAGTACGTATTTGTTGGATAATTTTTAAATAAACTTGTGCTTCTAAATAGCACTGATCTCCATCACATGAGGCATTTCATCAAGAAGATAACCACTTAGTAAACTTGTTCTGAAATGCAAAAGTACTTTTACAAATTTTATTCAATGACAAAGGAAATCCTGTGACCAAACAATAGGAATCCAGCCTATTTATCTGTGATACTGTTTTGGCACTGTGCGTAATTAAAATCAAAATGTCACTGCCCGAGAAATAAATTAAATGTTCAACAGAAGATCAATTAAACACATTATGACACATTCATAAAATGGAATAATAATATTCATTATTAATTAAAATACAGGTTACAAACTGTACACTATGATCCCCATTTCGTAAGTCTGTGTATGTAAAATCCTAAAAGTGAACTATATCAGAAATTTAAGTAAATTTTAAGCCAAATGTTTTGTTGAAAAATTGTTTTAACATGAGACTGTTATTCTTTTTTCTTTATCTGGACAAATTCATTCCTGTCATACTCCTTCCCCATTTCACTTCCACCCACTCTACAAAAGCCACCATTTCCCATCAGAACTGATAAGAATTTAAAACTGTATCATTCCATTTCTTTTTACACTTAAAAGCTTCATGGTTCAATTACAGTAAGAAAATCTGGGAGACTAAAATCTAGAGCCAGGCCTAGGAGTTAAGTCTCTTCTCTCCAGTTTGTTTTTCCACTTAATGAGGAAGCATGCTGTTCTGGTGCTATAAAAGTGATTCAGCCTGAATCTATTCTCCAAATGCCAGTAAATCATAGATATTGCAACTTCAAAGCCAAAGTTACTTCCTTGTGTAACTGGAAAAGAGAAAACCTACACACACCTTTCTCAATTCCTGCACCCAGGGCTGTTTTGTACTGATCGCAATTACCTTGCTTGGTTTACAGAGAATGACACCTGGGACCTCCTGCCCTACCTAGGACAGCCATCATCTGATGGAAAGGAAGAAAAACACAGTGTCAAAGCTTTGGCCACTTCTCTGTGCTGCTACCAAGAAAAAGCTTTGTGATGGGCCCTGATTTCTTGTGCAGGTGGGTTTGGGGCCCTATCTGGGTCCAGGGAGGCAGGTAGGGTGAAGAGTGACACTGAACTACTTAACAATAATAAGTCCCTGTCCTGATATTGTGGTAAACACTGTGGGGCACTTGCCTAGTTCTGCCCAGATGGACTTTCCTGGGCGTCTACACCCATTACCCGGCTGCTAGGAATGTTGGCTGCTAACAGTTCATGCTACTCCGCTTCTCCAAGCTCCCTCCTGGCCAGAGCCAACCTAGGAGTTAAGTCTCTTCTCTCCTCCCACCAGAGCCCGCAGCCCCCGTCTGATCCAGGCTACAGAAACATAGCCCCTGATCTCAAGGAAGGACCACTTTTCAGAGCCGAGTCCCACCAGCCCCACGGCACACCCCCACTCCCCCCCTCCACCATGGGGCCGGCGCCAGACTTTACCTTCGATCACATTCTTCCCGGTTCCATCCCTCCTCGACCCTCCTTCCCTCGGTCTCTGACAGCTTTCTCCCGAAGGGCTGACCCTCCACAGATCACGGGAACCCCATCCCTGCCTCAAGCTCTGCCTCTAGGGAGCCTGTCCTAAGACAGATAATCTGGCTTGAGGAAAAATGATTTTATTTCCTGAACAAGTTCCTGGCCTCCTGTAGTAGATGATCAGCAGGGACCCAGGGCTCTCATGGTAGGGCTTCCATAGGACTCTCCAGGCTGGCTGGCACTGTATCTGGATCTCACTGTATCTGAGAACCGGTGTTTATCTTTGCATCTGTGCATCTGAATGTCTCCATGCCTGTGGAGGGCTGTGGCTGGCCCCCTATCTACCTGCTGCTGGTGAAGACAGATCGTCCTTCTGTCTTGCTCACTTGGAGGCCCTGGCGTTGAATGCCAAAGGCCGGGCTGCAGGGTTTGGCAGAAACCCCATCAGGGTAGCAGTCTAAAATGAGCAACACCCGGGCTTCCCTGGTGGCAGAGTGGTTAAGAATCCGCCTGCCAATGCAAGGCACACGGGTTCGAGCCCTGGTCCGGGAAGATCCCACGTGCTGCGGAGCGGCTGAGCCTGTGCGCCACAACTACTGAGCCTGTGCTCTAGAGCCCGTGAGCCACAACTACTGAGCCCACGCACCACAACTACTGAAGCACCAGCACCTAGAGCCCATGCTCTGCAACAAGAGAAGCCACTGCAATGAGAAGCCCGCGCACCACAACGAAGAGTAGCCCCCGCTCGCCACAATTAGAGAAAGCCCGCGGGCACCAATGAAGACCCAACGCAGCCAAAAATAATAAATAAATTTATATAAGTTAATTAATTAATTAAAATAAAATGAGCAACACCCATCACTGCGTCCCCGATGGTCACCTACAGCATGAATGGCTCCCAGGGCAAGACTACCCCTGGGAAGGGGCTGGGAGTTCTTCAGGGAAAGATGGACAAAGGTTCTGTGTATGGTGGAATATTCCTCAAATACCACAGACAATCCGAACTCCACGCTTTTGCTTATCTACTCCCTCCTTCCTTGGCTTCTCTAAATCCTACACACCCTTCAAAGCCCTACTGTGTCCTAAGTCCTCCTTGCTCTACATCCTCCCAGACCCTCCTGGCCACTGGAATCCCTCCTCTCGCACTTAACACAATTCTTGTTGCCTAGACCATTCTTTCAGCATCTCACGTATATCATCATGTGCTGTCCCTGATAGCTTTGTGTGGATGTCTCTTCTTCTCCAACTTATTTGAAAAGCCCTCGAGGCTACGGACAATGCCTTATATGGACACTCCCTAAACGGTAGGCACATGACAGATACTACCAAGTAAATATCGATTAATGATGTTGACACATATACTCATTGCCGAGCTTGCGAAATGATGTGTGTTCATGTGGATGACAGGACTTTGTGAGTTCTGGTAATTAAGATCTTTTCCTGCCCTAAGGGGTTACCAAATGACCGCAGGGATTGGAGCGAAGTCAGTGTTCTGTTGGAAGCAGAGATAATAAATTTGAGTCCAAAGTGGGCTCAGTTCCTACAAGGAGCCCCCTGCTCACTCTGCCCCCTTGGGCAAGAGAAGATGATCTGGGCTGTCTGGAGATTAGGGGAGAAACGCCGTGTTTGTAAGGAGAGGCCACTCTCTTCCATTTAACATCCCTTTTGTGGACTGATTTGTGTCTCAGAAACGAAGGTCTAAGTTCAAGAAGAGAGATGTGTCTTGAAGTTTTTGTGTAACTGAGAGATGGTGACAGTGGTACTTTGTTCCCCAGGTCCTCTGAGTCACCAGAATGGCCAACTGGTCCCAGTGCCAACAGAGCTCAGGGGAAAACGAGCAGAGAAGGGCCAAGAACTACCCAGATACACGGCATGGTACCTACCTGAGCCCCGAGGCTCCAGAGTCAGGACCACAGAGGATAGGTTGGGGTCAGGGTGGGTCCGCAGGGTCCCACCCTCCTCACACGAACACTGAGTGCAGCTATCAACTAGAAGTCAGCAGCAGTGGTAGCCAGGTCCCAGGAGACACCACCGTTACTTAGAAAAGCTCCTTGGGTTTGAGTCCCTTAGCAGCAGATCGGGAGAGCCTCTGGAGACAAGTTGCTACAGCAATTATGATGAACGACAGAAAACAAGCAGCATCCTCCCATCCCTGCCATGGGGCTGTCACGTCCCCAAGTCCCCAGAGCCATCCTGCGCCTTCACCACCCTGAAGGAACAAGCAGGGGGCGGGGGGGAGGGGGCGGAGAGCAGGGGAGAGGCAGTAGGAGCATATGCTCAGTTGAATATGAGATTAGAGTTTGTAAAAGGATAAGATGATTAAAACGTAATAAACTTACTGTACAGCACAGGGAACTCTACTCAATATTCTGTAATGACCTATATGGGAAAAGAACCTGAAAAAGAATGGATATGTGTATATGTACAATGGATTCACTCTGCTGTACACCTGAAACGAACACAACACTATAAATCAACTGGAGTCCAATAAAAAAATAAATACATAGGGGCTTCCCAGGTGGCGCAGTGGTTGAGAGTCTGCCTGCCGATGCAGGGGACACGGGTTCGTGCCCCCGTCCGGGAAGATCCCACATGCCGCGGAGCGGCTAGGCCTGTGAGCCATGGCCGCTGAGCCTGCGCGTCCGGAGCCTGTGCTCCGCGACGGAAGAGGCCACAACAGTGAGAGGCCCACGTACCGCGAAAAAAAAAATAAAAATAAATAAATAAATAAATACATAAATAACCCAAACTGACTACATAATTTTCAGGGTCCAATGCAAAACGAACATGTGAGGCTCCTTGCTTTAAAAGCAAGAAACATCACCCTTAAAACTACTAAAAGTCAAAGCTTTTGCCTTTCATCCATGGCCTCTCAACCTGTCATGGAGTTTTTTTATTCCTCTTTAATGTCACTCTTCCTCAAGCACAGGGACCATCACAGGCCAAGTGAGGACCCTCATGAGCTCCAGGAGCCCAAACGGGCTACAAGGTTGCACTCGGGCCTAACAGTCCCCAGGCTCCCCTTCGCAGGGGACATGTGTCCTGAGCGGTGCTGCACCCTCAGTGCTGGTATCTGGGTTGGGAGTGGGTCAGAGGCTCACCCAGCCTGTGCTGCCCACCACGGGGCCTGGCACCTGTGCCCCACATGGAGGCCCTGGGCTGTGCGACTCCTCCCGGGCCCCCTGGGGACAGGCAGCAGCCATCGCTGGCTAGTGGCAGGAAGGGGAGTATTTCTGTAGGGCTCTGAGGCTGGAGGGGGTGAGGGTGGTGGCAGAAGGTCTTCCACATGGGGCTGAGGCTCCAAAGCCCCCGGGTACCTTGTCCCATCAGACTTACAAGTACGTATCCAGAGACGACATTACTAAGCATGTCAACATGGCAAGTGCAGAGCATTCAACTGCAAGCCCAGGGCCCTTCCGAGATCAGGGTCCCCGGTGGCCGCACCAGCCCTGCCCACAGCCCAGGAAGCTGGCCTGGAGAGCAACTGAAATAAGACTGTTAATACCAACACTGACAGAAAAGGCACGGACTCGGCCTGAGACGTTGGTAAAGGAACCTGTCACCAGCAGGGAAGGCTGGTTGAAGAGGGCACCGTTGGTAGTAGTTTGCAGGGGAAAGAATCCTATTTATACCTCAAGGAAGTGAGACTCCTCAGTCAAATCAGTAACATGTGTATTTCCCCACAGCAGGTTTCAACGCGTAGTAACTTTATTCTCCCCTTTCTTCCTCTCCTTTTCCATTTGCTGCCAAGCTCTGCTATGTTTTCTTTTAAACACTCTGTGGTTCTTCATGCCTCCCCACCCCAAACACGTGCCCCAAGTGCGCACGCTGCACGAGACCAGCCTTGAAGAGGCCACCAGGTACCCAAATCATCCCCGTGCAAGCCCGCACTCCACTGCCCAGATCTGTGCTCCAGCAGTTAAGGCAGCTCCTGCCTCGCCCCTTGCTAGATTCTTCACCTCAGGCCGCTTACTTAGCCCTTCCATGTCTCATGTTCCTCATCTGACAAGGCTGTTTGAGGATTCAATAAGGTGATGCCTATAAACCTCTTCACATATCTAAGCAGGCAGACTCCTCTCTGCAAGGATAGAATTTAGTATCGTTCGGGGACTTTCCTGAAGCGCAGAACGCCCGCACCTAACAGATGGTTTCCCCAGCAGGGCTGCCTACAAAGATTCAGTCTCATCCCTCGTATATGGGAACATAATGTTTACGCATTAAGGAGACTTTGGGCTGGGGCCCAGAGGTGCTGTAACTGGCCAGAGGAGGACCTTAAAAGGGCAAGAATGGAGAAGCCCAGGACATAGATAAAATCAGAATTGTAACCAATGAAGCACTTTAATGATGTCCCAGAGACACAGGAGATAAGGCACTATGATTCTGTAGATAGATGTACGATGCACGTTGCAATATTAAAAAGTCTGAGTGCCGTACAGAGTTGTGCTTAGAAGAGGGGTTTTCTCTTTTTGCTTCCTAGAGTATTCAACAGAAGTTTTTCCTTTACGGACATTCTTCATCTATCCAAGCATTTACACTACAGACACTCGATAAATGTGCGTTTTAACACGTGTATTTGGAGTTACAGAGGGGTATAACAGAAAAACAAAAGTCAGTAAATCAATGCTTTTTTAGCAGTTTGAAGGAGCCTTGTAAATTCGTTCAAGGTTGTGACTCGATGGTTGTGGCTATTAAGGGTGAGTGAGGATAAGTAACTTGCCCAAACTGGGCGACAATAGGAGCAACTAGAACCAAGTCTGCTGCCTCGAAGACAGCACATGTCCAGTACCCACAAGGTGTCAGTCCCTGCAGATAATTATTTGACATATAATGGTTAAATTTACACATACAGCAGCTAAAGGTGACCTTCTCCTGGGTGCCTGGCCTGAAACCCTTACCTACAGAAATGAGGAGTATAATACAGGGTTGCTTTATGCTACTAACTTGGGGGAATTTTGTTACACAGAATTAGATAAGCAAAACAGACATTTAAATGACACTGGTAATAAATAACCATTTTAATAATCAAATGTGGGTTTTCTGTTCTTACCATTGCATCTGACCATCTTTACGGGTAATACACAAAATTGAATTTTTTTGTTAAAACTGATACTAACTATTCCTTTTACTAGAAGGCATTGCAGAATACAAGGCCTAAAGAATTAGCTTCTGTTTTAATTTTATCATTAACTATCTTTTTTTTTTTTTTTTTTTTTTGGTATGCGGGCCTCTCACTGCTGTGGCCTCTCCCGTTGCGGAGCACAGGCTCCGGACGCGCAGGCCCAGCGGCCATGGCTCACGGGCCCAGCCGCTCCGCGGCACGTGGGATCCTCCCAGACTGGGGTACGAACCTGCATCCCCTGCATCGGCAGGCGGACTCCCAACCACTGTGCCACCAGAGAAGCCCCATTAACTAACTTTTTAATAATCACTGCCTTGCTCTGAACTAGCCTTTGTGCTAAGCAGTTTACATATACCAACTCAGGACACATGTCTTAGACACACCTCACTGATATGTACGAAGGCCATAAATCTCATTTAAAGGTTGACAGCACCTCTGGAAGGTTAGCATTACCATTACCCTGACTCCACAAATGAGGGCACTGAGGTAAAGAGGTGTTGATTTCCCTAAGGTCACACATCAGCACCAGGAATTGAATCCAATTACGAATGACTCTTCATCAGATACAGGTTCCCTCTAATTTTGACCTCAGGCCACCCAATGAAGTTCTCTAAAGCTCAGTTTGGTCATTTGTAAAGTGAAGGGATTGTAAATACTCTGCCTGCCTCATAAGGACCATGTAAGAAAATAGGTGAAGTTGTTCATTATAAACAAATCTATAAATAGTTAGCACTTAAATTCAACTAATTTTAGAATTCTACTTTTCAAAAGGGTTCCCAATTACTAGATATTTAATCTGCTATTGTTTCCGACCTATTTGTTACAAAGTCCACAAAAACAAATTAATTTCAAAGATCTATGTGCTTTGTTTAAATGAATTTGGAGGAAAGTGCTATTTCTTGAAGCATGATTAAAAAGCATCTTTAGTTTCTGATGAAACCTTTAATTAATCAAACCCTCTGGGAACAAGAAATAATCCAGAGCAGTAGTTTTCAATATCTTATCTTTGGGGACCTAGGGGTTCTTCCTGCAGAGCTGTTCTCTTTAAATCTATTTTTTCTATCTAGTATAGGAGGAAATAGTATCATATGTGCTTTGGTTTCTGGGGAGAGAGGTGCTAGTTTTTATTAGATTCGTAGAAGAATTCAAGACTCAGAAAAAGTCAAGAGCCACTCTCCTAGAACATAAATAGAAAAGAAAGAAACATGAAATGTCACCTTCTCCAATTATCCAACTGAAAATTAAACCTGCCCGGCCTGTGCTGGAACCTTCAGAGACAGTGTGTGCCCCTCCCCCAGGCCTCCAATTTTGTCTCTGGGGGATTCAAATATTTGGAAAGAAATCATTTTCTTCCCAACTTCGAGCCACCCTTGGTCCGAATTCCAGTACCTACAACACTTGGTCCGAATTTCACCACTTGGCATTTACAAGGTTAAACTCTTCTCACCCTTAAAATATCTGAAGGCAGGTATCATGCTCTCCTCTCTTCTTTCCCAATTCCTCCAACTTTCTCAAAAGAGAGCCTTGTAAGAGTACAGCATACCCTGTGTATTACCAAGTCTACGCGACTATAGGGGCCTGTCATCGTCCTCATTCTCGGCCCCAGGTCTGTATTAACACCGCCTAAAGCTGAATGTGCTTTAACAACTCTGTGGCTTTGAACCTGGCATTCTGGCATTCTACGTATTAACACCTGACATTTCCCCAAACTCCTCCCTACCTAGCTACCTCGATAAATGAATGAATGAAGGAACACAAATTAAAAGAGCTTGAGGATCTAGGGTCAGCAAAGAGGGTTCTAGATAAATAAGGAAATGGCTATTTTAATCTCACAGCCCTCAAGTCAAAACATGGAACAGACACATGGGTATCGTGGAGGGTCTGGTTGTGGTAGTGTGGATTCAGGTTGGAAAAAGGGGAAGTGGGGATTCTCAAAGGACCATGTAAGAAGAAACTTTCCATGACTCATCTAGACATCTCGTAATTTTGAAAAAGGAGTCTTGACCAGTACCCACGTCCCCACCCCCTCACACACACATGCACTCAACTTAACACCTCCACATCACAGAACACAATACTGAGGAGCTTAAATGTATCCCTCTTTGTGAGTCAAAACAGAATGTTTTAAATATAAGGAACAAATAAGGAACAAGAGATCGACACAGTTTACGGATGACAAATAGTAACGATATTGTGCTTTTATAAAGCTCTGAAATAAAACTTTAGGCGATATGTATTCCGTCTCCTTGAAAATTTTTAAATTAAATTTTAAATTAATTTTAATTAAAAGTGGGACTTCCCTGGCAGTCCAATGGTTAAGACTTCGCCTTTCAATGCAGGGGGTGAGGGTTCGATCCCTGGTTGGGGAGCTAAGATCCCACATGCCTCAGGCCAAAAAAACGAAACATAAAACAGAAGCCATATTGTGACAAACTCAATAAAGACTTAAAAAATAATAATAAATTTTTTTAAATTTTTTAAAAAATTAATATACCCTCAAGGTTCCTTTCAATTGTATATTAATCAAGCTGTTCTATCTTCTTTTCCCTTCTAAGGTGGATTCTTTTTTCCTCCTCTTCCCATTTCTCTGGTATTACAACGATTTGAGGAACACATCAAGTTCATGACCACCTCTTGCTTCATGCAATTCTGCCTTTTCTGTGTCTTTTTCCCACAGGCCAAAACGGAATTCATGAACTATTTCCCTTTGACATAGTTTTACTGAAAAATTTAATTGTCTAGTTGGCCCTGTTGCCAGAAGTGCGTTCCACACCAGAAATCTTAGTGCCATTGTTCAGAGACCAGAGAGCCATAGCCACCTAGTGACTCCAGCAAAGAGGCTGAGGGCCTCAGACACTTGGCATCTGCAAGTTGGCCACCCCTTCTGCCATAACCCAACTGACCAATTCCTATGATTCAGTTTGTGTGCTTTTAATTTCATTTATTTTGAATAGGTACTATCTTCACACAACAAAAAAGACAAAAGATACAAAAGGACCTAAATCTCGTCCCCAGCCACTGAGATTCCCTGTCTTAGAAGCAACCAATGTTCTTGTGTTTCCTCACAGGTACATTTTCTGCCTGTACAAGCACATACATCATTTTTACACAAATACTAGCACTGTGTACACACTCCCTTGCACCTTGCCTCCCTACATATAACTATTGGATATCATACTACATCATGAAACAGGAAAAGCAATGGAGGGTGGTATCCCAGAAACCAGGTAAAGAGTTTCAAGAAGGAGCGTGTGCTCAGCAGTGTGAAATGCTTCAGTGAGATAAGGAGTGAGAACTGACCACTGGGTTTGGCAAAAAGGAGGCCATTTATGGCTTTGGCAAGAGCTGTGACTACGGAATGGTGGAGGCAATACCTGATTGAAGTGGATTCCAGAGAGAACGGAGAAAAGCAGGTGTAGACAGCTCTGTGAGACAGATCCACCATAGACAAGTCTTAAGGAGTGTTGCTGAGAAGGGGAAGAGAATCAAGGCTGTAGCTGGGGTCATGAAAGGGATGTTTTTAAGATGGAAGAAATGAGGAATGACCCTTACAGTAGGAAGAGTGAACGATGGAGAGTAAGGAGGAGACAATTACAGGAACTCTGTCCCTAAGCAGGAGAGGGGAGGGGGTCTAGGGCACGTCAGGGAGGGTTGGCTTGTGATCGCGTGTATATGGCTCACCCAATACAATGGACAGGAAAGCAGGGGTGTGGGCGCAGACGCAGGGGAGGTGGGAGATGGGTGATGGGACTGTGGGAACGTCATCTGGCACTAGCTTCCAAACGTTCACTTTCAAAAGCAGTCAGGAGGGTAGGAGCGTCTTAGAGGAGAGTCTTCATCCAGAGGAGGAAGAGAACAAACAGATGGGCCAGCTGGAAACCCCAAAGGGCCCAAGTGAACTGAGTCTTAAGTTTGTGGCTGAGAACGTAAAGTGGTAGACTGGGAGTTTGGGATTAGCAGATGCAAACTATTGTATATAGGATGGATAAACAACAAGGTCCTACTGTATAGCACAGGGAAGTATATTCAATATCCTGTGATAAACCATAATGGAAAAGAATATGAAAAGGAATGTATATATATGTATAACTGAATCACTTTGCTGTACAGCAGAAATTAACACAACAACACAACGCTGTACATCAATTATACTTCCAAAAAAAAAAAAAAAGAATGTAAAGTGAGGTCAGTCAGGATGTTTGTGTGTTTTTCTCACCCACGTCAATATATACATTCAGGTGAAGTGTTAGTTGTAACTGGGCTTGGTGTTTTGGAGGATGTGTACAACAGACAGTGTGATGGACAGAATAAGACAGCTGCTGAGATTCCCGGTCCCTGGCGTGGGCAGGGCCAGTGGGTGTGACGATGTGATGGTTACGTTATGTTATGCAGCAAAGATGGAGAGATTTTGCAGGTCCCTAATCAGATACTTAGAGTTCGTCAAAGGAGATTATCCCAGGTGAGCCAAGCTCCTCCAGCAAGCCTCCCGAGGCGGGTTAGGCCTTTGGTGAACTCAGAAGGGCTCTCCCGCTGGCTTTTGGGAAGCGAAGCACCATGAGTCCTGCAGCCGCCAGAGGTGAACTCTGTGTGGGTTTGGAAGAGGATTCAGAAGGCAGCCCCCGGCCAATTCTTGGCTGGTTGCAGGGTTGTGAGACCCCAAGAAAGGACTTGGCAGAGGGGTAATTGGACTCCCGACCCTTGGAAACTGTGTGATACCAAATAGGTGCTGTTCTGAGCCCCTAAGTCTGTGAGAATTTGTTATGGCAGCATAGAAAACTATATATTTATATGTATAACTGATTCACTTTGCTATACACCTAAAACTAACACAACATTGTAAGTCAACTATACTCCAATAAAAATTTTTAAAAAAGGAAAAGAAAACTAATACAGAGGCGGAAAGAGGTCACGGCGCAAGAGGTGTAGACAGAGACTGGTTATACAGTAAGTCCCCTACGTACAAGCGAGTTCCATTCAGAGAGCATATTCGTAAGTCCAAATTGTTCATAAGTCGGGCAAAGTTAGCCTAGGTACCCAGCTAACACAATCGGCTATGTAGTACTGTACTGTAATAGGTTTATAATACTTTTCACACAAATAATACATAAAAACAAACAAAAAATAAAGAAAACATTTTTACTCTTACAGTACAGTACATTGAAAAGTACAGAAGTACCGTACAACAGCTGGCATACAGGGGCTGGCATCGAGTGAACAGGCAGGAAGAGTTACTGACTGGAGGAGGGAGAGGAGGTGGGAGATGGTAGAGCTGAAGGATCCTCAGCAACAGGAGATGGAAGGCGGGCTTCCCTGGTGGCGCCGTGGTTAGGAATTCACCTGCCAAGGCAGGGGACACGGGTTTGAGCCCTGGTTCAGGAAGATCCCACATGCTGCAGAGCAGCTAGGCCTGTGCGCCACGACTACTGAGCCTGCGCTCTAGAGCCCGCACACCTAGAGCTGGTGCTCCAAAACGAGAGAGGACACCGCAATGAGAGGCCCGCGCACCGCAATGAAGAGTAGCCCCCGCTCACAGCAACTAAAAAGAAAGCCCACGCACAGCAATGAAGACCCAACACAGCCAAAAATAAATTAATTTTAAAAAAACAGAATTGTATTTCCAATAAAATTAAAAAAAAAAAAAGAGAGACAGAGGACAAGCTGCAATTTCACTCTCCCCAGATGTTGATGGCACAGGCTCTGGTTCCTTGCTCGATTCAATTCTCTCTTCCCTCTTTCTTCCGGACATCCTGGGCTTGCAATAAAGATACTGGACTGCTGTACTCTCTACTGTAAAGTACACAAAAGTACAACCACTTGTAGAGGATGCACGCAGGTGACAAGGTACGCCAGACCCGTGAACTAACTCACGTGACTGGACACGCGAACGCACGTTCGCATCTTCGAAAGTTCTCAGCTTGAAGGTTCGTACGTAGGGGACTTACTGTAATGAAGGATGAGGGGAACTGAGCTGAGGAGGGAGGTGAGAAGGTGAGGTGGGTAAGCCGCAGTGAGAGAGTGGTGTACCCACGCATTTACCTCTGAATATCACTTGGGGTCTAAGGTGTGCTGAGTACCACTCCAGGAGGGGGCTCCAGGGAAGCAGTGGGCTCTACGGGCAAGACGAAGAGCTAGTTAGATGGGCTGTGGTGGCAGCTCTTAGTGTCTTGACTGGCGGGCCCCATGTGGCTGTGGAGGTGTGTTGCAACCCAGCGTGGTTTGGAGCTGCAGAAGACAGGGTTCAGGTGCTGGAACCGGCCAGGATGTTAGCAGGTTTGCTGGGCCACCTGAAGGGCCCTCCACTCAGGTCCCAGAGCCACAGGAGAGCACAACTACTTGAGTTGATGCCCCTACCTGAGCACGGGTTTGGATAAGCTCCAGGGGAAAGAAGCATCCCTTCAAAGGCCCCGAGGAAGGAGAGCGGAGAGCTGGGATGCAGAGACCCAGGGAAAGAGAAGCATCAGACACAGCTAGAAAGAGAATCTATAGATTTGGAGAGGGCACAGCAGGCTTCCCTACATCGTGGGCTATGACAGGGTGAGAAGAGTGCCTGAAACCCTTAATTAAGAGATGAGGCGTCTCATTGTAGTTTTGATTTGCATTTCTCTAATGATTAGTGATGTTGAGCATTCTTTCATGTGTTTGTTAGCAATCTGTATATCTTCTTTGGAGAAATGTCTATTTAGGTCTTCTGCCCATTTTTGGATTGGGTTGTTTGTTTTTTTGTTATTGAGCTGCATGAGCTGCTTGTAAATTTTGGAGATTAATCCTTTGTTTGGAGAGGGTGTGGAGAAAAGGGAACCCTCTTGCACTGCTGGTGGGAATGTGAATTGGTACAGACACTATGGAGAACAGTATGGAGGTTCCTTAAAAAACTACAAATAGAACTACCATATGACCCAGCAACCCCACTACTGGGCATATACCCTGAGAAAACCGTAATTCAAGAAGAGTCATGTACCAAAATGTTCATTGCAGCTCTATTTACAATAGCCAGGAGATGGAAACAACCTAAGTGTCCATCATCAGATGAATGGATAAAGAAGATGTGTCACATATATACAATGGAATATTACTCAGCCATAAAAAGAAACGAAGCTGAGTTATTTGTAGTGAGGTGGATGGACCTAGAGTCTGTCATACAGAGTGAAGTAAGTCTGAAAGAGAAAGACAAATACCGTATGATAACACATATATATGGAATCTAAGAAAAAAAAAATGTCATGAAGAACCTAGGGGTAAGACGGGAATAAAGACACAGACCTACTAGAGAATGGACTTGAGGACACGGGGAGGGGGAAGGGTAAGCTGTGACAAAGTGAGAGAGTGGCATGGACATATATACACTACCAAACGTAAAATAGATAGCTAGTGGGAAGCAGCCGCATAGCACAGGGAGATCAGCTCGGTGCTCTGTGACCACCTAGAGGGGTGGGATAGGGAGGGTGGGAGGGAGGGAGACACAAGAGGGAAGAGATATGGGAACATATGTATATGTATAACTGATTCACTTTGTTATAAAGCAGAAACTAACACACCATTGTAAAGCAATTATACTCCAATAAAGATGTAATAAATAAATAAATAAAAAGAGATGAGGCGTAGGTGTCAAAGTGATTTTACATGACACCAAATCCTAAGGAATGCTCTCAGGTTGAAATGAATCACCAGCTCCATTGTGCACTTGTTTTTTCTTTGAGCCCAGCTTCCCACGTGCAGTTTGACAATCCTGAAACCGTCTTCCACCATCTTAAAACGGGTGGCAGAATTTTCAAAACAAAATTATATTTAATCCAAATAGTAAAACTATCTCATAACAGCCCTCAGGAGACAGAGTAGAGAGGAACAGACCAAAAAAAAAAAAAAAAATCAGAGGCTGTCCTAACATCAAAAAGGTTGGAAATCATTTGCACAAATCTTTAGTTAATAAATGCATACTGAAGTTTCCTATCTCCCCAACGTGCAGTTGTTCGTGTGCTGTTATGTGGGATTTTATCGGCATTTCTTAGAATGGAAATGACCCAAAGCCAGCAGGGTCCTTTAGTAAACAGCACTTTCCTTAGCTGTAGTGGAGTGTTATCTTTTGTTAAACTCTTGCTTTTTCTTTCCAGAGCTAGCCCTCACACAGGTACAGAAAAGAGTCCATTCCGCGCTTGTCTGCCTGTGACTCATCTTCACTATCTAGTGAACCTGTGATTTCAAGGGAACCAGCAAGAACAACACAGGAAAGATATCCGAAGTAAGAAAACAAGTAACTAGGCGGCTGCAAGATTGGTCTGCTCTAAGCTATTGTTTCTGAGCCATCAAGAGAGTTCTGAATTAATTCATCAATACTGATGTTAAGTACAACTATCTTTTTGGAGGGTTTTCTATGTGCTCTACCCTTTGTGTCTGGATGTTACCTCTGAACAGCAAAACCAGACTTAGAGGGAAGACTTTTTGTCAAAGGTGATCCCAGCCTCATTGTTGTTTTTTTTTTTTAATTGAACGAAAGAGTCTTTAAATTCTACAGTGCTTTATGATCTTCACATGTTTCACACACATGATTTCATACAATCCCATAATAACCTCTTTTTCTCCCCTCCCCCTATGTTGCCTCTCCCTCCTCCCCTCTCCCCGCTGGTAAGCACTCGTTTGATCTCTGTATCTGCGAGTCTGCTTCGTTTTATTCACTAGTGTGTTGTATGTTTTAGATTCCGCATATAAGTGAGACCATACAGTATTCCTCTTTCTCTGTCTGACTTACCTAACTTAGCATAACGCCCTCCAAGTCCATCCGTGGGGCTGCAAGTGACAACATTTCCTTCTTTTTCATGCCAGCCTCGTCCTTGAAGCACTTCTTCACTTGGGTTCCAGGACACCCCCTCTGAGGTTTTCCCCCAGCCCCCTGGCCGTTCCTTCTCAGTCTCCTCTGCCAGCCCCTCCTTCTCTCCCGTACCCCAGGCTTTCCGCCTACACTCTGTGACCTTTCTGGCCACTTCCTGTGCTGTCCGAGGAAGCACCACACCTGTGTCCTTTCCTCCCCTGGGAAGTGTCTCCTGCAGGTCTTCCCTGGGCCAGGTCCTTCTCATCATTCTAGTCTCTGCTCAGATCTCACTTCTGCAAAAAGGCCCTGAGCATTCCTTCTAGAAAAGTCCCTCCCTGTCACAGCCACTCACGCTCTACCCTGTGGATCTACTTTATTTCTTCACAGGACTTTGCACTACTTACAAATTACTTACTACTTTTTGTCCTTGTTTTCTGTCTCTCCATTATCACGGAAGCTCCTGGATGGCAGGGACAGCCTTTTTTTTTTTTTTTTAACATCTTTATTGGAGTATAATTGCTTTACACTGGTGTGTTAGTTTCTGCTGTATAACAAAGTGAATCACCTATATGTATACATATATCCCCTCCCTCTTGCGACTCCCTCCCACCTTCCCTATCCCACCCCTCTAGGTGGTCACAAAGCACTGAGCTGATCTCCCTGTGCTATGTGGCTACTTCCAGGGACCATCTTATTCAGGGCTACACCTTCCAGGCCTAAAATATGACCTGACACTATAAACGTCTGTTGTACAGTAAGTCCCCTACTTACGAACCTTCAACTTGCGAGCTTTCAAAGATGCGAACATGCGTTCCATCAACGTCAGGCATGAGTGAAATTGCAGCTTGCACTCTGTCTCCTATTGCTGAAGATCCTTCAGCTCTACCATCTCCCACCTCCTCTCCCTCCTCCAGTCAATAACTCTTCTTGCCTGTTCACTCGATGCCAGCCCCCGTATGCCAGCTGTTGTGCTGTACTACTGTACTTTTCAGGGTACTGCACTGTAAGATTTAAAATGTTTTCTTTATTTTTTGTGTTGGTTTTTTATGTATTATTTCTGTGAAAAGTATTATAAATCTATTACAGTACAGTACTATATAGCCGATTGTGTTAGTTGGGTACCCAGGCTAAGTCTGTTGGACTTACGAACAAATTGGACTTATGCACGTGCTCTCGGAACGGAACTCATTCGTATGTAGGGCACTTACTGTATAGCATGATTAGAGATAAGAAACTAAAGCTTGAGATGGTACTAGTTTGCTGCTGCTGCTGTTTCAAATTATCCTGAATTTAGTGGCTTAACACAGCAATGTTTGTTGGCAGGGCTGTGTTCTTTCTGGAGGGATGCCTTAGGGAGAACCCACTGCCTGGACTTTTCCACTTTCCAGAGCTGCCTGCCTTCTTTGGCTAGTGGCCCCTTCCTCCATTTTCAAAGCACATCACTCCCCAGTCTGGTTCTATTGACACATCTCCTTTTTCTGACTTACTCCTCCTATGTCCCTCTTATAGGACCTTGGTGATGACATTGAGCCCACCTGGATAGTTTAGAATATTGTCTGTCTCAGGGTCCTTAACTTAATCACATCTGTAATACACATTCCAGGGACTAGGACGTTGGCATAGGGGAGGTTTATTCTGTCCACCACAGCATGCTTCATTTTCTTGAGATCAATTAGCGAGTAAGTGGCAAAGATGGGGTTTAAACTGGGGGACTGACATACATACACCATTGATACTATGTATAAAATAGACAACTAATGAGAACCTACTGTATAGCTCAGGGAACTCTACTCAGTGCTCTCTGGTGACCTAAATGGGAAGGAAATCCAAAAAAAGAGGGGATATAGGTACACGTATAGCTGATTCATTTTGCTGTACAGTAGAAACTAACACAACATTGTAAAGCAACTATAGCCCAATAAAATTCAAATAAATAAATAAAAATAAACTTGTTGACTCCATGGTGAAAATTCTATGGTTTGTGCTGCCCTTTAAGCCAACACACAACCCCAGTTACCCAGTCTTTGCAAAGCCACATAGGAGGATTCTGGGCCTGAAGTCGTCCCAAGACTCCAAGGAAGAAATCCTAGTATTGTCCCAATGATGGCAGCCGTGGTGTTCTCTTATCAGATGTTCTCCATCAAGGTATTTTTACAATATGTTACAAGCAATCCCTATCTCTCCAGAAGAGTTTAATACGTAGAGTCTGCTCTGGACGTACAAGTGCTACTCACCAATAAAGATATCACAAGGTTAATGAAGGGAATTAGGACTCTAAACTATGTGAAAGGATAATAATACGGAGAATACCTACCACTTTCCGAAGGCGCTTATTCCCTAGATACATTCACATGTTCATTATCTCACTTAATTCTTACTACGACAACAAATAATGGGTATTATCATTTTTGTTGTTAAGGAAATGGACGTTTATGCATATTGAGTGAATCACCATAGAGCTGTAAGTGAAGGAAAAGGATGCAAAGACTGATCTGCCGGCCTCCAAAACCCATACTCTCCCCTATTAACCCAAATACCTTCCAGAGCAAAGGAGAGATTTCCTGCTGAACTCTTTACTCACGACCATTAACTCGAGGCGAAAAAACTGAAATGTAGTGCACTAGTCAATTGCCTCCTGGAATTTTTTCTTGGGCAGCCTCAAAGGCAAGACAGTGGCTTGTGCAGATTTTGCAAATTGGCAACCTTTGCAGAGGATGAGATATGGCTCATTTCTTCTATGAGATCACACAGGATTTAGTTGGGGGAAGAGCAGATAACCCCAGGTAGTGTACTAATAGCAGGATTCCTCAGCGAAGCAGGGAAGGGATGCTCGTCATTGCAGGGCTCCATGCCCCGACGGGGGTGACAGTTTTTAAAGAATTAGTTGTAGGGCAGCGACCACCAGTGCACATATCTACCAGGTAAAGCTTTCAAATCTTTAACCCTTACCCAATGATTCTCTGAGCCTCTCCCCGACCACACTTTGTCCATTCACGTACGCATCCAGCTAACATACACGGATCCCTACAAAGAGGCAAGCTGTGTTCCGAATTCTAGGGATATAAAGATGATTAGGAATCAGTCCCTGCCCTCAAGGGGACAGAAACAGTAACGGGAGAAAGATATATGAAATAAGCGCGCTAAACTATGATAGGAACTGCACACATTTGCCATGTACAGTGAGGAACAGCTCAAAAACAGAACCGTAAATTCTACCGAATGAGAGGAGAAGCAGGGCCAGGAGAGGCTTCAGGAAAAGGAAGCTTTTCAGGACCGGGTAGGTGCTCCCAATTTTGGAGGAGAGGGTAGAAGGCAGGTGAACAAAGAGGGATGTTTCCAGATAGAAGGAATAACACGAGCAGACGTGCAGAGCTACTGAACCACTGTGGTTTACGACAAGTTAAAACAGGTTGGTTCAGTGGCTACTTTTCACCGTGAAGAAGTGGCCATCCGTCAAAAACGTTATTCGACTGGGGCTTCCCTGGTGGCGCAGTGGTTGAGAGTCCGCCTGCCGATGCAGGGGACACGGGTTCGTGCCCCGGTCCGGGAAGATCCCACGTGCCGCGGAGCGGCTGGGCCCGTGAGCCATGGCCGCTGAGACTTCGCGTCCGGAGCTGTGCTCCGCAACGGGAGGGGCCACAGCGGTGAGAGGCCCAAGTACCGCAAAAAAAAAAAAAGAAAGAAAGAAACAGCTACTGCCTATAAAACCTGAAACAAAGGCAGTAACATTTTAAAAAGCGTTATTCAACTGAACACGAAGAGCGTGGATTGGTGCCTCCCTCCTCCGCCGTGGGCACTGGCATGGCCTCAGCTACAGGACCCTCCGCAGACTCCCAGGGTTGTGCCTGTTTCTGGACAAGCTCTCGGCAGGATCTCTGTTTCAGCATCTCCAGCACCGCACCTGGGCCGGGTCACCAAGCTCTCTGCTCATCAAGCAACAGACGAAGCTTCCCCACTCCTACCTTGTCACCCTCCACAGCAGCCTCCATTATCTCCCTCCAACTGTCTCACTCTCATCCCACCTCCATGTCATCTCTTTGGTGGAAGCCTCCAAGTAGCTAATGTGTACCTAGGTGCCATCTTTCATGTGATCCAATAGAACTAATTGAGGTCCGGGTGGAAAAACAAGCAGAGATTTGACGCATCATTGAGCTAAAACAAAACTGAGTCTCTGGGAGTTTTGTATGTGTGTCTTTCCCATGTTCATACACCTTAGAGATAAGAATATGAGGTAAATAATTAAGGGATAAGTTTGAGTCCTTGAACCCTGTATACTTTCCCCCCATCTTGTATTTAGATTGTACCCATCACTTAATCTCCACAAAGAGAAGTCCCCAGCAGGGAAATCCTCTAGGAAAGATCGTGTGAGCGGATGATTAAAATGTTGATTTGATGTACTTTTACATCTGTGTTTCAAGCTTCTCCAGGTATAAGTATCTTGGAAAGACAGGATTTCCAAGTCTAAATGTCAAATCAAGTTCAAAAATAGCCTACTGGAGTGTTTCCCTCAGGCAAAGCAAATCCCCCTACAAGCCCAACACGTCAGGAGCGTGCGAAGTTTAACACAAGGGCGTATAACGCTACAATAAAACCCCAAACATTGGCAGCCTGTGAAGATTTATGGTTGGCCACGTATTAGGAGATTCTATTTTCAGCGCATTTTTCCCAAACAAGGGGACTTTCTGCATTTGCAAAGAGCTACCCTGGATAGTCATCAAAAAGTAAATATCATGAATAAAGATATACAAAAATAGAAGTATAGTTTTAAAAATGCTAATCTAAAAAACAAAAAGTTCAGGATAGTCGTATTTCATTACCACCCACACTTATGGCTTCCCTTTCTTTCCTTTTCAATGCTCAAAGGTCTGTATACCTCTAAGAACCGTGGTGTCACTTCACTTTAGTGGTCAGCACTGTCCCCTAGAGTCAGGAAGGATCTGAAGAATCATTTCACCCAACCCCTTCATTTCACACGTAACCAATTTGGCAACTTATATGGAGTATCTGCTACCTAAGAGGCAATGGACCAGGGCTGGAGGAGAAATTCTAACACAAAAACTATGTGATTCCATGAGTCATCTAACAAAAATAATTTCATTTCTGCCTTAAAGAAGTTTTACATTTATTTGAGGAGACTGATAACATATACATAAGAATAAAGCAGGGAAGGATAACTGTAAAAGGACTGATTCAAACCAAGGGCAAATGCACAGATGAAGGAAGTTATTTTAACCGGTGGCATGTTGCAAGGATTTGGAGTAGATTTGAAGCACGGATGTATTTTCACTGGATATAAGTTATTTTCCATAGATGGAATAGTGTTGGTAAAGGTTCATAAAGAATAAACAAATAAGTGTGCTTCAGGAGCTCCGAAGCTTGATTTCTTAGAAGCAATGGAAGAAGTGTCTGAGGTTGGAAAGGCATAGAATCAGACCAGGTAGAGAAATCTCATTATTATTATTTTTACTGTTTTTTATGGCATTTTGTATTAAGTGGAATTTTTGATTGGAAAAAGCAAAGAGAATAGAGATTACGTATATGAAAGCATCGAGTCCAAAACTGATTCAGGATGAGGGCCTCCTAATATTGAGAGTTCACAGTAAGGATGCCCCTAAATGCAAGTAGACAACCTCAACTTCAACAGGTATGTCAACTTACTAGCTCATGCAAGAAAAGACACCCAGAGATAGGTACTTCCAGGATATGTTAATTCAGTGGCTTATCAAATTCATCAGGGAAGCTTTTTTCCCATTTTTCTCTATTCTGTTGTCCTCACCGCATTGGGTTGAATCTCCCTTCACGTCACAACGTAGCTTCTGCCGTTCTTGGTGTGACTCCATGTACCACAGGATCCAAGTAAGAAGAGAGACTGTTTATTCCCTGGGTTTCCTCTTAAGAAGGAAGCGATCCTTCCCAGACGCTCTCCAGCTCACTTCACGTTAGCTAGAACTAATTTATACCCTCATCCCCAAATCAATCTCTGACAAGGCAGTAGGATTAACAAAACTAAGCAGGATTTTACCGTTGAGTCACGGATGGAGAAGTGAACATGCAAACAAAGTTGGGGCTTTCAAGCAAGGAAAAAAGGAAACTGGCTTCTGGGAAGCCAACGCCTACTGCTAAGTGATCAGAGCTGTTCCCAACATCATGTTCTAGGAGATGGTAAAGCCAAGGCCCCTTCTCCCTCTTTGGAACAATGGCTCATCCACAAAGGCTGCAGAGGAGGAAGACTGGGGCCCCTCTAGGCAGCACCAGGCCTGGTTTGGTAGACAAAGCTTTGGGACTGGGACCTTGGTCCCTTCACATCTACTCAAACCAGCAGGCCATCAGGCGCATGCTGGGGAGAGGGGCAGACAGAGGAGGCAGTTCAAGGTGCAGGCAGAGGCTGAGAATCCTTTAGAGAAGATGACTGGAGATAAAGTGGGTTTTTCTCTGCCTTCCTTGTGTTGGCAGGAGCCCCATCACCTCATTAACCAATCTTCGGCTCTAGGAGGGTAGGTCTTTTCCCAATTGCATGCCTCTTGCTGGCCACATAATGCTCAATACATATATTTAGAGAATGTCTTGAATCAATTTATTATTTTCTCAATTACTTTGTTTCATAACATGATGTCAGAATTCCCACTGCCTCGGGGAGGTAATGTTTTGGTGAAGGTAACTGTTGCATCCTGCGTCAAAGCCCTATCATCTAGGACCCAAATCGATTTCCATAATCATATGTTGCTACGCTGTCATTTCAGTAAGGTGATGATGTTTTGTGAAAACACATCTTTTTTTTTTTTTTCAGCCACTGTTTTTTACTTTATGATAAGAGGGAATTAGACACAGAAACAGAATGAGTCACCACTCCCTCACCACCACTTCCCTTTCGTTTTCCTTCCTGTTTTCTCATTGGAGGCTGCAGTGACCTTCTCATAAGGTCACTGCTGGGCTCATTAGATTCTCGAATCAGGCTTAGATCAAAGTGCTGAGGAGATGTTCTGTCCTTCATTCAACAAATATGTATTCCAGACACTGTGCCAGAGAATTAAAAAATCCAAATAAGATACAGCCATGTGGTCTAATGAGGCATCTATTAAAAATTATAAAATAAAAGTCAATAAATTGACGTGGAAAGATGTCCACAATAAGTGAAAATATATATCTATAAGCATTGTTTAGCTTGGTGTGCATGTATGTATCCAGATATTTTTTTATTTGTTATTCAAACATCTAAATAGCTACATTTTGGGGTGGAGAGTGCTATTTTAAACAAACAAAAACACTTGATTGTAGCCATTTGTCTTCTAAGGGCTGGTAGGGGTGGGAATGGTGTAGTTGGTGATCAGAAGAGCAGAATTCATGCCAGTGAGAGAATAAATCTCTATGCTACTTCCTTCTGCCTACACAAACCAGGGCAAACTGGTCTTCCCTAAGATTTTAATCATGTTAAAAGAAAGAATATGATTTTAGAACCTAGAGGAGATTACTTTTGCCTTATATATTTTATCTTTCCTGCAATGTATATTATTTGCATAATAAAAAGTTAAAAGGATATAGTTCCTATCTTCAAGGAGCTCTTGTAGAAGAGAACATAAAAATAAAACATTGCCATACAATATTATAGGGGATATTATAAGAGTGTGTATATATATACACACATATATATGGTATATATTCATGAGAGGAAAGAGGAAGAAGCCACCAGCTCTACCTGGAGGTACCTAGAAAGGCTTCCCCTAGGATTTGGGCTTTGAATTGGGCCTTTTAAACCGAAGTCTCTCAGAGAGAATACCATACATTAATGCATGAAGGAGCCTGACAATCCAGTAGGACTGGATCTTGGATGATGTACATGGAGACCCACACAGAGAGGGGAGCATTAAGTGGTAGGAAGAAGAGGTTGTAACAGAAGATGGGAACCAGATAATAAAAATACAAGTCATCTTCAAAAATGGAAACGTCATCCGTGATGACGTGATGAAGAGTCATTGAAGACTACATTTGCCTTTAACAAAAAAGTAAACACAACCTTAAGAGTTTTTTTAATGTTAATTGTTTGTAATTGGAGAACAAAAGAAATAGAGAACTAAGTCTGTTTATAAACACTGAAGCTTTAAGTCCTTTGGACTAACTCCTTCAGATCAGAGCAGTATCTCCAAAGTCAGTCCCCAGATTGGGGTCAGTCAGTAATAAATTTTTCACTGGTCTAAGAAGCAATAAGATAAATAAGTACGATGTAGTGAATTTTGTATAAAACTACATCTAATTAAAATTTTTAATTTGTTTTTGATGTCTGTCATTAGCAAAACAAAAAATGATCTCATGTTGGTGGCCCCTAAGTTTGTTTGTTTGTTTTTTAGTTTCTCATTCATGAAACAAAGTTTAAGTTCAGGGAACCACTAGATTATAGTCATCTAGTTTCACAAGGCACTGAAAGACAGAAAAAGGAAAATAAGCAAAGCAAAAACACAGAAAAAATGGAAGAGAAATCAGAGAATCAGAGGAAATTCCAATGGTCTAGGAGCCAGTGTGGAGGTGAAAAAGGAACTAAATTTAATAACAAAGCATTTGCTCTCTGACAGATTGGAATCAATCTTTTATTTTAGGAGAGACACAGTTATATCCTTCTTTTAAACGTTTCATGCCAAATATCTAGTTTACACGTTTGTCTTTTTAGGAGAATCATTTGGAGGCTGAAATGCAAGCGAGAGACATGTTTTCGCAGAGCTGGCTATCAGGAAATTTTTTACCAAGTGAATCTTTATTCTCCCATTTTTTTTAACACTGTGGAAAAAAAACCCTCAGAAGATCATGTTGACAATTTTAGCAAGGAAGGAATTAAGATCATGTTCTGGCTTGTGGAATGCAGAGAAATTGCAGGATGTTTGCTGGAAGTTTCACCTTATAATTCCCTTTTCCTTTGCATGACCTTCTTTTTCCAGTGTTGTTCTTTTCTCTGTCCTATAGTTAGTTCACTTGCAGACACTTGTTCCTAGTCTGTCTTCTTGAGTGGTTGTATTCTAGCTACCACTTCCAGGCTTGCAGACTCCTTGAGCTGTTACCCTGTCTTCTGTCTGTATCCCTGCAGGGCACCCGGGCCCACAGACTCACTTAAGTTTGTTTACCTACTTTTCCTTCCTACAAAGAGCAATAAAGAAAATGAACTTAGCTCCATAATCCTCAACGCTGATTTATAGACTGAGACATCCCATTAGTGGTTTTAAATTCAATCCTATCAGTCAACTGTGTTTTGGCAGGATATCTCAAAGTTAAACATCGTAAAACTAGATTTAATGTTAACTTATTGCTATGGAAATATCCTTTTCACATTTCACTTTCCATTTGTGTTAGATCATAACAAAAATTAAATCCATCTGTCTCTAGCAAATGCATAGTATGTTTAGTTAGAGACAAGAAGAACAGAAATTAGAAGAGCAGATTTTAAGACAGGTTTGAAAATGACAGATACAGATATTCAAATCAGAGTTTGCCTTTGCAAACATTTGTGTTTTGTAAAATCCACCAAATGTATGTTTCCTTATAAGTAACAAAAGAGGAAGGTAAAATTTAAAGTCATACATACAAGTTTTAGAAATGTTAATTTTTTGCCAGGTAAGAAAATATTCTGAGTGTATGTCACTATTTTATTTTCTTCTTCTCCATAATTATTTCTAACATACAAATAACTTATAAACATGTTTTTACCATCAATGGCTTAAATTTTTCGTAAGTGTTTTTAGTAAAATATATAAATCTCTCCTTAATCCTATTCTGCTTTTTCTACTCTCCTACCTAAAAATAACTAAAATAAGAATTTGGGAGATTGGGATTGACGAATATACACTAATATGTATAAAACAGATAACTAATAAAAACCTGCTGTATAAAAACAAATAAAATAAAACTCAAAAAAAGATGAGTTATGTGTCCATATTTATACCCTTAAAGCTCCCGATTTAGTTCCTCAATATGTGCTTATTGAATAGAATCAAATTTAACCACACTGATATGCCTTCAACAGAAAATGGCATTTTTGACTGTCTTAGTATTTGTCCCTTACGAAGAGTTTCCCTTTCTATGATATTTGTTTGAAATAAATAATTGTAATTATTAAATAGGAAAAAAAAAGAGTTGTGTGTATTCTTCCTCTTCGGGGTATATTTTACGCAGCTAACAACAAATCTAATTTCTCAGTAACTCAGAGCATGTATCAGAAAGATATATAGATTAAGCACAGTGGCTTGCATTGAAAAAAATATACCACTATCACCACTTCTTAAGTTAGGATTAATAATAAGTATCATTTAAAGAGTACTTAGTAGGTAGCTGAAAAGTTCACACACATACATACATATACATACATACATAAAAACAGACACGTAATTTTGTTTATTCTATGAGGTAGGTGCCTTTAATGTCCCCATTTTACAGATAAGGAAACTGAGACTTATTGAATGGAGACACTTGGTTAGTAAGAGGCAAAGCCAGAGACGAAATCAAGGTCTAACTCTGAAATCCATTGAAAATATCCTAGATAATTGTAAAACATGTAAGCAGACGGGTGGCCCTATAAATCATGATCATTCAGCTCCAAACGACACCCAACACTGTCTGACAACCTTACTACAAATGCTCTAGTGAGAAACCACTCGCACTCTTTATAAAGTCCATTGCATACCTCCTCAAGGCCTGGCACCTAGGAGCCACTCAATAAATATATGTTTAATAACAACAACAATAATAATAGTGAGTACTTAGATACCATGCGCCAATTACTTTTCTAACCTTTATATATATTTAACTCCTTTAATTCACACAACAAATCTCTCAGGTAGTTACTATGGCTATCCCCATTTTACAAATGAGGAAACTGAGGCACCAAAGAGGTTAGGAAAACTGTCCTGGGTCACACAAGTAGTAAGAGGCAGAAATAGACTTCAAGCCCAGGCATTCGTGTTCCACAGTTCCATAATCTGTAGTTTAAATAAACAGATGAATGAATGAACCAGAATGATTTTTATCGACATAAATCAAGTTGTGTCACTGCTTTGATTTAAACGCTTAGGGATTCCCCACTGTATGTAGGATACACATGTTAACTTCTCAGCCCCGCCTGTAAGGTCTGGCAGGATCTCTGAGTTCATCTTTCGCCTCATATTTTATGCTTCTCCCTCTCTGTAGTCTGAGACAACGGATTTGGTTTGGTGGCTTTTTTTTGTTTTTTTCCAATTCAGGCCCTTCACACATGCTGTTTCTTCTCCCTGGAAGGTCATCCCTGTACTCTTAACTGGTTAATTCCTATTCGTCATTTAAGACTCTACCTAAATACAGCTTCTTGTGAGACAGCTTCTCTGATATGCCAATACAACCCAGATGTCTACGCTTGTTATAAAATCCAATAACATTTAAAACAATTTCCAATTGTGCTTGCCAGTGTGTGTAGATCTGATTGTCTTTCTCTTTCATTACCCTATAAATTTCAGGAGAGCAGAGACCATGACTCTTTTTTTCCTACACATGGTCTATACTAGGTCCTAGATAAAGGTTGCTGAACGTAAGAATGAATGAATGAATGAACTCAATGAACTCAACTCAATGAATGAATGAACAACTCATCAAAAGCATTATTCATAATGAATGCTCATAATACTGTATGTGCATGTGAATGATTGAAAATTGCCAAATGTATCATCCAAGCACTAACTTAAAAGCCAATACACATTGAAAGAACATTCACCATAGTTTTGAGGAGCTAAGATGGAATATGTAATAGGGAAGAACAAACCTGACTCCGTACTGGCTGTTTCTTTTACTTTAAACTTTGTAGTCCATTGCTTTTGTTACCAGTTAATCACTAAAGGGGTGTTGCCTATGGCTGAAAGTGTACATAATGGCCCATTCCCTGGGACCCTGCCTCCATGCCTGAGCATTAAGATAAAATATTGGTTGGCCAGAAAGTTCATTCGGGTTTTTCCATAAGATGTTACAACCCAAGATGTTGGCCAACCCCATGCCTTTGTTTAGCTCACGGGAAACAGCCTGACCAGGCCCACCTGTGAATGGCTGCAGGAAAGAAGAACTTAACACATCCCCTCAGGAATCTGGCCAGAACCAGGAAATATTTGCAGCAACTTTACCTCCTCATCCCCTCTCCCTTTTGCTCTAAAAAAGAAACTAGCATGCAAACCCAGGCAAGATGGTTCTTTGGGACACTAGTCCACCATCTTCTCGATCTGCCGGCTTTCCGAATAAAGTCGCTATTCCTGGCCCTAACAACTCGTCTCTTGATTTACTGGACTGTGGTGCAGCGAGCAGTATGAGCTCGGACTCAGTAAAAAATACAGTCGAGTCAAGGATCTAATGAAAACAAAGACAGATCTACCTCCTCTTTTCTTCCTCACTATGTGAAATATGGTCATTACAGCTTCATCAGCCAAACTTGTGGTAAAAGCTTACCCTCTCGTCTTTGAGAAAGGTCTCCCCCCATCACAGGGCGCTGGCACGGTGTGAGCAAAGGACCATGTCAGGCCAGTCAGGGTCTCAACACTTCTAGCAGCCGTGATTTATTCAGAGATAGATGAGCCCAAGACCCCAGTGGGCCAGAGTCCTCCACGTGACTGCTATGTTAGTTCAAATAAGGTGCAATTCTTCTTTGCCTTTGGAGTCACAGTTTTGGGAAAATTTAAATTTAAGGCTGATTACCGGCCATCTCTCCAAGTCACATGGAGGAAACCTCTCTACAGGACAACAGAAAGAGGCCAATGTGCTAACATGAACAGAAACAAACAGAGACAAGAAACCGAGAGAAACCTCTAGTATCATGTAAGCCCTTGTACCCAACTCTACCCAAAGTCAGCTGTATCTCAGAGTTCCCAGGTACGTGAGCAAATACTTCTTTTTGATAAAGTTGACTTGAGAAGAGCTTTCTGTTACTTGCAGCCATGTCCCCTGATTCACCCATCTTCCCAACCAGCTAACATGTCTAGTACGTGAAAGCACAAGTCCTTGAAGAGACCCGTTTCAAGACCTACAGATAAATCAAAGGGGATTGGTTTGTCTCAGGCTTACAGTGAGCTTACACACAGTATATAAAAACAGAAAATCTTACCCTAATCATAAAATCATACCAGGCCAACCAAAGGCGGGGAAAGCGAACCATCCCTGAGGAAGGAAGCAGAAAGGAGGAAACTTACCCTGTCCAAAGCAGCTTCTGTCCCCCTGCCCTGGTGTTACAGGTGAGGCTCCTGGGGAAACACCACCTGTGATAAAGAGAATTCCATCCGATCAGGCCTGGCTTCCTCGCGAGAAGTGTGACTACAGGGGCTGCTCTTTGTTTCAACCTGAGTCTGGGTTATCACTGTTTTAAACTTTGAGAACAGATAAGCCTAAAATCACCTTGTAACAGTTGAAATTTCACATCTGTTTGTATGATGGAATTAGCTTGGGAGTTAGACACCAAGGTCTGTATTTTATTTTTTCCACAGAGTTCCTCAGTGCCTTAGGAGAAGAGGGCAAAATAATACAGAGAACAAAGAACTTAAATGAGCTTCTAAATAGATTTTTTTTTTTAACTCATCGCATAAGCAATGGTTTGAAGGCTAAGTGCGGGCTCATCTACAAGTGTGGGCTTTTTGACATACAATTCTATGTTTTTTAGTATTTTTCATTCCAAGAGCTTGGTTTTCCAAAGAGAAAAGGACTCAGGTCACATTAATTGTTAACACTGGGAGAACACTTACTGTAAGGCAGGTGCTGCTTCTGGTTTGACATAATTTTAGCCTTTTTAATGATCTTACTGTCTTCATATGGCTGATGAGAAATTACAGAGTTTTGATTACTTGTGCAAATTCACACAGCTATGTAACCACAGGTTGTCTCTAATATTGCCCGTTCCTCTACCTCTTCCAGAACCTCCACACTGCCCACCAATCCTGGCTCTCTCTAGGCAGCTCTTTCTGCCCCTCTGTACGTCAGCAATTTTAAATCGTTATTACTCTGCGTGAAATCTCTACCCTATGCTTGGCCATTTGTTCTACTCTCTGGGAGATTCCTCAACTGTATCTTCCATTTCTTTTATAGCATTTTCTAAAATCTTAATAAACATTTTTAATTTTCAAAAGCTCTCTTTTGTTCTATGAATTCCCCTTCCCATAGCATCCTTAATCCCTCCTGTGAGGATACCTATTAGAAGGTATTTTTGTTTCTCTTTTGTTCCTTGCACTATATTCATTCCTTCGGGGACATTTAATGTTCCACTGGTGTTGGAGTGTTACCTCGGATATGCAGCGATCCCTTACGGCTTATATTTGAATATATTTGAATATAAATGGAGCTGGAGATGGAAGGGGAAGGGGATTTGAAGAATGGTTGCTGGATGGAAACCTAAGAATGGATATAAAACACCCTCCTTTCTGACCCTAATGTACCAGCATAGGAGGACTTTTTTTTTTTTTTTTTGCGGTACGCGGGCCTCTCACTGCTGCGGCCCCTCCCGTTGTGGAGCACAGGCTCCGGATGCGCAGGCTCAGCGGCCATGGCTCACGGGCCCAGCCGCTCCGCGGCATGTGGGATCTTCCCGGACCGGGGCACGAACCCGTGTCCCCTGCATCGGCAGGAGGACTCTCAACCACTGCGCCACAAGGGAAGCCCCCTAGGAGGACTTTTAAAAAGATGCAGTTGCACTGAAATATGTACAAAGTAACGTTGTCCCTGCTGTTACTTACCAAGGTACCAGTGATTACCATGAAGAAGTCTGGATGAGGGAACTGATTCTGGGCTCTGAGATCTTCCTTTGTTTGCATTAAGCTGTTCTGTCAAGATTTTGTGTGACTTATTGTAATCTTTCTTCCAGGCCCTACCCAGGTGGGTCCTTGCTTCTCAACATGACCGTGTCATGCCTAGTGTAACTGGAATGATCTTGTGTTCATGACCTGTGCTCTCTTGAGTAACTGCCTTCTCGAGGCACAATTAGCATTCTTCGGTCTGACCACTGTGTTCTCCTGTTTGTTATGACTACGGGAAATGTCTTAAAGCTTCTCTGGCCAGAAAAGACTGTTTCTGCCTGGCGTCCAAAATGCAAATATATCTGACCCTTGTGTGGTGCTATTAAATGTCCTCCAGTCATGGGTGCTGTAGAGCATCACTTAGGTGCTGGGGTCCCGCAGAACCAAGGCACTGTTTTCCATGGCTCCAGGCAGTGAGGTCTGCTCATGCTTCACAGCTGAGAGCCTTCCCAGGACCCACCCTCGGCTGAGGAAGCTGTCTTGACGAAGTTCTTGCCCCCGTCCCCACCCAATCAGCCTGCATCCAATGACTGTCAACATAGGCATGCACAGGTGTGACCCCCTTGCCTTCATTTGGGAGACTTTGAAGGCCACCCCAGCTCCAGAACCCCTGTAGGACGGGCTGAGATGTCAGTGGCAGTCACGTGACGGATCAGCTTCTCCCTCTGCCTAAAGCTGCCTTCCTTCCTCCCTTTCTTACAAACCTTCTGCAAGTAGCCATCCATCTGAGTCTGTTCCAGGGAACCCAAACTAATGACTAACATCATTAAGGTTTAATAATCACTTAATTTCCAGTAACTTATGGGTTATATTAGATCTATTCAAATGTGGAAATAGAAATTAATCATTGATTCTGCCATGAAGAGACAATTGTCTAATTCACAATTATTTAAATCTTCCTCCAAAGTACTGGCCATTTTACATTTAGTAATTTGTATTTACTGACGCATAGCTCTTTTAATAATGAGTTTATAGGGAAACTAGGAGTTAGATGAAAAAAAGTACACTACCTGATTCAAGTTTTATTCAGTTCTGATTATTTCATTTGTTCTAATTTTAGGACAAAGCATTCCTAGATAATTTGAAAAACACTGTCTGTAACTCATGTTTGTTTTTAGTTTCAAAACTTTAGGTCCAGTGTTAAATATGAAGGCTTTTTAAAAAATCTCAAGAAAAGCTTCAAGTGCACCTATGGTTTTGTCTATCCAGCATTCCTTCCTTTGGGGATACTCCCCATTCCTATAGCTTGTGGTCTCAGTGGGCTGTCAGTCATGATGCTGTCCTATCCCCAGACATGAGCAGTGATCCAGACTGGGTAATAAGCATACTCCACAGCCCCAGACAAAACTATAATCAAAAAGATACATGCACTCCTATGTTCATAGCAGCACTATTCACAATAGCCAAGACATGGAAACACCTAAATCTCCACTGAGAGATGAATGGATAAAGCAGATGTGGTACACATACACAATGGAATACCACTCAGCCATAAAAAAGAATGAAATAATGCCATTTGCAGCAACATGGATGAACCTAGAGATTATCATACTAAGTGAAATTAAGTCAGAAAGAGAAAGACAAATGCCATATAACATCACTTATATGTGGAATCTAAAATATGACACAAATGAACTTATCTATGAAACAGACTCACAGACAGAAAGAACAGACTTGTTGGGGCTTCCCTTGTGGCGCAGTGGTTAAGAATCTGCCTGCCAATGCAGGGGACACGGGTTCGAGCCCTGGTCCGGGAAGACCCCACATGCTGTGGAGCAACTAAGCCCATGTGCCACAACTACTGAGCCTGCACTCTAGAGCCCATGAGCCACAACTACTGAGCCTACATGCCACAACTACTGAAGCCCATGCGCCTAGAGCCCATCATGTTCTGTAACAAGAGAAGCCACCGCGATGAGAAGCCTGTGCACCGCAACAAAGACCCAATGCAGCCAAAAATAAATAAATAAAGTAAATAAATTTTTTAAAAAAAGAATAGACTTGTGGTTGTCAAGGGGGAGGGTGGGTGGGAGAGGGATGGATTTGGAGGTTGGGGTTAGCAGATGCAAACTATTATATATAGGATGGACAAACAACAAGGTCCTACTGTATAGCACAGGGAACTATATTCCATATCCTGTGGTAAATCATAATGGAAAAGAATATATATATATATTTATATATATATATATCACTGTGCTGTACACCAGAAACTAACACAACATTGTAAATCAATTATACTTGAATAAAATAAATTTTAAAAAAAGAGTACTCCATCTCCTTGGCACAGTGACTGGGCCAGAGGTAAGGTTATGGCCCAAATAAGGATAACAAGATTCTTCCCTGGGATTTATATACATGTGCTGGGGGAAAAAAAGGATATAGCCTTGGAGCTTCTTGGAGCTTCCTCTAGCCATTTTTCTTCTGTGTGCTAAGATCTTATGAACAGAATGAAGCCAACACTAAGAAGGAAGCAAAGCTGAAAAATGATTTAAGCTGAGTCTCTGGTTGCAGTCAGGGGGTCCAGCCTGCCTTCTGGACTTCCCACATATATAAACCAATACATTCTAATTTACATGACTAGCGTGAGTCGGGTTTCTGTCACTCAAAAAGACACCTAACACAAAGTTTTATGTCACCATCTTACACCCAAAATCATCCCTCTGAGGAGACTGAGGTACAAAACTTCCAGATGCAAAATAAAGGAGTCACTGGTATGAAATGTACGGTGTGGGGAATATAGTCAATAATTATGTAATATCTTTGTGACAGATGATAACTAGACTTATCGTGGTGATCAGTTTGAAATGTATAAAAATATCGAATCACTATGTTGTGTACCAGGAACTAACAGTTAGCTGTGGGTCAATTTTACTTCAAAACCAAACAAAACAAACTCATTAAAAAAAGAGATCAGGGCTTCCCTGGTGGTGCAGTGGTTGAGAGTCCGCCTGCCGATGCAGGGGACACGGGTTCGTGCCCCAGTCCGGGAAGATCCCACGTGCCACGGAGCGGCTGTGCCCGTGAGCCATGGCCGCTGACCCTGCGCATCCGGAGCCTGTGCTCTGCAACGGGAGAGGCCACAACAGTGAGAGGCCCGCGTACCGCGGGAAAAAAAAACAACAAAAAAAGAGATCAGATCTGTGGTCACCAGAGGAGGGAGGGGAGGAGAGGGGAATTGGATGAAGGTGGTCAAAAGGTACAAACTTCCAGTTACAAGATAAGTTAAGTACTAGGGATGTAATGTACAGCATATAAATGTAATGAACACAGCTGTATGTTTGTTATACATTAAAGTTGCTAGGAAAGTAAAGTCTAAGAATTCTCATTACGCGGAAAAATTTTTTTTCTATTTCTTTAATTTTGCATGTATACGTACGAGATGATAATGGATGTTCACTGAACTTACGATAATCATTTCATGATGTGTGCAAATCAAATCATTATGCTGCGCACCTTAAATTTATCCAGTGCTCTATGTCAACTGCATCTCAATAAAGCTGGAAGAGAAGATTTTTTTCTAATTAAAAATTAAATCTTCCCTCTAGAGACTCAATTTCCAACATCTTTTTTCAAAGGCTACTGTATTCCATACGCAATTAGACTTTATGCAATCATTTTCCCACCCTCCTCTAGCTGTTTTCCTTATGTGGCCATAGCATCTGATATTTTTAGTCAGCCAGTGCTTAAAGTTATTCATAAAGCGCTACCTTCTAATTCTGCAGCAAATATTTCCCACTTTCTGAAATAGAACAGTTTCTATTTAAGGGACCGAAGTCCTGGTGTGCTACGTTTTCTTTGACACTAATTTGTCTGTGTGAAGATGAGTCTGAGGATCCTGAAGCTGCAACCAAAGCACCACGGTTTCCCTGATGGCAATTTTCTCAAACTGCTGACATATTGCTTAGGAGAAAATAGCCCCTGTAGTGCTAAATTTGCAAACCTAAATCTGTTGAGGCAGCAGATATCACATGCTTCGTTAAAACAGTGAAGCCAGTCATGGGACAATTAACTGTGGAAACCTGCCACTCAAATGCCTAATAAAGAAGCATCCCAAAGACTCCACAGGGCTGGCTTTTTATGCCACCTTAAATACGTTCCAAGAATCACAGGGACAAGATTAGCTCCTCAACAAATGATTTCTGCAGCTCTAGAGTAAAACTGTTCTGTACACGAAAAGCCCATGACTTGGGTTACGAGTTTAATTTGATGTTCAACCCATTTAATTGCTGACATTTACACAGGTGCTCAAGAGGCGTGAACATAGAGGCTAAAATAGAACCCCAAGCTGAACACACACAGTCGGTGCCTCCTTGGTCACTAGGGAAGCTTTACAGCTTATATAAAGCATGATTTGTACCCTATTTGCATAAGCAATTCTCGGTCTCAGAAACACAGGATGTTAGAATCAGGAAGCACATAATAGATCATATAGTGTAATTCCTTGAAATTGAGGCTCCCAGGAGATAAAACGATTCACCTAAGATTTCACAGCTAGTGGTTGACACAGCCGGGAACTGAATCCAGTTTCCTTGCAATCAGTCTGGAGCCACCTTCTTACTTCCCTCCTGTAAACTGTTCCCTCCCCATAACCCATAGGTTTGCTCCAACCTCTAGCTGTGGCTTGGTGGCAAAAGCACTAGATTTAGGGTTACAGGACCCAGATTTAGGTCCTGGCCTTGACACTTTCAACATTTGTGACCTTGGTCAAATCACGTTAACTTTGCTGGGCTCCATCTTTTGCATCTTCATCTTTTCGTCTATCTCATGGGGCTGTTATTAGAACTAAATAAGTGACACGTAAAGCACTTGGAAAATTATAAATCAGTTTGCAGATGCAAAGTATAATGATTATAATCACATGGTAATAGTGGTTAAAAGAAAAACACAGATAATAGAGATCATCGGTAACTATTCAGTACCTTTCTCAGCAGAGCACTGAGCTCATTTTTCTCCAGGGTTTCCTCCTAGAGAGAGAATACATATCTCGAAGTGGTTGACATTCCAAAGGACAACAAAAGAACAAACAGATGATTTCTGGAGGTTACGTCGTTAAGTCAGAGTATTTTGCCTATTAAACAAAGATGTGGTAAATTTGGGAGAGTGTGTCATTTAAGATGCGTTGAACCTTGAGGACCAGGAAGGCCTGACTCAGAGAAACAATGGAAGTCGGGCAGCCCCAGCTGTGGTTTGTATGAGTCCCAGCTAAGCTTCTCTGCAGTTCCCTTGGTTTCACCCTTCTCCATACATTGGCTTCTTTAGCCAGTAGAGCTGCAGCCTTTCCTGGCATCACAGCCCCACAGCGTAAAGTTCAGAGGTTAAGAACCTCTGCATCTTCAGCGTCTCCTACTTAAAACTGAAGAAATCTTGCCAGAAGATCCCAGCAGCCCTCTCCTCATACCTCTCTGGCCTGAAATGGATACCACGGAACTACTGAGAATGGTTTAAGATAATCAGGATACATTTGCCTGAGTTGGGGATGGAGCCAGACTTTTCTAATGCTTAGGTTTTATCGTGGAGGGCTGAAAGCTTGAGGAAAATTAAGGAGAGACTCAGAGGATTCTGATGCCATAGCTTTCTCACTGTTCTGTGTCTTTGTCACTAGTCTTGCCTCCCAGGAGCAGCAATCAATAGAGGTAATGGCCCTGGGGGAAGTAGAGAGGAAGCTATTTATCGATACCAGTTCAGTCTCCAGCTTGTCAGTTCTAGAGCAGTGGGGAGTACCTACAAATTAAAGCTGCTGGAGTTCTGTCAGCATTCTGTTTCTTTGTTACCTTCTGTTGTGCTATTCCAATGAGAAGCCAAGCTGGGAAACAGAAGGGTAAGTTATACATAGTTAGGACAAACTGAATGGAGAAAACCGATTTCAGGAATCTAGAAAGAAAAGAAGCATCAGTTTGGAAGACTGAGGAGAATA
The DNA here is from genome assembly GCF_949987515.2 of Delphinus delphis. NCBI lineage: Eukaryota > Metazoa > Chordata > Mammalia > Artiodactyla > Delphinidae > Delphinus > Delphinus delphis. Next base: position 175,673,801 of record NC_082683.1, read on the forward strand.
ATTACCTGAGAGAGAGAGAAACTGGTTATCAGATGGACCCCAAAGGACATAGGAAACAGGGCTGAACACAGGAGGAAGGTCAAGCAAAAAATGGGCAAGTTTGGCAGGACAGTCCAACTAGAGAATGAAATACATTCACGTTCAAAACAAGTTTAAAGAAACACACTTGAGAGCCAGATTTGGCCCTTGGGCTGCAATCTGTGACTATTAACAGAGTAGCTGAGGGGAGTCACTGGAGGCTATCTAATGTCTAGTCAAATGGAGTCAAATGGAGAGACATTTGAAGAAGTTTAACCTTCACTGCAGCACTATTTACTGTAGCCAGGACATGGAAACAACCTAAATGTCCATCGACAGATGAATGGATAAAGAAGATGTGGCACATATATACAATGGAATATTACTTAGCCATAAAAAGGAACAACATTGGGTCATTTGTAGAGACGTGGATGGACCTAGAGACTGTCATACGGAGTGAAGTAAGTGAGAAAGATAAAAACAATTATCATATATTAACACATATATGTGGAATCTAGAAAAATGGTATAGATGATCTTATCTGCAAAACAGAAATAGAGACACAGCATAGAGAACAAACGTATGGATACCAAGGGGGAAAGGGGGGTAGGATGAATTGGGAGATGGGGATTGACAGATATACACTATTGATACTAAGTATAAAATAGATAACTAATGAGAACCTACTGTAAAGCACATGGAACTCTACTCACTGCTCTGTGGTGACCTAAATGGGAAGGAAATCCAAAAAAGAGGGAATATATGTATACGTATAGCTGATTCACTTTGCTGTACACCTGAAACTAACACAACACTGCAAAGCAACTATACTTCAATAAAAAATTTTTTAAATATAAAGTTTAATCATTTTTTTCTAAATATTTTTTACTTTAAAAAAGAAAATATAATAAAATTTTCCATATATTTAAAATGAATTCTATTTGGTTCTATTTCATTTGTATGGATCATTCCACATATAATATCAAACATAAAAAGTTTCCTAGGGGCTTCCCTGGTGGCACAGTGGTTGACAGTCTGCCTGCTGATGCAGGGGACACGGGTTCGTGCCCCAGTCCGGGAGGATCCCACATGCCGCGGAGCGGCTGGGCCCGTGAGCCATAGCCGCTGAGCCTGCGCGTCCGGAGCCTGTGCTCCGCAACGGGAGAGGCCACAACAGTGAGAGGCCCGCGTACCGCAAAAAAAAAAAATAATAATTCAGCGTCCATAAATGCATGGAGACAGGGCAAATGTACCTGAATCTATTTTTGGCTGGTGAACACTCACCATTTTTGGCGGACTGAACAGTCATGTGCATGCAATCTCAGCTCAATGCAAACACCAGCAATAGCTCTGATTTGTTTCAATGGTTTCAAATCACTGCAGACGACACCTGTGACGCAGCTTACAGTTATGCCTCCTGCGAGAACTCTGGTTACAACACTGTACTTATCCAGCTCCCTTCAAGAAACCCTATCACAAAACCAGAAATTCTGATTTCCTGAGCTTTTAAATCACTACTTGAAAACCCTCCAGGTGTCTGATATTTCTTTGATGATGGTCTAAAGAAAAAAAGAGTTTGGGTTGGGGTAATGAAGTATTTACATGCCAAAGAGGAGAAATGTGAGTTTTGAGCTTTCAGAATAAAGCACTAGGCCTCCTCTTTCCTTATCTGGCTGATTCTCTTGATGCAATACTTATCAGCACCGATATTTAATGAGATGCCAATAAGCCTGCTCCAATCTTTTGTTTGGATGGTATTTTGCTAGGTAATCATTCACTTTGGTCAGTTGAAAATATTTAAATGGCACACTAGATATGTTAAATAAATTAGGCTGCACCTAAGAAATGTAAGGAGTGATCATTAAAGTTAGATGTATTCATTACCGTAAGGGTAGCAAGAAAGAAAAGAACTTCCGAGTTCTAGACCCAGCAGTTCCTGACACAGTAAATTTGTGGGAGACATTTGCTGAATGCATACACTGCAAAAATATACGCTGTATTCTATAGGGCTTTGACTAGAAACTCCTTCTGTGGTGGGTTGAATAACGTCCCTGCAAAACTCACGTCCCCCCAGAACCTATGGTAGTGGCAATAAAGAGAAGTAGATGGACTGACGTGATGTTAAAAAAGACATATTTTTCAGAAAGACAGGGTCATAAGGGAAATGGAAGAATTGAATTTCACTCCCTAATTCTGATTTGGGATCCTGGGTAAATGGTAGTACCACTCTGATATGAGAAAAGGTGAGCAGTAAGGTGAAGGATGAGAGAGATGAGATGACCTAAGTTCAAGATACACTGAGTGTCACAATTAGGACTGCATTCAACCAAGTACAAGAAGCTCTACTGTGGTGGCTAATTCTTATTTACTCACACAATAAAAACCTGGGGGCAGAGAGTACAGGCTGGATTCTGTGTCTAAACAATGCCATCAGGGACCCACTTCCTTCTGTCTTCCTGTTCTCCACCCTTCCTGCATGGTTTTCATTCCCTGTGATCCCAAATGACTTCTGTGCCTTCAGAGTTCTAGGCAGGGGAAAGAAGTAAGGAGGAGAAGCGGAACCAGGACACTCCCAAATATGCGACATTTATGGAACTTTTAACATGGCCACACCCTTAACTGTAAAGAAGGCTTGAAAACTGAGTTTTAAATCTCTTACAATCAATATAGAAGAAACAGGAATGAGTTAAATGGACAAACTGCAGTCTCTGACACACTGAGATTGGAATGTCTGTGCAACATCCATTTGGAGATCAAGAGTCTGAAGAGATGAATATATAGATGGCAATCAAACCCTTAGCAGTGAATGAGATAGATCACTCATGAGAAGTGGGTATAGTGAAGACCAGGACAGAACTGTGGAGAAAGGAACATACACGCACGCAAGAAAAAGAAGACACTGTGAAAGAAACTGAGGAAGAGAAAATAAAGGTAAGAGAAAACAGGAAAGTTGATACCAAGGAAAATAAATAGGCATCAATCAGCATGGCATTATATGGGGAAATATAAGTGGTTCAGTATTGCTGGAATGTAAATAACAGAGGGTCTTATGGGACTACAGTGCTGTCAAAGGAGATAGGGCAGATCATTATAAGTCTCATAATGTGTGCTACCCCAGAAATACAAAGGATCGTGATAGGATACTATGAACAATTATATGCCAACAAATTGAGCAACTGGAAGAAATGGATAAATTCCTAGAAACTTTCCATGAAGACTGAACCATGAAGAAATAAAAAATCTGAACAGACAGATTATTAGTACGGAGATTGAATCAGTAATCAAAAACCTCCCAACAAACCAAAGTCCAGAACCAGATGACTTCACTGGTGAATTCTATCAAACATTCAAAGAGGAATTAATATCAATCCTTGTCAAACTCTTCCAAAACACAGAAGAGGAGGGAACACTTCCGAACTCATTTTATGAGGCAAACATTACCAAAACAAGACAAGGACGCTACAAGAAAAGAAAATTACAGGCCAATATTCCTGATGAACATAGATGCAAAAATCCTCAATCATATATTAGCAAACTGAATTCAACAATACATTAAAAGGATCATACACCATGATTAAGTGGAATTTATTCCAGGGATGTAAGGATGGTTCAACATCCACAAATCAATCAATGTGATACACCACTATAAAAAAGTGAAGAATAAAAATCATATGATCATCTCAATAGATAGAGAAGAAGCATTCGATAAAATCAGCAACCATTTACGATTTTGAAAAAACTCAACAAAGTGGGTAGAGAGGGAATGTACCTCAACATAATAGGCCATATATGACAAGCCCAGAGCTAACATCATACTAACAGTGAAAAGCTTTTCCTCTAAGAGCTTTTCTTCTAAGAACAGGAACCAGAGAAAGACGCCCACTCTCATCATTTTTATTCAGCATAGTACTGGGAGTCCTAGCAGCACATTAAAGCAAGAAAAAGAAAAAAAAAGGCATCCAAATTGGAAAGGAAGAAGTGAAACTGTCATTATTTGCAGATGACATGATATTATATGTAGAAAACCCTAACAACTCCACCAAAAGCAAAAAAAAGACAAAACTGTTAGAACTAATGAAAAAATTTAGTAAAGTTGCAGGGTTCAAAATCAGTATACAGAAATCTCTTGCATTTATATACACTAACAATGAACTACCATAGAGAGAAATTAAGAAAATAATCCCATTTACAATTGCATCTAAAATAATAAAATACCTAGGAGTAAAGTTAACCAAGGAGATGAAAGACCTGTACACTGAATACTATGAGACATTCATGAAAGAAACTGAAGAAGACACAAATAAATGGAAAGATATTCCATGCTTATGGATCAGAAGAATTAATATTGTTAAAGTGTCCATATTACCCAAAGCCATCTACAGATTCAATACAATCCCTATCAAAATTCCAATGGCATTTCCCACAAACAATCCTAAAATTTGTTTGGAAACACAAAAGATCCCAAATAGCCAAAGCAATTTTGAGAAAGAAGAACAAAGCTGGAGGCATCAAACTCTCTGATTTCAAACTATATTTACAAAGCTACAGTAATCAAAACAGTATGTTATTAGCATAAAAACAGACACATAGATTAGCGGAACAGATTACAGAGCCCAGAAATACACCCACATATATATAGTCAATTAATTTATGACAAAGGAACCAAGAATATACAATGGTGCAAGGGCAGTCTCTTCAATAAATGTCGTTGGGAAAAACTGGATACCCACATACAAAAGAAGGAAACTACTTTTGGGTTCATACACAAAAATGAACACAAAACGGATTAAAGACTTGAATGTAAGATCTGAAACCATAAAACTAGAGCACTACTTTTGGGTTCATACACAAAAATGAACACAAAACGGATTAAAGACTTGAATGTAAGATCTGAAACCATAAAACTCCTAGAAGAAAAAATAAGCAGTAAGCTCTTTGACCACAGTCTTGGTGATGATTTTTTGGATTTGACCCCAAAAGCAAAGGCAACAAACACAAAAATAAACAAGTGGGACTACCTTAAACTAAAAATCTTCTCCACAGAAAAGGAAACCATCAACACAATGAAAAGGCCACCTACCCAATGGGAGAAAATATTTTCATATGATATGTCTGATAAGGGTTAATATCCAAAATATTCAAGAACTCATACAACTCAACAGTAAAAAAAAAAAATAAATAAATCTGATTTAAAAATGGGCCAAGGAACTAAAGAGACATTTTTCCAAAGACATACAGATGACAAACAGGTACGTGAAAAGATACTCAACACCACTAATTATCAAGGGAATGCAAATCAAAACCACAGTGACAATTTATCTCACACCTGTCAGAATGGCTATTATCAAAAAGACAAGAAATAACAAGTCGTGGTGATAATGTAGAGAAAAGAGAACCCTTGCCACTGTTGGTGGGACTGTAAATTGGTGCGACCACTATGGCAAACAGTATGGAGATCCCTCAAAAAACTAAAAATAGAACTACCGTTTGATCCAGCAATTCCACTTCTGGCTATTTACCCAAAGGAAATGAAGTCACTATCTTGAAAAGACTCTTGCACCTCCATGCTTATTGCAGCATTATTTACCATAGTGAAGACATGGAAGCAACCTAAGCGTCCATAGATGAATGAATGGATAAAGAAAATGTGGGATATGTGCAATGGAATATTATTCAGTTATAAAAAAGAAAGAAATGTGGCCAATTGCCATATTCATGGGCCTAGAGAATACTATGCTAAGTGAAATAAAGTCAAACAGAGAAAGATGAGTACCATATGATTTCACTTAGATGTGGGATCTTAAAAAAACTGAATTTACAGACACAGAGAATAAATTGGTGGTTATCAGAGGCAGGGAGTGGGGGATGAGCAAAATGGGTGGTGGTGTTCAAAAGGTACAAACTTCCAATTATAAGATAAATTAATCATGAGGCTGTAATGCACAGCACGGTGACCAGAGTTAACAATGCTTAATTTTAGGGACTTCCCTGGTGGCACAGTGGTTAAGAATCCACCTGCCAATGCAGAGGACACGGGTTCGAGCCCTGGTCCAGGAAGATCCCACATGCCGTAGAGCAACTAAGCCCATGCACCACAACTACTGAGCCTGTGCTCTAGAGCCCGCGAGCCACAGCTACTGAGCCTGCATGCCACAACTATTGAAGCCCACGCACCTAGAACCCGTGCTCTGCAGCAAGAGAAGCCACCGCAATGAGAAGTCCACACACCACAACAAAGAGTAGCCCCCGCTCACCACAACTAGAGAAAGCCCGCGTGCAGCAATGAAGACCCAACGCAGCCAAAAATAAATAAATAAATAAATTTTTTAAACAAACAAAAAACCCCAAATACTCTATTTTATATTTGAAAGTTGTTACAAGAGTAGATCTTAAAAGTTCTCATCACAAGAAAATAAAACTTGTAATTATGTGTGGCGATGGATGTTAACTACATTTACTGTGGTAATCATTTCACAATACATACACATATCAAATAATTAAATAGTATGCTTAAAACCAATACAATGTTATATATCAATGATATCTCAGTTTTTTTAAACTAGGAAAAAAGTAAAAATAAGTGAATTTAAGATCATTAGTTAACAATTTTTTTGTACAGGTGAGGAACTCAAGTCCCAGAGAATTAAGGCAGTTGTCCAATTCCACACTGCTGTTGGTGGCAGAGTCAAGAGTAGACACTCAGGTATGTAAGTTTCACTTTATGGCTCTTTCCATCAAACTGCATTGGACAATATAATCCCTGTCCTGAAGGAGCATGTCTGGTAGGCAGACCAGATAAATTCACAGTCCTTAAATAATCAGAGAACAATTCTAAGGATATATATAATTAAATCAAGGGCATGGATCACCCTCAGACTAGTTAATTGGTACTTGAGTAGCTAGTTGAATTATCAAATTCTGATGATAACAGTTACTGATTCTTCTGAATCTAATTGAATAATTGAATAAAACAATGGTGAGTCTTATTGTTACAGATTATACTACAAATTATCCCTAATTTGTTTCTAAATTATGTAATCATGAAACTGCATCTCCCTAGGGGTAGCAAAGTTGAACCAAAGGTTAAAGACACACTCTTGAGTCGGTAGAAATCTGAACCTGGCCTGTGATATTATATTTGCTCTGCTCAATCCCAGTAACTTAAACATCTTAAGTCTTGTTTATATTACATTAATCAAATAAATGGGAGAAAAAAACCAAGATAGATTATTTGGCCTTAGCCCCAAAATAAAAAAAGGCTACTTATCAAATTAACAGAAAAATGAAGTTCTTTTTTCTAAATATCATAAAGAAAATGTCAACTTGAGATAAAACATTATTTTCAAGACTTCTCTAAATGCAAGTGCCATAATTAATCCTCCATTTCAAAATGTTTTAAGTTATCTCATGTTACTGGAGAAGCAACAGTAAATTAAGTTTGTGGCTTAAAAACCTCTCAGATTTGTATACAGGTTTCCAAATGCTTTCTAATTACTTATAGTCAATTGGCTTCGTTGCATTTAATTCATTTTTACAAACATTGTGTGAAACCTGATGGGTCACAAATATGAATAAGACAGGGGCTTCACCCTCATGTTTTAATCAGGAAGTCAAATATTATTTAAATGAAATAACACTGACTGAGAACCTTCTGAATGCCTTTCAGGCACTACCATATAATTTCGTAATATTCTTTCAACATATTTGACAGAGGAAGGAAAATGAAGCCCAGAGAGATGAACATGGCTGTGCAGAGGCACAGAGGTAGCAGCAGTAGGGCTGAGATTATTTTTTTTTTGGTGACAAATCTTTTATTATAAATACACACACACATGCATATACCAATATACAGACACACATAGTATATTTAGCGGAAGAAAAGTAACCAGAATACCATTCATTAGTACAGGCAAATTTTTAAAATGCTGGGCATGAGAAGGCTTTCAAGGAAAAATCTAACTGAGAAGGGGGATGGAAGGCTTTATAAGGTTTACCAAGAGAGGATCAGGTGAAGTTCAGCTAACTTCAGAGGAAAGTTAGTCAAGGACATCTACAGGGATGAGGGCATACAAACTCCACCATGGAGAAGTCCCTGAGTCCTGCAGGGTTTCTCAGTTTCAAAAAAAAGAATAATAAAAATAAAGGAATAGTAGGGCTGAGATTTGAAACCTGTTTTTCCTTTTTCCAGGTTCAGTTACTCTTTACAACACCACATTTACCTTCAAGGAAGAATGAGAGAGACACAGAGAGAGTCAGCTTTGTAGACTGAGAGAAAGAATAATATAAATTAGGCCCAGAGAATAAAGTGTTAACTGGAAATCCCACCTGGCAGAGCTCCTGTGGGAAACAAGCAAAAGGTGAAGCACTTGCCATCTCAGGCCAGGTATCCTGGTGGGAAGGGGAGGAGAGTGTGGGATAGAATTCCTGCCAACCTGGAGAATCCAGGGTGTGACTTTAACAGTGCAGTGCGGGGTGCAGGTAGGAAGAAAGGATTCCATGTGAAATGGGATTTACAGAGAACCTGCCTGTGGATGAGACCCTGAGGATTAGGATAATTTTGGTTAAGTAAAGAAGGGAAGAAAGGGAATTGGAGATGGATCCCAGGAACATACCTTTTTTAACAAACGTTCCCCAGTAAATCTAGTGTACACTAAAATCTGAGAACTATTCATTTAGATATTTGGCAAATATATCACTGTAATAAATTACAACATCTAATTCGATGGGAAAAGATCATTAAAACGAAAGAGCTCATTTTTGCCCTAAGGCCAAATATTAAAAATTTCAGAGGTTTGCAATATATATATATATATTTTTTTTTTTGCATATATATACATACACCTAGAGAGAGGACATTTTAGTTAGGACTGAAGTTTTGATATAAGTACTTCAGTTGCTGGTCCCAACTGAAATTTATTTATAGAATATCTGATCCTAAAAGGACTGTGTTAAAAGACTGGCAGTGATAAATTAGGTATTTTCTCTTATTAAATATGTCATGATCTATTAAGAGAGAAAGACACGTAAGCAATGGTTGGCTCGCAGGGTGATAAGTGCTATACATGTGATGCATGCACAGTGTGGAACAATGGAACTAGAATCAGCTCTTCTTAGTTCATGGTGGGGAAGGGACAGGATTCAAGAAAGATGTCCTCGGAAGACAGACTTGAGCTGTGCTTTGAATGATGAGAAGGCATTTATCAATACCAAGCAAATAAAGGTGGGAGTTTATAACTTCAAAAACCAACAGAAAGAGAAAAATGACTGAAAAAATAAATGACTAAAAAAACAACAAATGAAAAGAAGGCAAGAAAAAAAAGACAAAGAAATATATCAAACAGATGGGACAGGTAGAAAACACAAAGTAAAATGGTAGATTTAAGATCCATCACATCAGGAATTATATTAAATGTAAATGTATTAAATGCTCCAAGTAGAAGTCAAATACTGAGACCCTAGATTTAACTTTTGCTATGTGTTGCTAATAAGAGACTTCCAAAACATAAGTGTACAGAGGACTGAAAATTTAAAAGTGGGAAAAATTCAAATAATAACTAAAATAATGTTGTAATAATTATACCAAAAGCAAGATAAATACATTACTGAAGATAAAGAGGGTTTCCTCATTATGATAAAAAGATTTAATACTCTGGAGATTAACAATTCTAAATTTATATGTGCTTAATAACATGCTTCAAGAGAATATATACAGTATTATTCTATTTATGTAGAGTTAAAACGGGCAACATTGTACTATATTCTTTAAAGATGCATACATAGTTTGTAAAACCATGTTGAACAAAGCAAGAAAGACATTATCACAAACACCACGATAATGGTTGCTTCCAGGAGAGAGGAAGGGTAGTATAGTTAGTAAGGAATATCCAGGAGTCTTCAGCAGGGCTGGGAAAGTTCTATCTTTTGACGGGGTGTGTTTCCAGAGGTGTCTGCTTTTAAATTGTTCACTATGCTGTACATTTATGATTTGTGCACTTCCCTGGCATATTATATTTAACATACTTTAATTAAAAAAAATTTTTTTAAAGACCTGGAATTGTCCCATAGGTATTTAATATACAGATGAGAGCTTCAGAGGGGAAGCTTGGGTTGGAGAAGCCAATACAGGGGTTGTCTTCTGAAGGCAGCAGCAGAGCCGTGAGTGTGACATTTCACAGAGAACATATGGAGTGGAAGTGAGCTCTCCAGACAGAGGCTTAGGGAAAACAAACATTTACAAAACAGAAACAGACTCACAGATTTAGAGAACAAATTTATGGTTACCAGCGGGGAAGGGTGGGGGGAAGGGATAGTTAGGAAGTTTGGGATCGGTGTGTACACACTGCTATATTTAAAATGGATAACCAACAAGGACCTACTGTAGAGCACAGGGAACTCTGCTCAAAAAGCCTGGATGGGAGAGGAGTTTGGGGGAGAATGGATATATGTATATGTATGGCTGAGTCGTTTTGCCATGCACCTGAAACTAACACAACATTGTTAATCGGCTATACTCCAACATAAAATAAAAAGTTAAAGCTCAAAAATAAATAAATAAAAATTTAAAATATAAAGAATAGGTAGGTAGCTTTTAAAAGGAGCAATTGCTACAAAGGAGCAATCTCAGGGGTTGCAGAAGAGCAAAGAGAAATTAATGATTCAGAAACAAAAGGAGTAGGATGTTTCCTGATGAGGAAATAGCACCAACAAATTCACCAGCAGTAAGATAAGAAATGACAAGTAATCATGGACAAGGCAATTCAAAAGTCAATTAACTTATTAAGAATAGTTTTAGTTTCTATCAAAACCGTAACATGGAAATCAATTTATTTTCAGGAATCATAGATAAACTTTACATGTCTTAAAGACTCATGGGTTTTATCATGAGTCATGTGTTATCTTGAATCTAAATAGCTGAGAATACTGATTCACTGTTTGAAAAACCCAGCCCTTAATTTTTTGAGATACTAGTAATGCAAGTGTTAGTAATCCAGCAGTTTAACCACATAATGTGATAGAGATTGCCAATATCTTCTCCCTATTCTTTCTCCCTTCCCTTTATAATGAAAGCACTCCATTCTTTACATATTTTGCCACCCAACCCAAAGACTACATTTCCCAGCCTTTACTACAGGTAGGAGGGGCTGATGACTAAGTTCTGGCCACTGACCTGTGGAGTAGAGACTGCCAACTGTACCCCAGTATCCATTCTCCTTTTTCTTTTTTTTTTTGAATTTATGAATTTTATTTTACTTATTTTTTTATAAACCATGAACAAGTGGGGTTTATCCCAGGAATTCAAGTATTCTTCAAGATATGCAAATAAATCAATGTGATATACCATATTAACAAACTAAAGGATTAAAAACCATATGATAATCTCAATAGATGCAGAAAAAGCTTTTGACAAAATTCAACACCCATTTATGATAAAAACTCTCCAGAAAGTAGGCATAGAGGGAACCTACCTCAACATAATAAAGGCCATATACAACAAACCCACAGCAAACATCATTCTCAATGGTGAAAAACTGAAAGCACTTCCTCTAAGACCAGGAAAAAGACAAGGATGTCCACTCTCACCACTATTATTCAACATAGTTTTGGAAGTCCTAGCCACGGCAGTCAGAGAAGAAAAAGAAATAAAAGGAATACATATTGGAAAAGAAGAAGTAAAACAGTCACTGTTTGCAGATGATTCTCTATACATAGAGAATCCTAGAGTTGCCACCAGAAAACTACTAGAGCTAATCAATGCATTTGGTAAAGTTGCAGGATACAAAATCAATGCACAGAAATTTCTTGCACTGCTATACACTAACAATGAAAGATCAGAAAGAGAAATTAAGGAAACAATCCCATTCACCATTGCAACAAAAATAATAAAATACCTAGGATTAAACCTACCTAAGGAGGTAAAAGACCTGTACTCAGAAAACTATAAGACACTGATGAAAGAAATCAAAGATGACACAAACAGATGGAGAGATATTATACCATGTTCTTGGATTAGAAGAATCAATATTGTGAAAATGACTCTACTACCCAAAGCAATCTACAGATTCAATGTAATTCCTGTCAAATTACCAATGGCATTTTTACAGAACTAGAACAAAAAATCTTAAAATTTCTATGGAGATAAAAAAGACCCCGAATAGACAAAGGAATCTTGAGGGAAAAAAAAGGAGTTGGAGGAATCGGACTCCCTGACTTCAGACTATACTACAAAGCTACAGTAATCAAGACAATATGGTACTGGCACAAAAACAGAAATACAGATCAATGGAACAGGATAGAAAGCCCAGAGAGAAACCCATGCACCTATGGTCAACTAATCAATGACAAAGGAGGCAAAGATATACAATGGAGAAAAGACAGCCTCTTCTATAAGTGGTGCTGGGAAAACTGAACAGCTACATGTAAAAGAATGAAATGAGAACACTCCCTAACACTGTATACAAAAATAAACACAAAATGGATTAAAGACCTAAATGTAAGACTGGACACTATAAAACTCTTAGAGGAAAACACAGGAAGAACACTCTTTGACATAAATCACAGCAAAATCTTTTTTGACCCACCTCCTAGAGTAATGGAAACAAAAACAAAAATAAACAAATGGGACCTAATGAAACTTAAAAGCTTCTGCACAGCAAAGGAAACTATAAACAGGATGAAAAGACAACCCTCAGAATGGGAGAAAATATTTGCAAATGAATCAACGGTCAAAGGATTAATCTCCAAAATATATAAACAGCCCATGCAGCTCAATATTAAAAAAACAAAGAACCCAGTGAAAAAATGCGCAGAAGACCTAAATAGACATTTCTCCAAAGAAGACATACAGATGGACAAGAGGCACATGAAAAGTTGCTGATCACTAATTATTAGAGAAATGCAAATCAAAACTATAATGAGGTATCACCTCACACAGGTCAGAATGGCCATCATCAAAAAATCTACAAACAACAAATGCTGGAGAGGGTGTGGAGAAAAGGGAACCCTCTTGCACTGTTGGTGGGAATGTAAATTGATACAGCCACTATGGAGAACAGTATGGAGGTTCCTTAAAAAACTAAAAATAGAATTACCATTTGACCCAGCAATCCCACTGCTGGTCATATACCCAGAGAAAACCATAATTCACAAAGACACATGCACCCCACTGTTCACTGCAGCACTATTTACAATAGCCAGGACATGGACGCAACCTAAATGCCCATCGACAGATGAATGGATAAATAAGATGTGGTACGTATATACAATGGAATGGTACTCAGCCATAAAAAGGAATGAAACTGGGTCATTTGTAGAGACGTGGATGGACCTAGAGACTGTCATACAGAGTGAAGTAAGTGAGAAAGAGAAAAACAATTATCATATATTAACGCATATATGTGGAATCTAGAAAAATGGTACAGATGAACCGCTTTGCAAGGCAGAAATAGAGACAAAGCTGTAGAGAACAAACATATGGACACCAAGGGGGGAAAGCGGGGGGTAGGGGGGTGGGATGAATTGGGAGATTGCAATTGACATGTATACACTAATATGTATAAAATAGATAACTAATAAGAATCTACTGTATTAAAAAATAAAATTCAAAAAAATAAAATAAAAAATGTTCTGACTCACCCTAGATTCAATGGGGCCTTTTTTTAACCTCAGGTTACCATACTTTTAGGAAATAAATTATTTTACAAATTTATTAGAACAGAATTTTGTAGTTCCCAGAAGAGATTCTTAGAGTAGTTTGTTTCCCTGAATCAACGTGCAGAAAGATCCTATTACATCGAACATATTGCTTCTTATTTTCATTCTGGAACAAAAGTGCCTTTTCAAACGTTGAGGGTAGGAGTGAAGAACCACCACATGGGCCATTAAATTAGCCCCTAATGTCATTGTTTTTGTGATTTCATATTTCACTTGGAATTTATCATTTTTGAGTGTTCCTGGAAGGCCCTAAATGTTATCTGCTTTTGTTACTTAAAGAAAGGAAAAGACTTGGGAGTGGTCTCTGTAAGTTCCATACCTCATCTGAGTATTAAAACAGGGCAAGACATTTATTAATGGTAATGCAGTGCATCCCAGTCTTTGCAGTGAAGTCATGTAAATTAGCACATGATTATTTACTTTTGATCAAAATGAATACCTGTTTTAGTAATTAGTATCCCTAGGTAAGGTGTATAAGCCTTCTCAACCCTTAGCTTTCTAATCTTGGAAATTATCTAGTTAATTTCAAAAAACTCTTTAATTTTTAAATAAACAGAATAAGCAAAATATTAACAGTAGTCTTTAGGAGCTGAGACAATGGCAAAACACTTTCTTATATTTTCTACATTTCTAAACTTCTTCTACTAGGCAAATATTACTGTTATAACAGGGGCAATCTGCCTTTATTTACATCCCATAGTAGTGATTCTAAAGTCAGAAATTCTCCCCCACTCCAAGGATGCACCTTAACATTATTGATTATTTTTCCAAAGTATCAAAGATTCCAAGTTTATTTACACTTTTTGAAAAACTGTAAGAAAACCAAAATACTTGGTGCTGGTCTGGATATTTTATTTTTTAGTTTATATACCAGAGGTTTATTTGACCATTAGGATCCTTTGTCAAATTTGAAAGCCTCTTTGTACGGACAAAAGCCTTCAGTGGACATAGACCGTTAACACCTCACTGCCCTAATACTCATGCATATGATTGTAGAGTTTCACAAACTCATTGTCTTACATGTAAACAATTCATTGATCTTACACAAGTAATAAAAATGATAGAAGTTTTGGAGCTAGATTGGTAAAATTCTAGGTAAAATTCTAATTTTACCACTTTCTAGGTATATGAGTTACAATTATCCACTTAACCAGATTCACTTCATGTCCTCAGGTGTAAAATGAAAATTATAATACTGACCTCATATACTGTTGGAAGGAATGAAATCAGTACTCAGTAAACATAAGTTCCTCCTACATAACTCTCCTATATAACTCTTATAAGGAAAAGTTAACTTCCTATCAGAAAACAGCGAGAAAAGCTAGCTTGGGTTATACCTATATATGAGGCCAAACGTAGACAAAAACTAATCAACTCATTCGATCATTCAAATATTTCCAAAGAACAAGTTTCAATTGCCTACGTTCACTGAGCACTTTCTACGTGCCATTATCTCTGGTCCTCACAATGCCTGTACTGGAAGGTTACTTTTATCTGTTCTATAGATGGGGAAACTGAGGCTCAGAGAGATTAAGTGACTTGCTCAAGGACACACAACAATTAAAAAGTCATGATTCAAATCCAGATTTATCTCTCTCCAAAGCCTATGATCTTAGTACTACACCATTCAGTTTTATTTTCAACACTGATTAATAGTGATTAATTCAGAGAGATGGAAAACCCAGTTACCTTCCCCAACTACTTCTCCAGCAGTGGTTGCTGGAACACCGTCGAAAAGGATGCTTAAGCCGAACAAGGAATTTGCAGCCAAGACTTCCCCATCTTCCTGGACTGTGTGGAACAGCAGGTATGCGTGCTACATGCCACAGGTTTGCCACGCTGGGTCACTGCCTTGTGGCAGTAACGTAGTTTGTGTTCAGTAAATACTTGTTGACTGGCTGACAAAAGTACTACTTCCTAGTTTCCTTAGTCGTTCTCAGGGTCAGACAATTGTGGTATTAACATTTGTAATATGGGAGTAGCTAAAATATACTTTTATTTTTGCTATGATGTTATAATCTGTTTACGCAACTTAAGTTTTTAAAATGACCACAATGGTGTTACACAAAAAGTATTAAAGTCCTCTTTGATTCTGATGAGTTGAGAGGGGAAGTGTTAACTTTTATTTTCTGCAGTAGTAAGTGGAAGTTATTGACTCCACAGAAATAACCTAAAATCCAAAAATGTTTAAGAAACAGATAGAATGGACTCTGCTTTACACGTCTTTGCATAACCTTGAGAAAGTGGTGTAAATGTGCCTTTCTCTGTTTTCTCCATTCATGAAGTGTGTTGAAAAAACGATTATTCTCCCATCTCACAAGTCAAAGAGAGACTTCAAAAATAGTTAAAATGATAAAAATGGGATGATTTTGGAAAACCTACTGAATTCCTCAGAGATGAGCACAGTACATCTATACATATACATGCTATAAACCATGTTGCTGATTACCAGGAGACTTTAGTTAACACTTAGCAGCTGGTTTGCTACAGAAACACTCCCACTCTCCCCCAAATCCACTTTCTTCTCTCCAGCATGGAGAGGGACTCTCATTCTCCCTAAAATAGATGGGCTCTGGAAGTTGTTCCACCCCGGACAGGTCCCAGGTTCACAGGTTCTCACCCAGCCCTGGGTGGTGGGAGGAGGGGTAGTTTGAGAGTTGGGGCAGCTCTGTAACTGTTGGCAAAGAGATTCGAGTGTTAAACAGAAACAGAGAGAAAAAGAAGAAAAAAATATATTATAGGACAGATGAAAAAATACTCTCCACTTACCATTTCTGGTTTAAAAAAAAAAAAGGAATAGAAGGAAAGTGATAAGGGGAACCCAAGGATCGATTCTGGGCTGCTTGATAAAATGGAAATTAATCTCACTCACAGCCCCTAATCTGCTGGGTACTGGCAAGCCTCTCCTAAGGAAAAGAATTCAATATTTTTATAAATGTAGAAGCAGCGGCCCCTTAATCTGAAATTGGACAGCATGTGGGAAGAGAAGAGTCTGGTTAGCAGAATTTAAAATAGGTGGGAAG
This sequence comes from Delphinus delphis, assembly GCF_949987515.2. NCBI lineage: Eukaryota > Metazoa > Chordata > Mammalia > Artiodactyla > Delphinidae > Delphinus > Delphinus delphis. The sequence continues at coordinate 175,690,552 of NC_082683.1, forward strand.
AAATGGAAAGCCTAAATCAGAGTTCAAGTTTAGAAAAAGTTAGAACCCAGCTTCATTTGCATTCCAACAAATATCTGGGACACCTTTGGTTTTGAGTCTTGGTAAACTTATAAACTTCCTTTGTTCTTTTGATCACCGTCCAACAATTTACCACTTGTTCCTAGCAGGGCATGGAATTTTTTAAGAGTTTCTTTTGCTTGTTTGATCCAAAGACTACAGTTCTCATCCACCTCAGTTTGTAAGTAGTATGAGGGGCCTGCATCGTACAGAATCTTGGATGGGAGAGCAGACCTTGGACGGGAAAAGGTCTTATCCACATCTGTGGTTGTCATTCATTAGCACCTGTATGCAGACAGAGACCAGCCCAGTAATTCAACATTGGAGTTGGCATCCTGTAAACTGGGAACTCACTTTGTTAATAATCACCATAAAAAATAAAGGGTGGAAAGAAGACATGTCTTGTTTATAATTTTAAAAGATAGAGAGGCAGACATCTAATCAAATATAGATTACAAACAGACATACAAAGGAAACGGCCGGCTTTAGAGAAAATGAGGAACATGAACCTCTCTGATTGAACTGCAGGATAAGAAAGCAGGCGTAGACTCATTTGCACCAGTGTACACAGGAGCCCACAGTGGATCACTGGCTTGACAGGGACCAGGCCAGATCTTTAGATCCTGGAACAATGGCAAGTTTACGGTGCCTTCCCCACACCCCAGCAATACCCTATCATAAGACACATGTAAAGAAATCCCACAATGCTCTGATTTTCCACACAACGTTATTTCTTAATGTTTTTCTCATTTTATGATGCCGTTTTTGGAAAGACTTAGGTTGCCTAATGGGTTCTCTAGTATTGGTAAGACTTGGTCATTTGCCCACAGTCAGGGAGCAGGTCCTTTTGAGCCCAAGGAAAAAGAATACTATCTAGCCCCAGCAAAAGTGGAAAGTCTGAGTAGACATCAAAGATGAATTAAAGATATGGGCTACCACGTCTGTACCAGTCACTCCCAAGGCTACTGAACTCATTCATTTTGGGTTCCCTTTTCAAGTTGGGGGTGGAGTGATCACTGGTGGGTGATCGCTGGGATCTCTTCCAGTTTGTTATAAATAGTCATGAATCTACAGGGTTCATGGAATGAGAACAAGAGGGAGAGGGGAGGAAAAAGAAGGGGCCCTACATGTGGCTTCACCTCCTCCTTCCCTTCAAATACCATTCTTACCATAACCTCAGGGTTCCTCCCACCCTAGGACCCTTTGTGCCCCTTCACTCTGGAGTTTTGCCCCAGGGCAGAGGTATCAACACTAGTTTATTGGAAGAGGGGGTGTCTCCACTTCTCCTGTATCAAGGCTGGGGGATGAGAAAAGTCTCATATTGGAAATCTGAATTCATTTCCCTATCGAAACATTATCATGCACCTTGGTTTAGCTTTGTATGTCTTTATCATTTTAAGGATCAAATAGGCTTTTGAGAGCATAACTTCTATTTAGAAGATTCCTTCAAAAAGAAGCTGCATTCGGAGTTCCAAATGACTGACCAGAAATAACTAGGAAGACTGCCTATACAGAGGAATGCTAGGGACTGTCTTTATATAAACAGCGATGCATCTAAGAAAATACTATGTGTGCCTATCAGTAGAGCAATAGCAGGTGTTGAGAATCTGGCCTACGTTTTTGAAAAAAAGTCATATATAAACTCTGATACAATGTAAAATGTACCCACTGCCAAAAGAGAGACCTCAAGTATTATATGGGATCTGAGGAGAGCGTTAGCTTCTCTGATTCTGTCTGTTTGCTCATTTTTGAAGGGAAGGAATTGATGAAGAAGAAAATATTTGACATGCACTCTGAAAAATAAGTAGAATTTCTATAAGAAATACGGCAGGAGAAGGGATTCTAGTCAGAGGGAATCAGCGTAAGCAAAGCTTAAAGGAAGAATAAAAAGAGGTGCATTTGGGAACTAGTAGGTCCAACTTGACTGGAATATGAGGCACAAGAAGTAAAGGGGGAAATGGTTTAAAAGGTAAACTCTGCCCAAACTGTTGAGATGCCACACACCACATGAACAGTCTGGATAGTTTATTTCTTTGGTACGTGAGAGAGAGCATTTCAATTTTCCCGAGGAGAAAAGAGTTATGACTGGGGAAGATTAATTTAAAGAAGAGAAGAAGCAAATCAAAGGGAAATATATGCAGTAATAGAATCAAAAAGCAAAATATTGGTACCTGTCTGGGTAAGGCGGACCTCTTTTCACTAACAAAGTATTTGTGTTAGTCTGGGTATGCTGAACTCTTTTCACCAACAATAAACTTAGGGCAACAGTAAAGGCGAGGTAGCAAGAAAAGAAAAAGTTCACCCTCGGTGAATACTTACCAAATTTTGCATTCATCCACTCCAGTAAATTATTTTAAAAATTTCGACATGCAAGTTAAGCCTCATGTGTTAGGGTCTGTCATAGCTTTAAATTTGAGTAAGGTCCAGGGAAGGAGGGAATCTTAAAGCTTTAAAGATGGCCCTGCCAGTGTCAGGGTGGTGGCATGGAAATGCAAAGCGGTGCTGATGAGTCATTACAAAGGTGAGCTAGCTCCACGAGACCACCACAGCGTGTAGGAGGAGAAGGTAAAGGGAACTCAAAGATGACTACTACATTTCATTTGGGGTGTCTAGTTACCAGTAAGGGAACAGGTAAGTCGGGAAGGAAGATGCAAGTGTATTTTCAGCCATGATGGCTTCAGGATTACAGAAGAATGTCTAGATGGAGAAGTTCAGCAGGGGGTTGAACAGGCACCTGGGAGAGAACCTAGACCTTGGGAGTCATCTATACACAGATCTCTGCGCTGACCCTGTGAGAATGGAGGAGTCCAAGAAAGAAAATAGAAGAGTGTGAGAGGAGAAGCAATGTTATTTTCCTTAAGAGTCATAGAATCTTCTTTTCCCATCTCATCCTAACAGAGTGAAAGCCTTGCTACCTGCTTATTATGTGTCTGGGAGGGAACTGGATGTAGATGCTGACGCAGTGAGGATGTGTGAGTAGGAGGTGGAGAGGCAGAGGAAGGGTACCAGAACACTGCGTCCATCGTTTGCCCAATGGCTCATGCAGGAACCTGGATTTTTCCTGGATACCATTACGGGCTCCTATGGCTGATAGGAAGTGTGCTCCCAGACTCCACAGGAAATAGGGTAACCTGTTTCCAAAGAGTGCCCACCCTTCTGTGGGGGCAGAATGTGATAACTGTGGGAAGAACAGGGAAGCTGAAAGCCATGAGTCGGAAGACATCTTAGTCGTAACTCAACCGTGGCAGGGAGGTGTCACCAAAGAGAAACAGATGGAGACATAAGTGGACCAGAGTCACCTCCAGTTGGTGAAGAACCCAACATAATGACCACATCATTCTCCTGCTTAAATCCCTTTCGTGGCTTCTTTTCATCTTAGTTTGAAGACCAAACTCCTTGGTGTAACTCACAAAAATCTGCACAATTACTACTGCTAGCTCACCAAACTCAACACGTGCATTTGCTCTGTGGCTCCAGGCATACTTCAACATTTCTAAACCTTTCTCAACTCTGTCCTGTCTCACAGCCTTCATACTTCCTTCTGCCTGGGATACTTCCCTCTCCACACAACCCCCAGGTTTGTCTACTTAACTCCCTCTTCTTCAGATTTCAACTCAAACTCCCCCTCCCCCCCACCACAGGTCAGGTCTCCTATGATCTATTATGATCTCACAGGAATCTTCACTTTCATAGCACTTATACTGGTTCATAATCATATATTTGTGGCTATCTGTTTCATGTTTCTCAACCTCACTAGAGAGTAAACTTCATGAAGACAAAGGTCATGTCTGTTGTTTTTACCATTACATAGCTAGAGCCTCATTAAGTACCTCACACTTAGTATGGTCAGTAAACATTTATTAAACGACTTGATCCAAAAGACACCGTCTCCAGCACTATAATGAGACAAATATCATTAGCCTTACGCCATCCATACCAATATTCCTCCTTTTTACTGATGGAATAGCCTGATGGTGGCGAAGCTCTAGAAATAAGATTTCAGCTTTCTTTAGAAACTAACATTTCTTAATATCTAAAAAGCTATTACAAATTCATAACATTAACTTTTTTTGGGGGGGGAGCCATGCCCCACGGCATGCGGGATCTTAGTTCCCTGACCAGGTGTCGAACCCGTGCCCCCTGCAATGGAAGCACTAAGTCCCAACCACTGGACCACCAGGGAAGTTCCACAAATTAATAACATTAACTTTAAAAATATTAACACATCAATAGAAAAAATGGACTAAATACATGACAGGTGCATACTTCACTGGCTAAGAAATACAAACGGTCATTAAACACACACAAGCATAAACTCCACTAGTAATCAAAGAACATAGGAAAGATAAGAACTACATATATTCTTATATATTCATTCAATTTCTTTTAGTAATTAAGAACTACTAGTCAGAATCTAAAAAACAAAACAAACAAACAAAACCAAACAGAAAAAGACTCATGGAGACAGAGAACAAACTGTTGTTCACAACAGAGGAGGGTGTTGGGGGTGGACAAAACAGGTGAAGGGGATTAAGAGGCACAAACTTCCAATTATAATTAAGTCACAGAGATGCAATAATATACAAAACAGGTAATATCGTCAATAATATTAAAGGGTGACAGATAGCTAGTCTTAGCACGCTGATCATCTCGTAATGTAGGTAAATGTCGAATCACTATGTTGTACACTCGAAACTAATATAATGTTGTATGTCAATTATATTTAAATTTTAAAAAAAGAACTGTACAAGTAATCCTTGACAGTTTTTACATGTAGAAATGAACAGAGAAGGAACTCCATTGTCTAGTAATGCCGTCCTGGTAGTGACTAAATCTCCTGCTTACAACAACTTTAAACAAAAAACAACGGATGAAATGATCGAAGTACCAACAAGGTAGGAAAGAATTACTACACCGAAGAAAAGAGAAAAGAACAACTCAAGAGAGAAAAGAGTCCCTGAAAGATGCTTTTGCTCTTTAGACATCTGTCAGGCTCTGAAAATTTTAACTTTCATTTTTACGGCCTCCCAGGTCAACAGGAATAGAAATCAAAGCCCTGTCTTCCAGAAAATAAGAATTCATTTGGAAATGCTTCCCACAAAAAAACATTTGGACTCCAAAGGATTACACATACTTCAAGTCAGCCCTTGCACAGTCTCATAGTCCAGAACTAACTTTTCAAAAACAATGAGCTAAGGAACACACACGTGTGTGCATGCACACACACACACACATATGCACACACACAACATGAGCAAGAACAGAAACCACAAAATGAAAAACAGATCCACTAAGACTTCAGAAATTGCAATAATCAGACTCATTATACGGCAGCAAAACCTTATCGTCCAAATCCAAGCAAAGTAGTATGAGAAAGGTAAAATGAAGGCCAACATTACTCAGACATAGAGGCAAAAATCCCAAACAAAATAGTTGCAAACCGAATCTAGTAATACATAAAACCACATACTATAGCAGCATCGAATTAGGTTTATCCAAGAAATGCAAGGTGGGTTTAACATTGGAAATATCTGAGCACTGAGATCAGAAATACCCAGGCATTTAATGGGTAAGACTCTTCCTCTGGACACACTTCAATAGATACTATGACTCTATTACATTTGCAGGTCTACAGTTGGCCATCCCTTTTCTACTAACTCCTTCTGGCTTTAGCTATGTTCATAAAATATTAATATATTCAATTATGTTATAGCAGAGGTTGTAAAGTGGAGACTTTGGGTCAAATTCAGCCCACAGTTGGTTTTTGTTTGGCCTGTGGTGTTTTAAAGAAAGTGAAGCCAACATTTACAAATTGAGAAATTTCAATAAATCCTGGTTTGGGGACTTCTTTCAAAAAACAGGAATATCTGGCAATAATGGCCCCTAGGTTTACCTGGAAACTATCAGCTACAGCTGAGGAATAGCTGCTCCTGTTAGATAAGGTATGTATTCTCCTGTTCACTGAGAACTCTGCCGGTCTGGCCACGTGTCACTTGCCATTAATCTGTATGTGTTCTTTTTTTCTCCCTCTTAGAGTAAACTTGAGAGAAAAATAAAACATGTGTTGTTCTGTCTTGCCGATGAGAGAAAAAAGGAAACTAGACAAAGAGAGGCCTATGTGTCAAAGAAAAGTAAAGGAAAGCACATGTTTTTGTGAAAGTGAAGCCTATCACTTCGTGTTCAGTATGTTAAACCTGGTCAGACCTGCCTGGATCTGCAGGCATACGTTTGCGACCTTTGGGTTATAGTCACGTCCAAATGGCATGGAGACAGTCTGCCTCATTCTAGGGACTGTCTACTTTTATATTCTGTTATGTGTTGACTTTACAATTTAACTTTCAGAACGCAGTCTTATTTCCCTAATTCCCTAGCTCCTGAGATGCACCTCTCTAGCCCCCAAATGCTGATAGTACTTACAAGTCACCATTGTTACTTATCATTTATCTTGAACTTAGACTGAAAAGCAGCTAACACCTCTGTTCTCTTTTCTCCCCTTGTTTCCTCCCCCCTCACCCCAAAATAAGCTGTTACCGAATCTGAGAAAAGAAAAATGTTGACAGGAATGTTTACACTGTGACCACAATATATAATAGTAAGCTGGTATCTCAAGTGGGAGTTGATTCTCATAAACATTTGTTCAAAATACATAAGTATTATTACGACATGTGAGGCGGTAACTAGACTTATTTTAGACTGTTTTGTCTAATGGACGGGTAATAGTTACTTTTCAAAATGTTGTCCCTGCTCTTTGGGGAAGTTATCACCAGTGACAATTATAATCTCACAATATGAAAAGCCAGCCCAAGCCTACAAAGCAAGACCATGTCTCTTCATCCATGTTTTCCCAATAAAGCAGTGAACCTCAGATTGAATGAGCCAATGAATGGACAAGCAGATGGTAAAGCCTGTTTCCAGTCTTGCTTCTTCTATTATAATACCATCATGTGGTATTTATAATAGGGCTTCTGTCCTGACATTTACTGATGCTGAAATACAGACTTCAAAAATTTTTTAATGGTATTTCAATCCAAGGCCCCAGAATTGTCTGCTTTCATTTAAAGACATATCCAGAATGCAGTTGACTTTCCTTTCGGTGAATACATTTGGAAAGAAGCTATAAAGATGGTATATACAAACGACTAGATGTCAAATTGGAGACGCTGTGCCAGAATACATGGTTTATATAGCTTGTACTCACAGGCTTGATTTCTTCTGTTTAGACTCAACCACGAGAGAGAGCAAGAGAGGGCCAGAAGTGTGTGTGTCTTATACAGTGAAGCTTGAATAGAGCAATATTTGTTTTAAGGGTTAGTTGTATAAACAGACATGAAAGCCATCTGTTTGCCCCATAAGTGCTACTTAAAATTTATAACAAAGGACAAAGTACATTTCAGCAGACAACAGAATATAGGTCAAGATCACACAATAGTTAGTACAGCAGCACTAGAATCCTAGGTGTCCCAAGTCAAAGTCCAAATCCAGTAGCCTGTAACATTTTGCAACAGGGAGTTAGAATCTGAGAATAAAATTGTATGCAGAGGGCTTCCCTGGTGGCGCAGTGGTTGAGAGTCCACCTGCCGATGTAGGGGACACGGGTTCGTGCTCCGGTCCAGGAAAATCCCACATGCCGTGGAGCGGCTGGGCCTGTGAGCCATGGCCGCTGAGCCTGCGCGTCTGGAGCCTGTGCTCCACAACGGGAGACGCCGCAACAGTGAGAGGCCCGCGTACCTCAAAAAAAAAAAAAATTGTATGCAGAAAGGTCAGTGTTTTAACTGTTAAGTTGTGTTTACCACTTTTAAGAAAGGTAGCAAGTATGCATAGTTCTTAGAATGGCAGTAGACGCTAGAGTGAACAAGTGACTCACAGAAGATATAAAGACACTCTGTTTCAGAGGCTTCCGGCAAGATAGCGGAACAGTAAGACGCGGAGATCACCTTCCTCCCCACAGATACACTAGAAATACATCTACGTGGAACAACTCCTACAGAACACCTACTGAACCCTGGCACAAGACCTCAGACCTCCCAAAAGGCAAGAAACTCCCCACGTACCTGGGTAGGGCAAAAGAAAAAAGAAAAAACAGAGACAAAAGGATACGAATGGGACCTGCACCAGTGGGAGAGAGCTGTGAAGGGGGAAATGTTTCCACACACCAGAAGCCCCTTCACGGGCGGAGACTGCGGCTGGCGGAGGGGGAAAGCTTTGGAGCCCCGGAGGAGAGCACAGCAACAGGGGTGCGGAGGGCAAAGCGGAGAGATTCCCGCACAGGGAATCGGTGCCGACCCGCACTCACCAGCCTGAGAGGCTTGTCTGCTCACCCGCTGGGGCGGGCGGGGCTGCGAGCTGAGGCTCGGGCTTCGGTCGGAGCGCTGGGAGAGGACTGGGGTTGGCGGCCTGAACACAGCCTGCAGGGGGTTAGTGCGCCATGGCTAGCCGGCAGGGAGTCCGGGGAAAAGTCTGGACCTGCCGAAGAGGCAGGAGACTTTTTCTTACCTCTTTGTTTCCTGGTGCGCGAGGAGAGGGGATTCAGAGCGCTGTTTGAAGGAGCTCCAGAGACGGGCGCGAGCCGCGGCTAAAAGCGCGCACCCCAGAGACGGGCATGAGACACTAAGGCTGCTGCTGCTGCCACCAGGAAGCCTGTGTGCGAGCACAGGTCACTATCCACACCCCCTTTCCGGGGAGCCTGTGCAGCCCGCCACTGCCAGGGTCCCGGGATCCGGGAACAACTCCTCCGGGAGAAAGGACGGCGTGCCTCAGGCTGGTGCAACGTCATGACGGCCTCTGCTGCCGCAGGCCCGCCCCGCACTCCGTGCCCCTCCCTCTCCGCGGCCTGAGTGAGCCAGAGCCCCCGAATCAGCGGCTCGTTTAACCCCGTCCTGTCTGAGCGAAGAACAAACGCCCTCCAGCGACCTACACGCAGAGGCGGGGCCACATCCAAAGCTGAGCCCCGGGAGCTGCGAGAACAAAGAAGAGAAAAGGAAATCTCTCCCAGCAGCCTCAGAAGCGGCGGATTAAAGCTCCACAATCAACCTGATGTACCTGCATCTGTGGAATACCTGAATAGACAACGAATCATCCCAAATTAAGGAGGTGGACTTTGAGAGCAAGATTTATGATTTTTTTCTGCTTTTCCTCTTTTTGTGAGTGTGTATGTGTATGCTTCTGTGTGAGATTTTGTCTGTATAGCTTTGCTTCCACCATTTGTCCTAGGCGTCTATCCGTCCGTTTTCTTTGTGTTTCTAACTTTTTTCTTTTTTTCTCTTAATAATTATTTTTTATTTCAATGACTTTATTATATTTTATCTTATTTTATTTTGCTTTAACTCCTTTTTTTCTTCCTTCCCTCCTTCCTTCCTTCCTCCCTCCATCCCTCCCTCCCTCCTTTCTTTCTTTCTGTCTTTCTCTCTTTCTACTTCTACTAATTCTTTCTTTCTACTTTTTCTCCCTTTTATTCTGAGCTGTGTGGATGAAAGGCTCTTGGTGCTGCAGCCAGGAGTCAGTGCTGTGCCTCTGAGGAGGGAGAGTCAACTTCAGGACACTGGTCCACAAGAGACCTCCCAGCTCCACATAATATCAAACGGTGAAAATCTCCCAGAGATCTCCATCTCAACACCAGCACCCAGCTTCACTCAACGACCAGCAAGCTACAGTGCTGGACATCCTATACCAAACAACTAGCAAGACATGAACACAACATTACCCATTAGCAGAGAGGCTGCCTAAAATCATAATAAGTCCACAGACACACCCAAACACACCACCAGACGTGGACCTGCCCACCAGAAAGACAAGATCCAGCCTCATCCACCAGAACACAGGCACTAGTCCCCTCCACCAGGAAGCCTACACAACCCACTGAACAAACCTTAGCCACTGGGGACAGACACCAAAAACAACGGGAACTACGAACCTGCAGTCTGCAAAAAGGAGACCCCAAACACAGTAAGATAAGCAAAATGAGAAGACAGAAAAACACACAGCAGATGAAGAAGAAAGATAAAAACCAACCAGACCTAACAAATGAAGAGGAAATAGGCAGTCTACCTGAAAAAGAATTCAGAGTAATGATGATCCAAAATCATGGAAATAGAATAGACAAAATGCAAGAAACATTTAACAACGACCTAGAAGAACTAAAGATGAAACAAAGAATGATGAACAACACAATAAATGATATGAAAAATACTCTAGATGGGATCAATAGCAGAATAACTGAGGCAGACGAACGGATAAGTGACCTGGAAGATAAAATAGTGGAAATAGCTACTGCAGAGCAGAATAAAGAAAAAAGAATGAAAAGAACTGAGGACAGTCTCAGAGACCTCTGGGACAACATCAAACGTGCCAACATTCGAATTACAGGCGTTCCAGAAGAAGAAGAGAAAAAGAAAGGGACTGAGAAAATATTTGAAGAGATTATAGTTGAAAACTTCCCAAATATGGGAAAGGAAATAGTAATCAAGTCCAGGAGGCACAGAGAGTCCCATACAGGATAAATCCAAGGAGAAACACACCAAGACACACATTAATCTAACTGTCAAAAATTAAATACAAAGAAAACATATTAAAAGCAGCAAGGGAAAAACAACAAATAACACACAAGGGAATGCACATAAGGTTAACAGCTGATCTTTCAGCAGAAACTCTGCAAGCCAAAAGGTACTGGCAGGACATATTTAAAGTGATGAAGGAGAAAAACCTGCAACCAAGAGTACTCTACCCAGCAAGGATCTCATTCAGATTTGATGGAGAAATTAAAACCTTTACAGACAAGCAAAAGCTGAGAGAGTTCAGCACCACCAAACCAGCTTTACAACAACTGCTAAAGGAACTTCTCTAGGCAAGAAACAAAAGAGAAGGCAAAGACCTACAATAACGAACCCAAAACAATTAAGAAAATGGGAATAGGAACATACATATCGATAAATACCTTAAATGTAAATGGACTAAATGCTCCCACCAAAAGACACAGATTGGCTGAATGGATACAAAAACAAGACCCATATATTTGCTGTCTACAAGAGACCCACTTCAGACCTAGAGACACATACAGACTGAAAGTGAGGAGATGGAAAATATATTCCATGCAAATGGAAACCAAAGGAAAGCTGGAGTAGCATTTTTCATATCAGACAAAATAGACTTTAAAATAAAGACTATTAGAAGAGACAAAGAAGGACACTACATAATGATCAAGGGATCAACCCAAGAAGAAGATATAACAATGGTAAATATTTATGCACCCAACATAGGAGCACCTCAATACATAAGGCAAATACTAACAGCCATAAAAGGGGAAATCGACAGTAACACATTCATAGTAGGGGACTTTAACACCCCACTTTCAAAAATGGACAGATCATCCAAAATGAAAATAAATAAGGAGACACAAGCTTTAAATAATATATTAAACAAGATGGATTTAATTGATATTTATAGGACATTCCATCCAAAAACAACAGAATACACATTTTTCTCAAGTGCGCATGGAACATTCTCCAGGATAGATCATATCTTGGGTCACAGATCAAGTCTTGGTAAATTTAAGAAAATTGAAATTGTATCAAGTATCTTTTCCGACCACAACGCTATAAGACTAGATATCATTTACAGGAAAAGGTCTTTAAAAAATGCAAACACAAGGAGGCTAAACAATACACTACTTAATAATGAACTGATCACTGAAGAAATCAAAGAGGAAATCAAAAAATACCTAGAAACAAAGGACAATGGAGACACGACGACCCAAAACCTATGGGATGCAGCAAAAGCAGTTCTAAGAGGGAAGTTTATAGCAATACAATCCTACCTTAAGAAACAGGAAACATCTCGAATAAACAACCTAACTTTGCACCTAAAGCAATTAGAGAAAGAAGAACAAAAAATCCCCAAAGTTAGCAGAAGGAAAGAAATCATAAAAATCAGATCAGAAATAAATGAAAAAGAAATGAAGGACACGATAGCAAAGATCAGTAAAACTAAAAGCTGGTTCTTTGAGAAGATAAACAAAATTGATAAACCATTAGCCAGACTCATCAAGAAAGAAAGGGAGAAGACTTCAATCAATAGAATTAGAAATGAAAAAGGAGAAGTAACAACTGACACTGCAGAAATACAAAAGATCATGAGAGATTACTACAAGCAACTGTATGCCAATAAAATGGACAACCTGGAAGAAATGCACAAATTCTTAGAAATGCACAACTGGCCAAGACTGAATCAGGAAGAAACAGAAAATATGAACAGACCAATCACAAGCACTGAAATTGAAACTGTGATTAAAAATCTTCCAACAAACAAAAGCCCAGGACCAGATGGCTTCACAGGAGAATTCTATCAAACATTTAGAGAAGAGCTAACACCTATCCTTCTCAAACTCTTCCAACATATAGCAGAGGGAGGAACACTCCAAAACTCATTCTACAAGGCCACCATCACCTTGCTACCAAAACCAGACAAGGATGTCACAAAGAAAGAAAACTACAGGCCAATATCACTGATGAACATAGATACAAAAATCCACAACAAAATACTAACAAACAGAATCCAACAGCACATTAAACGGATCATACACCATGATCAAGTGGGGTTTATTTCAGGAATGCAAGGATTCTTCAATATACACAAACCAATCAACATGATACACCATATTAACAAATTGAAGGAGAAAAACCATATGATTATCTCAATAGATGCAGAGAAAGCTTTGACAAAATCCAACACCCATTTATGATAAAAACCCTGAAGAAAGTAGACATAGAGGGAACTTTCCTAAACATAATAAAGGCCATATATGACAAGCCCACAGCCAACATCGTCCTCAATGGTGAAAAACTGAAAGCATTTCCACTAAGATCAGGAACAAGACAAGGTTGCCCACTCTCACCACTCTTATTCAACATAATTTTGGAAGTTTTAGCCACAGCAATCAGAGAAGAAAAGGAAATAAAAGGAATCCAAATCGGAAAAGAAGAAGTAAAGCTGTCACTGTTTGCAGATGACATGATACTATAGAGAATCCTAAAGATGCTACCAGAAAACTACTAGAGCTAATCAGTGATTTTGGTAAAGTAGCAGGATACAAAATTAATGCACAGAAATCTCTGGCATTCCTATACACTAATGATGAAAAATCTGAAAGTGAAATCAAGAGAACACTCCCATTTACCATTGCAACAAAAAGAATAAGATATCTAGGAATAAACCTACCTAAGGAGACAAAAGACCTGTATGCAGAAAATTATAAGACGCTGATGAAAGAAATTAAAGATGATACAAATAGATGGAGAGATATACCATGTTCTTGGATTGGAAGAATCAACATTGTGAAAATGACTCTACTACCCAAAGCAATCTACAGATTCAATGCAATCCCTATCAAACTACCACTGGTATTTTTCACAGAACTAGAACAAAAAATTTCACAATTTGTATGGAAACACAAAAGACCCTGAATAGCCAAAGCAATCCTGAGAATGAAAAACGGAGCTGGAGGAATCAGGCTCCCTGACTTCAGACTATACTACAAAGCTACAGTAATCAAGACAGTATGGTACTGGCACAAAAACAGAAAGATCAATGGAACAGGATAGAAAGCCCAGAGATAAACCCACACACATATGGTCACCTTATCTTTGATAAAGGAGGCAGGAATGTACAGTGGAGAAAGGACAGCCTCTTCAATAAGTGGTGCTCGGAAAACCGGACAGGTACATGTAAAAGTATGAGATTAGATAACACCCTAACACCATACACAAAAATAAGCTCAAAATGGATTAAAGACCTAAATGTAAGGCCAGACAGTATCAATCTCTTAGAGAAAAACATAGGCAGAACACTCTATGACGTAAATCACAGCAAGATCCTTTCTGACCCACCTCCTAGAGAAATGGAAATAAAAACAAAAATAAACAAATGGGAGCTAATGAAACTTCAAAGCTTTTGCACAGCAAAGGAAACCATAAACAAATCAAAAGACAGCCCTCAGAATGGGAGAAAATACTTGCAGATGAAGGAACTGACAAAGGACTAATCTCCAAAATTTATAAGCAGCTCATGCAGCTCAATAACATAAAAACAAACAACCCAATCCAAAAATGGGCAGAAGACCTAAATAGACATTTCTCCAAAGAAGATATACAGACTGCCAACAAACACATGAAAGAAAGCTCAACATCATTAATCATTAGAGAAATGCAAATCAAAACTACAATGAGATATCATCTCACACCAGTCAGAAAGGCCATCATCAAAAAATCTAGAAAAAATAAATGCTGGAGAGGGTGTGGAGAAAAGGGAACCCTCCTGCACTGCTGGTGGGAATGTAAATTGATACAGCCACTGTGGAGAACAGTATGGACGTTCCTTAAAAAACTACAAATAGAACTACCATATGACCCAGCAATCCCACTACTGGGCACATACCCTCAGAAAACCATAATTCAAAAAGGGTCATGTACCCAAATGTTCATTGCAGCTCTATTTACAATAGCCCGGAGATGGAAACAACCTAAGTGTCCATCATTGGATGAATGGATAAAGAAGATGTGGCACATATATATACGATGTAATATTATTCAGCCATAAAAAGAAACGAAATTGAGGTATTTGTAATGAGGTGGATAGACCTAGAGTCTGTCATACAGAGTGAAGTAACTCAGAAAGAGAAAGACAAATACCGTATGATAACACATATATATGGAATTTAAGAAAATAAAATGTCATGAAGAACCTAGGGGTAAGACAGGAATAAAGACACAGACCTACTAGAGAATGGACTTGAGGATATGGGGAGGGGGAAACGTAAGCTGTGAGAAAGCGAGAGAGAGGCATGGACATATATACACCACCAAATGTAAAGTAGATAGCTAGTGGGAAGCAGCCGCATAGCACAGGGAGATCAGCTCGGTGCTTTGTGACTGCCTGGAGGGGTGGGATAGGGAGGGTGGGAGGGAGGGAGATGCAAGAGGGAAGAGATATGGGAACATATGTATAACTGATTCACTTTGTTATAAAGCAGAAACTAACACACCATTGTAAAGCAATTATACTCCAATAAAGATGTAAAAAAAAAAAAAAGAAGATATAAAGAGGTTACTAAGTGGACACACCAGTGTTTTTAACTGCAAATACTAATTCAAGTAAATTTTCCCCTAAAATCTGAAAAAGTAGCTGCATCACCCAAGATGTTCACGGTATTAACAAAACAACTTCTCCAATAACAGTCCTGTGTGCTCTGAGAGAAAAACTTTCCACCTCATAATAAGTGTGCAGAACATTCCAAATGTGCAAATTAGATATAGACTATTTCACGAATGTGATATTAAGAAAGGTCATGTTGAGGACTTCCCTGGTGCTCCAAGGGTTAAGAATCCGTCTTGTAATGCAGGCCAGGGGAACTAAGATCCCACGTACCGCGGGGCAACTAAGCCCGCGTGCCGCAACTACTGAGCCCACACGTTACAAATAGAGAGAAGCCTGCATGCTGCAACGAAAGATCTCGTATGCCACAACTAAGACCCGACACAGCCAAAAAATAAATATTAAAAAAAAACTCATTGAGCTGTACACTTAAGATTTGGATACTTTAATTACTTCATTATATGTATGTTCTAATTCAATAAAAAAGGGGTGAACAGACACACAAAATGAAAGGTCATGTTGGCAATATTAGAATAGAAACACTGATTCCTTGTACATAGGTGTTACATATGTTTTAGGAAATAGTCCCTTTATTTGGAGACAGTTTAAAAAGTAAATTAAGGAGCCCCTCCAGATGTCATTAAGAAGCCAGATTAGAATAAAATTGAAATGAAATAAACTTAAATTACAACATATTTGAAAACGTGTGATATGAGAAGGGAAGTAGGAATTAATCAACCAGTGATAATTATGGAGCTTACAATTTTGTCATTGTGTCCCTAGCGATGTATAGGAAAAAGATATAGTAACATTTTGACCAAGGAGGTGTGTAGTAAACCAGGTAGATTTGGTTGAGGTCAAGTATGACAAAACATTTCCCAGGTTATGACAGCCAGTATCTCTAAAAAAACAAATAATTTCCTTTCCGATCACTTCTACAACCAACCTTCTGGCCTTAATTCAGTCTCCCTGGTAAGTTCATCTACCAGGGAGAAAATGTATTGATAGGCCATTAGGAATATTTGGCCCATTTGGCAGTTATAACTATAAAGTAAATTAATAAATTGTCTTTTAGGCGCACCTTAGTGTCCTGCAAGTTTTATTAAATTGTCTCAAATATCCAATGTCCTTATCACCTTCAGTGAGTATACTCGCAACGCCTCAAATCATAAGCTTAAAGGGCAGATCTTGAACTGTGGTAACCTCACTAGGAGACACAGCCCAGGGGGCCCAGCCTGGATAGGTTGTTAGTGTCTAATCAGAATCGTTATAATCACCAGGCCCAGAGCTCATGTTTACCACTTGCTGTATGCATTTCTTAATAACTCAGCCAAGGTCAACAGTGTCTCCTGCAAGTCTTCTCATCAATCCAGAGAGAGTTTTCTCATGTGAGTGCTTCCACTGTATGATTTTGTGATCATCCCACTTTCACCTCTAAGAATGGGGGACGGGGAGGAAGGAAGAGGGAAGGAGGGAGAGGAGAAGGGAAGGGTGGTTGGGAGGAAGAAGGGGAAAGAGAGGGAAGGGAGAAATGAAGAGAGGTAAAAAGGAAGAGAGAGAGGCAGGAAGGGGAGAGGGAGTGGGAGAGGGAAGGAAAGAAGGAAAGGAAAGGAGTATGAGTTCAGGAGCCTCAGCTCAAGTTTGAATCCTAGGTCTACTCCTTACTAGCTGTGTGAACTTGACCAAGGAACTATCTTAGTCATTTAGTGTCCTCATCTGAATAATGGAGATAATAGGATTTACTTCCTATCATGTGGGGATTAGAGTTACTACGTAAAAATACTTAGGACGGTGCCTGACACATTGTGAACGGTTTCACATTTTATTCCTAATAAATTTTCTAATCGACTGCACTTCTGCATTTTGCTATAGAAACTGAGAAACTGTAAAAATCCTAAAACCAATTTCTCAAGTGCAGCAAATAAAGCCCAATGCCCACTGATTAGGAAAACAATACTTATTTCTGTAAATATAAAAATAACAGGGCTTCCCTGGTGGCGCAGTGGCTGAGAGTCCGCCTGCCGATGCAGGGGACACGAGTTCGTGCCCCGGTCCGGGAAAATCCCATATGCCACGGAGCGGCTGGGCCCGTGAGCCACGGCCGCTGAGCCTACGCCTCCGGAGCCTGTGCTCCGCAACGGGAGAGATCACAACAGTAAGAGGCCCGCGTACCGCAAAAAAATAAATAAATAAAAAATAACAGGTGAGGCTGTGCTTGTTAAATTTTAATGTGCATAGGAATCAACTGGGCATCTTGTTAAAATGCAGATTCTGATTCCATTGGCCTGAGGCAAGGAGAGTCTGCATTTCTTACAAGTTCCCAGGTGATGTCGGTGCTGCTGGTCTGTGGGCCACACTTTGAGTAGCCAGACTGTAGACAGTTTGATTCAAAGGGAAAAAAATAATAGGAGGAAGGAAGTAAAATAGAATAATATATTTAAAATGCTAGGGGAATGGCCACCAGTGGGGAGTACTCCATAATCAGCTGTATTATTGTTGCTCAGAAGGCATTCTAGGCATGCCTTAGATTGCACAATACATTTATTTCAAATATGTGTTATACATGTGTATATGTGTGTATATATGTATATAAACTGCATTTGTTTACGTTTTGTTCATGCTTAACTGCACTTAGGGAGCATCTTATTGAAAAAAAATCCTGCCAATACTTTTGTTATGAGAATCATTAGCTAATTTACTGATAGTTTATTTACATATTATTTAGAATACAAAATTAATATATTCTCATTGGAAAAATTCAATTATCTCAGAAGCCTATTCATTTAAAATGGAAAATTCCCCACTTCGCCCTTAAAAGTTCTAAGCTCCTAGGCTAGTAACTATTAAGAGTTTGGTGTGACACTTTAAAATATTTTTTATTCTTATATATCCATATAAGATTGTTTTTCAGAAAATCTACACCACTATAATGCAACTTACTTTTTCCTCAAAGATATATCAAACATCTTTCCATGTTAATATGTAGAAATTCACCTCCTTTTCAGTGATTGCACAGTATTCCAACATACTATGACTCATTTACCCATTCCCTATTGCTGTGCTTCTGGGATGTCTCCAATTACTTGCTATGACAAATAATGCTATGAAGAATTTTCTTATACCCGTCTTTGTATAGGTGTCTGAACACATCTGTAATGTGGTTTTTGGAGTGAAATTGTTGTGAAGGATACAGACCACTGAATTTTGAGAATTGCCAAATTGCTTTTCAAAAAGTCTTCTACCACTGTTCCAGGAGCCTGCCCTGCTTCCGTGCACACTGTAAAACGGTCATTTGCAATCACTTTAACTTCTTCATAATCTGACAGGAAAAGGTCATCCCTTTATTATTTTAACTTTCATTTTCTTAATCACTAGTGAGATTTACTATCTTTTATAATGTCACTAGCCATTTCAATTTCTTCTATGAATTGCTTGTTCTTATCACTTGCCAATTTTTCTCCTGGGTAACCTTTTCCTTTTTCCTTCTTTTTTTTTTATAAGAGCTCTCTGTATATTGGATATTATACTTCTGATATACATATTACATTTTTTATGGTTAAGATTTTGTTGGCTTGCTGTCTTTAATGGGGTATGTTATTGTACAGAAATTTTTACAGAATCAAGCATTTCACTCTGGATTCTTTTTTTCTATGTTTTTTTAATGTTTTATTTCTTGCTTAGAGGCTTTTCCCTTCCCCCAAATAATAAAATATTCTCCCACTTTTTTCTAGTAATTTCATTTGTTTTAGTTTTAATGTTTACATCTTTAATCATGATGTATATCAAATTGTTTTTAAAAATACACTTGCATGAGGCTTTTACCACTGGAATTATGGTTTAGTCAATACTATATTATTATTGCTACAAGAAAGGGTTAGAGAAGCTTATCAATGTAAAATATCTGGATAGCCTAAAAAGGATAGGCCAGTGGTCCTAGCCTTTTCTAGGACCTACATTTTCTAAATGTAACTTTTATTCAACCTATTTTCATATCGACACCCCAAGTCAACTGTCATCAAACATTACTGCAAATTAATATTCTGAATTATTACACGTTGGTTCTGCCCGTATGTGATTCACTTTCATATTGCTGAGTCAGTGCTTCAGAAATAAAACTCTCTTCATTCAGGTCTCTGCTTAAATATCATCTCCTTAAAGGGACTTTCCATGGCCATCCTATCAAACCTCAGCTCCCTCCATCCTTTTGTTCTGGTTTCTTTTTACAGTTCTCACTGCTACTTGAAAAAATTACATTAGACAGGCTTGTCTATTACTTGTCTCACCAGGAGGGTGGGGCTTTATCTCATTCACCACTATACCTCTAGCATCTAGAACAACTCAGGTATGTTGAATAAATTACCAAAGAATAAATTAACCAAAGATATTACCAGATCTTGAAAGGTATGTCAAGATGTTAACATATCAAGTCAAAAACAAAAGGACTAGGTATGCTTCAAGTGGTGACTCTTTAGTTGGGTCAGTCACTGGATTTAGTGCCAGTAACTATGTGCTAAGGAAAATAACAAATTAAAGAACATGTATGCTTGCCTGATCTAGGAATTCACTTTACCTTAAAAAATAAAATTCCTCCCTAAAAATTGAACCATCCAGTTTGCCTGTTTCTACACTTTATTCCTTACAAGCCCCGATCGGGGGCTTGTTAAATACATTAAAGGATATTTATATAATGGAATTCTAAGCAGCCATTAAAAAAGATGTGATATAAGCATAATTATTAATATGAAAGTTTAGGGTGAAATAGCATGCAACATAATCCCATTTTCAGAAAAAGAAAATATCTATTACATGTGTGAGTGTAAACACATTCTCTGGAGAGATCTACATCAGAATACCAACACTGATTATCTCTAGGTAATGGGATTAGATTTGAATTTTATATATTTTTTATTCTCTGTATTTTCTCATTTCTCTAAAATAAACACGTATTACTTACGTGAAAAGGAGAAATTGTTTTGGGGTGGAAGACCGTAGTAGTGTGTGAAGTGGGTTTGCACACAGCACCCACATCGACCTCGTCCTCCATCCTTGGAGTGCCTTCCTACTCTGCAGACTGAAGAGTTAAAAACCAATTTCCATACACTACCAAATGTAAAATAGATAGCTAGTGGGAAGCAGCCGCATAGCACAGGGAGATCAGCTCAGTGGTTTGTGACCACCTAGAGGGGTGGGATAGGGAGGGTGGGAGGGAAGGAGATGCAAGTGGGAAGAGATATGGGGACATGTGTATGTATAACTGATTCACTTTGTTATAAAGCAGAAACTGACACACCATCGTAAAGCAATTATACTCCAATAAAGATGCCAAAAAAGAAAAAAAACAACTTCCCAGACTCCCTATGCAGAAAACCTAACGTAAGACTTGGAAGTGACAAATAAGGCAGAAGCCATCTCCATGGCATGTGCAGCCAGGGAGAGGTGGCAGTTTTCTGCTTTCCCGTGTATGGTCACTGGGCGCCTGCAGACAGTGTGGCAGGTCCCCACTCCCAGAACACAACCTCTGCAGCCTGTTCTAACGTCAGAAACCCCACTGGCGAACCCCTTGGCCGCTGCAGTAGTAGCAGTTGCCCTGGTGGGCCAGTTAACGTGTGTTTTGCTGGAGTCTTTTCTGGGGACCCAAACTTGAGCCCATTTCTCCATACCTTCCAATGATTTTGTAAGGAACTAAGTAGTTTCAAAATTCCCAATATTAATTCCCATTCCTCTTAAAATAGCTAGAGTGGTTTGTTTCCTGCAAGTAAGTCATCAATGATACAAAAAAGGTAAATTGTGTATCATCAACTTTAAAAATAACGTATACTACACAAATCTATTTCAGAATGTGGAGAGGGCATGTGAGACTAACATACAAAAACGTGGGGAAAAAGGATCACTAAGTACACTAACATGTTAATGTAGTCATCTCTGGTGGTAGAACTATGGGTAATTTAAATTTCATTTTGCTTATCTTTAAGTTTTCTTTTCTTTTTTTTTTTTTTAAGGGAAAACCTTAAAAGCCATGGTTTTTTTTTTTTGAAACAAAAACAGAATCCTCTTACGGGAAAAGAGCAACTTCTGAATGTATCCTGAAATGTTTTAGGCAACTAGGATTAGTAACTAAAGGTATTAATCTGCATGTAACACTGTAGCACACACAGGAGTATGTATCATGGTCTAAGTAGGGGAGCAAGTCCCCATGGTTCATGATCTCAGAACAAATATTTGTCTATTCTAGTGACACAGTCAAGCTGACTGCTCTCTGCTAGAAAAAGGGCAGCTATCTTGGGAACTAAACATATGAAATTGAGACTAGCCAGTACCGCAGCTGTTGGTGAGCTTTCTTTGTTTAAAACAGCAGAAGTATATCCCTTAGAATTGGCTATTTTAAAAGGCATAAAACAGAACGGAAGTGCCTTCACCTACCCAATCATTAAATGAGATTTCAGAAAAGAAAGGGCAAAAGTGAAATGAGCAAATGACTTTCTTTTAAACATTTCTTTAAAAAAATTTTTTTCCCACGTAACTAACACGTATTTCTGAATTGCTCTTTATTCCTCCATTTTCTCTACCCACTAGCTTCATGACACAGGACGCAGAAAAGGATGTCATACTTCTTTATTCACTGGCAGAAATTATCATGAAGGGTCACAATGCATCTGCAATCATCAAGGAAGCAGATAAAATAAACCATTCTTACTATGCAAATGCCTATCAAGGAATTGTATTAGAATTAGATTAATAAGAAAATATCCTTATATCTATTAACTCAGTGATTTTATAAAGCTAATTTTTATTTAGTTATTTATTTACTTTTTGGCCTAAAACAACATAAATTTATTCTCTTACAGTTTTGGAGGTCAGTCCAAAATGAGTCTCACTGAGCCAAAACTAAGATGTCAGCAGGGCTATGTTCCTTTCCAGAGGCTCTAGGGGAAAACCCCTTGCCTTGCCTTTTCCAGAATAAAGCTAATTTTTAAATGTCATTTGATACTAGCTACTTGTATTAAAAGCATCTTTCAATGACAAGTTTTTAATTTTCATGAACACTAATTTTAGATCTTTTATCGTTGTTCTCTGTCACCTAAGATATTCACCTCTGTTTCCTCTAAAAAGCTTTGTATTTTAGCTATCACATTTAGGTCTGTCATCCATCTCAAATTCATTTTTGTGAGGTAGGGAATCATGGTCCATTTTTTTCCATGGGGATATTTAGCTGTTCCGGCTCCATTTGTTGAAAAGATTTCCCTTCTCTGTTGGATTGCTTTGCTACCTGTGTCAAAAATCAAGTGACCATATAAATGTAGATTTGTTTTTCAGCTCTCTCTTCTATCCCACTGAGGTATTTGTTGATCCTTAATGCCAGTATCACACCGTCCTTGATTACTGGATACTACCTACTACAATACTCCTTGTATTGCTTTACAAAATTTAAGACTCTACAAAAGAGGGTATATAAATTAAGTTGAAATAAATGTATGGGCTCAAGATGAGCTTCAAATAATCCTTATGAAATCACTGTTATACTGTATCATGGCTTTGAAAACACTCCATAATCACTATCGTTTCCAAAGTGAAATATATTTACCCACAAATGAAAAACTACAAATTCTTCATGACCTTCAACTGAAATTACGTATGAAAAATATTTCATTAATTTTACTATTCAACTTCCCACCAGGTCTTCCCCACATTAGTTAAAAATACCACAGTGTAGTAAGCCTAAAAACAATCCTTAGGCAGTGTGCTCGGTGGTCCCGAGGATCTCTGTCTCTTGCTTCAACCGTGTTTGGACGGAACAGACCCAGGGACGCCCCTTGTTCCAGCCTCTGACCA
The DNA here is from genome assembly GCF_949987515.2 of Delphinus delphis. Taxonomy (NCBI): domain Eukaryota; kingdom Metazoa; phylum Chordata; class Mammalia; order Artiodactyla; family Delphinidae; genus Delphinus; species Delphinus delphis. The sequence goes on from NC_082683.1 coordinate 175,713,580, forward strand.
CCCTCCAACCTTTTTTCCCGTCTTAACTTTTGGAATCAGCCACACAGCTATCCTCGGCCACCAGGCCCGGACAACTCCATTTTTTCAGCTTAACTCCTTATTAAGCCATCAACTGGGAGCTCCAGGATTCCTCAGAATGATTCCACCCAGGTGGAGGCTGTCCTCCACGGCCTGTCCAACATGCGTCTGTAGGCCTCCTACACCTACCTCTCTCTGGGCTTCCATTTCCAACGAAGCGTTGTGCCTCTGGGGGGCGTGGGCCACTGCTTCTGCGAATCCGCGGAGGAGCAGCGCGAGGGCGCCGAGCGACCCTTGAAAATGCAAAACCAGTGCAGCCACCTGGCCGTCTTCCAGGACCTGCAGAAGCCGTCCCAAGAGGAGTGGCATAAAACCCAGGACGCTCCAGAAGCCGCTGTGTTCATGGAGAAGAACCTGAATCAGGCCCTCGTGGACCTGCATGCCCTGGGTTCTGCCCGCGCACAGCCCCGCCTCTGTGACTTCTTGGAGGGCCACGCCCTAGATGAGCAGGTGAAACTCATCAAGAAGATGGGCGACCACCTGACTAAGCTCCGCAGGCTGTCTGGTCCCCAGGCTGGGCTGGGCCAGTATCTCTTCGAAAGGCTCATCCTCAAGCACGACGAGAAGCCTCCAAAGTCCAGTGGCCTTTGAGGAGCCCCTCTGGTGTCAGGGCTTCTGCCTGAAGCAGCTCTCGGCAGCAAGTAGGCACTTTTTTTTTTTTTTTTTGCGGTAGACGGGCCTCTCACTGCTGTGGTCTCTCCCGTTGCGGAGCACAGGCTCCGGACGCGCAGGTTCAGCGGCCATGGCTCACGGGCCGAGCCGCTCCGCGGCATGTGGGATCTTCCCGGACCGGGGCACGAACCCGTGTCCCCTGCATCGGCAGACGGACTCTCAACCACTGCGCCACCAGGGAAGCCCAGTAGGCACCTTTTTAACCACGGTGGAGCCCTCTCCCAACCCTTGGACCAAATGGAAACAATAAAGCTTTTTACAGGAAAAAAAAAAATTCACGTGTTTGAAACTAGAGGATGCATACACAGTCTCTCTACATGTTTAAACTTTTCTATAATAAAATATTAAAGTCATGTATCAATTTCAGAAAGGTACCTAGTAAAGAAAAAAGATTATTTCCTTTACAAACATAAGTTTTATAAAATTTCCTTTAAAGTTTAACTTGGAAAAGAAGATTAAGAGCAAGAATACAATATTATTTTATAAAATAAAAAACAAAGCAACTCCCAATTCCATTGCGGGCAAACGATAAATGGCTCTTCGAAACTACTGGGCTGTACTAATTTTGTTCAAATTGGCAAAGAAGGATCCTCCACCACCACCATCATCCTTTTTTAAAAAAAGCAGATAGCCTGAATTGCTAAACCCCCAATTCTTTATAAAGATAGTTTAACAGCTTGAAAAAATGTTGCCAAACTGAGAGTGGCACCAAAAATCTTTAAGATTTACAATCTGTTCTTAACCTAAAATTTTGCTTTGATGCATAATACACCTTCCTGAAATAATTCTACAATACAAAAATAATCCCAAACACTGAAAAAAGTTTGCTAAAATAAAATTGGGATTTTTTTACTTTTTCTACTGGTAGCAATGAAAATCACTAGAAACTATGCTTTTTTTTTTTTTAACATTTATTTATTTATTTATTTTTGGCTGTGTTGGGTCTTTGTTGCTGTGCGTGGGCATTCTCTACTTGCACTGAGTGCAGGCTACTCTTCGTTGTGGTGTGTGGGCTTCTCATTGCGGTGGCTTCTCTTGTTGCGGAGCACAGGCTCTAGGCACGTGGGCTTCAGCAGTTGTGGCTCGGAGGCTGTAGAGTGCAGGCTCAGTAGTTGTGGCACACATGGGCTTAGTTGCTCCGCAGCATGTGGGATCTTCCCAGACCAAGCCTCAAACCCATGTCCCCTGCATTGGCAGGCAGATTCTTAACCACTGGACCACCAGGGAAGCCCAGAAACTATACTTCTGTTCTTTTCAAATGATCTCCTTTAAAATCAAGCTTTTACAAATAATTGGTATAGAAGATAAAATTCAGTTTTTAAATCTTCAAATTATTTAGATATCAAAGACAGAATTACTAATTTTTTCATTAATGATGAGAAGAAACAAGAGACTCCATTTAATAGATCTGACATTTATAAATTTTAAGCATTTAACCAAGCTGGAAAATTGGAAAATTATAACAATTACAGGTAGAGAATATCATTTGTCCATTTTCATTACGGTAGTTCATTACGGTTCATTACGGTAGTTACCTATCCAGAGAACCAACAGGAGTTCTCAGATCCAATGTCATATAATGGGATTTCGGCAAGCGCTCTGAACACCACTTTTATTTAATATGCACCACATGCACATGATGCAGGCAGGGAGAGGTTATGAATCCATGCACTGAAGACGAGACAGACTGGGGCTATTGCCAAACGTGCGCTGAGTCGATTAGGATGTTGCTCAAAGTTCTTTATACTTAATGGTTTCCTTGAAAATAAGTGCAGAAGCAGAAATGGGTACACATCCCAAAGCATCTTCTTCATTTGGTTTCCTGTGCTTTCTTTGCATTCTGTTTTTCTTTTGCCTAGAAATTAAAGATAGTATACTATAAAATCTTAAAAGCCTGTTCCAGTTCATGTTAAAATGAAATGTGTCTAAGAGGGCATTCTTAAGCTAAAAAGCTTGAGATGCGTTGTTTGCAAGATTTCTAGAGAATTATCTTTTATAAGACTCACAACAGACTACTCCTGGACAACGATATAGTTTTGCTTTGCGCTCAATAAAAAAGGATTATACTTGGTTTGCAGTTCTTTCTTACCTGAAGTTGAAATGTATTATTATAATGGTAACAATTTAAAAATACAAAATTACTCATCCTATAAAGTCATACTCATTCATAACTATTTCAAAACAATATATTTACATGTGTGCCCATTTCTCATACAAACTGAGTATATGAAAAATCCTATATTAATCTCTGCATATTTGAATGAGTTTAACATAATAGTTTACATGAGTTTAACATAACTAAGGATTATATACCCATAGTGTTGATAAACCTCACATATAAGTGAGGTTTTTTTCGCTTATGTAAGACCAAAAAAATGTTTTCACAAGTTTCACTTGAACCTCGTAACAAGTATAGAGCTTGAACACAGTAATTCTATTTCACTTTTTAGCAGATGAGGAAGCCAGAGTTTACAGGTGTTATCAAACTTGACCAAGTCACACAGCTAATATATAACAAAACCTCAATAGAGGTCAGACACATATTCTATAGCAGTGCTTCTAATGTAGAGACCAATGACTGTTAAAATGCAGACTGAATTGGTGAAATGCCTGAGGATCTAAATTTCTAGCAAACTCTCAGGTGATGCCAATTCTGCTGGTCCTCAGGTGACACTTTGAGAAGCAAGATTTTAGAAGACTAGAATATAATGTTCTTTCCACTATGGCACTTGAATCAGAAAGAAACAAATAAATTAGACTTCTGCTATTATGCTATTAAGAAAAAAACTTCTTTAATGAGAACTATAATCTTTTTTTTATAATGCATTATAATGATAATAGAATTATCGTACAACCATATGATAAAATTAAGTGCAATGCATTAGAATATATTAAGAGGAAATATGTTATACGTACCATATAAAAATTTTAAAATTACTTGCATAAACATTTTTAATAACAAGCATAATTTGTAATTTGATATGTACAATTTCTCAAAGAAGTCTTCTGTTTCCAAATAATAAAAATACTATTCAATTTTAGATATAATTTGGAAATAAAAATATGTACCTCTTTTCTTAGTGATCTCTGAATATACAGGAAGTTTACTAGGATTAACAGGAATCAATCTACTGCTTAATGACATAAATTTTACAACATAATTTAAAAAGCAAAGACATATAATGCAGAGTATCCATACATGTATTAAACTATATAATTCAGATAAAACTAAGGGTAAGCTAAATAAGTTAGAAATAATTACCACCATTTATTGAGCACATATTATGAACTTGACCAATATTATCTCATTTAATCCTTAAGAATGTGAAGTGTGATTACCAATTTATAGATGAGCAAATAGATTCTATAATAAAGTAAATAACTTGCCTAAAAGCAACAGCTAATAACATAACAGCTAAGTAACATATCTGAGATTTAAACTGAAAGCCTGTATTCTGTTTTGCCTTTGTTGAAAAATAAAAAATACTGTATTTCAAAATAGCATGGAAAAAATGTTCACTGTTAAGAAATACTTTCCTTCTATTTAGTGTGCTAGTGAGATACTAAAAATTGCTGACTGAAGTCAGATAATTCTGTAATCATAGGTATTAATGTACATATTATTACAGATAACTTTATTCTTCTACGTTATTTCTATTAAGAGATAGAAAAAGTAAGTTCTGCAGATTAGTTATTTATTACCAACTGAATTATAATGTCTTGGTAAAATCTGTACAAAATTCAGTACTGTGCTTTGAATCCCCCATAGCAACAAAATCTGTGATTCTAAATTATGGTAGGTTATTGGTGGTTATTAAAAACCTGGGATAGACAATGATTCAGAAATACATAATAAATGTTGAGATAAAATTTTAAAAGAATTGTAAATGTATCTGAATAAAAGTTTTACAAATGAAATCTTAATATAGCTGATTTTATTTTATATTTTAAGGAACAGATTTGGTATATGGCACAAGAAGTTTTATAACTTTATATTTTTAGGTTACCTCCTGAGCAATCTTTATGTAATGTATACTCAATGAACTGATCAGATAAGACCAGAAGCTTCATAGAACAAGAACACTTACACGGCAATATCTTAACCTAATTCATTAAAGCCGCATCCTCTTGGGAGAATCAAAGTCCTCACTCTTTGTTATTTTGTAAAATGAAAAGATTTCCACAGGTCAAATACTTCCACACCATCACAGGCAGTCAGGACCTGCCTCCAATTACTCAGAAATCTGATCCTGGATGGCTTTAGCAAGTAGCAACACTGCCTAGACTAGCCACATCTTTTCTACTTTCACTTGGCATTGGGGGGAAGGGGGGGATTTTTGACATAATAATCCATTTCTGAATTCTACATGTAATTCTTTGCTTAGAAGTATTACTTATTAAGTAATGTTCACTACTAAAGTCTTCATATTGGATATAACTGTAATCTTAATCTATTGTTTTTTTAATTTTTAACATTTCCATTTACCAGCAGAAAGTGATATTTCAATATGATATATGATTTCTTTTTTCAAAATAAGATGAACAAAAATATATTTGTGCTAAGGAAGGTGATTATTGGCAGAAATTAAGCATTTAATTCTAACCACAGATTCAAAATTTGTGGACGTGAAATTTTAAGTGGCATAAAGCTATTTAGGAGCTACCCTGTGATCCCCCAGAATCTTTAGCATGACTTTATTCTAGCACTTATCAGAATAATACTATGCAGCACAGTACTATAATCATGTATTCCTTTCCCCAACTAAGTTGCTTAAGACAGAAAAATGTGTCTTAATTATGTGTATATCCACTGACTTTAAGAGACTGCCTCAAATATAGTTTCAGCTAGATAAATGTTGGATAAATAATCAAAATATTTCAAAAATTTTAATCAAATAATGAATCTGAATTCCCTTCAGAATCTAGGCACATAAAAGATACTGCATATACAGTATCTTTCTGTATAGTGTCTATACAGAAAGAAATATATCTCAGTGTTGCTTGTACAATATTATTAGTCAAAGAACAAGCAAGTCAGTAACTACCCTTTCAATAAAACAGACATATAATGTCTTTGTATTATATTCAATAAAACAAATGCAAACACAAGAAGAGACTGAGTTGGTATTCCACTAACACTAGGCATTCATATACTGCCACCCTGTGTCCAAAATAATGTGAACTAAGGAATTATGGTTATAATGTAAAAGCTATTGTACTCTATGCTTTTTAAAAAATTATGGAAATATACTGTCATTAAAATCAAATAAGAATGGTCCTTTTCTTAATTTGCCCAAAAAAGTTTACTCACAGGCCAATTTTAAAGCACAACATATATATTTAAAATTTCTCTAATAACATTTGTCTGGTCCCTAATAATATTTATCTATACTTAATACCTGATACATCATACAATTGAGCATAACAGCCTATATTTCATTTTGTTTAATATTTTCAACAGAGAAATATTTCATAGTGTTTCATACAAAGAATATAATATTGAGGTACTCTGTTAACCAGGCAATTCTGAGGATCACAGGACCCTAACTGTTAATCTAAAACTTTAAAAATCAGTTTCCCATCTTGGACTTTTATGATTTAACACCCTGAGATACATGAATAGAGAAACCTATATGGAAAAGAGAAGACTTAGCCGTCCTCTTCTAAATTTTCTTAAATGTAAATTTTTACATTTAATGCTAAAAGTTGAAGCACATGTTCAGAATCTAGATAATAATGTATATATGAAAAACCTTAACTCACATCTTGTATTATTTAGAATTTATGATGATATCAAACAGCTGGGTTGAAATGTATCTTTGCTTCATGAACTTAAAAATAAGAAAAAAAAAACCTACCATGTATTCTGGTCTTTAAGTTAACGGTCCAAATTTTTCACTAACATATGCTAGTTTTCCCTCAGTGGAAAGAGTAATAACTTAGGAATAAGAAAACCTATTTCTTAGGCTAGGTTATGTTTTTTCCCCCTTCATTCTAGTAGTAAATTTGATGATAATTCAAATTTTTGCTAAGTTAAATAAGAAAAATCTATTATTTCAATAACTAAAATTAATAATTTGTTTTCAGCTAAGGAAAGAAAAATGTTTTACATTTCATTCTAATATAGCACAACCTGAATTCCTGACACTAAGGATTCTGGAAAGCTAAAGCAGTAATGCAATTCCTTGTTTTTATTTTGCAATATTAGATTGAACTAATGTTCCTCTAGATGAAAAACAGTAAGTAAGAGCAAAAAAAGGAAAATAAAAAGCTTCAACAAATTTTATCTCTTCTCAAGCCAAAAAACATTTTTTGGAGAATCTAAATCTAATTTAAGTATTGGCCAGTAAAATACTTACCTTTTCTACTAGTGGTATTAACTGCTGGTGTTCTGCTAAAGTCTTTAACAATTCCATAATGAACGGCAGATAATTATGCTTCCTTCTGATATTTTCAATCTGAAAATAAAACATATATCAAACCACACTAACTTTGTATTTTCACTAAGTTTCTGATATTTTAATTTTTGCCTCCAACTCAAAATAGTAATGGAAGAAAATCCTCCATTCCCATAAAAAAAAATATAAGAAATAATGAGACTTCCATTGCGATTGAGAATAAAGACTAATTACAATAAAACATATGGAGAGAGTTCCCTGGGTGCTGCTTCCTACTCTTGGCTTAGCAAATAACAGAGGGTTTTAAAAGTCTAATCTGAGATAATTTATGAAAACTTAACTTATGAAAGCAAACTTAGAGGGACTTCCCTGGTGGCGCAGTGGATAAGAATCCACCTGCCAATGCAGGGAACATGGGTTCGAACCCTGGTCCGGGAAGATCCTGCATACCACAGAGCAACTAAGCCTGTGCGCCACAACTACTGAGCCTGCGTGCCACAACTACTGAAGCCTGCGTGCCTGGAGCCTGTGCTTTGCAACAAGAGAAACCACTGCAATGAGAAGACGGCGCACCGCAATGAAGAGTAGCCCCCATTCACAACTAGAGAAAGCCCACTCGCAGCAAACGAAGACCTAACACAGCCAAAAATAAATAAAATTAAATCTTAAAAAAAAAGAAAAAAGGAAAGCAAACTTAGAAGGCCCACGTGATAAATCAACACTCTTGCTACTATGTAAATAAGGCCATGCCTAATGAGACCAGCTTTATTGTGTGATTAAGAACAATCTTTCTTTGACATTATTTTTGACCAAAAGCAAATAGACTGTAGGGACTGTCTGTGCTTCAAGGGAAAACTGCATTGTCTAAAGTATGCTCTCCCAAGTTATGTGATTGCAACCTTTCACTGTCTGGTAGAGGTTCAATTTACTTCCCTTCCCATAGGGGAAGAAAAAAGTTTCCATCTTTTGTGAATTCGTTTCAACATTCCTATACTTCATATAAATTTGAGCTTCTTTGACTTCTTTGAAATAGTTGTGACATCTTACAGGTTTGCTCCATTAATGAACTAACTAAAATTTTAACGTGTTCATTTTATATCAGTATGAGAATCATTTTATTTTTTTGAACAAAGCATTCTCCAACAATGTAGCAAAGATTCTAAAAACTTAGTTTTATTTTAGATAACTATTAAAAATTAGTTAATTATGTAACAACACTGCATAAGAATATATGAATAATAGGTAGGGGTCTTTTTTATATCACATAAAATAGAAGATAACATTCAAATTTTCATCCCTTACTTTCCTGTCACCATATATTCAGCCCTCCTTTTTCCTGCCTGAAATACTCTGGAGCCAGTCCCTACCACTTCCACCTGAAGAAGTCCTACTAGTCCAAGGTCCATGTATTCTAAAAATCACATTGCTGGCTGTTAAGTGTGTTGCAAATCAGTATCCTGACACTGTGGTAAGCAACAGAAAGAAAAAGAACAATCCCTGCCTTCAACTGAGATTAAAATGAAAAACTGCTTTTTCTACTGTGACAAACATGACAAATTGAATAAGAGCCATTTCCAAAGTCCTACAAAATTCGAACTTTCCTTCACTCTTTTCACTCTCTGAAAAAAGCTTATCAGGCGGAGCTTTAAGATGGCAGAGGAGTAAAACGCGGAGATCACCTTCCTCCCCACAAATACATCAGAAATACATCTACATGTGGCATAACTCCTACAGAACATCTACTGAACGCTGGCAGAAGACCTCAGACCTCCCAAAAGGCAAGAAACCCCCCCACGTACCTGGGTAGGGCAAAAGAAGAAAGAAAAAACACAGACAAAAGAATAGGGATGGGACCTGCACCAGTGGGAGGGAGCTATGAAGGAGGAAACGTTTCCACACACTAGGAAGCCCCTTCGCAGGCGGAGATTGTGGGTGGCGGAGGGGGGAAACTTTGGAGCCGCGGGAGAGAGTGCAGCAACAGGGGTGCGGAGGGCAAAGCGGGGAGATTCCCGCACAGAGGATCGGTGCCGACCGGCACTCACCAGCCCGAGAGGCTTGTCTGCTCACCCGCCGGGGCGGGCGGGGTCTGGGAGCTGAGGCTTGGGCTTCGGTCGGAACACCGGGAGAGGACTGGGGTTGGCGGTGTGAACACAGCCTGCAGGGGGTTAGTGTGCCACGGCTAGCCGGGATGGAGTCCGGGAAAAATCTGGAGCTGCCAAAGAGGCAAGAGACTTTTTCTTCCCTCTTTTGTTTCCTGGTGCACGAGGAGAGGGGATTCAGAGCGCTGCTTAAAGGAGCTCCAGAGATGGGCGCGAGCCGTGGCTAACAGGGCGGACCCCAGAGATGGGCATGAGACACTAAGGCTGCTGCTGCCGCCACCAAGAAGCCTGTGTGCCAGCACAGGTCACTCTCCACACCTCCCTTCCGGGGGGCCTGTGCAGCCCGCCACTGCCAGGGTCCCAGGATCCAAGGACGACTTCCCCGGGAGAACACACAGCGCGCCTCAGGCTGGTGCAACATCACGCTGGCCTCTGCCACCGCAGGCTCGCTCCGCATCAGTACCCCTCCCACCCCCCGGCCTGAGTGAGCCAGAACCCCCGAATCAGCTGCTCCTTTAACCCCGTCCTGTCTGAGCGAAGAACAGATGCCCTCAGGTGACCTACACACAGAGGCGGGTCCAAATCCAAAGGTGAACCCCAAGAGCTGTGCGAACGAAGAAGAGAAAGGAAAATCTCTCCCAGTAGCCTCAGGAGCAGCGGATTAAATCTCCACAATCAACTTGATGTACCTGCATCTGTGGGAATACCTGAATAGACAACGAAACATCCCAAATAGAGAAGGTGGACTTTGGGAGCAACAATATATATATTTTTTCCCTTTTTCTCTTTTGTGAGGGTGTATGTGTATGCTTGTGTGTGTTATTTTGTCTGTATAGCTTTGCTTTTACCATTTGTCCTAGGGTTCTCTCTGTCCGTTTTTTCTTAGTATACTTTTTAGCACTTGTTATCATTGGTGGATTTGTTTTTTGGTTTGGTTGCTCTTTTCTTTCTTTATTACTAAAAAAATTCTTTTTTAATAATTATTTTTTATTTTAATAACTTTATTTTATCTTCTTCTTTCTTTCTTTCTCTTTCTTCTCCCTTTTATTCTGAGCTGTGTGGATGACAGGGTCTCGGTGCTCCATCCAGGAGTCAGTGCTGTGCCCCTGAGGTGGGAGAGCCAAGTTCAGGACACTGGTCCACAAGAGACCTCCCAGCTCCACGTAATATCAAACAGTGAAAATCTCCCAGAGATCTCTGTCTCAACGCCAAGACCCAGCTTCACTCAACGACCAGCAAGCTACAGTGCTGGACACGCTATGCCAAGCAACTAGCAACACAGGAACACAACACTACCCGTTAGCAGAGAGGCTGCCTAAAATCATAAGACCACAGACACCCCCAAAACACACCACCAGACGTGGACCTGCCCACCAGAAAGACAAGATGCAGCCTCATCCACCAGAACACAGGCACCAGTCTCCTCCACCAGGAAGCCTACACAACCCACTGAACAAACCTTAGCCACTGGGAACAGACACCAAAAACAATGGGAACTACGAACCTGCAGCCTGCAAAAAGGAGACCCCAAACACAGTAAGATAAACAAAATGAGAAGACAGAAAAACACACAGCAGATGAAGGAGCAAGATAAAAACCCACCAGACCCAACAAATGAAGAGGAAGTAGGCAGTCTACCTGAAAAAGAATTCAGAACAATGATAGTAAAGATGATCCAAACTCTTAGAAATCGAATGGAGAAAACACAGAAACACTTAGCAAGGACCTAGAAGAACTAAAGAGCAAACAAACAGTGACGAACAACACAATAAATGAAATTAAAAATTCTCTAGAAGGGATCAATAGCAGAATAACTGAGGCAGAAGAACGGATAAGTGACCTGGAAGATAAAATAGTGGAAATAACTACTGCAGAGCAGAATAAAGAAAAAAGAATGAAAAGAATTGAGGACAGTCTCAGAGACCTCTGGGACAATATTAAATGCGCCAACATTTGAATTATAGGGGCTCCAGGAGAAAAGGAAAAGGACTGAGAAAATATTTGAAGAGATTATAGTTGAAAACTTCCCTAATATGGGAAAGGAAATAGTTAATCAAGTCCGGGAAGCACAGAGTCTCATACTGTGCTTAATCTCCTTAGGTTAAATCTAAGGAGATTATGCAAAGACGCATGGTAATCAAACTATCAAAATTTAAATACAAAGAAAAAATATTAAAAGCAGCAAGGGAAAAACAACAAATAACATACAGGGGAATCCCATAAGGTTAATATTTCAGCAGAAATATTAATATCGATATTTCAGCAGAAACTCTGCAAGCCAGAAGGGAGTGGCAGGACATATTTAAAGTGATGAAGAAGAACTTACAACCAAAATTACTCTACCCAGCAAGGATCTCATTCAGATTTGACAGAGAAATTAAAACCTTTACAGACAAGCAAAAGCGAAGAGAATTCAGCACCACCAAACCAGCTTTACAACAAATGCTACAGGAACTTCTCTAGGCCGGAAACACAAGAGAAGGAAAAGACCTACAGTAACAAACCCAAAACAATTAAGAAAATGGTAATAGAAACATACATATCGATAATTACCTTAAATGTAAATGAATTAAATGCTCCAACCAAAAGACATAGACTGGCTGAATGGATACAAAAACAACACCCATATATATGTTGTCTACATGAGACCCACCTCAGACCTAGGGACACATACAGACTGGAAGTGAGGGGATGGAAAAAGATATTCCATGCAAATGGAAGCCAAAAGAAAGCTGGAGTAGCAATTCTCATATCAGACAAAACAGACTTTAAAACAAAGACTATTACAAGAGGCAAAGAAGGACACTACATAATGATCAAGGGATCAATGCAAGAAGATATAACAATTGTAAATATTTATGCACCCAACATAGGAGCACCTCAATACATAAGGCAAATACTAACAGCCATAAAAGGGGAAATGACAGCAACACAATCATAGTAGCGGACTTTAACACCCCACTTTCACCAATGGACAGATCATCATAAATGAAAACAAATAAGGAAACACAAGCTTTAAAAGATATATTAAACAAGAAGGACTTAATTGATATTTATAGGACATTCCATCCAAAAACAACAGAATACACTTTATTCTTAAGTGCTCATGGAACATTCTCCAGGACAGATCATATCTTGGGTCAAATCAAGCCTTGGTAAATTAAAGAAAATTGAAATCCTATCAAGTATCTTTCCCGACCACAATGCTGTGAGACTCAATATCAATTGCAGGAAAAAGTCTGTAAAAAGTACAAACACATGGAGGCTAAACAATACACTAATTAATAACCAAGACATCACTGAAGAATTCAAAGAGGAAATCAAAAAATACCTAGAAACAAAGGACAATGAAAACACAATGACCTAAAATCTATGGGATGCAGCAAAAGCAGTCCTAAGAAGGAAGTTTATAGCAATACAATCCTACCTTAAGAACCAAGAAACATCTCAAATAAGCAACCTAACCTTACACCTAAAGCAATTAGAGAAAGAAGAACAAAAAAAACCCAAAATTAGCAGAAGGAAAGAAATCATAAACATCAGATCAGAAATAAATGAAAAGGAAATGAGGGAAACGATAGCAGAGAACAATGAAACTAGAAGCTGGTTCTTTGAGAAAATAAACAAAATTGATAAACCATTAGCCAGACTCATCAAGAAAAAAAGGGAGAAGACTCAAATCAACAAAATTAGAAATGAAAAAGGAGAAGTAACAACTGACACTGCAGAAATACAAAGGGTTGTGACAGATTACTACAAGCAACTATATGCCAATAAAATGGACAACCTGGAAAAAATGGACAAATTCTTAGAAATGCACAACCTGCCAAAACTGAACTGGGAAGAAATAGAATATATGAACAGACCAATCACAAGCAGTAAAATTTAAACTGTGATTAAAAATCTTCCAACGAACAAAAGCCCAGGAACAGATGGTTTCACAGGCCAAGTCCATCAAACATTTAGAGAAGAGCTAACACCCATCGTTCTCAAATTCTTCCAAAATATAGCAGAGGGAGGAACACTCCCAAACTCATTCTACGAGGCCACCATCACCCTGACACCAAAACCAGACAAATATGTCACAAAGAAAGAAAACTACAGGCCAATATCACTGATGAACATAGATGTGAAAATCCTCAACAAAATACTATCAAACAGAATCCAACAGCACATTAAAAGGATCATACACCATGATCAAGTGGGGTTTATCCCAGAAATGCAAGGATTCTTCAATATATGCAAATCAATCAATGTGATACACCATATTAATAAATTGAAGGAGAAAAACCATATGATCATCTCAATAGATGCAGAGAAAGCTTTCGACAAAATTCAACACCCATTTATGATAAAAACCCTCCAGAAAGTAGGCACAGAGGGAACTTTCCTCAACATAATAAAGGCCATATATGACAAACCCACAGCAAACATTGCCCTCAATGGTGAAAAACTGAAACCATTTCCACTAAGATCAGGAAGAAGACAAGGTTTCCCACTCTCACCATTCTTAAACATAGTTTTGTAAGTTTTAGCCACAGCAATGAGAGAAGAAAAAGAAATAAAAGGAATCCAAATCGAAAAGAAGAAGTAAAGCTGTCACTGTTTGCAGATGACATGATACTATACATAGAGAATCCTAAAGGTGCTACCAGAAAACTACCAGAGCTAATCAATGAATTTGGTAAAGCAGCAGGATACAAAATTAATGCACAGAACTCTCTGGCATTCCTATACACTAATGATGAAAAATCTGAAAGAGAAATTAAAGAAGCACTTGCATTTACCATTACAGCAAAAAGAATAAAATACCTAGGAATAAACCTACCTAAGGAGACAAAAGACCTGTATGCAGAAAATTACAAGACACTGATGAAAGAAATTAAAGATGATACAAATAGATGGAGAGATATACCATGTTCTTGGATTGGTAGAATCAACATTGTGAAAATGACTATACTCCCCAAAGCAATCTACAGATTCAATGCAATCCCTATCAAACTACCACTGGCATTTTTCACAGAACTAGAACAAAAAATTTCACAATTTGTATGGAAACACAAAAGATCCCGAATAGCCAAAGCAATCTTGAGAAAGAAAAACGGAGCTGGAGGAATCAGGCTCCCTAACTTCAGACAATACTACAAAGCTACAGTAATCAAGACAGTATGGTACTGGCACAAAAACAGAAATATAGATCAATGGAACAGGATAGAAAGCCCAGAGATAAACCCACGCACATATGGTCACCTTATCTTTGATAAAAGAGGCAAGAATATACAGTGGAGAAAAGACAGCCTCTTCAATAAGTGGTGCTGGGAAAACTGGACAGCTATATGTAAAAGAATGAAATTAGAACACTCCCTAACACCATACACAAAACTAAACTCAAAATGGATTAAAGACCTAAATGTAAGGCCAGACAGTATCAAACTCTTAGAGGAAAACATAGGCAGAACACTCTATGACATAAATCACAGCAAGATCCTTTTTGACCCACCTCCTAGGAAAATGGAAATAAAAACAAAAATAAACAAATGGGAGCTAATGAAACTTAAAAGCTTTTGCACAGCATAGAAAACCATAAACAAGATGAAAAGACAACCCTCAGATGAAAAGACAACTCTCAGAATGGGAGAAAATATTTTCAAATGAGGCAACTGACAAAGGATTAATCTCCAAAATGTACAAGCAGCTCATGCAGCTCAATATTAAAAAAACAAACAACCCAATCCAAAAATGGGCAGAAGACCTAAATAGACATTTCTCCAAAGAAGATATACAGATCACCAACAAACATATGAAAGAATGCTCAACATCATTAGAGAAATGCAAATCAAAACTACAATGAGATATCATCTCACACCAGTCAGAATGGCCATCATCAAAAAATCTACAAACAATAAATGCTGGAAAGGGTGTGGAGAAAAGGGAACCCTCTTGCACTGTTGGTGGGAATGTAAATTGATACATCCACTATGGAGAACAGTATGGAGGTTCCTTAAAAAACGAAAAATAGAAGTACCATACGACCCAGCAATCCCACTACTGGGCATATACCCTGAGAAAACCATAATTCAAAAAGAGTCATGTACCACAATGTTCACTGCCGCTCTATTTACAATAGCCAGGACATGGAAGCAACCTAAGTGTCCATCAGCAGATGAATGGATAAAGAAGATGTGGCACATATGTACAATGGTATATTACTCAGCCCTAAGAAGAAACGAAATTGAGTTATTTGTAGTGAGATGGATGGACCTAGAGTCTGTCATACAGAGTGAAGTAAGTCAGAAAGAGAAAGACAAATACCGTATGCTAACACATATATATGGAATCTAAGAAAAAAAGAAAAGGTCATGAAGAACCTATGGGCAAGACGGGAATAAAGACACAGACCTACTAGAGAATGGACTTGAGGATATGGGGAGGGGGAAGGGTAAGCTGAGACAAAGTGAGAGAGTGACATGGATATATATACACTACCAAACGTAAAACACATAGCTAGTGGGAAGCAACCACATAGCACAGAGAGATCAGCTTGGTGCTTTTTGACCACCTAGAGGGGTGGGGTAGGGAGGGTGGGAAGGAGGGAGATGCAAGAGGGAAGAGATATGGGAACATATGTATATGTATAACTGATTCACTCTGTTATAAAGCAGAAACTAACACAGCATTGTAAAGCAATTATACTCCAATAAAGATGCTTAAAAAAAAAAAAGCTTATCAGACAGACTGCAAGTGAAGGAGAATGACATTATTAAAGACAGCCTTGCTTAATATTTTACTCTGAGTTATATAATGTTTGACATAATTAAAATAAATTAAAAAAATGTTAAGCCCTAAAAAAACTGGAAAGCAAAATTTGAAAAACGAACCCAACTTTGTATTAAATTGGTGATAGGATGACACCAAGAGACAATTTTTTCAGATGAATTTTAGAATATGCTAATTTGATTGCACATCCAAAATGAAATATAACCTAATGAAAAAATTAACTGAAGAAAAAACTTCTCAGTTGTTATTAATACTACTGGCACTGTTATTCTGAACCTTTTTAGATATACATACAAATACAGATAGCATAAAGCAAATAGGTAATTATGTTAATGTTGATAGAAACCAAGACTTTCAGCTGAAAAGATACAAATGCTTAACTTCAAATATAAAAGCCCTTTTATCCTAAATTTGAGTATTAATATGAATTCATGTTGCATTTTCTCTTCAAAAATAAAAGAAATAAAAACGTATTTCTTAGCTCTGCAAAGTCCTAGAAGTAAAGAAGAATCAGTATGACTGAGCACTCTGAGCAATCAGATAATGGTTTCTAAATACGATTTCTCACCAAAAGCACTCAGGACTTCTTGAAAAAATGGCTGATTCCAAGTCTGAAGCAGGAAATGTACAAGATGAGTCTGAAACATCTTGTCATACTAGAAAGCAAGGAAGCTATGAAAGATGAAGAGAGTCACATCAAAAGGACTTAGGAGACAGCCTGAAGTGGCTTCCAATGGCTAAAGATGGGATAATCTGAGCATCAATAATAACTGCAGTGAACTTTAGCATCATTATCTGTTTGTAATAATACTTGAAAAAAAGAAAAAAAAAAAAGGAAAGAAACCTCACTAGTTACCTTTATAGGATGCCAGGGAAACAACACATTATTCTGAAAAAGTGTAAATGATGGGGAAAAAACAATCAAGCATTCAACATACCTTCATGTCAAAATATACCACTCTATACTAAAACATTAAAGGAACAAATAAAAAGTACGTACCTTATATCTTTTTAATTTCTGTACTTCTTCTTCAATAAGCATCTGATTTTTGGCAACCTCTGACTGAATAGCACTTAACATGTTATTACCCTGATCTGTATCCATGGGTTCCTCCTTAGGAGAAAGAAAAAGAAATAACACACCCTAATGACTGAGGCTTAAGTCTAAACTATTTTTTAAATGATAAACATAGTACAATCATTTTCAAATTTTATTCTTAATATTGGTGATGGAATACCAGCTTACTAACTGCAATATTAAAGGATAAAAGCTAGATAGTATCTTCCAATTTTCTATTTTCTACAACAATACATATGAATTTTAATCTAAAAATAATCTATACTGTAGCAAACTGAATTGCTATAATCTGCTGTTGAGCTATAAAGTAAATCTGCTTAAATATACTCATGAAAATGTGATCAAAGGAATGTAAAAAAGTCTTTGTCTATTACTAATTGTCTTCTCCAATCATATTTACTAGAAAGATAATCATCATAAGGAATAGTAAAGATTACATGTGAATCTAAACGTGCCCAATTAATTCTGTAAGAAATATATTCTAACTTGCTTAATTATATAATGAAATTACAGTAAATTGTTCACACTTATTTAGCACATACTATTTGTCAGTCACTTTTTTTTAAGTGGTTTATATATATGTTATCTCAGTTATTCTTCACAACCACCTTTTAAGGTAAATACTATTATCCCTACTTTACATGAAGAAACTGAGGCACAAAGAAATACACTCAAATCATACTTCCACTAAGTGGCAAAGGCAGGAGCTGAATCTAAGAAGCCTGACTCCAGAGTATATTCTTGTAATCACCACTCAGGATACTTGATTAAATCTATATTTCAGACAAAGAAAGAAAGAAGGAAAAAAGGAAAAAAGAAAATAAATAGTTTCCCTGAGAGAATAACGAAGCTAGAACTTTGTACATAAAAACATGGCCACAAACCTCAGCAAGTTGTCTTTGTAACTCTGCTATCTTCTGTTCATATATCATTTTTCTGTCAGACACAATGGCCATTAAGTTAAATCGAATTTCACCTTCACTGTACCTAAAAAAAATAATAAAGTTTATAATGTAGTAAAGAAATGTAACACTATTACAATTAAGATAATCTACTGTGATTACCCCCTTATTCTCTGGGGTAAACACAGATCTACCAATTGGCTAACCATAAAAACTGACATTAAAAAAAAATCTTTCCTAAAGAGGAGAAGTTACAACCAGTATCACAAAAATACAAACAATCATAAGAGAATACTATGAAAAATGATACACCAATAAATTCAGCAACCTAGAAGAAATGGATAATTTCCTAGAAACAGTCTTCCAAGACTGAATCAGGAAGAAACAGAAAATCTGAACAGGCTGATTATTAGTAATGTAATTGAATCAGTAAACAAAAAAATCCCAACAACCAAAACTCCAGGATCAGAGGACTGCACAGGGTAATTCTACCAAACATTTAAAGAGGAGTTAATTCCTTTATTTCTCAAACTATTCCAAAAAACTGAAGAGGAGGGAATACTTCCAAACTCATTCTATGAGTCCAGCATTACACTGATACAAAAAACAAAGACACTACAGAAAAAGAAAATTACAGACCAATATCCCTGATGAACACAGATAAAAATCCCCAATAAAATATTAGCAAACAGAATTCAACAATACATTAAAAGGACTGCACATAATGATCAAGTGGGATTTATTCCAGGGATGCAAAGATGGTTCAATATACACAAATCAATCAACGTTATAACTATATCAGCAAAACAATGGACAGAGATCACATGACCATCTTAATAGAGGCAGAAAAAGTATTTGACAAAATTCAACATCCATTCATGATAAAAACTCTTAACAAACTTGGTATAGACAGAACAATCTCAACATAATAAGGGTCATTTAAGCCAAACCCACAGCTAACATCATACTCAACAGTGAAAAGCTAAAAGCTTTTCCTTTAAGATCAGTAACAAGACAAGGATGCCCACTCTCACCACTTTTATTCAACATAGTATTAGAAGTCCTAGCCACAGTAATCATACAAAAAAAATAAAAGAAATAAAAGGCACCCAAATTGGAAGGGAAAAAGTAAAACTCACTATTTGCAGATGACATGATATTAAATACAAAAAAATTCTACCAAAAAACTATTAGAACTAATAAGTGAATTCACTGAAGTTATAGCATACAAAATCAAAATACAGAAATCTGTTGCATTTCTGTACACTAATAATGAACTATCAGAAAGAGAAATCAAGAAAACAATTCCATTTACAACTGCATCAAAAAGAATAAAATACCTAGGAATAAAGTAAACAAGGAGATGAAAGACCTGTACTCTGAAAACTGTAAGATATTGATGAAAAAACTGAAGACAACACAAATAGAAAGATATACCATGCTCATGGATTGGAAGAATTAATACTGTTAAAATGTCCATACCACCCAAAGCAACCTACAGATTCAATAATCCCTATTTTCACAGAACTAGAACAAATACTCCTAAAATTTGTATGAAACCACAAAAGACCCCAAATAGCTAAAGCAATCTTGGGAAAGAAAGAGCTGAAGGTATCATGCTCCCTGACTTCAAGCTATACTATAAAGCCAAAATAATCAAAACAGTATGGTACTGGCACAAAAACACACATATAGATCAGTGGAACAGAATAGAGTCCAGAAATAAACCCACAAAACACACAGTCAATTAATCTACAACAAAGGAGGCAAGAATATACAATGGGGAAAAAGTCTCTCAATAAGTGTTGTTGGCAAAACTGGACAGCTACATGTAAAAGAATGAAACTAAACCATTTTCTCACACCATATATAAAAATAAACTCAAAATGGATTACAGACTTAAATGTTAGACCTGAAACCATAAAACTCCTAGAAGAAACATAGGCAGTAGCTCTTTCACATTGGTCTTAGCAATAATTTTTGGATCTGTCCCCTCGAGCAAGGGAAACAAAATAAAAAATAAACAAATGGACTACATCCAACTAAAAAGCTTTTGCACAGCAAAAGAAAGCACCAACAAAATGAAAAGGCTGCCTACTGAATGGGAGAAGATATTTGCAAATGATACATCTGATAACGGGTTAATATCCAAAATATATAAAGAGCTCACAATCCAGCAATTTCACTTCCAGGTATTTTTCCAAAGAAAACAAAAACACTAATTTGAAAAGATGTATGTGCCCCAATGTTCATAGCAGTATTATTTACAATAGCCAAGATATGAAAGCAACCTAAGTGTCCATTGACTGACGAATGGATAAAAAAGACGTTTTATACACACACAATGGAATATTACTTAGCCATATAAAAGAAGGAAATCTTGCCATCTGCAACAACATGGATGAACCTAGAGGGTATTATGTTAAGTGAAATAAGTAAGACAGAGAAAAACAAATATTATATGATTTCACTATAAAAAACAAAACAAATACAACCAAACAGAAACAAACTCAAACAAATTCAGATATAGAGAACAAACTAGTAGTTGAGTGGGGAATTGGCAGGGTAGGTGAAATACGTGAAGGGGAGTAAGAGGTATAAACTACCATTTATAAAATAAATAAACAGGGATGTAACATTTAGCGCAAGGAATATAGTCAATAATATTGTTATAACTTTGTATGATGCATAATCTATAAAAATATGTTGTACACCTGAAACTAATACAGTATTGTAAGTCAACTATACTCCAATATAAATTTATTTATTAATACTTTTGTCTATAGACAAATAAATAAGCTTTCATATATGAAAGGAAAAAATCAGCTAAATTTCCATCAATCACAAATATATTATTAAATGTTTTAGTACCTCCTAGACATTTGAAATAAGTGTTTTCATCAGTTCTCATACTTTCACAAAAAATATGGTAACTATCAATTACCTTTTATCTCAATTAGAAAAAATAATTAAACTAAGACCTCACATTTGTTGAATTAATTTTACTGGCATCTTGATGGTATTAACTATATTCCTTACTATATAATTTTTTCCAAATCATGATTTTGTTTCTATTCTTAACTAATATATATGTTTTACATTTCACTTGTACTTTTATCATATACAAACATATAAATATTTATGTAATATGTTACAAATAATCTTTTGTAAAATTTCTGAATACTGTTTTATTTTCACTACTCTGATACCAATGAAACATCTTATAGTATAAGCTTGTTTATGGTAAGGATTGACATTGGAAAGATTATCCATAACATTATGTAAATGGCACTTAACCAGATGAAAACATGTAGAAAATGTAAGCCTGTTTTTGTATTAGTTCACCTGCAAGAGCGTCTCATAAATAGTTCTATTCACTGGAAAGAATATGGCCCAGTATAACTGTAGCACTTTGAACTATGTAAAAATGCTGTTTTTAAAACTCTGCTTATGGGACTTCGATTTCCCTATTCCTCCCAGTAAAAAATATCAAACTTAAAAAATCTAGACATATATTTTTTTAAAAATGAAAAAAATTAAAATTCTGAAGTGAAGAGAAGGCAGACATGCTAGGGAACCAGGACCCAAGAATGACAGTGGTGAAGTCTCTGGATTATCATTCTGCTGCGTATGTCCTGGCCTTGGAGTTAAAGAAGCCACCAATTGAGAAATGCCAACAGGCACAGACAAAAAAGCACCAATAGTCTGCTCTTTCTATCCAAACAGGAAAGGGGCAACCTCATGAGAGAACTTTGAGACAATAACCACTCTACCATACCCAAACACAACTGAAAAAACTGGCCCAAACCCTACCAGCCAGCAAAGGCTGGGTAGGGAGCCTGGACTTCCACCCCCACCAGGCTGTAACAGGCACCTGGGGTGGTGTCAGAAAAGGCTGTGTAGGGAGCTAGGACTTTCATCCCTGCAAACAGTAATGACATCTATTTGCAGTGTCAGAGGAAACCAAGTGGGAAGCCAAATGCGAAGTCACTACCATCCAGGAGTAAAGAAGCCCCCCTCCCAACTTTGGTATCAGTGGAGCCATGAAGAGAGCAGTCACAAGGCAGTGCTACTCCTCCCGGCCAGGGTAGTATCAGGGGGAGCCCTACTGGGGACCAGAACTCCCAACCCCTGCCCAGCAGTAACAAGGAACCCCTTCCCACCTCAGGTGTCAATGAAGACAGAGTGGGGAACCTGGACTTCTACTTCCACCTGGCAGTAATGGGGTAGCATCCCTGATTTACCCTGCCAGAACAGTGCCCATAAAAACCAGCTAAAAGAGAAGTTTTAAATAAGATCCAGAGTCTTATAATATAGTACTGAAAATGCCCAGGTTTCAATCAATAATCACTTATCCTATTAAAAATCATGAAAACCTCAATTTGAATGAGAGACATTCAACAGACAGAGTGATGACAGATGTCCAAATTCACTGACAGAGACTTTAAAACAGCCATCATAAAAATGATCCAGTGAACAATTGTGAACACACTGGAAACAAAAAATAGAAAGCCTCGGGCTTCCCTGGTGGCGCAGTGGTTGAGAGTCCGCCTGCCGATGCAGGGGACACGGGTTCGTGCCCCGGTCCAGGAAGATCCCACATACCACAGAGCAGCTGGGCCCGTGAGCCATGGCCGCTGAGCCTGCGCGTCCGGAGCCTGTGCTCCGCAACAGGAGAGGCCACAACAGTGAGAGGCCCGTGTACCGCAAAAAAAAAAAAAGTCTCAGCAAAGAAATAGAAGATATAAAGAAGAAACAAATGGAAATTTTACAACTGAAATATAAAATGATAAAAAAGCTGAATGGGTGAGTTCAACAGCAGAATGGAGGAGACAGAGGAAAGAATCAGTGAACTGAAAAGTAGAACAACAGAAATTACCCAACTGAACAAAGAAAACAGACTAAGAAAAATAAAGAGAGCCCCAGGGACCTGTGGGACTAAAGCAGGAGACATTTGTGTCATTGGAGTCCTGGAAGAGGTGAGAAAGAGGGTGAGATTGAAAAAGTTCTCCAAGTTATAATGGCTAAAAACTTCCCATATTTGACAAGATATAAACGCACAGATTCAAGAAGCTGAGCAAAATCCAAATAGAATAAATGGACAGAAATCCACACCAAGACACATCATCCTCAAATATATGAAAACTAAAACCAAACCAAAAAAAAAAAAGAATTTGAAACCAACAACAGGAGAAACACCACCATATCTATAGGGCAAAAACTGTTTGAACAACAGTGGATTTATCAGTAGAAACCATGGAGGCCAGAAGGGAGCGACATAACAATTTTCAGGTGCTAAAAGAAAAGACTATCAACACGGAATTCTATACACAGTGAAAATAACCTTCAGAAATAAAAGGGAAATCAAGACATTCTTAGATGAAGAAAAACTAGGATTCTGTTGACAGCAGAACTACCCTAAAGGAATGGCTAAATGAAGTTTTCTAAACAGACAGGAAACGATAAAAGAATTGAGTTCTGGAACATGAAGAAGAAAGAACAATGGAAAAAGTAAAAATATGGGTAAATACATTTTCCTTCTCTTAAGTTTTTAAAATTATGCTTCATGGTTAAAATAAAAATTATAATACTTTCTGATGGAGTCCTAAATGTATGTAGAAGAATTATTTAAGACAATTATAACAATGGACAGTAAAAGTACATAAAAGAAGGTAAGATTTCTACACTTCACTCAAACTGGTAAAATGTTAACACCAGTAGATTGGGTTAAATTAGAGAAACCATTAGAAAAGCTATACAAGGAAATAAACTCAAAACCACTATAGATGTCTGAGTAACTCACAGAAAAACAGGAAAAGAAAAACAGAGAAACAAACAAAAAAACAGAACAAAGAGAAAAAATTTAAATGGCAGATTTAAACCATAAGACATTAATAATTACATATTAAATATACATTTCATTTTATACATAATTTTATAAATCCATTACATTCAATGTAAATGGTCTCAATCCACCCAGTAAGACAGAAAATGGCAGAGTGGACTAAAAAATATGATTCAATATATGCTGTCTATATGAAATTCACTTCAAATACAATGACATAGGTAGGCTGAAAGTAAAAGGATGGAAAAAATATATCATGCATGTATGAATCAAGACAAAGCAGAAGTGGCTATATTACTGTGAAATAAAGTAAACTGCAGAGCAAAGAAAATTACTAGAGAGAAATATTGCATAATGATAAAAAGGTCAATCCACTAAGAAGAAATAGTGATCATAAATGTTTATGCAACGAACAAGAGACCTGCAGAATATGTAAGGGAAAAACTGATAAAACTTAAATTAGAAATAGCCAAATTCAAAACTGTGCCTATTTACAAATGACATGACCATCTATCAATATGTAGGAAATGTCAAGGAATTCACAAAACTTCTAAAGCTGGTGGGTGAGTTTAGCAAGGTTGAAGGATACAAGACAGAGAAAGAAAAAAAATCAACTTTATTTCTACACACTAACAATGATCACATGAAACAAAAAAGAAAATATAGTATCATTTGTAATCACTCAAAAGAATATGAAGTGCTAGGGTATAAATCTGACAAAATACATATGGAACTAGCATGCGGAAAACTACAAAATGCTGATGAAAGAAATTAAAGAAGATCCAAGTAAATGGATAGACATACCATGTTCATGGATTGGAAAAATCAATATAGTAAAAATGCCAATTCTCCTAAAATTGATGTTTGACACAATTCCTATCAAAATCCCAGAAAGAATTTTTGTAGATACAAGATTATACGAAAATTTACATAGAGGGCAGAGTATCTATAACAGCTAAAACAACTCTGAAGAAAAAGAATAAAGTCGGGGGCATCAGTCTACCTGATTTCAAGACTTACAATATAGCCGCAGTCATCAAGACTCTGTAGTATTTGCAGACAGCAGACAAATAGATCAATGGAACAGAACAGTGAACCAGAAATAGACCCACACAAATATGCCCCACTGGATTTTTTTTTTTACAAGGGTGCAGCAGCAGTTCAGAGGAGGAAGGATAGCCTTTTTAACAAATGGTGATAGACCAATTGGACAGAGGAAAAAAAAAATGAACCTTGACTTAACTTCACACCACACAAAAATTAACTCAAAATAGATCATAAACTTAAATGTAAAAAGTTATATAAACCTTTTAGAAAAAAAGGAGAAAATCTTTGGGATCTAGGGCTAGGCAAAGAATTCTTAGATTGGACAACAAAAATACAACTCACAGTACAACTCACAGTCCAACAAATTGGACTTCACTGGAATTAAGAGCTTTTGCTCTGTGAAAAACCATGTTGGGAGGAGGAGAGGATGGGCTATAGACTGGGAGAGAATATTTTCAGGCAACGTGTCTGACAAAGGACTAGTGATAGCTAGAGTATGTAAAGAACTTCAAGGCTCAGGGCTTCCCTGGTGGCGCAGTGGTTGGGAGTCCGCCTGCCGATGCAAGAGACACGGGTTCGTGCCCCGGTCCGGGAAGATCCCACATGCCGCAGAGCGGCTGGGCCCGTGAGCCATGGCCACTGAGCCTGCATGTCCGGAGCCTGTGCTCCGCAACAGGAGAGGCCACAACAGTGAGAGGCCTGAATTTCAAGGCTCAAGAGTCAAAAAAACAATCCAATTACAAAATAAACAAAAGGCATGATTTTCAACATTAGTCGCTAGGGAAATGCAGAATAAAACCACAACGAAATATCACTATCCACCTTTCATTTAAACAATGATAAAATAAAGGTTTAAAAATGAGAACATTAGTTATGCCAGTAAGATTAGCTGAGCATTTACTTTTGTATCCTTTTTTCTATGACTGGCCTCACTGCGCTGATCCAATCATCTTGATTGCATGCACCTAGGAAGAAATGTAAAAGCATTTATGTCAAATAAAATCAACATTAATATTATTTCAAAAGTTTGGTCCAAAATATCTTTTTATTAATATTTTGACAAATTCAGGATAGTAAAAAACCTTTTAGCATAACTATGTTAAGCTCCAACTCTTTCTTAGTAATGGTAAGGGGAAACAGTATTATCATAATTTGCATTTCCACATTGTTGCGTCACTTAGTGGTGCTAAACAAATGTTTGAGAAAATAATGAACTAGGGAATTATTTCATTAAAACTCACGACTCTGTGAGATAAGGATAACTACCTTCATTTTACAGATGATGAGACAGAGGGCTAAGAAAAACCAGCTCACATATTAGTAACAAAATAAGGATTCAATCCTTTTCTGACTCCCCACCATCATAACTACAGAAAAAGAAAATGAAATCCACACACAATGCAAAACAAATTTTACCCAGTTTTTTAATCCTCTTTTTTACCTAAATTTTAGTATAGCCACCAGCTGTATAGCAAAACTGGCTGTTCTGTTTTATATTTTACTTCCTTTATATCTCATGGATCTAATGAATAGGGAATGGTTGACCAGACAGAAGCCAAGAGAAAAAAATGCAGTGATCAGATCAACCCCCAAACCAGAGAAAATCAGCTTCTACAGAATTAAAAGAACATGCCACTAATTTTCTTTAAGAAACATAGAAAAATAAATATTTTTAAACATGTAAATCTGCATTAGATGAAGTATTAGTTCTAGACATGGGCATGGTCAATAAGAACAAGCAAAATGAATGTGTTAATTTATTTTTTAATCTGAAAGTATAAAGTTTTATGGACAGCAGATAACATTAGATTCCATTAAAACAGGTTACACTGCACTTAAACCTAATTTAAAAAAAAGAAAACTTAATGAGGTAAAAATAAGGAGTTAAAATTCTTTTGTGGATCTATTAGTTCATTACTAGATCAGAACCACCTCATCCTCAATAACCATTTATCATTAGCTCAAGGTAGGAGATGGGGTGGGATCAGGACAAATCCACCCTTTGGCACAAAGGACAACACATTAATGCACTAGTTACATAGAAAAAAGTAGTTTTTAAAAGTTAACTGAAAAATTAAAAATAAATTATGTAATCTATGGGTTAAAAAAACTTTTCCTGTAGGAAAAAAACTAAAGGTCCCAATGCAACTACAGTAGTCAACATGTCCTAACTACCTGTTACTTAATTTCATAAAGTAATGAAGAGCTTAAAGCCTGCATGGCATCACACCTCACAGTCACCTCCTCTTTCTAAACTTAAGCAGGACTAGGGCTAAACCAAAGGTGAACACTCAATCTTTTTTTCCTTATCAAAAGTGAAATACCAGGAATAGTAAACACATTACCTAAATCAATCGGTCCTTCTCTTAATCCATCTAATTCATACAGTCTTCCATTAACAGGAACATAACTGACAAAGTGAAAAGCATCTTCTTCTTTTGCTGATGTCTTTGCGTCAAATTCAAACATTTGCTGTCTACAGTGAAGAAAAAAACAGTGAGAGACAAAAAAACAGAGACAGTATTTATTTCACATAAAGTATCTTTACCTGGCGAAACTGTTGTGTACTTGTCGAATCACATCCGAATTACTCAGTGCCAAACCTTTCATCTGAAATAAATTTTAAGAATAGCCTATTAAAATAAGAACCACCACAGACAGGGCATTTTAGGAATAATACGACTGTACTCACAGCTGCATCAAAGCTTTGTGAAAATTCTTTAAACTCTGATAATGTGTCTCCTAAATGGACATCTTGATGGGTACAGTTCAATAACACACTTACTATAGCTTGAGTAGCACAAGCATTATTAATTACCTGTAAAATATGAAAGCAAAAATATTATCAATTTGTTAAAAAAAACAGCTTTTAACTGGTGATGATGACCCCCAAAATATGAAAAAAAGTTTCCAAATTTTATTTCATATAGTCTTAGCATAAACATAATTATCATGATCAATTCCCAATCTAATCTATTTTCAGGAATTTGCTGCAATTCTGGAGCTGAAGATTCTAGGAAATCGAATAAATTAAATGAACTCATAATATCAGTGAAAACCAATCCAGTTAGGGTAACAAAACCAATCTTTCCTGGTCTAAAACATATATCTAATTAAACCAAAAGAACTTGTCCTTCCCTCTTATTCACTTCCTCCTATGCTCATTTCTACCTATAAATATTCAACCCATATTTCAGTATCCAACGCAAGCTCCAACTCACCGATGTGGCTGTTAGAGAACTTATCCAACAACTCATATTACTTTCTTCCCTCATTTGAATTCCTAAAAACGTGTACATACTGTCTACATATTTTTCAATTCAATCTTTACAGCGCTGTCATCTAGCTATTAACTGTTTATTTAACAAGTTATGTGGACCTTACATTCTAGTGAGAGGAGAGAACATTTAGATAGCACCTACTATGTGTGGGTAATTTTCTAGGCACTTCACATGTATTAATTCTTTTAATCCTATCAATCAACAGTCTATGAAGAAGGAGTAATATTATTATCCTCATTTTACATTTGTGGAAGCTGAGGCACAAAGAGGTTAAGTAGCTTGCCCAAAGGGCACAGAGCTAAGCAAGAGGCAGGTGATCTGGTTCTAGAATTTTGTGTACTTAGCCACAACATGAGGCTGGCTCTGTACACGTATGTGGTCTCTCCAACAAGATTATAACCTACTTATGGACAAGGGCTTCTGCCACACTCCCTACAGCACCTACACAGGGCTGAGATCACAGAGGTGGAAAGAGCCTCAGATGATCACTTCGAACACCAGCAAGGTTAACTGTAGAGTTAAATTAAACTTGATAAATGATTTTTTATAATACAGTTTAGTCCTATCGCTATATTTCATTACAATATTATAATTAAATACCATTTTCCAAAAATACTAATTCACTTATGATCTTACAATTTGGTAAATTATTTCTATCTTGCCTGATTTCAAAAGAAAATTTTTCTATTATCTTCCCTCATTAACTCTTATACTCCTGTACTTTTTTTTGCCAGACTTTTGAAGTCTTGTGAGTACCCACCAGTTCTTACATTTTTGACTGCAGTATGTTTGAGGAATTCCTTGATAAGGCTGCTTTCTCCATTAGAGAACACTGTCTTACTCCCAATTCTCAAACAGTGATACCACCACATTCTTGTAATTATTCTTACAGTATTTTGTACTCAAAACTATCTTATGATTGACAGATTAAGGAAAAGTAACAGGAGATCTAGAATCCAATTAACATTGCTGCTGATTTATTTTAATATGTATTCTGAGTCACAGTTCTTTAGTAAATAAACTTGGATGAAAATTTTTAATGATTAAAGGAGACATCATAAAGGTCGTTAACTAAAACAAGACTTAGTGCTCCCTTATCTTGGGCCAAAATTATCTGGAGATGGGTTGGTAGAAGCGAAGTTAGCAGAAGTTAAAATTTATACTCATTCACACATCCTTTCAAAATGATGACACATTAAAGATATAATATGTACCCAATTCTAGGCTAGATGCTGAGGCTATGGCAGAGAATACTATCAAATATTCCTATGATCTAAGGACTTCAAGTCTGTAACCTATCACTTTAGATTTTTTTTCCGAACTCATCAAATTGTACACACTAAACATATGCAGTTTTTTTGTATACCAATTGTATTTCAATAAACCTGTTTTTTTTTTTTTTTAAAGGAAAAAAAGAAAAAAATCTCGTGGTTACTGATACTTCTCTTCCGGTGTTAATAAGGATTTACACTGTCATTTTGCATATGTGTGAAGAACAGTCATTACAGTGTGCATCAGTGTAAACATGCCTCTTCAGGTTTTTAAATGAGTTAAGTGCCACCAAGTGGTTATGTTATAAATGGTCCCCTTATCCTTGGGGGATATCTTCCAAGACTCCCAATGGATGCCTCAAACATGGATAGTACCAACCCCTATATATATCATGTTTTTCCCTATACTAACAGGCTGGTAGCACACATGAGGGACAAAGGGATGCATCCCACATGGGACAGTGAAGGACAGAATGAGATTTCATCACACTATTCAGAACGGCACACAATTTAAAACTTACAGTTTATTTCTGGAATTTTCCATTTAATATTTCAGCCAGAGTTGACTGAAACCATGGAAAGTAAAACAGCAGGTAAGGGGGGAATACCGCACAGAATTACCAAAAAAAAAAAAAAAATTCAAGACATTAAAAAGTGCACAGCCATTCATTCGTTCAAATATTTATTACTGAGAACTCACTGTGTGCTAGACATTGTGATAAATACTGAATACACAGTGAACAAGAGACATGTGGTCCTTGTCCTCGTGAAACACTTAAAAACCACCTTATATACATTCATTTGGGAGAATTTTAACTTCATCTTTCTTCACAAAAAATTATTGCAGAATAAATTATATATATAGTCCCCAACGAGAAGGGGATGAACAAAGAACAAATTAAGACGAGATGCTCAAGAGACAATGGACACACTGGTATGTATCAGTATGCTTGTAATCAGATCATGGGGTCATTGGTTACCTCGTAAATCAGTGCCTTTAAGCAATTAGGAGTTCACACTAGGAGTAAGAGATTTTTAATAGGAAATAACAGTAAATACAGTGATTCAGAAAGGTTCAGTTTAAGACAATTTACAGGCGAGACTGAAGGCGGCTAAAAACAAACAAGATCCACTGGGTTACTACTCTAATGCTAGTATGAAATAATAAAGGGCAATAGATTAATGGAGCAGGACCCATTAAAAGCAAGATCACCCAAATATGCGAGTCAGAATTCTAGGAGTCAGGAATATAACTAAAAATAAAATCAGATTAAAAAGAATAAGGGGATAGTAATAACAACCATATAAAACAATTTTGTAAATTTAAGCTAAAATACAGAAATTAAAAAAAAAATCTTACCAGAACTAAGTCAAGAAAAAATAAGTAGCCCAAATAAGTCTTTTAACTATTAAATTGAAGTGGTAGTTAAAAATATACTCACAAAGAAAATACCAGGCACAGATGGCTTTATAGGCCAATTCTATCAAAATGTGAAGAAAGAGACGTGGTCTAAATTGTCCAAATTCTTCAGGACAATAAGAAAAAGCAGAAATTCCAACTCAATTCATGAAGCAAGCACAACCCTAATACTAAAACTATTCAAAGCCATTACAGGAAAGGAAAATTAAGGCCATTTCATTCATAAATATAGATGTAGAAATTCTAAACACGTTTGTACTGAATTAAGTTCAACAGTGCATAAAAAGAGAATATGGGCTTACCTCAGATATGGAAGAATGACCAACTGGGCTTATCCCAGATATGGAAGAATGATTTAATATTAGAAAAATTCATAAACATAACTAACCATATTAACCTATTAAGAGGAAAAATAAACATGATCATCTCAATAGATGCAGAAAAGCATTTGAAAAAACTTAATCCTTCCATAATAAGGACACTTGCTAAATTATTAAAAGAATGTCCTTACCTGAACATTAAGAAAAAACAATCTGAAATGGGAAATGGTAAAAAGCATTCCCTTTAAAATCACAATGATTTTACTGGAGGTCTTAACCAGTCAATAAGATAAGAAAAATAAATTAGAGACATAAGGATTCAAAATGAGGAGACAAAACTGCTTTGTTTGACATAGTAATTTAGATAGAACCCCCCCCAAACCAACAAATAACAGAGATAATAGAGGTTAGCAAGATGGCTAAATATAATATTAAGACATAAGAATGAATTACATTTTTTTATACCAGCAACAAACATCTAGAAAATGTAACTGAAGAAAAGATGATTTATAATTATAACAAAGACATCAAGGAATTAAGATAAATCTAATAAAAGATGTAAAACCTCTATAAAGAAAATTATGCAACATACAAAAGATAATAAAAGCATATCTAAAAATAAATAGATAAATAAAAGCAGATCTAAATAGAGATACATAATACGTTTATGACTTAGTATCATGAAGATATAAATTCTCCCCAAATTGATACATATATTCAATGCTATTCCAGTCAAAAGTCCAAAAGAATTTTTCATACAATTTGATAAGATGACGCTGAAATTTATATGAAGAACATAGGGTCAAGAATAGCAAGGATATTTTTGAAAAAGAGGAGGGAGAAGAGACACGACCTATTAGATATAAGCACTTATGAAGAAGTGAAAGGAATTAAGACAGTGTGGTATTGGCAGAGAGACAGACAAATTGATCAGTAGAGTCCAGAAAACACACACACACACACACACACACACACACACACACACACGGAACTATGGTACACAACAGAGCTGGCATGTCCGATAAATAGGGAAAATAATGGACGTTTAATAAATGAGGTTAGAAAAAAAGGGTGATCCACATGGAAAAAGATAAAATTCAACCCCTGCCTCATATAATATACCAAAATCCAACTCCCAATGAATTATGGACATAGATATCAAAAATTAAAATTTAAATGCATAGGTAAATATCTTTTACAAATTCAGATAGATAACAAGAGACGCAAAAAAGCACTGGCTCTAAAATACAAAAGTCGGGCTTCCCTAGTGGCGCAGTGGTTAAGAATCCACCTGCCAATGCAGGGAACACAGGTTTGAGCCCTGGTCTGGGAAGATCCCACATGCTATGGAGCAACTGAGCCTGTGCTCTAGAGCCCACGAGCCACGACTACTAAGGCCCACGCACATAGAGCCCATGCTCCGCAACAAGAGAAGCCACTGCAATGAGAAGCCTGCACACTGCAACAAAGAGTAGCCCCCGCTCACAGCAACTAGAGAAAGCCAGCACGCAGCAATGAAGACCCAACACAGCCAAAAATAATAATAAATAAAATAAATTTATAAAAATAAATAAATAAACAAAACATAAAATTCTATTCATCAAAAGACACCCAGAAAAGGTAAAACAATAAGGTGCCAACTTGGAGAAGCAGTATCATGAAGATATAAACAACATCTACAAATCAAAAAGTACAATTAGTCCTACAGAAAAATAATTTAAGAATTTCACAGAAGAAACACATATGGCTACCAAGTAAGTACATCAACATCCTTTCAACATGATTAGTGCCCAGGGAGATGTAAACCAAGACCATAATGAAGCACCATTTTAGAATGAGCTGGCTAGCAAAAATCAAAAAGGCCTCTGGTGCAATGGTTGAGAATCTGCCTGCCAATGCAGGGGACATGGGTTTGAGCCCTGGTCTGGGAAGATCCCACATGCTGCAGAGCAACTAAGTCCGTGCGCCACAACTATTGAGCCTGCGCTCTAGAGCCCACAAACCACAACTACTGAGCCTGCGAGCCACAACTACTGAAGCCCACGCACCTAGAGCCCGTGCTCCAGAACAAGAGAGGCCACCGCAATGAAGAGCAGCCCCCGCTCGCCACAACTAGAGAAAGCCCACACGCAGCAACGAAGACCCAACAACGAAGACCCAATGCAGCCATAAATAAATAAATTTATTCAAAAAAAAAACGGTCTGACAATATCACATATTGGAGTATGTGGCTACACAGTAACTCAGATATTGCTAGTAGGGGTGTAAACTGGAGTATCTACTTCCGAAAGCACTTGGATATTTCCTCCTAATGTTACATTTACCTATCAGAAGAAGCACTGTTTACTTCTACATATGTACCAGGAGAAATTTGCACAAATACAACAGGAGACGTACAAAAATGTATATAGCCACACAGTTTACAGTAATGCAAGTGAAAACTCAAATGCCAATCTACAAAGAGTAAACAATTACTTACTCTTCATGCACATTCGTGCAATTACCATTGTGCAGCATGCAAAATAACTATTATGATAAACAACTAGTGGATAAATCTTAAAATATTAAGTCAAAAAAGTAAGTCTCCCAAAACTACAAAGAGCATGATACTTTTTATCAAGTTAAAATTTTATATACACACAGCCCTTTTAGGATTAGAAAAAGTACAGAAAGTGGAAAGCAAGGAAACGATATACAGAACTCCACATGCAGGTTACTTGGATGAAAGGAGGGAGGATGAGGGCTATGTGGGACAATGGGTGGGACAGAAGGAAATGATAGTTAGATGACGGTTATCCAGGCGGTGAGTTCTTAGGTGCTTACTACATTACTTAGTCACCAAATAAGTAAACAAATAAATAAAAGGACATGAGCGTGTGCCATCAGTCAAGAATTATCATAATTCCATGCTGTGTACCTGAAGATCAATTTTTTAAAAAGGAAAAAAGAAAAACACACTCATCATCACTGACTGATCTGTCCTCTTCCTTCATCACGTCTAATCATCACACATTAAAGGTGCTAGTTACTCTACCTCCTGAGTATTAATCAAATCTGTTCACAACTATCACTACTAACAGTCTTTTACCTGCTTTTGCATGGACTTCTACAAAAGCATTCTAACTGATATGTAGTCTCATATCCTACACCACTCCCTCCTCCTCAAACACATTCCCCACACTGTAGCCAAAGTGATCTCTTCTAAATGAAAATCTGATCACATCACCCTTCTTAAAACACCTCAATAAACCTTCTACTGCTCTTAGGATACAGACAAAAGGCTCAAGCATGCTCTGCCTCTGTCCACACCTTGGCAGGAAGTGGAGAGTTATTCTCTATTATCCACCTTCTCCCTCTTCCAGATGAACAGAGGACCCAAATTTTATCTGGGTCCATGTCCACCTGGAATGAGGACAGCATCCCCCTCTGCTGCTAAGTACAGCCATGTGACTGAGTTCTGGACAAAGAGAAGAAAGCATGTAACATGAGCAAGTTCTAGAAAACGTCCGTAAAAAGAGAGGAGTGTGTTGTCCGCTTCTACTGTCTTGAATGTGGAATTCAGATAGAATGGCTGAAAGTCCAACAATCATCTCAGACTATGAAGTAACCTTTGGAATAGAAAGCACACACAAAGGAACAAAACAAAAAAGCCTGCCATCTCGACGTGCTCCACGGTGAATGAGAAAGAGAAAAACGTGTGTTTCTTATAAACCATTGTTTCTCTATACCTAATCGTACTGAACCCTGACTACCACACTGCTTGCTCAGCTTCATCATCTCACACCGCCCTGCCTGTGCTGTCTCTAGTCCAGCTACACTGGCCTTCCTGTAACAGTACATTTTACTAGCCTTACTCCCTTTTACTATAAAGCTGTTAGTAATCTGGGATGATCCTCAACCTCTTTCCCCTAGTTAATACCTACTTAACCTTTAGATTTCAGCTGAAATGTCACTTACTCAGAGAAGCTTTCTCAGATCTCCCTGAAGAGTTCAGTCTCATTTTTATGTGTGCAGTGAAGAATCTAGTCTTGCCCTAAGAGAGGCCTGACCTTTGCCCTTGGCTCCTGGGAGGTGATCTCTAAGCTCTTGAGAAGCCATGCCTCCTCACAAAAGTGTCTTCGTTTACCTGGGGGCTGTGGGCCACGCAGATAGTCTCACGGTGTGACTTAGGGTGGGTTCTGGATCGACAGTATCATCTCAGCCTCCAGGGTGGCAGGAGACTGAGGGCCAATAAAAACTCGATACCAAGAATCGGCTGAGATGGCCTGAGTGGCAGCACTCTGCACACTCACACATCACTGCCACTCAAGTTACAGCGCTGGCTTTGACTCCCCTGGGCGAAGACCACGCGCAGCTTTCCTGCACTCCGCTCTGTGTGTCTCTTCCCTTGGCTGAATTTAATCTGTGTCCTTTCACTGTAACGAACTATGTGACTCTAGCAGATTTTGGTGAGGTCTATGAGTTTTTCTAACAAATTATAGAACCTGAGGGTGGTCCTGGGGACTCCCCAAACTTGCAAGTATCAGAAGTCAGGGTGGTTTGTGGTACCCAAGACTCTGTAGTTGGTGTCCGAAGGGAGGGTAGTCTTAATAGATTATTTTTGAACTTCACAATACGGTTCTCATTTCAATCCATACAGCACTTATTGCCACTGTAATTTTGTATTTCACGGATTAATACCAATCTCCTCCACTAAGCTCTAAATACCCTTGAGGAGAGGGCTCCTGACTGTTTATCATTCCCCAAGCACCTGGCACAGTGTCTGACACATTGCAGACACTCAATCATTCTTTCCTGAAAGACTGAACAGGTGGAGTCACACAAACCTAGTACCAATGACCTAAAGCAATAAGTCAGACAGACCTTAGCTTTCTCATCAGTGAAACAGTAACAAGACAACAATGTTCTGCAGAGAAGCATTACCAAAAGGGTCATTCCTGGATCCTATACACAAATTGTAACTACTAGAAGACACCTTTTCCAGATATTTTGTTACTCAATGATCCACACATATGCACACTTCCAATTAGAGCATATGATTAGCATAAGACAGGCAGTATTACCTCTCTAAAATGATGCAATTCCATCCATAAATACCAAAACTATGTATTTAGTTAATCTGTATGACATTATCACAAATAAATATAATTTTAATTAAATGTTTTAAATATCTGAAAATATTCCTCAGAGCCCAGAGACCCTGGATTGGAAATCTTTACTATAAGCTCTTGAAGCCTAGAACCAAGGATTATATATTTATGTAATATATACTATAAAATTTCTAGCACAGGTTCATAGGAGGCATACACTAAAAAGACTGATAGATATTATTGTTGAATTACTGACCAGTTTAATAGAAACTGTTGGCATAATATAGTATAAAAAAATACAATGTAATTGAGAAATTACTAATCTGGCATATTAATAAACATGGCAGGAATAATGTAATACAAATAAAACATTAAATTATAGTAAGGTAGAAATGTAATACAGAACTAGAAAAGTATCAAGGGACTCTAGAAATTATAAATTCATACTCCAGTATCATTTTTTTTTCTTTGTAGAGTACTTTCTTATACCTTAAAAATACCTAGGCCTCTATAAGTCAGTCATTG
This sequence comes from Delphinus delphis, assembly GCF_949987515.2. Taxonomy (NCBI): domain Eukaryota; kingdom Metazoa; phylum Chordata; class Mammalia; order Artiodactyla; family Delphinidae; genus Delphinus; species Delphinus delphis. The sequence continues at coordinate 175,750,383 of NC_082683.1, forward strand.
TTAGTGTCTTAGTGAATCCTAGGGTTCTTTAACTGTAATATTCTTTCTACATTTATCAGATACCTACTATGTGTCAGGGATTATACATGAAAACTCCTGGGTTTACAATTTAGTAAGGAAGAAATATAATTAAATACACACACAAATATATATGGAAAAAATCTTGAAAAATATAAACTGTTTTAAGTGGTTATCTCTGGAGCAGGGATTATAATGGACTTTTATTTTCTACATTGTACATTTATAATGCTTACATTTTATATCATGGGTATAGATTCTTATATACCATAAAAAAAAAATGTCTTTAAAAGGAGAAAAATCACCTGAAGGACCAAACTATCTGTCCCCTACTTTTTCTCTACTACCTAGATCTTGAAAATCACAGTGATTATAATTATTATAGTACAATGATAAATATTACAATTTATAAATGGATTATTTGTGTTAGAGTAATAATTAGAATCTCAAAATGTTTACCATTAAGAAATTTAGTTAAATAAATTATAGGACGCTTATACTAAGAATACTTTTAAAAGAGGTGGTGTTGTGATATGGTTAAGAGTGTGGACTTCAAGGCAACAGTGCCTGGGTTTGCACCCAGCTCTCCCATTGACTAGCTACATAACTTGGGCAAGTTTCTTAACCTCTCTGGGACTCAGTTTCCACATCTGTGAAATGATGAAGAACCTGTAAAACCACATAGGGTCACTGTGAGGATCAGTTACTACAAATAAATTAATACTAAAAAATAATACATATAAAAGTACCTAATAAGCCTTCAATATGTTAGCTAATACTGTTACGTGCACTGAAAGTCAAACTTTTATCATTAAGTGAAGAAAGATGCAAAATATTTTGCACAACAGTCCAACTTCAGAAAAAAAAAAGATAATAAGAATGTGTTAACAAGTGAATAGAAAATGTGGGAGGCAGTATGGCAGGTGGAACAACCAACCTGGGCTTTAGACCTAGGTTTAAATTCTGGATCCACCATGTACTAGCTGTGTGACCTCAGGCAAGTAAGTTAATTTTTCTAGGCCTCAATTTCTTCATCTGTGAAATGAGGGTAATACCTCATAGGGCCGTTGCAAGGGTCAAATAAATAACATGTCTAAAGCACAATATCTGGCACACAACAAACATCGTAAATGTGGGCTGTTGTTGGTACTGCTATGGTGATAGTTGTTACCAGTAAGAAGACACATGCCTGCCTTATCCACCATTACATCCCTAGGACCTAAAACAATGCCCAGCACAAAGGAGGTGCTCAACAACTACTCGTTGATTAAATGAATGAGTCAAACTGTTAGAAGGGGTTAGTAGATATGGGTGTGGGAGCACAGGGATATTCACTCATCACTATATATTTCTGTAACTTAAGATATTTTAAGTACACAATGATAAAATAATGTTCTCCAAACCCTTGAAGTAAAGCAAAAAAATGCTAATTTCTCTAAAAACACTCAATTTTTAAAAGTTGGGGGGGAAAATGGAAAGAAGTAATAAAATAAGAGAAAAAGGAAAAACAAGTTACTAAGTGGAATAGTAAACATTTGATTTAAAGGGCAGTAATGAGAATTAGCAGTTTTATTGTTTCCACCTTCCTAAAGGTTAATGAGATTATCTTAAGCAATTTTTTGAGTCTCAGAAATAAGTGCAATTTTCAAACAAATGAGATCATATTTAGCTTAGATTTTATACATTAATCAAACCTCTTTCATCATTCTCTTTTTCAGCTTTTCCAAACAATGGACTCCAAAATAAGGAGGCATCTAATAACGTTGGTTAAACGTTTCACTGTGTACTCCAGAACAGCAGTTCTCAAAGTGTGGTCCATGTACCCCTGGAAATTCCTAAGACCCTTTTCAAGGGGTTTGTGAGCTCAAAATTGTTTCCATAATAATTCCAAAACAGTTTTTGCTTTTTTCCCCTGCTTTCTTATTTACACTGTAGCACAACAGCAATCGAGGGTAAAACTGCTGGTATTTTAGCATATACCTAGGCAGTGGCATTAAACTGTTTCACTGACACACGTGCGTAATTTTAAAAATTAACAAAACAAAAACCAGTTTTAGTGAAGAATGTCTTTGATAAAGCAGTAAATTTTTTATTATATTTTGACCTCAGAGTACAAGTGGTTGAGTGAAACAGGTGGTACAAATAAAGCACTTCAGCAAACCAAAACATGCCAGTTGATTCCATGAAAGGCATTAGTGAAATTGTTTGAACTGTCAGCTAAGTTGGCTGCTTTTTTCTTGGAACATCATCTTTTACTTGCAAGGACATACAGCAGACAAATACGGCTGTTCAGACGGTACCTGGCAGATATTTTCTTGAAAATGAGTGAAATGAGTCTATCACTTCAAGGAAAACATCTGATAGTATTTGTTGTCCTTCATAAAATTTGAATTCTCAAGTGAAAATTAGGATTTTGTAAGATTCAGATCCATAGATCCACCACTGTGAGTTTAAAAGTTTCAGGATACTTATCAATTCTTCTAATGATACAGATGCTGATATTAACAAATGTGACTTGTTGATAACATATATAATCATGTGTCAACATTTAGAAAATCTGCCTAAGTCGGTAAATTTTCAAAATGACCAATGCACAATGTTATAAGATCCTCCAAGAGTAAAAGATCCTTTTGAAGAGCAAGATAAACCAAAGGATTTTTATATATCAAAGTACAAAGTTCATTAGTATGATCTCAGATTTCACACTGCAACCAATCTTTAGGAGAGGAACATTTCTGGAGTTTTGATATAATATCAAAGAATATCCATAATTTCCTGGAAAAGAAATTAACATACTTCTCCCTCTCCAACTACACATATGTGTGAGACTAAATCATATACTTCAACCAAAAACAAAACAAAACGAAAACATTGCAACAGAGTGAATAAAGAAGCTGATAGGAGAATCCAGCTGTGTGCTTAATATTAAGCCAGACATTAAAGATATTTACAAAAATGTAAAATAATGTGCTCATCTCACTATTTTTTTGCTTTGGTAAAGATATTTATGCTTCATTTAAAAAATTCATTAACATGTAATGAACTTATTTTTACTTTTAAAGCAATTAATAAATATTTTAAATGTCTCAGTTTTAATGTCTAAATGATAAATACTAATAAATATAACCCATATAAACAGAAGGTCTTTGGGGATCTCAATAATTTTTAAGAATGTGAAGGAGTCCTAGGACCGAGAAGTTTGAGAACTGCGACACTAGAGACCCAGGTGGAAGAGTCCTGTTTGTAAAGAGGGTTGCTCTTGAGACTCCACAGTATCCAAGGACCATACCTGCTTGGCAAAAAATATCGTGTCAAGTCTGGAGTCCTGAACCACAGAGCCTGCTGGTTCTTCTCCTGGCTGCCACTTGAAAAGAAAAATCAACCCATGAACTGGCCTACAAAACAAAAAAATACAAATTAGTGACACCAAACCTTGCTTCTTTTAACACACTGTCAATATGTTAAGTTTTGGTCATTTACTTAACAAATACAATGCAAATGAAGTAAATTTGAGAAATTTTTTAAAGATTTCTATTGCTGTTCATAGTTACTAGAATGTTGCCCAAGACACGGCTAACAAAATTTTTAAAAAATACATCAATTAAAATGGAATTGTTATGAAAGGAATAATCTCAGATCTGTGCATTATTCAATTCTACCTTATATTACCTCACTTAAAAACAGAAAGAACAACAACAACAAAAAAAAACAGAAAGAACATAGCAAAACTAGAAGAAGCTGTTAACCCTAGACTGAATTCTGATATACATGAATAAAGTTCACATAGGATGTTTACAGATAAATGGCTGCTAGCATAAATACTAAGAAATATAGGACGTCACCTTCATATAATTATTGGATGCATGAGCAACCGTCACACTACAGTATGACTGGATGTTGCATCTCACACATAATGAAATCATCACCTCCCCAAAGGAACGGTTGTTGCCCACAAAATCACCACTTTAGGATTCTCTCCAGTCTATCTCTCACCACTGCCTTCCAAGCAATAAAAATCTTTCCTATCCCTTAAAGACAGGTCAAATGATGCATCTTTAATTAACCTTCCCTGATCATCCAGCCAGAATTTCTCTCTTATTCCATCTAAAATGACTGCTCTCTTTGTGGGGAAGAAGAAAATAGGGGGGAGGGAACTGTCTCCTTACTATAAAAAACATATCGCTACAGTCCCCATTCCAGGACCGAAGAATGCTCCCCGCAGTGAAAACTCCCTAGCCCTCCATTTGCAATCCAGAGTCAATGCTTGGAGGTTGGGGGTTAAGGAGAGGCCCAGAGAAATCAGGACAGAGTAAGAGGAAGGTACTTCCTGGCATCAATATTTGGAATCTGAACTGTAACCTCCACAAGAAGCAATGTAATAATGTATTAAAAAAAGTTCTGGGACTTCCCTGGTGGCGCAGTGGTTGAGAGTCCACCTGCCAATGCAGGGGACACGGGTTGGAGCCCTGGTCCGGGAAGATCCCACATGCCGCGGAGCAACTAAGTCCGTGCGCCACAACTACTGAGCCTGCGCTCTAGAGCCCATGAGCCACAACTACTGAACCCACGCACCTAGAGCCCGTGCTCTGCAACAAGAGAAGCCACCGCAATAAGAAGCCCATGCACCGCAACGAAGGGTGGCCCCCGCTCGCCGCAACTAGAGAAAGCCTGCGTGCAGCATGAAGACCCAACACAGCCAAAAATAAATTAATTTTTTTAAAGTTCTGAATTACTATTACTATACATTATCTGTCAAGTATAGTTTTGTAGACTGGCCTATTATTCATGTGTTTTATGTTAAAATGTGTTCCATGTTCTAACAGTATTGATCTATAAGTGAAAGTTGTAAAAAAATCAACCTATCAGTACTTTGTTGATATGGAATTACAGAGACTTAGTTTTGAATCCCTTGCAAATTACTTATCTATGAGTCTCAGGTTCTTGGTTATAAAATGGGAATAATACCTACCTCACACAGCTGAAAAAAATCTTAAAGGAGATAATGTGTTCAGACTAAGGTAACCCAAGTAAAATAAACTCATGAAAGTTTGCTTAAGTATAGACATATTACTTTTAACGTAAGTAAAAACAAACTTACTTTAATTTTTCAAAATTCTCAGGCTCTAAACTCCATATTTCTTCTACTTGGGCTCCTCGGCAACCTGAAATAAGAAATTATTTCTTCAGAAGACAAAATAACTCATTTTTTTTCCTTCGCCACTAAATAAAATATTAACTGAAAGAAAAGCACATTTGGGGGCGATAAGACATGACAAATTAAAATGGTAAAACTGATAAAGCTCACAGTCAAATCCTAGTCCTACCTTTACTATTTCCTAATTATTATAGTGGGAGTATATTCCTTTGACAACTTTAAAAAGTTTCAAGATTTATTTTCACTGGACACCACCCCATGGCTCCTTCTCAGTCTCTCTCAATCTCTGGCTCCTCTTCATCCACTCCCTTCACTCAGCTGCTATGTTTCCACAGCTCTGCCCGCAGCCCCCTTTTTTCCTTACTGTACACTTTATTTTTAAAGTGGTAATAGGGGCATCCCTGGTGGCACAGTGGCTGAGAATCCGCCTGCCAATGCAGGGGACACGGGTTCGAGCCCTGGTCCGGGAAGATCCCACATGCTGCAGAACAACTAAGCTCGTGTGCCACAACTACTGAGCCTGTGCTCTAGAGCCCACGAGCCACAACTACTGAAGCCTGCATGCCTAGAGCCCGTGCTCCGCAACAAGAGAAGCCACCACAATGAGAAGCCTGCGCACCACAACAAAGAGTAGCCCCCGCTCGCTGCAACTAGAGAAAGCCCACGAACAGCAACAAAGACCCAACACAGCCAAAAATAAATAATAAAATAAAATAAATAAATAAATAAAGTGGTAATAAATAGCTACCACTTAAGAGTGAATTTCAGAACACTATTTAGTTCTGACCCTTTTCCTAAATTCCAATTCTATACTTTAAAAATTTAATTTAATATCAACCACATCAGAGTCCCCCAAATATGTTCTTCTTCTACAACAGTGGTTCTCAACCAGGATGATGTTTTTTATGCCTCTGCACCCCCGACCCCCGCCAGGGAACATCTCAAAATGTCTGAAGACATTTTTACTGTCCCTACTGTCACTTGGGGGGCGGGGAGGTAGCATCTAGTAGGTAGAGGCCAGAGATACTGAACATCCTACATTGCACAGAATAGCCCCTGACAACAGAGAATTATCTGCCCCAAAGTGTCAAGACAAAATGAATTATCGGGCCCAAAATGTCTAATCCCTGCAAGGCAAGGCAAGAGTACCAAGGTCGAGAACTGTGCTCTAGTAGTTCATATGGTGGTAATGGTGTACCGGTTAAGAGCCTGGCCTCCAAACTGCCAAGGTTTGAATCATGGCTCCTCCATTTACCGGCTACATGACCACTGAACCTCTCTGTTCCCCATACTCATAGAGCTGTTGTGAGAAATAAATGAGATGACTTACTATCTCATAAGGTAATTTATTATGCATGAGATACATTTAATACAATGCCTCGGCAAAATGTCAGGTAGCATTATGATCACAACAGAAAAAAACAGCCTTATTTACCAGTAACTGCAATGTGTAAAGTGCTCTGAATGCATTTTCTCTAATCCCTGCAAGGAAAGTATTATATGGAAGAGGCTTAGGGATGTTAGGTGTCTTATCTAAATTCACTACAACTAATATATGCCAAAAAGTTAATTAAAACCCATGTCTGGTTCCAAAGTCTGGGCACTTTCTATTGTTCCAGATTATTTTCAAGTGAGTGCTGGAGAAGCCTTTAGATCACATGCAAAAATCTGTGGTTTAAAAAAAAAAAAAACTGGACCAACCAACTATGTGACTTTGGGCATTCATACCATTCAGTACCTCAATTTGCTCTGCTCAGCAAATATCTATTAGCTCCCACCCAAGCATTAAAGATACAGGTACAAGGAGAGTTACTTCATTATTTGTAGTAGAGAAGAACTAGAAACAACCTGAATGTCTAGAACAGGTTGCTAGACGTCCACATACATTAAGTTGGGAAAAAAAGCTTGTTTAAGTGTGAACCTATATTTATACGTGTTATCAAGAAAGGGCACAAAAGAACACTAATGCACTTAACACTGGTTATGCTATTGGAAATCAACTGTAAAAAGGCCAAACGTTAAAACATTGCACATATCATACAAAAACACAACAAAAGCCACTGAATTAAAAGAGCCCCAAAATATTTTGCAAAGGTATAATTTCAAGTGGTGACACTGTTTAAATAACCTTATGTTAGACACATACACATCTCTGTGTAAGGAAAACATAGTACTTAACTGTTAGCATCTATCTCCTTATATACATTCAATTCTAATAATCCCCTATGTACATTCAATTTCAAATAATGCATGGTATAATGGAAAGAGAAATAAGCAATGATTCAAGAGAACTAGGTTGTAATTCTAGCACTGCCTTTAAGTTCTTTACCTTGAGTGAGAACATGTCTTTGAGCCTCACTTTCCTCATGTTTAAAACAAGAATACTACCTGCTTCATCCAATCCACACAATTCTTGTGAGGTATACGTTCTCAAATACCAAACACAAAGAATCACCATGCTGATTCCTCTAATATATTCTAGTAAAAAGTTGAGTGGGGTGGGGGGTAGGCTTTAAAAAGTTAATGATTCACTGGTATTTAACAAATACATTCAGCCCTCTGTATCCAACGGGTTCTGGGTCCGCGGATTCAACCAACCGCAGGTTGAAAGTATCTGCCAAGCATGGTATTAGGCCCTAACAAGGACAGGAAATAATAAACTATTTTAACAATGCTTAAGAACTTCAACCTAGTAGGAAACAAGCTCATATAACTCAAAGACTGTGCAGTCTGCATGTTTTGCATATAAAAGGTACACGGGATGCGTTCTGGAAGTTAAGAGGTAGCCAACTATCCTTGCTGATCAGAAAAAACTTTAATGTATAGTTAAACTGGGGGACTTCCCTGGCGGTCCAGTGGTTAAGACTCCCTGCTTCCAATGCAAGGGGCTCGGGTTTGAACCCTAGTCAGGGAATTAAGAACCCACATGCCACGCGGCCAAAAAAATTAAATAAATAAATAATTTAAAAATAGTTGAACTGGGTCTTAAATAGGATGACCAAATAATCTGTCATTCAAACCAGAACACCTCTTTTATTAAATTGATTTTACTTAATAGGACATTAAATAAATTTTTAAATTAAAATGTTTTAAAATATTTATATCTTGACTAACACATTTGTATTATAGTACTGGTGGCTCCATAAAACAGTCTATTCAAAAACCAATTCTAAAAATAATTTTCTTAACAATATACCTGGAGTCTTTCTCCCCAAGAAAAATACTCTTGGGGAGTATTTTTATAGCCTACACATAAGGCTATACTGTTTATTTATTACCTCTTGAGTGAACTTTGGTAATTTGCGTCTTTAAAGGAATTTGGACATGTCATCCAAGTTGTCAAATTTATTTGCATAAATATTAAAATATTCACTTATCCTTTTAATATCTAGAATCCGGGACTTCCCTGGTAGCGCAGTGGTTAAGAATCCGCCTGCCAACGCAGGGGACACGGGTTCGATCCCTGGTCCGGGAAGATCCCACGTGCCACGGAGCAACTAAGTCCGTGAGCCACAACTACTGAGCCTATGATCTAGAGCCCATGAGCCACAACTACTGAGCCCACGTGCCACAACTACTGAAGCCCTCACGTCCAGAGCCTGTGCTCTGCAACAAGAGAAGCCACTGCAATGAGAAGCCTGTGCACTGCAACAAAGAGTAGCCCCCGCTCGCCGCAACTAGAGAAAGCCCACACGCAGCAACGAAGACCCAATCCAGCCAAAAAATAACTATTTAATTTTTTTAAAAAATCTGTAGAATCTGTAGTGATGTCATCTCTCTTATTCCTGATATTGGTCATTTGTCTCCTCTCTTTCTTCTGATCAGTCTGACTACAGGTTTATGCATTTTATTGATCTTTGAGAAACCAGCTTTTGGTTTCATTGACTTTCTCCACTATTTTTCTCTTTTCTGTTTTACTAATTTCAACTCTGATCTCTATTACTTCCTTTTATCTGCTTACTTTAGGTTTAATTTACTCATCTTCTTCTAGTTTCTTGAAGGGAAAGCTGAGGTCACTGATTTGTTGTAGTAAATCTAGTCCCTGTTACTCTATCTTGGCTGGAAGCAGAAATATACAGCCTCTATTTTCAATTAGTAGACTATCCTAGTTTGTTTTGCTGCATTTATGAATTATGTATGCATTGTATCAATTGAAAGTATAGTTCTGCTCCATCAGTTTCTTAATTTAATAAGAACTTTGTTTTACCATGACGTTATATTCCACCAAAAATTTTATTTAATATATTCACTGAACTCAAATAATTTCCACTTCAATGAAGAAACTTAAATCTACAATAGCATTCATAACACAATAAGATGTTTCACTTTTGAAAGAATAAACTTCCAAAGGTTTTTTTATTTTTTTTTTGCAGTATGCGGGCCTCTCACTGTTGTGGCCTCTCCCGTTGCAGAGCACAGGCTCCGGACGTGCAGACTCAGCGGCCATGGCTCACGGGCCCAGCCACTCCGCAGCATGTGGGATCTTCCTGGACCGGGGCACGAACCCGTGTCCCCTGCATCGGCAGGCGGACTCTCAACCACTGCGCCACCAGGGAAGCCCCCAAAGGTTTTTCAAATCCATGAATTGAATGAGGAACAAAGAAAATGACTGGAATAAACTCAGTCTCTTTGAAGCATCTGATGGTGATATACAACTACCATCATTTAACTTTTTGCAAAGTTCTTCTGCTAATTAAACCAGTCTAATAACTATAGCTTCAGTTTTCATTTGTGCAGGTACAGAAGGTGCAGTTCCATGGCAGTCTCTTACGCATGCTTTTATTTAAATCATTTTCAATTCCAAGTTTTCTGCATGTACGAAATTGGAGCAAAAGCTTTAACAGAATGGACTAATTTTAAAATAAACAAATTTGCCTGATACAACGTTTCTTAAGGTTAACTCTAACATGTCATAATAGTTAAGGTTTTGAAGGTAAAGTTTATGGCTTAAAACCTGCAGACATCTCAAACTCAGTGTATGTCCAAAGCTGAACCCACTTTCTTGTCCATCAAGCCTACTCTTCTCTTGTACTTGTACTTCACCAGTCTCCCAAGCTAGAAACTAGAGTCATTGTCACCTCTTTTTCCCTACATCCCAGCAGTTAACAGTCCTGTGGATTTAAATATAGCAAAAATTATTGAATCGACCTCCTCCTCTCCAAATCACTACTTTATGTGTGGAGCCAATCATCTCAAATTCTGACCATTTTAAGAGGCTTCTAGCTTCTCTTACTTCACGCCAATCTACCCTGCACACTACAAGTAGTAAATCTTTTTAAATTATAAAAATATCATTTCAGCCTTGAAATATCTTTGACAGTTAAGTCCCCAGGGGCTACAGGGCAATCCACACTACACAACATGCCACACAATCTGGCCTCAGTTTATCTTTTCAGCTTCGGATTGAAATACTCCTGAAGTCTGTTACATTATGTTTTAGTCACTTTCCCAGCTGTTCCCTAAGTCATATACTTTACCACCACTACTGTTTATGCCTTTCCTTCTGCCTGTGCTCTTCCACGACCTGTGTGTACCTACTCTAATGTAGCAATTAATACGCCATATTATAATTTGCTTGTCAGTTCTTTAGAACAGCAGTCATGCTTTATTCACATTAAAAATATCCAAACCCTACCAATGTGTCAGACATAGCAGGTAAACAATATATGCCCAATACATGATATCCAAACAGTCAGCTACGTACAACAAACAGTTATCTATTTCAATGTTGAATTTCCACCTCAAGTACAAGTTTTAACATAAGAGCTAAAATTAATACTTGAGAAATAACAGATAAAAATAAACTTACAGCCAAAGCAGAGCTGCAGGGACAGGAAAGGCTACAAAGTCAAATATGTTGGTTACTTAGGACCAGAGATAAGGAACAGAGTCAGAAAGAAATTACGAGGCAAGCATGTAGCCTCTGGAGCACTAGGTGGAGAAAGCACACTTCCCCGGAGGCCACAAAATGAGCAGAACTAGCGAGCTGGTCCGTGCGTCCCACGCGGCCAGCCTGTGCGAACGTTCGCAGGGCTGGGCACACACTCGAGGGGTTCTGCTCCGAATAACTCGAATGTCAGGTTCCGGGGCGGCTTGGGCCTTGGACACCCCACCCTCGACAAGGCGCATCCGACTTTTCCTGTAGCACCGATGGCCTGAGACACGTACCTGGGCACCCCTGCCCGGAATGGGGGCGCCCCGTGGTGCAAAGGGAAGAATCGGTACGTAAAGGGGGGTGGTGGGAACCGGGGCGGGGGCTCAGGTCAGTGAAGCTAGTACTGGAGCGCCGAGTTCCGGGGACACGCTCCTGCCCTCGCGGTGTGGCTCTCAGATCACCACGGAAACCCGACTGGCCGGGACCAAGGAGGGACCGGAGCCCTGCCTTTCCCCCTCCCCGACTCCACGGTTAGAGAGTCGCCTCCCTTCAGACGCTGGACGACGGCGGCCGCAGGGAAGCACTGCGTGCCCAGATCAGGCCTCCTCCCGTGACCCCCGGCCCAGGACGGTCCCCTTGGCTCTCACCGAATCCTTTAATGAGCTCGGTGAAGACCCCGGGGTCGCTTTCCATGAGGCACCACTCCCCAGCATTGCCCGTCATGGCCCCGGCCACACGCCGCCCCGCTCCACCTCCGGCTCCGGCACCCCCCCAAATCCAGCCGCCTCCGGCCACTGAGCTCGGCAAACCCGCCGTTGTCTCGTCAACCTCACGTCACCCCGCCTACTTCCCGACAGCCTCCGGGCGCCGTCACCTGCAGCGCGACAGAGCGCGGGAGGACGCTCTAGCCACCCAAGAGACGGCGAAACTCTTTCTGGGCTGCGCAGGACCCGGAGCCGATTCCGAGGGGCCAGGGCCGCCGAGAAAGGGCGGGATTTGGGGCGCCGGTGGAGGGAACATCCGGGACTCTCGCCAGTCTGGGGCGGGGGCGGGGCACGCCCAGGGGGGCGGGGCTCGTTCCCGGGAGCCGAACCGGGAGACCCGGGCGGCGGAGTTGGAGCAGGCGCCACCCCTCAGGCTGACGCGCGTCGTCTTTCGGCGGCGTGGCGCAGCGCTTCTCCCGGTGGCGCGGCGGCTTCGGAGGATCGGCCGCCGGGCACAGGTGAGGACACCGCGGGTGGCCGGCTGGCCGGGGCCCTTTGTGCGGTCTGAGCGGCGCCTGGGTCCGGCCGGTCCTCCGTGGCCCTCACCCCGCATCCCCGCGGCCGAGGCCGGAGCAGACGCTGCGCCGACCAGTCTCCCTCCCCGCCTCCGTGCCCTGCCGTCCTGGGTGGCTGGACCGACACCTCTGCTGGGCCGGGCCCTTCCCGAAGCGGGGATCGCTCCCGCTTGTACTTGCGGAGCTTCCCGCAGGCCGGCGTCCCAGGGGCCCGCTTTCCTCCTCCCCCTCCTCCTCCTCCTTTTCCTCCTCCCGCCGCTGCTGCGCCGAGAGGCGTTGCCCGGCCTCTGGGCTTCGGGAAGAAGGATCTTTGTGAGAAGACCGGGGACGAAATTTGTCCTGGAGGGATTGACGAGGGACAGGAGACGATCCGTCTTGTCGTCGGTGGGGCTGATAGACAAGTGTAAAGGCGCGCGATGCCTCCAAGGCACATGAGGTTGAAAAATGCAGTGTGTTAATCTGAAAATATTTGTAATGGTCCTAAGACTAAAAGATGCGTTAAACCAAAAATGGCTGTCTTCACTAAATCACGAAACCTCATTCACCACGCCCTTGCACAATAGTAATGTTAAAACTAAAATCTTTCAGAGTAGTAGTGTTTATGCATCACTCCTTAAAGCTCTGACTTCCAAGAAGGGCCCTTGGCTTCCAGGAAAAAAAAAAAAAGCTTTACTTGGTAAAACTCGGATTCTTTGGTTCTCAAGCAGGAGGACCTGTGCCCTGGAATAAGGGAACCTTGTCCTGCAGGACTATGTGAAGCTACGAAATAAACATGATACAATTTACTGAGAGAAACAGCGGCACAACTTTTATATGAAAACAACCGTGGTTATATTATGGAGTAGAAGCCAAAATGTATGTCAGGGGTTAGATTAAAAAAAAATTTTGGGGGGGGGAAACTTTCTTGAAGTTTGCCCCTGGGAGACTGTGTCTTCAAGCTGGTGGGGGGCGGGAGAGGTATCTGTTCTGTTAAATATATTTAAATGGGAAAGTCTGTGTGGCACAGGAGTCTAGCCTTATTTCCTTATGAACCATGCCTAGAATGAGTGTCATCAGAGCCCAAAGCTGTTTGCAGGAATTTGCCATATTTTCTTAATCTGCAGTATTGCTGTGAACTTGAAAATGTTTTTGGTGCTAAGTAACTATTGAATACATCAAAACTAACATTTGATACCCAACTGAACATGGTGCCTATTGTAGAAAGACCAAACTGAAAGTTTAGCCCTTAAAACAACCTATAAGTAATCAGAATGGGGGGGTGTCAAATTTCTTTAATTATGTTGTTAACATTTAATCCTAAGAGGTCACCTAAAAATCCAGATTTCTGAGTTTTTGAGAAGATCTGGCAATATGAGGCCCAAACTACATGACAGCCAGTTGGCTAAAAGGTGTATTCCTTCAGGATGTCATGCTGTCATGTCTGCTCCAGTTCCTAACCACTTTTTTTTTTTTTTTGCGGTACGCGGGCCTCTCACTGTTGCGGCCTCTCCCGTTGCAGAGCACAGGCTCCGGACGCGCAGGCTCAGCGGCCATGGCTCACGGGCCCAGCCGCTCCGAGGCGTGTGGGATCCTCCCGGGCCGGGGCACGAACCCGTGTGCCCTGCATCGGCAGGCGGACTCTCAACCACTGCGCCACCAGGGAAGCCCCTTCACCACTTTTTATTGCATCACCCTTGACTTGATTCGCTCATGTCCATTTACCAGTCTGAGTGATACAGCTATCTGAATTTGTGACCCCCGTGTTTGCAGTATTGTTTCTTTCAAACTGTCTTGCTCTCATAGATGTAAGTCAGCTTTGACTCCATTTAAAAAGGAATAAGCTGCAAACTTGTTTGACCTCTTGGGATGAAAGGGAGCCTTTTCAAGTGACAAATGATCAAGAGACTTGGGAAAGATATTTAGATGTGTACATTCAAGAAGAATGTAGGAATCCTTAGAAGTAATATATTATTAGCACTGTTAAACGTTACTATAGATGTTCTAGTTCCAGCGAATAAGAAGAAGAACTAGTGCTATTGCATACTGTGTATTACTGCCATTCACTGGTTTTGCATTCAAAATTAGGGAAAAGAGAAGTGGGCAATGTATAAAATATCCACATCCAATTTCAGAGTGTGGCCGTGTTTTTAATGATATTGTGATCTGTTTGATTTCCTCTCAAAATTTTGATTTATAGACATTTAATACATCTTTAGCTGTATTACATTTCCTTGGAGGGTTGTTGCTTTAAGAGCACCGAACAGGTCAGGCCAACCGAAAGAAGAATTAACTATCTTTTGTTTGTTTGTTTGTTAATCTGGATTTACAACACTTGATTATTCAGGAGTGGATTAATTGATGACCAGGCTTTGACCTCACTCACTGCCCAACTGCCTTCTAAACCACTGACACTGGAGCTTAAGCTTTGAGAAGGGTGATGATAACATTTGGGGAAGGAAGAAATTAAGGTCCTGTATATGTATGTCTGTGTGTATCTCAAATTTCTTTCTAAAGACAAATATAAAAAATGTAGGGTTAAATATCACTTAAATGCTTATCTATTTAAATAACTTTCCAAATATATTTCACCTAGCCAATTTTTAATTTTTTTTAATAACAGATTTTTGAGATAGAATTCACACATCACATTCAGTGGGTTTTAGTATATTCACAGAGTTGTGTAACAGTCACCACTATCTAATTTCAGAACATTTTCATCACCCCTAAAGAAACCCTCTACCACTTTGGAGAACAATCTAGCAGGTCCTCAAAAGGTTAAATATAGAGATATCATATGATGCAACATTTTACATTCCACTAGCAGTATATGAAGGTTCTAATTTCTCCAAATCCTCGCCAACACTTATTATTGTCATTTTGATTATTGCCATTCTAGTAGGTGTGAAGTGGTATCTCATTGCAGTTTTGATTTGCATTTCCCTGATGACCAATGATATTCAGCATCCATTTTTGTGTTTGTTGGCCATTTGTATACCTTCTTTGAAGGCATACCTATATAGGTTCTTTGCCTATTTTTTAATTGGGTTATTTATCATTTTATTATTTAGTTATGAGTTCTTTATATATTATAGACACAAATTCCTTATCATATGTATGATTTGCAACTATTTTCTCCCATTCCATGGGATGTCTTTTTTGCTTGCTTTGTGGTGTCTTTTGGAACACAGTTTTAAATTCTGATGAAGTCCAATCTATCGGTTTTTTTCTTTTGTCACTTACAGCTTTGGTGTCTGTATTTTGAGATCAACTCAGTTCAGTTCCAGAGTTAGCATCAGATCCCCCAAGTGAAAGGGCAGGATCCCAAACAGATTGCCCTTACTTCAGACAACAGCTTCAAATAAGGTCCCAGTCCACCCAACTAGGCTTCCCACAATGCGCTCAGGGTCAGTAATTCACTAGAATGACTCAACTCCCTAAAAGCACCATCCTTATGATTACAGTTTTTATAAAGGATGCAACTCAGGCACAGCCAAATGGAAGACCCGCTCAGGCCAAAATATGGAGGCAGTAGAGGGATTCCTTCTGTTTGTAGAATCCTGGTACATCACAGTCCCAGCACATCAGTGTTCACCAACTCGGAGTCTCTCCTGAACTTCTTTTTTTCAAGATTTATTTATTATTTATTTATTTTATTTTATTTATTTTTGGCTGCATCGGGTCTTAGTTGCGGTGTGTGGGATCCTCATTGAGGCACGCGGGATCTTTCGTTGGGGCGCGTGGGCTCTTCATTGTGGCGCTCAGACCTCTCTAGTTGTGGCATGCGGGTTTTCTCTCTCTACTTGTGGTGTGCAGGTTCCAGAGCGAGTGGGCTCTGTAGTTTGCGGCACTCGGGCTCAGTAGTTGTGCCGCACAGGCTTAGTTGCCCCGCGGCATAAGGGAGCTTAGTTCCCTGACCAGGGATCAAACCCATGTCCCTTACATTGCAAGGTGGATTCTTTACCACTGGACCACCAGGGAAGTCCCTCCACTGTACTTTGTTGTCCAGAGTTTGTATGTGGGGTTTCATGACTAGGCATGATTGATTAATTCATTGACCCTGTGGTTGAGGTAAGTCACCTGCCTTCCTTCCCTCCTGGGAGGTTGATCTGGCCTAAAGTTCCAACCTTCTAATCAGATGATTGGTCTTTATGGTGACCCCCAACTGGAAGCGATCCAAAGACCCAGGATGAGTCACCTCATTAGCATAACAAAGATACTCCCATCAATCAGGATATTTCAAGTTTTTTTTATTAACTCTTTTTAAATTGAATAAAAGATTCTTTAAATTCTATAGTGCTTTACAGTTTTCAGAAGTTTCACACACATGATTTCATATAGTCCCATAATAACCCTTTTTTTTAAGCCTCTACCCCTATATTTCCCCTTCCCTCTTCCTTCTCCCCACTGTAACCACTAGTTTGTTCTCTGTATCTGTGAGTCCGCTTCTTTTTTGTTTTATTCACCAGTTTGTTGTATTTTTTAGATTCTGCATGTGATACCATACAGTATTTGTCTTTCTCTGTCTGACTTATTTCACTTAGCATAATGCCCTCCAAGTCCATCCATGTTGCTGCAAATGGCAAAATTTCGTTCTTTTTTATAGCTGAGTAGTATTCCATTGTGTATGCATATACCACATCTTATTTATTCATTCATCTGTTGATGGACACTAAGGTTGCTTCCATACCTTGGCAATTGTAAGTAACGCTGCTATGAACATTGGGTGCATGTATCTTTTCGAGTTAGTTTTTTTGTTTTTTTCGGATATAAACCCAAAGTGGTATGTGAAGCCCTGTGAGAACCATGGACAAAAATCAGATATTCTTCTTTTTTTTTTATACAATTTTTAAAGTTTACAAATTATTCATTTAACAAATATGACTGATAAGCAGAAATAGCCAGGTTGAAGTAACACCAGAAAGAGTGTGTTTTGTTAAAATCTAAAGGAGAGGCCAGCAATGTCAAAAAATTTCTACTGGAATTAGCAATTAATGTTATCAATCTTTGAGAAGGCTCTTAGCCTTTTTGGATTGAAAGGCAGAGGTAAATGCCATATTGAAAAGGGGGTACAAATACATAGAAAAAGCAACATCCACTGCACCAGGAGTTTCAGCCTGTGCTGTACTCAGTCACTATAAATCAGTCCATAATGACTAATGTAATATGATCATTTCGTCTCTGACACCACCTGAAGCCTGGGCCTGTGCTGACATAAACTACTTTATGTCAGCGCTTTATTTGGAATATTGACACTGCTGTTTCCAGCACAATTCAAATCACTGTCCCCCTTAGTCACATTCACAATGTGAGGCTTTCTTCCCAGCACTTATCTCTGCACCATTGTGTGTTCCCCCCTCTGAGACCCAGTCTGTCATTGCTCCCTAACTCACCCAATTTCCCCGCATTGACTCCCTCAAACGGATTATTACCCATAACCTTCACCCTTAGTGGAGGAGACACCTCTTCTGCTGTCAAGGGCTAGTCTCAGCCTGGATGCTCTGAAGCTTCTTTCAGGGATCTCATTCCCTCACTTACGCCCTTTCTCTGCTGACTTCACCTCTCCAAATTGAAGTTTGAACCTCAACCTCAGTGTCCTCTCATCTGAAAAGGTAAAAAGATTTTTCCTCTAGCTCCTGCCTTCTCTCTTACCTTCCCTTTAGAACGTTGCTTCTGTGCGAGAGTAGTCTACCTGTGAAGTCTCTTCATCGCTGCATGCCCTCCTGACCTCACTAGAATCAAGCTATTTCTCGCAGCGCCCAACTGCGATTGCCTTTCCTCGGCATTCCTGTTGCCAACTTCAGCCTTACTTGATTGCTGAGCATTTGACATTACCAGCCATTCACTCCGTGAAATTCTCTTCCTTGTGGTCTACGATACCACTCTCTCCTGATTTTAAGTCTATGTGCCTCTCCTTCCCTTTCTTCTTTAAAGGGCCCTTTTCTCCTTAGCTATTTTTTAATTGTTAATACTCACCAGGATTCTGTCTTTAGCCTTCCCCACAGTATATAAACATGCTGAAGCTTGTATCATCTTGAAAACAAAATATCTTTTACCTGTGTTCCTCTTTAAGCTACTACCTTACCTGTCAACATTTCTTCGCAGTATATTTAGTTCCTTTTCTAAAATTTAAAGACACAGAGCAAGATTTCATATACCCCTTCCTGGAATGTGCTCCCCAAACTTTATATGCCAGTTTTTCAGTCTTCCTGGATTATTGAGACAGCATTATTTTATCTTCTCTGCTCATTCACTTTTCTGTTAAAGCACTTGATTACAGTTTGCTTTGTATTATGTATAAATTTCAACCTCATCAAATAGACTGTGATTTCCCTGAGGGCAGGAAAAAAAGTTTTAGAAATCTTTTTAATGGAACAGAAACCTCCTTCACGCCTTACACACAGTATGCAGTAAATGCTGGTTGAGGATTTTTTGTTGGTTGTTTGCCATGGGGAGAAGCCCAGTGCACTGTAGTGGCCCAGGCAGGAAACCTGAAGATCAACAGCTGTCCTATAGTGAGAGAAGCGGTGGACCGATAAAGTAGTGGATGATTGTGGTTACTCCCTTTGGAGGAGAAAAAGGGATATTGCTGCCAGACAGCTAGTTCTAGTAGCTTCAGAGATAATGCAAGGAGGAAAATGTGGGTAGTCACAGATGAAGTAAACTATAAATGAGCACGGTTGATACAGGATGTTAATCAGTTAACATGCTCTCAGCTACAGGTAACAGAAAACTTACCAATGGCTTAAACAATAAGGATATACTTATGATATATTAGGACATTTCTAAGTAGGGCAGTTACAGGTAACTTGATGATATCAATGACCCAGATTCCGTCTTTTTTTTTTTTCTTTCTGGTGCTTCCATCCTTATAAATTAGTTTGTCTTCTTAAAGTGGCACCCCCCATGGCTCAAGATAGTTGACACCACTTCAGGCATCATGTGCAGATGAGTATGTCAAGGCAGAAAGGGGACCGTTCCTTTTTAAGAGCCCAAGCCCCTTTTTAAGAAGGAGGAAAACCTCATAAGTATAACCAGCAGACTTATTATGTCTCACTGGTGGGAGTTGTGATACTTGCCCAATACCTGTACCAGTCACATGGCAAGAGGAATGAGAGCATCACCTGGGGACTTGTGATAAGTATGAATGCTTAGGCCTCAACCAGACATACTGAACTATGAAAGAAACTTCTGGGCGGGCTGGGGGCGGGTGTGGGGGAGGGTGGAACCCATCATCTTGTGTTTTAACTAGCACTTCAAGTAATTTTGATGCATGCAGAGTTTGAGAACACTGGCTTAGAGCAATCAAGATTCATCCCTTGGGGCTGGGAAATGTCCCCTGAAGGGCATTCCTACCATAAAGAGGATAAGACAAGGGGGAAGGGAGGAACAGATGTTGGATACACAATCAAAAATGTCTACACTGTTATTCAGGAAGTAAAGGGAGCGTCAGCCCCCTGTCTATGTCAGTGACTATTGCGGCCCCTTGTATTCTCCTCCATCTGGTCCTGTAGACTCCATGCTGAACTGCCTGCTCAGTCTCTGAAGCAACAAGCTATACCTCAAAAATGCGACTTCTTAGCTTTTGCTTCTGATCGTTATACCACCAGTTACTGAGCTTAAGAAATATTTTTAAATTAAAAGATTTCATGGCAGATTTCAATGAGCATAGATTAATAAATAATTTTCCTTTTTAGAATTTTCTTGTTTCTAGCTAAAATAACATTTTGCTTTTTGACAGTTTCCTAGAAGACAAAAAAATGGAGGAATTGGTAAACCAAATGCAGCCACTGAATGAGAAGCAGATAGCCAATTCTGAAGACGGATATGTGTGGCAAGTCACTGATATGAATCGGCTGCAGCGGTTCTTGTGTTTTGGTTCTGAAGGTGGGACTTACTCTATCAAAGAACAGAAGTTGGGCCTTGAGAATGCTGAAGCTTTAATTAGATTGATTGAAGATGGCAGAGGATGTGAAGTGATACAGGAAATAAAGACATTTAGTCAAGAAGGCAGAACTGCAAAGCAGGAGCCTATGCTCTTTGCCCTCGCCATTTGTTCCCAGTGTTCTGACATAAGCACAAAACAAGCCGCTTTCAAAGCTGTTTCTGAAGTTTGTCGCATTCCTACACATCTCTTTACTTTTATACAATTTAAGAAAGATCTAAAGGAAAGCATGAAATGTGGCATGTGGGGTCGCGCCCTCCGGAAGGCCATAGCAGACTGGTACAATGAAAAAGGTGGCATGGCCCTTGCCCTGGCCGTCACAAAATATAAACAAAGAAATGGCTGGTCTCACAAAGATCTGTTAAGATTGTCGCATCTTAAACCTTCCAGTGAAGGTAAGCGTAAGATCTTCATGCGGGGGGTGAGGTGCCGATATCCAACAAATAGCAAATTTATATTTAACATAAGAAAGTTGTGTAATATTTTCTAGAAATAGCCTTTAATTCTCAGAACACATTGATTAATTCATGTATGTTTAATGCCAACCTGGAATTAAACACCTAGACATTAATGATCAAGAATCAAATGACAGATTTGCAGCTTGATATTCTAAATCTTAAAATGTCACCATGCTAACTAGAATGCTCACCCCCTTGATTATGGACTATGAAAGCAGCATGGATATGATTAAAGTTGTAGGAATCAAAACGGCTCCTAGCCAATAGATGGCAGATAGCCAGGCTGTACTGCTTTAGCCCCTTTTCTCCCTCCCTGTCTTCCTAGGACATGTGTTCCGTGGAACCTAAAGGCCACCCAAAGTAGTGCTGAACTTAACGAGTCAGGATGGTAGTTGTCTCCACGCGGTCAGCCAGGGGTCATGGTGACTTGGGGCAGTTTTTCTGTATCTGTGGGAAGAGACTTTTGAAAAGTTAGTTGGGTCTACAATGACTCTAGTCCTTCTTAGAAGGGAAATAAGAAAAACTTTTGCACGGGAATAATTTTAAGTGTGAACTTTCACAAAATGAACATGTCCAAATTTGACATTTTTTTTTTTACAGCAGAAGTGAAACTTGAAAAGACAGCCCCTCAGATGGGTTCAAATTTCAGTTCTACTTATTACTTTGTGTCCTTACACCAAGTAACTTAACCTTTCCGAGTTTCTGTATCTTCATCTATTAAAAAAGTTAGAGAAGGAATAACTCTTAAAATTATGGTGACTAAATGTGATAGTGTGTATTACAATACTTCCACAGTTCCTGGCACGGAGTAAAGGGCAGTGTCGGTTCTCTCCCCTCCCTCCCACATAGCTTGTGTAATGATACCTTCATACATAGTATCTCCTCAGTAATTCTTAATTTATCCCTTGTTTTTTTAAATTACAAATGGACTTTTTCAAATGAAGTTTGAGCAGTAAATTACTGCAAACATTTATGTATATAAACACGTTTATATTTTGATTTTTTATTAGAAATTGCATGCTTGTTTTATTTACTTATTCATTCATTCATTCATTCATTCATTCCACACGCAGCTTGTGGCATCTTAATTCCCTGACCTGGGATTGAACCTGCACCCTAGGCAGTGAAAGCACGAATCCTACCACGGGACTGCCAGGGAATTCCCTACATGCTTGTTTTAAAGTAGCTGGATAATACAAAAAAATAAAATGCAGAAAGTAGTCCTGCCCTTCAAAAGAAATCACTATACATAGGTTGTATATTACTCCCGATTTTTCCTAAATATGTTTTATTTTTTTAAATTTTATATACCTTCTTTATTTCAGTTAAAAGTATATTGATTTTTTTCAGGTCAGTAGAAATAATTGCATGTGTGCCATTATATGAATATAATTTATGTAGCTAGTCTCTTACTGATAACAGCTAAGTAGCTTCTGGGTTTTTTATACTATTAAAAAAATACTACAGTGAAAAAACGTGGTTAATATAAATGTTTCTATAATTTCTGTAATGCTTAAATCCACAAAGAGTATGTGAAAGTGGCCCCTTTCCACACATTTGAACACTGACTCTTTACCAGTGTTTTTTAATCTTTGCCAATGATAGGTAAAAAATTTTATCTTGTTATTTGAATTTATGTATTTGGGCGAAAGCTCAACTTTTCATGTGCTTATTGATTATATTTTTCATGGATTATATTGTATCTTTTTTTTAATCTATCAAGTTGCTGTTTTTAATATTATAAAAATAGCAATAATTATAGTCACCATTCATTCAACAAATATTTATTGAGCACCTACTGTAGATGGGGCACTGTTCTCAGAAGTTGGAATACCAAGTATAGGAATTAATAATTTATTATTATATGCATTGTATGCACTTTTCCCCCATTTTTTTTTTTTCTTTGTCTTTTCGTTTTTTGATGGAGGGGGTTTCTGGCACAGTGAAGTTTGGAATTTTCATGTAATCAAACTTATCTGCCTTTGTTAGTACGTTTTTATTTTATGTTAGGTTTAGAAAGGCTATTTCCAACCTAAAGTCATAAAAATACCTGTGTTTTTTTTCCCTAACATATTCATGGCTTAATTTTTTTAACTTTAAAAATTTCTTTAAATTTTTGCTCCAGTTTGAGGAGGCTGTAGGCATCCAGCTTTATTTGTCTGTTGAGACACTATGTGGTGGTGTGGGCCTAAGTGCTAGTTCAAATTGGAAAAATTAGTTTCTGAATTTGTGCAAATAGTTATTCTAGTTTTGAATTCTTGGTCTATAAATTGAGAAATTAGTAGATATTCCCTAAACTTAGTCCCACACATAGGATTCTTCAATTCTAGATTTTTGAGGGCAGAACTCATACTTGAAACCTTGTAATAATAGCAATATGTTTAGGTGTAGAAGATCTTTAGGCTTCTCAGAGCCTAGTGTTTGGAAACAAACTCTTAAGTTACCAAGTAAGTAACTGATATGTGTATTTAAACAGATAAAACAATTCAAAGTGTGATTCAACTAATCACGTGTTTATTGTGTACCTACTGTGTGGCCAACACAATTCTAGGACTTGAGGAAGATAAAGATAATAATAAGACAGACTTTCTGAAAGTTTTTTTTTTTTAAATAAATTAATTTATTTTTGGCTGCGTTGGGTCTTCGTTGCTGCGCACGGGCTTTCTTTAGTTGTGGTGAGCGGGGGCTTCTCCATTGCAGTGTACGGGCTTCTCATTGTGGTGGCTTCTCCTGTTGAGGAGCACGGGTCCTAGGCACTCAGGTTTTAGAAAGCACAGCCTCAGTAGTTGTGGCACATGGGCTTAGTTGCTCCGCGGCATGTGGGATCTTCCCGGACCAGGGCTCAAACCCGTGTCCCCTGTGTTGGCAGGCAGATTTGTAACCACTGCGCCACCAGGGAAGCCCCGAAAGTTTTATTTTCTTTGGAAAGAATAGAAAACATGCTCACATGAAACATTAACTCATTTAAGGCAATGTAATACTTTGTACTAAGATCTGTAAGATAGCAAGAGTCACGATAATTTAGAAGTTCCTGCATGTTAGTACTAACTTTTGATCAAGTTATTTAAATTAGAGTTCAGAAATAGCACATAGGCTCAATCTGCCTTAGAGATGTATTTTATTTGGCCTGCACCATATTTTAGAAAAAAATGAACTCTTTCGCAACATCACATAAAAATCCATATTGTACCTTCTTTTGAAAACACGTTTTTTTGGCAGCAGTGAGCCAATATTTCACTAAAACATTTGTCAGGGCATTCTCTCTTTAGTTCACCACAGTGCTAACCACTCTCTCTTCTGTCAGTGGCCTCGTTCATTTATTTACTTTACCTACCATTCCCCCATAGACCCTGGAATTTAAATAATTCAGTCTGTCCCCTCCCCCCCTTTTACAGAAGTGGAAACTAAGGCCTAGAAAGATCACACAGCCATTTATTGACAACATGTAAGCTAGAACCCAGGTTTCCTCACCGCCCCCCAACTGAAAGCTCTTTCAGCTATTGAAAGGAATTGTAGAAGAAATGAACACATTATTTTCCCTTTTTAAAAAATTTGGCCTGTAATACTTTCTCAGATATTAAAAAAAAAATCACAAATTACCTACCTACCTGTCTACTTCCACTTATCTCTACAATTTATAAATGCATATTTATTTAGCAGCTAAAGGGGCAAGTGAATATGAGATTAATTGAGGTAGATCTGTACTTTTGTGAGTTCTGAGATTGTGGACCTGAGATAGGCACTGTGTACCAAAGGTTCTAATGCTAGTGCTTCAAAAAATAAATAAAAGCTCCATAATGAAATGACTTAGGATATTGGAGCTTTTCCTCCAAAGTCTCATGTTGAAGCAGTTATGAGGGAATAGGCAAAATTAGCAGACTCCATTGGCTTAAATGTGTTTGTAATATCATAGAAAGTAGCATGTCGGTTTAAACTCCCGTGTATCTAGATGTGCCTTTCACATAATGCGTTCTCCATAACATGTCCTGTTCTTTACCTTATAATCCTACATGCCTTTTTAATTCTTTGTTAAAGGACTTGCTATTGTTACCAAATATATTACAAAGGGCTGGAAAGAGGTCCATGAAATGTATAAAGAAAAAGCACTTTCTGTGGAGACTGAGAAATTATTAAAGTATCTGGAGGCTGTAGAGAAAGTGAAGCACACAAAAGATGAACTGGAAGTCATTCATCTGATAGAAGAGCACAGACTGGTTAGGGAGCATCTCCTAACAAATCACTTGAAGTCTAAAGAGGTAAGCAAATTATAATATGTTAAAGCATGTGATTAAACACGAGGAACTTACGCTGTGTATTAAAAGGATAAATTGTGAGTAATGCTTTTAAAAAATAATACTTAAAAAAATTAATACTTAAAAAAAAATTTTTTTTTTTTTGCCCCACCACACAGTTTGCAGGGTCTTAGCTCCCCAACCAGGGATTGAACCTGAGCCCCAGCAGTGAAAGTACTGAGTCCTAACCACTGGACTGCCAGGGGATTTCCTAAAAAAAGTAATTTAAATATATCTTAAAATTAACGTTTATTTAAAACACGTAACACAATGCCCAGATGTAGTTGGCATTTTATAAATATTAGTTTCACTCCAGAAAATGAGCTGGTTAATTTGCCTCACTAATTAAAATAAATAAATAAAATTCTTATATGCAATTCCTTTACAAAATATACGTCACTTTCTTACCCTAGTAAAGAGCAAGTTATTTTATTTGATGAGCCTTTGACCAGTTCACACCAATTTTTATTTAGAACGTGCTCTGAACCCCAAAAGAAATACTTAGTCTATGTTATTAATTGATACAACAATGTTATACATTTACCCTTAATTCCTTATATTTCTACCTGTGTTATTGCAATAGGTATGGAAGGCTTTGTTACAAGAAATGCCTCTTACAGCATTACTAAGGAATCTTGGAAAGATGACTGCTAATTCAGTGCTTGAACCAGGAAACTCAGAAGTGTCTTTAGTATGTGAAAAGCTGTGTAATGAAAAACTGTTAAAAAAGGTAAGCATTACCTTTGTTAAATATTACTAATTGAAAAAGTTGGCTCCTAAATTTTGGAAATGCGGTTGGCACATTTTTTAGGTATTCAGAGACCAAGTTGCACTGACTCTTAAATCTAAGATTAATATGTCCTCATTTTTCTCTTTTCTTTATGAAATAGATTTATTAGCCATAATAACAAAAATCTAAAAGAAATAGTTACTGTTTTTCACTTGAATTTGACATTTGCTTTCTGTCTTGGTTGTGTTTCTAGGCTCGTATACATCCATTTCATGTTTTAATTGCATTAGAAACTTACAAAACAGGTCATGGGCTCAGAGGAAAACTGAAGTGGCGCCCTGATGAAGAAATTTTGCAAGCTTTGGATGCCGCTTTTTACAAAACATTTAAGGTAATGGTTTGATTTTCATTT
This sequence comes from Delphinus delphis, assembly GCF_949987515.2. Lineage (NCBI taxonomy): Eukaryota > Metazoa > Chordata > Mammalia > Artiodactyla > Delphinidae > Delphinus > Delphinus delphis. Next base: position 175,776,523 of record NC_082683.1, read on the forward strand.
TAAAACAAAAGACCCAGTTAGGATTTAATATCACATTTTAAAGATGATATTAGTAGTTTAACCATTTTTGATTAGATATTCATTTGTTTTTTTCTTAGTTCATGTGAAAATGAATATATAATTAACCTTGTAAGCTTATGAATAAAGTACTTCTCTCTACCTTTGGACAACAACCAGTTATCCTAAGATCATTTTGATAAGTTTTAAGGTACCAAATTAAAAACTTTGCATTCCTCTGGAGCCCTGTGACTTGGTCCTCTGTCCTCTGTTTTTCCGTTAATCAGTAGTAGATCTCTTCTGTCTTGATAGGAAGTGATTTTTTTAGGAATGGTAAATTTTATGTTATTTGTATTTTACCACAAAAAACTTTCTTGCTAGAAATTCCCAGTTTACTTCATGTGGAAAGATTTTAAAAAAATGAAGATCATAACTTCTTTAAATTACTAAATAGGCCGTCTTATTTCCTTTGTTTTACCTCTAGTAAAAGCTAAGCATTTGTAATTGTCAATTGGTAAATCAAATATCAGGCCTTTTATCTTAGTCTTTTGAATGAAAATTAAGTAAATATGATTCGTTAGAAATTTAATATACTTATCATTTCTTTGATTGCTTTTAATGATTGTTTGGTTTTGTTTTCTCTTTAGACAGTTGAGCCAGCTGGAAAGCGTTTCTTACTGGCAATTGATGTCAGTGCTTCTATGAACCAAAGAGTTTTGGGTAGTGTACTCAACGCTAGCACAGTAGCCGCAGCAATGTGCATGGTGAGAACACCTAAGACAATTTAGGATTTTGCCACCCTAAAAATGTTTACCCTGGGACAAAACTATAAAGTTGAATATGATCAAGAATTATGTTTTTGCTTGTTTTAAGCAAAGCTTTAAGTATTATATATATACTTGGGTATACTTGTATATACTTTTATACTTAGGTATATACAATATTGTAGGTATATTGAAAAAGCGTGTCTAAAGAAAAGTCAGAGTAGAAATTTTAATTTTACAACAGATTAAATATTGCCAGTATTTTTAAGGAAATAGATAATGCTTAGAGAAATTATTAATGAATATAGACGTTAAAAGATCAGGAACTAATAATAACAGGAGACTTGTTCTAGCCTGACTCTGTCACTGAATAACAAGTATATGAACCATAGGCGAGCTTCTTGGCTTCTCTTCTGTGGGTTTATTCCTTCTTTAATAAAACGAGAAGAATAATATATACTCTATTTGCTTCAAAGGATTGTTGTGAAAACCAGTTTCCTTATAAGAGTTTGTGAAAGTACTTTGAAAGTTATACCACTGTTACTATATAGTTTCCAAACACAGTAATATAAGTTTAGAAATAAAAGTAAGCATCATAGGGTATTTTCTTTTAAAGATGAACTTCAAGATACTGTATTTGTTTCCCCCAAATCTACTGAAAATTACTACCATTGAATTTTTCAGGTTGTCACACGAACAGAAAAAGATTCTCATATAGTTGCTTTTTCAGATGAAATGGTACCATGTCCAGTGACTACAGATATGACCTTACAACAGGTTTTAATGGCTATGAGCCAGGTAAGAAACTGTTTTATTAAGTTTATTTAACATGTATTATATAAAAATTTATTGATGTCATTCCTGATATTAATAAATTTGTGAGAACAAATTGTTTCATCTCAACTTTCTCATGAACACAGAATCAGAAATATATTTACAAGCCTTGGGAAAGCCTATATATTGGGTCTAAACAAAATAACCTATAAAATAGTATTTTTAAGTATTTAATTATTTCAGACATGTCAGTACAGAAATGAGGGCATTTTCTTGTATTCTTATCCATGTTTTTTTTCCGAGTTAGATCCCAGCAGGTGGAACTGATTGCTCTCTTCCAATGATCTGGGCTCAAAACACAAATACAGCTGCCGATGTCTTCATAGTATTCACTGATAACGAGACCTTTGCTGGACATGTCCATCCTGCCGTTGCTCTGAGGGAATATCGAAAGGTAAGATAAATTCTAATATTCTTTCTCACCCCAAATAAGATTCGATTCTCAAACATTGACTATATTTTTCAAAAAATGATACTGAAGGTAGTTCTGTACCTTTGTATAGGAATGTTACACCCGTTCTGGACTCAGTAGTTCTGTACCTTTGTATAGGAATATAACACCAGTTCTGGAAATAAGGAAGTACTACCTACACATACATAATTTATTTCAACAAGTTCCAGTTCCATACATTTTAATATCTTTTGCAAACAGTATTTTCGATAATAATCAAAATTTTTGTTACCTTAACTGTAAATTTTTAATGATTCAGTGTGTTCCTTGAAAAATTAAAGCATCATTTCTGAGTTTTGCTAAGGATTACATAAACCTAAAGCAAAGCTGTAATCTGTGTTTTAAGCTTTATGGGTATTTCTGTGTTCTAATCAGTGCTCTCTAGTTGAGCTTTCTGAAATGACGGAATTGTTCTATATTTGCACTATCCAGTATGAAATCTACCAGTCACGTGGCCTGTGGAGCACTTGAATTGTGGCGAGTGTGACCGGAAGTGGAAATAGAGCTTGATGAAGAGCAGTGGTTCTCAAAGTGTGATTTCCCTACTAGCAGCCTTAGCATCACCTGGCACCTTGTTAGAAATGAATATTCCTGGGCCCCATGGGGAGACCTGCTAAATCAGGAACTCTGGGGTGGGACTGTGTTTTAACAAGCCCTTCCGGGGATTCTAATGTATGCTTAAGTTTGAGAACAAGTGAGAGAACGGAATTCGGAGTCAAGACAGCCTGGGTTCTGAGTCCTGGGCCTTTCTCGTTATACTAACTGTGGATCCAAGTGAATTATCAATATTTAACTGATACATGTCATAGTAGTATATCACTACTGTGATATGTGCCATAGTAGTTAAAAGTACTGCGTAGCTTTTAGGGTTGTTATAACAATTACATTAGATAAATTGCCCAAAGAGCACATCGTGTCTGACATAGTGCACACTCAGTGATTGTTGGTTTTTCTCAAAAACTCAATTATTTTAGCCTGAAATCATAGCTGTAGAGAACAGGTTATTACATGTGACGTATATGTTATACATAGCAAAGTCATAAACCAAAAATTGATAACCCCAGGGAACTGTTTCCTTACATATATCCTTACATACTGCCCCAGGGTTTGACATGTTGGTAAAAATGTCATGCCCCTGAATATCCTGACTAGTTTCATAAGTACACAGTCCCTATGCTGCTCAGGAATGTGTTCTATGCCCATAAAATGAGTAATAACTATTGAACAAAGAAGCAGGAATTTCAGACAGGTTGTTGACATGTTTATTAATAACCTTCTATTCTTCTGAAGATCACATAGTCTGGCCCCAGAAGACTGACAGATTTTTATGGAGGAAAAACAAATTGGCTTTGTAATGAAAAGCTGTGATAGAATTTAAAATGTTTTAATTTTAGGTTAAAATTTGCTTTTGCTTACATACTGTTTTTAAAATATTTTTGATCTTTTCCTACAGAATATGGATATTCCAGCCAAGTTGATTGTCTGTGGAATGACATCAAATGGTTTTACCATTGCAGACCCAGATGATAGAGGCATGTTGGATATGTGTGGCTTTGATACTGGAGCTCTGGACGTGATTCGAAGTTTCACATTAGATATGATTTAATCATACGCACCAGCACAGTCTAAGAGGTCCATTGCCATCAGTGATCTCGCTAATACACCGCTACTTCCCAGCTAATCTTAATCCAATGAAAGACAGTAGGATGATGGTATAGTATGTGCATAATGGAAAGTTTACCTTACCAAAAAAAAGGAAGGAACAATAAGATGAGCCCAAAGTTCTTTCTGTCTACTAAACTAGCTCTTGGGAAATAGCTTCAGAATACACTGTAGCCCCCTCTATCTAATAGAGAACTCTTGTTGAGAGGCTGTAAGATAGTCAAACAGTTTTGCTTTGGCAAATAATCACATTTGTACTTAGAAGAGAGAGCCAGAAGTGTAAGTAGTTCCATATCATGTCACTTATTTGAGAAATGCCTAAAGTTTTCTTAAATGTTTTCATTGGTAAAGGACAACTTTGATAATGTCCAAATATTCTGAAATGCACTGGACCATGTAACTGTGATGGAATATGAAACTCATTTGTAAACTTTTATACCAAGGGGGTTAAAAAAACAAACAAAAAAAACAAAAAAAAAAAAGACATTTGATTATGAATGAGTTTTACAAATTCCTTTAACAGTTTTCTACAGTCACATAAATAGCAGCTTTCTCAGTCAGTGAAAAAGATATTTTGTTTCTGTGGTTTAATTTACACTTGTAGAATTGTTACCATTAACCAGAAACATAAGGGAAACCCCTGAGATCTGAAGTTTGTGTCAGCTAAGGAAGTCTATTTTGGTTTGCTTTTGTTTGTTTATTGCTGTGAGTGAGGGGGCATGACTTGACAGTTTCCTCTGGCTTATAACAACATAGCCACATGTAGGCACACTTTTTTTTTCATTCTCTTAAATGAAAACAGATGTTTCAAGCATTTAACTCCCCCCATTCATAATCTGAAAGTATGACAATTAAAATCTCAAACATAGCCAGATTAGCTTTTTCCTTACTTTAAAAATATTGTTTTAATTACTTTTATCTATTTTTTTAGCCAATTGTAAATGGGTTTTAGATATTTCTAATGGTAAACATGTTAGTGGCCTCCTCTCTCTTTGTCCATTATTCATCTGTGGCTTTGTCCATTATTCATTTGTGACAAAACATTCTTTTTTGATAGTATAAAAAAATAATAAAGCAAGGTAGGTCTTTCAGGTTTGAAAGGCAATTTTTGTGTGGCATATTATCACTAACCAGTCTGTAAGAAATTAATTTTTTCTATTTTATTTGTGTATATTAAACTTCCTATTCATTATAAAGTGCACTATTTTCTTGAGCAAGTATCCCTTCTTTGTGGGGAGGTTTAACCTGTTGAACTGCCAGTATATTTGCTCATAATTATATCATGGCTGTCTAAGATAATGTGCACATAAAACTTCAGTTTTTATGTATTGTTCTTTAAATGTATTTAAAGATTTACTGGGGATTTATAAAGCCCTTCTCAATATTATATGAAAAGTCAAACTAGTAAATGTAAATTATACTTTCACGTGCTTGGGGGTTAGAGGTTTTATGTTTTGGGGGGCAGAGGGACTTATGTAATGTTAGAATTTGTATATTTTCTTCTGTTTCATGAGAAATTTGGGCTCTGGGAGTAATAAGACAATGTTCCTTTCAAACTTATTTGATAAATTAATGCTGGCCTTGTCTGATATGTAGCTCTTCCTTCAAGGCCACTGGTAGCAATTTGTAAATATTATGATTTACCTGATTTTTTTGTCAGCAAAGCTAGTAGCACCATTACCCCCCCCAAAAAAAAAAATACATGGCTTGTGATATCTGTTTTTTATCCTCTGTCAGGCATTGGATTTGACATGTTAGCTACTTTTGATACATTAAAATATTATGTTCAGATTGAGTTTAAAGAACCTAACAGAATTTTGTAATAGTACTTGAATTCTTTAAGTAAACCCAAAATCTTTTTTTTTTCCTTTTTTTTGCGGTACGCGGGCCTCTCACTGTTGTGGGCTCTCCCATTGCGGAGCACAGGCTCCAGATGCACAGGCTCAGCAGCCGTGGCTCACGGGCCCAGCCTCTCCGCAGCATGTGGGATCCTCCCGGACCGGGGCACGAACCCGCATCCCCTGCATCGGCAGGCGGACTCTCAACCATTGCGCCACCAGGGGAGCCCCAAAATCTTCTTAAATTAAAAATTATAACATGATCTAACTTTTTATTCCTAATAGAAATGTTAAGTGGAATATAGTATAAACGTTTATTTCCTTCAGTTAAACACTGTTTCTATATTGTTTTTAGATAGATATGTTCAGGAACTAATATTAAATCCATCAGAAGTAAGATTAGATGTGACTTTTTTGAAGTCACATAAATAAGTCTATTAAATGGTAAGATTTTAGAAAGAAAAAACTAAAAGCCACCACTGAAGGTAGCTTTATTTTCAAATCATGGAGCTTTAGAAGCTGGAAGAAACCTTAGAAATTTAAAAGGTAATTGTTTGAGTTAGTTTAGGGATCCATGGTCTGAGAGAGTGTGACTTTGGAGCCCTAGATCTAGATCTAGAAACCTTGGTCTCTTCATTCCCATTCCAGTGTTCATTTCCCGACAAAATGGGAAGACATTGACTTACAAGAGTAGGTGATAAAATAGAATTATTCAAGACTTTTATCTTTTTAGGTATTAGGAAATAATGTATATACATGATTGCTTTGGTGTAGAAAAACAGAACTTGTGAACATGTATACTTCTGTAGTTCATAGTAACCCTCAAGCACAATTAATGTCTTAATAACCTGTATTGCTATATAACATAGTCATATAGAAAGAATAAAAATACTTTACCTCATTATGAATAAAATGTACTCAAGTGATAAAGAAGTTTTATTTTCTGAATTACTTCTAGCATTATTGCTGATTAGGAAAATGTTGCTTCTAAAAAACAATCCTAAGAAAAGTAAACTTTATTTCCTAGAAAATATGTAAATATTTTCAGGATAGAGTTGTAATTAGTAAAACAAAAACTAATCTTATGATCCTACCCTATCCTTGTTAGTTGAAATTTCTTGGAAATTCCACTTATTAACACTTATGTATTATTTAGTTTAGTCATCATTTTAGGAAATATTGGTGAGGAAGACACTAGTGAATGGGGTTTAGCGTTATACCCTTCTGGAACCTCTTTTGCTTTATCTAACTTACTGTGTGACTGTAGACAACCAGTTTAACCTATGTGATTCAATTTTGCTATCTTTAAAAAGTAACATATCTGATGCTTGGCTCATAGAAAAATCAATGATTTTATATCTGTATAAAACTTTAAATTGGGAAGAAGGCTTGCAAAGAAATTAGAACTTTTTAAAAAAATTAAAAACACTTTTAATAGGATATATGTTTTGAAAGATAAAATGTTTTAGGAAAACAGCTCAGTAGGCTTAATAATTTTTTTAAACACTCCTGTTCTGAATGGGAAAATGTGGAAGAAAAATTTTAACAGTAAAGGTAATGACTAAAGAAATCACTCTTCTCTGAAAAGAGAAAGGAATATATTCCATTAGCTAGATCAAGAAAAACTAACTCATACTCTAAATGAGAAGATGGTCTTACAAAAATTTGCTTAATGTTTTAAAATAACAGGTAAATCTACAAACGATAGAATATCAGTTAATCAGGATTTTTTTATGCAAAACAATTTAAAATTATTTTGGAAATTTAAGATAGAATTTCTGAATAAATTTGAGGATCTGACAATTAAGAAACATCTGTGGAAGCACAGTAAAGCTACATCTAAACAATAATTAAAGGGAAATAGTTGTGATCACTTATTGGACTTACTTCAATTTGACCTAAAGATGATATACCCACAGATCTCTCCATAAGTCCCTTACAGTTAGTAATCACAAATGAAAAATTCTAGTCTTGTATACCACAGACTTGGGTGATTCATTAAAGCTATATCCCCTCTAGAGAAATGTCAGATAGCATCAATGTAAACATGCACAAGGGAGAATTAGAAAAAAGATAAGTTAAACTATTTCATTAGTTGTATTTACTGTATGCATTCAATTTAATATATATCCCAGTTACTTGCTGCCTAGTCCATTATTTGTTGGAAGATTCCTTCTATACCTTTTTTTTTTTTCTTTTAAAATTCCTTTCTTCTGACATTTTGGTCTTCTGTTTGCTTTTCTAGTCCTGCTGTACCTGAGTAATAAAATAAATGACAGGAAAGTCACCCATATTTAGGTTTGGGATACATCTTGCAGATTGCTTTTTGTTCCATATAGATTTAAGGTCATATTGTTCTCAAATTAATAATGGGCAGGTCTCCTGGAACAATAATTGAATTGATAATTATCTCCCCAAATCAAGTTATATTGTATACCTTTTATATTAGATGTTTGCAGAAATGTTTGCAGTTATTCAGCCTTTGTTTGCAATTATAGATGTACCTAGCTCTTAGAAAAAGCACTCTTTGAAAAATAATTAAGTGAATACTCTTTCAGAAAATAGCATGTCTCAGTGCTCATATTTCCATAATTATAAAGACTACCCACAAAATCTTTGTCTACCAAATACTTCACAGAGCTTATATATACATGGCTTGTAGCATAAAAGGTCTTGTAAATGACATGTATCCACATTCAACATTTTTTTAATTGGTGAGTGTTTTATTTGCTTTTGAAAAATTATTATGAAGTTAATTTAAAAATTCTGTGGTAATATTTTTCATGTAGAAAACTAATAATGTTGTTAAACTTACTGTCTGAATAGAACTATAATAAATGACACATTTTCCTAAACCCTGAAAATACCAAGTTATATAGGAAATTGGTAGAAAGAAACATAAACTTAGGAGTTATGTTGCAAAATTCAGTTACTAAAATTAAGGTGATTATTTTCAATGAGAATTAATTTTGTAAATACAATGAAAAGATATAAAAGATGTTTCTGAGCCTAAGGAGATTTTTCCCTTTGCTTCTATTTAATTTAGCACCACCATGTGTCATATTAATTTTATGAACACAAGTGATAATATACTTCATTTTAAAATATATTTAAATTTCTTTGCTTTTAGAAGTTACCAGAATCTGTTCTTGAACAAAAGAAATAGTAAGTTAGCTACACTTCGCTGGCTTCACTTAATGAATACTTGGATTGTTAAGTGTAGTAAATGAGGTTAAAGTCTTGCTATATATCATTACCACATAATTGATGGAAATTATATCAATACAATCATTGTATTGAAACTTCTGTTTAAATTACTTATTAGGCTTTATTTGCAATGTAAACTGTTTAGAATCCATAGATAGCCAAATTAAACGTATTATACAATTAATGAATAGTAACCAAGAAAAAGTGTTTTTGTTCACTATTATTCTAAAGATGGACTGCTTGCAGTTCGGTATGGTGTGACTAGACAACTTGTAATGCATTTGAGTTATATTTTCTTCCTTTTATTGCCAGCTTCTGATAATGAAGAAATTCTCCAAGAGATGAGATATATAAAATCATCTTTTTTAAAAAAAACTGAATGGGGAAGAGGTATTATAATCTAGTTCTAAACTGTCCATTTGCTTTATATAAAGGCTTTGATTTCCATATTTGACCACTCAATAAATATTTAAATTATACAGACTAATGGCTGCATAGAATAGAATTTAAGTATGCAAGAGCCTTAAAGTGAAAAAAAATGAGCCTTCTGACTGCCTTAAAATATGACTAGCTCTCCAACACAGGCATACGTACTTTGCATAGGGTCTGTTCATTAAGTAATGCCTTAATAGTGTCAGTGTTTCTGAAGTATAGAACTCGAAAGGTCTTTTACAGCTTTCTCTTTTACATAAAGAATGGAAATTTAATTATTAAGTTTTAAAACCGGATTGTACATTAGCTGTTTAAGCACCCATTAACAGGATAATCTAGGGACACTGATGTGTTATACATACATGACTGTTAACATCAGTAATATTTTGTGGTAGTTTAAGGTTTTTTATTGTTTTGTATAACAAATTATCCAGGAAGCTGGACTCTGTAACTGATCTCCAAGGACCAAGTTGCATATTTAAACACTCTGAATGAAAAATATAGTTGTACAGTTCCAAAAATGATTAATTTTTTAAGGGAATTTTTCAAGACAAAAGGCAAATATTTTGTTTCAAGCCTACCAGCAAATTCATTCAAAGAAGTGAATATAGTTGTAAGACATTGTGACTATTGCAATAAAAAGTATCCAGGCCAGTGATGTTTAATTGCATTCACATTTTTACATTCACTTTGCCTTTCAAAGCAGGAATATTTTATAAAAATGAGAGAAAACTTTAAATTGTCAAGCTGGTGCTTAAAAGTATATAAAGTTCAATTTATAACAAGTTCCATTTCAAAGAAAAAGGACACTGAAAGGAGGGGCAGGGGGTTTCCTAGGTCTGTTGTTGATCAACTCACTGATAACTTTGTTGAGTCTTCCAAGTTTTCACTGTAAATAACATACCTAGCAATGTAATTCTGCTGTTTTCTGATAGAAAATGGATGAAATACTAATGTATGAAATTTATTTCATGACAAAACAGTTTTCACCAATACTGTGAAATCTGGACTCTCCTTTCTAGCCCTGCAAAACCCCATACTGGATAAATCATTTTAGACATGGAGTGCAGGTGGGCACAATGTGAACTGTTTCTGGTCACTTGTATTATTGTAAAAATTGATAGATGTACCAAATAAACTCTATGCACATCAAGTAATTGTCTTTCCATTTCTTTAAAGAAGAATTTTAAGGTTATTATATGCCTTATAAAATGTAAGGCTCTTAGCAATCTTATAATATTTGAATAAGATGAAATTAAGGTTTGACCGTTAATATTGGTCTTAAAATGCCGCTACTTGTATATAACTATTATTTAATTATTTAAAATATGTGGTTGGGGATTCTTTTCCAATGGATATTAATTATAGGATCAAAACAACTGGATTTAATAAAAGTGCATATTCTTAAAGAGTTTAAAACAGAATTCTTTTGTGAAAAAAAAATTCAAAGTTGCCTTTGGGAGTGGGAGAGGGATAAATTAGGAGTTTGGGATTAACATATACACACTACTATATATAAAATAGATAACCAACAAGGACCTACTGTATAGCATAGGAAACTATACTTAATACTTTGTAATAACCTATAAGTAAAAAGGATCTGAAAAAGAATGGAGATATATATATCTGTAACTGAATCACTTTGCTGTATACCTGAAACGAATCCAACATTGTAAATCAACTAGACTTCAACAAACATTTTTAAAAATAAGAAAATAAAAGTTGCCTTTGGGAAAAGTTAACACCAAAAGTCAACTATGCAAATAAAAATATTTAAGTGCCAATTTGCAGAAATTTCTTTCCTCTGAATTCCCGTAAAACTTTCATATTAAAAGTTCTAAGATCTGAGCTGTAGGTTATGAAGAAGAGTGAGAACAAGTTACATATGAATATACCCACCAAAATTTTGAACATTTGATCGATTCTATAATTCTCCATTTAAAGATGACAGTGAACAGTTATGGAGAAAGGAAGATCACAAATACAGTGGACCCCTGAATGGCTGGTTGGACCCTTGAACGGCGGTTGGTTGAATCTGGGCATGCAGAACCTTGGATGCAGAGGGCTGACTATAAATTATCCTTGGATTTTCAAGGTGGGGGTTGGAGCGCCTAAGCCCTGCGTTGTTCCAGGGGTCAACTGTATACATCTCATAGATGAAGAAAACTAAACTTAAAAAAACTTTCTTTTAAACCTTATCAAGAAAACTTGCCTTTAAAAAATATGTTCAAATGGTATTTTTTTAAATATTAGTAAATAATAAAATGCAGATATATTTAAACAAATGACCCCTTTTTTTCTCAGCAGCTTTTCAGCTTCCCAATTAAATATTTTGGCAATTTATATGTAAGTTGATTAGTGATAAAGTGAGAAAACAAATGGCCCATTTTTAAAATATTAAACAGTATGTCTTTCAGATCTTAACATTTAAAATAGAGGACCAAAAAAAAAAACAACGATATCATTACTTTTTCTTAAACTGGTCATGATTTTCTTTCTAACCTGTGGTTTTGGAAAGAAAAAACAGAGCTGCTGAAACCCCTCATACCTAGTTTTGCCTTAGATTTACATTATACTTTATATATATATATATATATATATATATATATATATACTTTTATCTAGCTGTAATTTATGGTGTCATGGACTGAATGTGTCTCCCCAAAATTTATGCTGAAACCCTCATCCCCAGCACCAATTATATGAGTTTTTCCACTGAGAATCTGTTACAGTCCCCTATTGAAATCTCTTCCTGTTAATCCTCAGCTTTGTAACTAGCCCCTGCACAACTAGTTAAATCCTTGGTCAGCCAGGATTGGCATGTCATCGGGGCAGCTGCTCAGACCCACAAGACTGTCCCCTCCAGCCCTCACTTCAGATGCCAATCTCAAGTCCAGGTTGTCACCTGTGCTTCTCCCAACCAGATATAGACAGGATTCCACCAACCCTCTCCCTCCCTTCTTAGGTTTGATTAGTTTGCTAGAACAGCTTACAGAACTCAGAGATAACATTTTACTTTCTGGATTTCCAGTTTACGATAAAAGCCTCTAACTCAGAACAGCCAGTTGTAAGAGAAGTATAGAGCAACGTATGGGGAAAGGGGAGAGCTTCCGTGTCCTCTCTGGGCACTTTGTTCTCCCCTGATCTCCACGTTTTCACCAACCAGGGAGCTTCACAAATCCTGTCCTTTTGGGTTTCTACAGAGGCTTCATTACACAGGCAGGATTGATTAGCCATTGATGATTGAACGCAATCTCCAGCCCTTCTCCCCTCCCCTGAGGTCGGAGGTGGGGCTGGTATTTCCAACCTCCTAATCACAAGCTTCCCCAGGCAACCAGCCTCCATCCTCAGGGGCTTTCCAAAAAACACCTCATTAACATAACCAAAGACAATTTAATAGCTCTTCTCACAGGAAATTCCAGGGGTTTCAGCTGTGTGCTAGGAATGGCATGAAGACCAAATATATATTTAATATAAATCACAGTATCACACGAGGTAACATTTCCTCTACTCTCTAACAAAGAGTTTACAACATAGCAAGCATGCAGGAATTTCGCATCATGACATAATGAAAAATAAAGGGCTAAAGGAATGCCTCCACTGTTCCATTCCAGTTATAACTTATCACGTGAGAATGAAATAGTCCAAATTCTTGCTTTATCAAGGTCTAACGACAGCTTAATAGACCATGTAGGAAGCATCATTGAGGGCAAATGGCAAAAAAAGCCACCAGCTGTCTTCTGCAGGACTATCCCTGATTCTCTGATCCATCTTGAGCAGAAAGCAGATGCTCACCGCTTCTCTTAAAGTCCATCTTCCTCCCACCTCTGAGGAAGAGTTTTCTCTTCCCATCTGGTAATCTGCCCCGTGTGACTCTGTGGGATCAGCTAGAATTCCCAGTCACAGAAGCGAAGAATATCTACATCAGAAATTACTTTAGGGACATTCAGTTTAATCTCCCATCCAATACCTGGATGCCCTATGGAACATTTCCAACAGCTTCCAACACCTTCTGGAAAGCAGAACTCTCCACCTCACACTATAACTCAAGTGTATTTCTGAACTGTTTCCGCAGTTCATCCTCATATAACGCTGAAATCTTCCTCCTCTTAATTTCTGCCCAGAGGTGCCGTTTTATTCTCTAGAACTACCAAATCATCAGATGAATAATGTGGTTTTTCTAAAATGAATTTCATTCCATCCTACAAATTTAATATACTTCTTTCACTCTAGAAGCACAAAGTGTGAAGGTTTGTCACAATACAGTACAAGGATATCCCTACCGAGTTCACAACTGCATCAGTGAGAGCCTTATTTTGCAGAGAAGGCACCCATCAGCGCTCACCACTGAAAGCTAGAAAAGAAAAGGCATTAACTCCTTCTGAATACAATACAGAAGAGTCCCAAATGCTTACTTTCTAGCTCTTGGTTATAAAATTCATCTATAAATTCCGAATAAAACACATTCTTTCCTTATCTTTTGATACAACTCTACTCCTTCAGTTTTAAATATCATCCATTTTACTCAAGAACTGGCAAATAAGAGGTTTCCAGCGTGATTTATTGTTCACTATTTTTTACAACTTTTTCATGAAGATAATTCATATATTTAAAATACCCTCGAATATTTAAAAGGCATTATCAGGCATTATCACTTTAAATATATAGTGACATTTTATTAGCAAAGTTATGAGCACCTACATCACTAAAATTCCTTCCTCTTACTTTTTTTTGGATAACACTGGTGAACTAGTGGAAGCAATTTCCCTTCTTTGTGAAGCCTGTGAGTGTCAGTTGCACCGCCAATAAAAGTTCCATTGACAAATATTCTTGGCACCTGTTGGATAAACAAAAGATTAGATGGCACCTTGGTGTCAGAAGTATAAGGCCATTCACATGTGGCTAATACATATTCCACTGTGAGTACTTTTATGGGCCAGACATACACGAAGCTCTTTGACTAATTACCTATTTAACTTTACAACCCTTCAGGTAGGTATTATTTTTAGCCTTATTTTGGAGGAAGAGGAGGCACAGGAACTTGCCCAAGATCACAGTGATAGTAAATGACACAGCTGGGATTTAAATCCTGGACAATCTAACTCTCCACCCACTCCCTCTCATCGCTATGGCGTATAAAAGGCAAAATAAAGCAATCTCTAATTATTAATAATGTTTCAGTGGTTCTTTCTTACCATTGTTTACTAAAGAGGAAGAGTACACTATCAACTCCTTCCAGGTACATATAAACAAGAAGGAAAATGGCAATATTATCTATTTTTCTTTTCTTTGTTTGTTTGTTTTGGGTTGCCAGGGCGTTTGGGGGGATTTTTTGGCCGTGCCACGCAGCATGCAGGATCTTAGTTCCCTGACCAGGGATCAAACCTGTGCCCCCTGCGGTGGAAGCATGGAGTCCTAACCACTGGACCGCCAGGGTGTTTTTCTGATAATGCATATTATGGGAAAATCCACAGATTGCAAGAATCTAAAAACATGGAGCCCGAAAATACTCCTATTAGCACAGAACATGAAGACCAACCCTTGGTCTTCACTGTTCAAGGGAGGAAGGAAGGATGCTTTCATCTTGAAAAAGCCCCAGGAGGACCTCAAAGATTCGTAGACCAGCACTCACAACACCATTACCCCTCCCACCTCACACACACACACACACACACACACACACACACACACACGCACACATGGCAAAAATAAAAATAAAACAAATGAACTCTGCTGTTTCCTAGTCTATGAGTCTGGTTTCCAGATCTGCCATTTCTGTATCAATTAAGATTCTCAGAGTATGTCTGGCTCACTTTTCCCATCATGAGGGCACAGGCCCAAGGTGACCCAACTCAGTCCCCACTTCGGGGCAAAGCACCACAGTGGATGTACTCACAGTTCTTTCACCGGTCATTTCGTGAAGAGCGTCTTGTAACTGGCTTCCGTGTTCAAGCATGTCCAATTCCACCACTTTATAGTTTACACTCATGTCGTGAAAAAGTGTTTTTGCCATCGTACAGTAAGAACAAGAAGTTTTGGAGAAAATCACCACACAATTATTAGAAATGATTTCCTGAAGGAAAACAAACCAGAACAAAAAAATCATTTGAATTCTAGACATTATCTTTCAGAAAGGAATCATGATACAGTAGAAAGGGTATGGATTTTGGAGTCTCACAATTCAGGGCTCAAACTCAGTCGCCATCAATCTGTTTTCGCATCGTAGATTGAGGACAAAGAAACATTATTAGGAAAAAAAGGATGTGACAGGTGGAAAGTGTTGGCAAAGGGTAATAACACCAATAATCACAGCCAGTTCATATACAGCAGACACTTCTGTGTGCCGACACAATTCTCAACACTTTACTAGCTCACTTAAACCTCACTACAGTCTTGAGATAGGTGCTATCATCACCTCCACTTTACAGATGAGGAAACTGAGGTACAGAGGAGGGGAAATAACTTACCCCTGGTCCTCAGCTGAGAAGTGGGCAAGCTGGGATTTGAACCCAGGCAACTCTGAGGCCACAGCCCAGGTAGTTAATCTCTGCTATACTGCTTCTCAAATATTCAGGTGTTCAGGAGTTAACTCCTTACCTTCCTTAACTTTTTTTCTTAATTTTTTATTATTATTATATTTTTTTACCATCTTAACCATTCTTCACCTTTTTTTTTTGGCTGCACCGTGCAGCTTGCAGGATCTTATATCCCCCACCAGGGATCGAACCCGTGTCCTCTGCAGTGGAAGCGTGGAGTCCTAACCTAACCCCTGGACCGCCAGGGAATTCCCTTCTTTGCTATTTTTAAAACTGGAATATAACTGATTTACACTATTATATTAGTCTCAGGTGTAGAGCATAGTGATTCGATATTTTTATACTTTACAAAATGATCACCATTTCCTAAATGTTCAGTGGTGAGAAATGATATATGATTTCTCTTTAAAATGTAAGGCTTTCACTGATCCAGATGTAAACAACAGCTTACCCTACCCCTCAACTTCCACTCCTTCTTGTGTATCTTTATAGTAAAAAAAACAAAACAAAAGAAGTCATTACTGTTTTGATAAGGTCTTCCCACAGCGTTGTTCCTGGAAATGCTGCTTCCAGAAAGACTGATTCAATGGGTTTGAGGCAGAGGTCAGAAGCTATTTTTGAAAAACCTTTCCAGATGATTCTAATGATATCAGCCTGGTTTGGAGGCTACTCTCCAGGCTTTTATCACAAAGACCCTGAGACTCTGCTATGCATCTGCGTCACCTGTGAAATTTGTTGAGCTTTGTGTTCCTAGACATATCAATGCCCAGGTACTTCAAGAGTTTCTGAATGGCCATGTCTGGCACCTAGGCATCTGCCTAGGCTGTCCTAATGTGGGTTATAAGCAGCACCTTCAAGAAGACCAAAAATCAGAAAGTAGAGCACCCAGGCAAAGTGTTTCAGAAGTTATATCTGCCCTTGGGTGTCAGAAGGGTTCTAGGGCAGTGTCTAGGTGTCTGCAGATTGGTCTATTTTTATGCTTTCTCTCCTGCTCACTCATAATATTTACTACAGAAGTCTATCTCAGGGAGAGCCAGACACACCAGAGATGTACTACTGAATCCATTTTATAGATGAGAAAACTGAGGTTGGGAAGTTCACAATACTGGGTGGGATTCCACCCAACCTGTCCCAACACCAAAGCCAGTGCGCCTTCCTCACTGTGCTGCCTCGGGTTAGAGACACATGGACCATAATTCAGAGAGAGAGGAGCACCCTGGCAGCTGAGACGTAGTACAAACACTGATGGAGAGATTCCAAAGTGAGCCGAAACTCAAGGTGACAGTGTCCAAGTTTCTTGAACCTTCCTTCTCACCTTTTCTCAACCTCGTCCTTGCTAAATAGTTCATGGTTTTGTATTCTTTATTTTTATGGACTGAGTCACGCGGTATGCAGGACCTTAGTTCCACGCCGGGATCGAACCCATGCCCCCTGCAGTGGAAGTGCAGAGTCTTAACCACTGGACCGACCACCAGGGAAGTCTCCCACCTCACCATGGTTTTGTTTTTTTTTTTTGGCGGTACGCAGGCCTCTCACTGTTGTGGCCTCTCCCGTTGAGGAGCACAGGCTCCGGACGCGCAGGCTCAGCGGCCATGGCTCACGGGCCCAGCCGCTCCGTGGCATGTGGGATCTTCCAGGACCAGGGCCCGAACCCGCATCCCCTGCATCGGCAGGCAGACTCTCAACCACTGTGCCACCAGGGAAGCCCCTCTATTCTTATTTTAAAAGAGGCAATCCCTCACTATAGGTCTCCAACATTACTGTTATATTCAATGGCTGTGGGTGGATACTTCTGTAGCCAAATAAAGGCAAAAATGTTTGTGTGAAGTGGTGTTTGGTGGTGAGGAGCAGACAAATGAGTATGTCCTGTGGGCTACAAGGGAACAGAAACATACACACAAGAGGCATTTTCTGAGGCAGACTTAACTGGGCTTCGCAGTGCAAGCAAGAGAAAGACAAGAGAACACAGCAGTGCACAGTATCCTTGAGAGGATCGGTCATAGAGTAACTACGGCAAACTAGGTTCTGTATTAGGGAAACAGCTTCCCAGACCAGAACCAAACACTATCCCTGGGTAAGGGCAACCTGACTGGTACCAACAGTAGACCTGCGCTGGGTGAGATGGTAAGAGCAGCCAACAACATAGACCCAGCTTAGGGAAGTGAAGGCTCCATTAAGAATAAATCTCATAGGGACTTCCCTGGCGGTCCAGTGGTTAGGACTCCGCACTTCCACTGCAGGGGGCACAGGTTCGATCCCTGGTTGGGGAACTAAGATCCCACAAGCAATGCAGCACAGTCAAAAAAACCAAAAGAATAAATCTCATAAATTCTGACTAACAAAATGATCTAGAGCTTCTTTGTCACATGCATGATTTTGATAGCAGATTTAAAAATATATAAGAACTTAGTAATTCATTTGCTGCACTATAACAGGTTTCGATACAGAATAAGCATATTAAATGTGTAAGACAATTGTTTTTCCACCAAGGAAAGTTTTTTCCTACATGTCCCACATCACTCACTTGGATCTGATTCATGGGAGTAGTTGCTGTGTTCCCCAAAGATGACGATGTGCTGTTCCCCATCCTAAAAGGAATTTTAAAAGGCAGTGCAGTTTATTAAAAATTAAAGACAATATATCAGATGAGATCCATTTGAAGAAAACCCGATATGCTAATATATATCCAAACTTATGAAAGAGAAAAAAGTTTTACTTATTATCAGTACAAAATATCAGTTTACAAAGTATTTGTTTACTAATATCAAAAGGGCCTGTGTGCTTCTCTAACTAGCCTCCAGAACAGAAAAAGGAGATTAAGGGGTGCAGGGATGGAATAACATAGAAATCTATTTGTCTTATCAACTAAGAAAACACGTCCTTTTCATCTCAATTCCAGCATTTAATTATCATCCCTAAACCATCTACTATTTGCATCTACTCTGGAAGCAGGAATTCCAGTAGAACTTTCATAAGACAATGCTTTCTTGGGTACTAAGAGAGGAGGTGGGAGGTGCATTCTGAAACATCAACCTCTTCTCTACCAAAGAAAAGAGAAAGCTTCTGGAAGGCACTTTTCTCCAATTCTAGTCGAGAAAGCAGCAGGTGTTCAATAAACGTTTCATTGATGAAGCAGCCACTAGCCATGCCACATTTATGGAGCACCTACTATGTGCTAAACGGGCGAAATGCCCCAGGGATACGTATCACTGGAAGAACTCAAAGAGCCTCAAGGACCTGTCAAATAGTTACACTATATGATCGGCACCTTCCGGAGGGGTCTCTAGTTTAGCATAGAAGGTTAATCAAGAGTTCCTGGAGTCTTGTAAAACTGGTAGGAGTTACCAGATCAAGGAATTAGGAAGAAACTCCCAGACAGAGGGATGGATGCACAGATAGGCGAGCGGACAGGACAGCCCCGACCAGCCGCGCGGGAGTGAGGCGGGCAGAGCATCCGTCTGGGCAGTGGGTCTCGCACCACAGGCCTGGGAGCCGCGGGTATTCACCGTCCTCGCTCGAGCCAAGGACGACTTCAGCATGAATAGGCAACCGTCCTATCCTCAAAGACTTGGCGATTTGGTAGAAAGCGCCACTTTCACTTCCTGCCGCAGGGTTGCCAGATTTAGCAAATGAGAATGAAGATCGCTCGGTTAAATTAGAATTTCAGATAAACAGCGAATAACTGTTTAGCTTACATATGTCCCGTGCAATATTTGGTATATACTTAAACCAAACCATTATTCGCTGTTTATTTGAAATACCAATTTATTAGAGCATCTTGTATTTTACCTAGCAACCGAGGGGGAGGGGAGGTACAAGCGAACAAGACAGGTATTTGCAACCTGAGAGTAACGTGATCCTTAAGTCAACCTGAGCGCTTAGGGAACATTCCCTCCCCGCCCTTCCTGGGCCCCCAGCCCTCCGAGGGGCCTCGACACCTGCATCGACTCAGGGCCCACCCGGCCCCCGGGAAGAGCCGCCCCGCCCACCGCTAGGTCCAGACCCCCGCGAGGCCTCTGCGCCACGTCCTGCCGATGGTGGTCGCGGCGCCCTTACCCAGAGGCCGAAACTCCCGCTGCCCCCTGGAGCCGGCCCGCCGACCTGCTCCCGCTCCGGACAAGCCGCGTCCCCACCAGTGCTGCACGGCGCCTGTACATGGCCCTGGCTCTGGGCCGCAGCGAGCAGACACGCCGGCGACCGCGACTCGGGCGAGCCCGCCCCCGCCCCCGCCCCCGCCCACGCCCACCGGCCCCGCCCCGCCGGGCTGCCGGCGCCGCCATCCGGCGGCCCTGCCCCTCTAATCGTCCCTGCCCCTCTAACCGGCCCCGCCTCCTCCCGCGGTTCCACCCCCGTTCGACGGCCCCGCCCCTCCCCACCCCGCAGAACCCGCCTCCGCCCACCGGCCCGGCCCCTGCTAGCCCGCCCCGCCCCCGCCGGCCGGCCACGCCCCTCCGGGCTGCCCGCGCGGGCGCCGGTCTCTCTAAGCGGCCGGCGGCTCCTCCCTGTCTGGGCGCTCAAAGAGCGGGGTTCCGCGAGTCCCCGCCCACTTGGGAACAGTTGTCGGAGTCCTTGCTGAGGCCTCTCCTGCCCGTCTCAAGGTTCATCCAAGCCCCGCACGTGTTCCTTTTAGGGTTAGGGACGCTCATGAAGGCTCACAGACACGTGGAGATAGTTCTTGGGGATTGTGGCCAACATTCTGACAAAACGGAGAAGAAAAATAATGAGTGTTCGACACGGAATCAAAGTGCCTGGGATGTTTACATAGGAAGGCAGCGTCAGCGCAACTTCCTATCGGACAGGTTTTTGTGTTGGTGAAATCAGAGCCTAAAGGTGTCATCTCAAAATTCGGCCGTTGATCGAGAACTCATATAAATCATGCGAATATTGGATTTTAGAAAAAAAGCCATCCAATTTAGAACGTTCATTCCAAAGAAAACAAAGATTGTGTTTTCAAAATAAAATTAGAAAATAAAACTTAAAATAGCCTAGGAGTGTTCCCTATGGCTTTGAGTGCTGCTAATGACAGGATTGTGTCAGTCACGGTAATAGTAGCCCTTTGTGCGTGACTGTATAAGAAGAGGCGGGTGGGCCTTTATTTACTGAGGACGTTGAAATCTGTTTAGGTCAAAGGTCAAATGGTATGTCTAAAATTCTAAACAATTATTAGAAAAATTCAGACCTTTTTTGATCCTTCATGCTCAATTAGCTAAATTTAAGATTTAGTTCTGAGAGTTCTTTCCCTACTTTCAAGTGGGCCATGTTTCATTACTTCATAAAAGGATGAAAATTGATTGCAAAAACAAATACCCCAAAAGGTGTAAAGTCATTCTTCATAAATCCAAAATTAAATTTAAAAATGAAGATATGTTGTTATCTACAATGTTGTGTGGTTTTGTGTTTTTGGATTTTTTTCATCAAAAGACAGCTATTTAGGAAATTTACTGTATTTTTGTTTTGTTGTAGAATTTTCCCTTATTGTCTCCAATTGTGTATTGTGAGGTGAAACAATCATGTCACAATTTAATTTTAATATAGTATAGATGGCCTATGTTAAGCACAGAATTCACTGGACAGATTTTTAAAAAGGGGTTCCCAAATGAGAGTACTTCAGACAAAAGTGTTATGCCTGAATTAAGCATGATATATTCATCATCTTCAACTGCTTTGTACTTCTTTGGGTAGCTACAGAAGTGTCAATTTTTGGTCATAATTGTGATGTCTGCAATGATACATGAAGATGTGGGCTGTTCATTTATGTGTGAACATAATGGGGGATGGCCAGTATAGGTAGATCAAGAATATATTGGTAAATACAGCCTTAGGAGTTCTACAATTTTTTTTCAAGATTCAACATAGTATCAATTAAAAGAATCGACATATCTTTGAATGTTCTTTCAAACTCGTTTTTTATTCTTTAAATTGTCAGTTAAAGCTCACACATTGTGTTTGACATCAAGAGCAGGGTTTTCCGCTTCCTAGCGTTGAAAGTCGCTCAGATCAGTAAATGATGAGATCTTCTACTTGAAAGGGCCTTCTGAGAGGTTCTCTAGAGTGGGTCCAACCTGTGGACCTTAGACATCTAGGAACCTTGGAAAATGCTTCCTCCAAAGAAACTTTAAAAAGAGCGTGATTGTGAGCCCTCAGGGATCAGCTATTGTATTAGTTGTCTCAGGGCTGTTGTAGCAAATTCCCACAGACTTAAAGGACAGAAATCTATTCTCTCACAGTTCTGGAGGCTAAAAGTCCGAAATCTGGCAGCGCTGTGTTCCTTCTAGAGGCAACTATAAGGGGGAATTCATGTCCCTCCTCTTCCACCTGGTGCTCCAGGTGTTCCTTGGCTGTGGCCACATCTCTGCCTCCTTCTTCATGTCTCCTTCTCTGATAAGGACACTTGTGATTAGATTTAGAGCCCAGCTGAAAGATCCAGGATGATTTCATCTCTAGGTCCTTCACTAAATTACATCTGCAGACTCAGTTTTCCAAATAAGGTGACATTCACAGGTTGCAGGGATTTGACCTCCACATTTTGGGGGGAAGGACCATTTTTCAACCTACCACACCTAACACAGACTAGAGAAAACCTGATATTTCACTGAAGTCTTGTGTATTTTGTTAAAATCCTGTGAATTTTGCATTATGGTCATTTTCTGGATTTGTTTTCCTATATTACTTCATCCTTTATTCGGTCAGCCTCTGTTCTGGATGCACGATACAGACAAGTTTCCTGCCCCATAGGAGATAACACTATCTTTTCAACAAATTTTTGAACGCTGTAAAGTTGTAAACGGTGTATAGTTCATGGTTCACAAAGATGTGTCATATTTTTACTTTGACATCACTGTTAAGTACTCCCATTTGAAAAGGTAAAAACAAACTTATGTGTGCCCATGCATTGTCTTAGCCTGAACAATGTCTCCCCCTTGTGTTTTTCTCCCAAATAGACTGCAACTCTAAAACCACATTAGTTTAAAACCATGACTGAGATTCGTTGTAAGCTTTTGGGCATTATAGAGTTTCTCATTCAACAAGTACAAAAAGTACAACACATTATTATTTCACAGGAAAGCTTGATAAGGACTCTGCTTTTTCAAACAACACCCAGTTTTCCAATGCTCTGACATCAACTGGATGTTCTACATTTCAATTTAATTCTGGCACTAATTACGCGGAGGTGGCACAGACCTCAAACGTCAAGGGCTCAGTCCTACAAGACTGCTTCCACTTCAGACACCAGCCACAAAGGGGGTGTCCAGGCTGCCCACACTTCTGCCTGGCCAGCTACAAATTTGGGTGTTACTACGACCTCACCTCAAGTTCAATAATTGACTAAACAAACAAACGAAATGCAGGAAAGCACTGTACTTACAAAAAACAGTTTTATTCTGAAGGATACAAACCAGGAACAGGTCAATAGAAGCGATGCCTGGGGAGTGGCTGAGGGAAGGTTGGGTGCAGAAGTCCAGCACTCTCGCCAGGAGCACCAACCTCCCAGCAAATCAACCTGTTTACCAGCCCGGAAGCTCCCCGAAATCTTGTCATTCCAGAGTTGGTATCAAAGTTCCATTGCATGGGCGTGGCTGATTGGATCACTGACTTGGTGGGACTCAAACTTGTCCCTTCCATTGAGATGTGTGTTTGGGGGGAAACACTTCAAGCACTCAGGAAATTCCAAGAGTTTTAGGAGCTCTGTGCCAGGAACCAAACCGGGGACAAAAGCCAAATATATATATATATTTTTTGATACCACAAGGACCTATGTGATCTTTTTGGAAGAACCCAGGGATAAGCCATAATGAATGGGGATGTCAAATGTTATTTAAGTTCTTAAACTAGTTCAGGTTCCTAATTCACGAATGAAATGAATAAGAAAATACCTTGGAGAGGTAGATTAGAATATCCACCAGCATAGTAAGATGGGAAAGAATTATGTCAAGATTTATTCAGAATTTTTAAGTGTCAAACTGAAAGATATTTAAATGCTCTGAGCCCAGAGAACAGGGGAAAGAAAACCAGATAGGGAGGATTTTATAGCTATATGGAAGACTTGGAATTCCTTAACCAAGTATGCCCTGGACATACTTATGAAGGAAATGAAAATTATATCATGGATTAGGGAAACTTTTGTTAAAGAATGTGGTACCTCTACCACTTCAATTTGCTGAAGAATTAGCATCCAGTGGACTCTAATGAAAATATTTATTTAGCTTTTATTTTTTGTCAAGCACTTATTAACTTCTATATCATTTCTAAATCCCTATATGTGTGTTCTTAAGTCTCTGGGTCAATAGACTGGGAATGACAATAACAAAAATATTTTCTTTTGAAGTGTGAGCAAATTGTTTTTAAAATCTTGGGTGGCTTTACAGATATAGAGGACCAAAGTTTTGGTTACCGATGGGGAGGGGGAAGCGGGGAGGGGCAAGGTAGGGGTTGAGGATAAGAGGTACAAACTACTATGTATAAATAGATAAGCTATAAGGATATGTTGTACAGCACAGGGAATATAACCAATATTTTATAGTAACTATAAATGGAGTATAACATTAACAATTGTGAATCACTACATTGTACACCTGAAACTTTCATAATATTGTAAATCAGCCATACCTCAAATGAAAAAAAAAAAAGATCTCGGGTAGTCTATAAGCCTTGCACTAGACAAATTAATACCTCTGATTGCCATCTGGTGTCGAACAAACAGCATTTTGTGATAGATGTTTCCTAACCTTTGCATTCTGAAATGTTGTCTTTTCTCTCTATCTCCATAGAGATCACTATTGCTTTGCCCTGTCCTATTTCTTTCCTTAAGAGGAGGCTGAACTTGTATTGCTACTGAACTCCGGTTCAGCTGCTCGCTGCTCAAAAGTCAATAATCCGAGAGGCAAGTGTCACTAGAAAGGCAAGGTGCTTTAATTAGAAAAGCCAGCAATCCGGGGAGAAGGTGGACTCGTGTCCAGAAACCAACTCCGAAGATTCTGCTCAGTCATGATAGGTTTTAAAGGGAAAAATGGGGGAAAGAATCTCAGTGAATCATCAAGGCAGGAGGTTGGGTTCTGTATCATTCTCCTCTGTATGCAGACTGGCTGACTCTCTTTTCAGACGTTATCTTGCCCACATGATCTGCCTGCAGGATTCCTTAGGAGGCCTTTGTGGGGAGAGAGCTAATCATTCTTTAATTATTTAATTCTTCATTCTTACTTCTTTTTATCCAGGAAGAGAATTGACAGGTTAGGCAAGGCATGGCGTGCTTCAGGAGAGCATAAGTCAGGAGTTAGGTTAAATTGCCTAGTGATCTCATTCTTATAATTAGGTTCTTTGAAGGTTAGAGAGGAACAGAAGTGGGCAAACAGGAAAGGGGCAGAAGAGCCGCTTTCAATTCCCCACTGTCAAACATCATTCCATTTCTATAGGGTTGGGGCAAAGGTCCATCTTCTGTAACTCCTTCATGCTGACATAGGGCACCATTTTTTCAAGTGGAAGATGTCAACATTGGTCTGTAGCATCTCTTTGCTGACAATTTAAGTTGCCAGCTTACATATATGGGCAGAGAAAGCTACAATTATTTTGATGCCCACAAAGATACAGATTATTATGAGCAATAATTTTAATCCCATGCTCTTGAGGCCAGTTCTTGGAATTGTGCTGGCCATAGATTCAGTACTGCTCAAGTTGGAGCAGCTTATGTCATGTCCTCTGGTGGTAGTTATAGTACTTGTAAAACAACTCAGAATGTGCATCAGACACCGAATCTATGACTCTATTGTCCTAATCATTAGGACATTAACTGCTCGAGTCTGCTCCTTTGTGACCTTGGGAAGCCTGGGAGACTTCAGCTTTTCTGCAAACAAGAGGCAAAGAACATAGAGAGGCTTTTGTAACCCTTTTCTTTTTCCTTGAATTGTATTTTTATCCTTTCTTGGAATCCACGCAAGACAATGTAGGCAGAATTATGGACGGAAAAAGTTTTCTGAAGAGAGGGCAGAGTCAATAGTAGCAAAAAAGGACATTAGTGAAGGAGTGAGAACTTACAGATACTTTGATTTGCAAGACGAAAGATATTGTTACCTTTCAAGGAACAAACTCTCATGAATGGTCGTGGTAGTAGCAGAAATCAGATTAGAAGTGACTGACAAAGAGACTGACTATGAAGTTGTGGATGGAGCAGGACCAGGTGATCTGGACAACTGAGGTGAAAGGAAGAAGAAAGAAGGTAAAGGGGAAGGTGAAGGAGAACAGAGAATTCCCCAGCAGTGCTGCAGGTCTGAGCTAGAAGGAAGGGACCTGAGGCCTATAGAAGGCTACCGTTGTCTTCCCTTCAACCCTCCACTGAGTAACAGAGATCAAGGTGCCTGACACTCTCCAGGGTGCTAAGGAGGTTAGCAAACAGCACTTTGAAGAGCGGAAAATAACTCACATTTACTGATGTGTCAGATACTGCATGTGAGTGATTCACATATAGAAACTCATTCGGCAAACAACAGCTTACTTGGGAACTCCAGCTGACCCTTGAACAATGCTGGGGTTAGGGGCGCTTCACAATCAGACATCCCTGCAAGTAAGTCATAGTTGGCTCTCCGTAAACTTGGTTCCTCTGTATCCAAGGTTCTGCCTCCGGGAACCCAACCAACTTCAGATCGTGTAGTACTGTAGTATTTACTATTTAAAAAAGAATAAATTTATTTATTTTTTATTATTTATTTATTAATTTTGTCTGCGTTGGGTCTTCATTGCTGCACGTGGGCTTTCTCCAGTTGCGGTGAGAGGGGGCTACTCTTCGTTGCGGTACGCAGGCTTCTCATTGTGGTGGCTTCTCTTGTGGAGCACGGGCTGTAGGCACACGGGCTTCAGTAGTTGTGGCATGGGGAACTTAGTTGCTCCGCGGCATGTGGGATCTTCCCAGACCTGGGCTCAAACCCGTGTCCCGTGCATTGGCAGGCGGATTCTTAACCACTGCGCCACCAGGGAAGCCCTGTAGTATTTACTATTGAAAAAATAAATCCATACATAAGTGGACGCATGCAGTTCAAACCTGTGTTGTTCAAGGATCATCTGTACTTTACATATTTTTTCATTTACTGTTCTTAGTCACCTTATGAAGCAGGTATGTTCTTACCTTTCATTTTACATATAAAGAACCCAAAGCACCAAAAGTTTAAGTAACTTGTCTAGAGTTATACAGTTGATAGATTGGGCTTTTAATCCAAGTAGTCTGAAACCAGAGCCCACAATGGAATATTTTTATCTCTAACTAGTAATGAAAAAAGGAAGGGCAAGTAACATGACCAAGGCTACACTTATTGGTGACAGACTTGCAGTTTGATCCCAAGTCTCTCCAATTCCAATATCACCAACTTTCCACTATGATATGAGGGCCAAGCACAGAACAAAGACCTGTTCACCTGTTTGTTAGATTTGTGTAAATCTAAGAGGGCACCTGAGGTGGGCACTGTCAAGGCAATGGTAGTGAAAGAAGTCAGTCTAGCCCTCTGTCCACTCACAGACAAAGAGAAAGGCTGTCTTTGACATCCAGGATCTGCATCCATACCAAAAGCAAGGCCATGATATTCTCCTGTTAAATATTAATAATTTCACAGGGCACCGACTTCAGATCACTCTGTGACCATGATGGATCAAGACAAAACAAGACCACTCAGGAATCATATCTTTTTTTTTTTATTTTTTTTGTGGTACACGGGCCTCTCACTGTTGTGGCCTCTCCCGTTGCGAGCACAGGCTCCGGACATGCAGGCTCAGTGGCCATGGCTCACGGGCCCAGCCGCTCTGCGGCATGTGGGATCTTCCCGGACCGGGGCACGAACCCGTGTCCCCTGCATCGGCAGGCAGACTCTCAACCACTGTGCCACCAGGGAAGCCCAGGAATCATATCTGAACACACATCCTAAAATGACCACTACTGGGGTCATCACAGTTTGCTAGTTACAGTTTCAGCCTCACTTCATTCCTCTCACCTTCGAGATAAGGTTGCATCTGGACCTTGACTGTTCTCATACAGCCTTTGAGCAAAGAACGGTTTTTAACATTTTTAAAAAGTAAAAAAATAAAAGAAAATAAAAATAAAGAACAGTATGTGAGAGAGACCATAGTTCACCTGCAAAGCCTAAAATATTTTCCATCTAGCTATTTACAGAAAAAGTTTGGCAATCCCTGCTTTGGAGAAAATTAAGATACACAGTCATAAGTTTACCTTTGCTTCCTGACAGGATCCAAAGAAGAGCAAAGCTCCACATCCTTAAGTGTTTCCCCAAATTACCTAACACCAGTCCCAAAGCCTATAATAATCCTAACACCCTCTTACAGAGATACTGCACAGATACACATAATGTATGGTCTTCCTTATAGCAAACAGTCAAAAAGCCCAACTTTGTTTGACCAATAAATGTATCAAGAACAACAGCCAGCAAACTCAGACCAAATCCCATCTGTGGCCTGAAAGCTACAAGTGATTTTTTTTTTTTTTTTTTTGTGGTACACGGGCCTCTCACTGTTGCGGCCTCTCCCGTTGCGGAGCACAGGCTCCGGACGCGCAGGCTCAGTGGCCATGGCTCACGGGCCCAGCCGCTCTGCGGCATGTGGGATCTTCCCGGACCGGGGCACGAACCCGTGTCCCCTGCATCGGCAGGCGGGCCCTCAACCACTGTGCCACCAGGGAAGCCCTACAAGTGATTTTTGTAAATTGAAGGATTGTTTCAAATCAAAAAAACAAACGAAGAAGAATATGTAACAGAGACCATATATGTCCCACAAGCGCTAAAATATTTATTATTCAACCCTTAACAGAAAATTTTGCCAACTCCTGGTCAAGGACTGGGAAGGGTCTGAGATTTTATTGTACTTGAAAGCTGACAAGTTAATTTGTATCAGTTTCATAGATGATGACAAAAGACATGAGATTCCTGGATCAGAAATGAAGGATTTTATTATTGAAAACAGTGGCTAGGGCTTCCCTGGCGGCCCTTTGACTTCCTTGAACTCATCTATACATTTATTGATTTAACATTTTTTTAAGGGGCCAACAACGTGGCAAATAATGTACAAGACACTCTGATAGGATGACACAGGTCTATTGTCATTTAGTTTTGTAGGGGAGGCAGTCAAGTAGTACTGGGTGCTCTGATACAAGTATAAATAGAGTAGATAGAGCTGGGGATAAATAAAAAACGTTCTTTTTAACCTGAGTGTTTGGGGTGAAGTTTAGGAAAATACGATAGTAATGGGAACATTTGCAGAAT
Organism: Delphinus delphis; assembly: GCF_949987515.2. Lineage (NCBI taxonomy): Eukaryota > Metazoa > Chordata > Mammalia > Artiodactyla > Delphinidae > Delphinus > Delphinus delphis. The sequence continues at coordinate 175,805,494 of NC_082683.1, forward strand.
ATCCAAAATTTCTCAAATTCAGTTGCAAAATGGCTAGAGAGTGTATAGCAAAATGAACCACAGGCTTCCCTGGTGGCGCAGTGGTTGAGAGTCCGCCTGCCGATGCAGGGGACACGGGTTCGTGCCCCGGTCCGGGAAGATCCCACATACCGCGGAGCGGCTGGGCCCGTGAGCCATGGCCGCTGAGCCTGCGCGTCCGGAACCTGTGCTCCGCAACGGGAGAGGCCACAGCAGTGAGAGGCCCGCGTACCGCAATAAAAAAGAAGAAAAAAATGAACCACATTCTTCTATGTATGTCTCTGTAAGGCAGTTAACGAGAATCGAGTCTTTTCAAAGCAGGTAACAGAATTTGGTTATGTCAATCACAAAGTTGCCTTCTTTTCCTTTCTGCTTATAGTAAGAGAAATTTAAAAAAATGGCCTATGGGATATGTTTCAATTAAGGTAAACAGGCCACAGTATATTGAATTTCTATCAATAAATTGAGTTCGTGTTCTCTAACTTTCCTATCAGCATCTTGGAAAGGAGCCATTTAAATGTAGCCCTTTGGGGTTGGCGGGGAGAAGGGGACAGGATGGAAAAAGTCACCACCCAAGGAATTGAGGGGGAAGATCCAACATTTATGATATTTAGATGATTTGCTAGGTGCTTTCACCTTCTTATACTAATTCCATTTTCTCCATTAACCAATTGATGCTGTGAGAAGGTGTGTAACTTGCCCAAGGTCAAAAGGCAGCTAACAAACACCAGTGCCCGGGATTGATCTCCACTGGACGCGGTCTTTTCCACTATGCGAGTCCACCAAAAACACGTAATAAAAAACAACCCCCAAAACAACCCCCCGCCAAACCCGTCCCTTCAAAGGGGGCTTAATCACTAAGACCTAGAGGCCATTTACTAGGCGGGTCCGATCTAGCTCGGAAGGTAATCCCAGTTCTGCAAATCTCTCGCCAAACTGCATCCTGACTAAAGGAGAGACCCGAGAGCCACTGGCCACACTCCAGGTGGGTCGTGGAGCACCCAGTGCGCCCTCTAGAGATGGAGGTTTCAGACCCTCCACGCAGGTGCGCGCGCACCTGTCGCCTGCCGCGTACGCGCCGCGCGGGGCGGGAGGGCGAGGATGAGTTACGTGCTCCGCGCGCGTGCGCCGGGCAATGCGCCCTGTACGTGCGCCGTACGTGGGCACGGCGTCCCCGCGCTCCGAGTTTCGGGACGGGATTCGGCCCCGCGCCGAGTGGGAGTCTGGGAGGGGCGTTTCCCGGGCGGGCGCGGCGCCTCCTGGCGGCGGGCGGCGGCACTGGGGGCCCTGGCGTCGCGAGATCAGGCGTTCTCCGCGGGCAGTCCGCGGCGGGGCCTTGCCTGCTAGCGCGGGGTCCTCGGCGGCCTGGGTGGCTCGTTCCTCAGCTGCTGTCGTAGGCGCGGACCGCTGCCAGTGCGGCTGCAGTTGGCTCGCGGCGGCGGCGGCGGCGGCGGCCGAGGCGGGGGTTGAGGCGACAGGCGAAGAGGGCGGCGGGCGCGGCGGCGGCGGCGGAGCCCGGGGCGGGCGGCAGCGAGGGGGGCGAAGATGGCGGACGTGCTCAGCGTCCTGCGACAGTACAACATTCAGAAGAAGGAGATTGTGGTGAAAGGGGACGAAGTGATCTTCGGCGAGTTCTCCTGGCCCAAGAATGTGAAGACCAACTACGTGGTTTGGGGGTGAGTCCGGCGCGGCCGGGAGCGGGGGGCGGCGGGGCAGAGTTGGGCGCCCCCGGGCCCCCTCTTTCCGAACCCCTCCCCCCGTTCCCTTTGGGGATGGAGGAAAACCGGTGCTCTGGAGAAAAAGTTTTCCCAGGAGTAGAAGTTGCACTTGTAGGTGAGGAGGGAGCTGGAGGAGAGCTGTCTGCAGCGGTCCATCCTCTGAGCGTCGGGGGAGGGTGCTGTGGCGGTTTGTTTCTGCCCGTGTGTGCCGAGTGCTGGCTGCGTGCATAGGTGTAGAAAGAATCGCACCGCCGGGTGCCCAGAAGTCTCTTTTTTGTTCTTTAGTTGTTCCTTTCTCTACGCGGCTGCTCTGTAACTGTCTCTGCTGGCCCCTTGCAGCTCCTGATCTGTTCTTTCTCCTTTCCCGATTCCCTCAAGCAGAGAGAAGGGAACCAACTCTGAAGTTAGGACGGGAAAGAGATTCGGTGACTTTGGAAGAGTAGTCAGAATCTGTTGGAGGTGAAGGCAGGAGTTTCCTCAGGGAGAAGGTTACTGCTGAAGTGGAGTAATGGGAAAAGACTCTGAAAAAGAATATAGATATATACATATGTATTACGGAAAGAGAGAGAGAGAGAGAGATGTCTGATCATCGTTGGGGGCCTTTTGAGTGATGTCTCTCTCAGTGGTGTTTCATTTGGATAGCTGGAAACCTGGGCCAGAACTTCCATACTCATTTTGTTTGATTGAGTGGGAGCAGTGTGCTTTAGGAAGAGTTGATGAAAAGCTAGGGGAAGTTTAGTTGGTTGGTTTTAATTTTTTATCTTTTGTCCTCGAGGGCTTACGATTTAATTAGCTTTGTGAAATGTTGATGGAGAAATCATTCTGAGTTTTCTGTGTTTTTTCTCTTCCAGAAGGAATTTGCCCAGACAGAATTGCATTTGATTGGGTTTTAAAAACAACTTTTAAGAGTTTGGGGAAAAGAACTTGATTTGGGCAGTGCCAAACTAGAAGAGGTTAGGAGCCCTCTGCCCCGCCCATAAGAGCTAGGGGCTGATTGGGTTTTTAACTGATTGGTTTTTCTTTAAAAAATGGCTGAGTACTCGAGGCTGTTCAATCTGAGAACTAGGAAAAATTGTGAGGAGCTGGGTCGGTGCCTCAGAGGAGGTTACCTCGATGAGAGTAGAGGAGATAAGACATAACTTGATAAGAATCTCATTCCCGCTCTTAAAAGAGCAGTCACTTCTACCTGGGGGTGTTAGGAAAGGTTTCATGGACGTGTGTTTGGCATATAGACATGCTACAGATTTTTCTTGAATAAGTGAATGAACAAATGAATAAGCTTTAAGGAATGGTTAGGAATTCTGAGGGTGAAATGGTGGGTTTGGTGTTCCAGGATGAGGGAACTGTGTGGTTAAAGGCATGAGAGCTGGAAAGGAAATGTTTTGACAGCCATTCAGTGAAGCAAGTAGTGAGAAAGGAGTGCTTAGAATAGTAGATTTCAAACTTTCACAGCAGTGTATCACACCAATACCATCATTTTCATTTACTGTTATTCTGTGTGCATATGTAAATACACACATGTACATAACATTAAAAAATTTATTCTTATTGAATGCAGTGCATTCTATTTTTTGTTCTTATATATCATAAAGAAATACCAGGTTGTGACTCATATATTATATTTCACAGTACAACGATTGATAAGTGGTGTGTGGTTTGAAATATATTGATTTAGAGGAAAAGTGGAAACAGAGGCTAGAAAAGTAGGTTTGGGGCTGTTTGTATTGGGCGGTATTCAGATGAATTTAAATAACACGTTGATATTTCTAGATGGAGAGAATGTAATAGGGAGGGTGGGATTGGACACTAACATTTGTTGAGCAAGTAATAGTATGTGCTTGCAATGATAGAGCTTGCACTCCTAGACGACATTGTTTTATTACAGGTAGAATTAGTTTTGGTTTTACATCATTGGCTTAATTTGAGGGATGTCATAAGACTCAAATGTCTGAAATTAATTGTTGTGTTGAAGAGCGTTGTTCAGCAGTATCTTACTTAGGAGACAGGATACATATCTTGGAAGTTTAGCACAAGTCGTAGTTGTGCTTCCTTTAATCAGGTTGATTGTTTTTTCTTATGGATCCTGGCTAACTGATTAGGTTTCTCTCTCTATTGACAAAGCCCAGAACCTAACTGGGCCAAATTCTAAAAAGTCTGTAGTAATAAAGTATGAATATGGTATGCTTTCCTTACTTCTTGCTTTTTGTCACTATCTACTTTTGTGTTCCTTTTGCCCAAATGACAGTTGCACTTACTAAATTTCATACTCTATGTGTATCTTTGTTAGCTATGTTAAATCCATCGTTGGATAGCAAAGTGAGTGTAGATAAATTAATACATATGATTAAGCTGAAGGAGTTATATTAGAATTGTGAGTAAAAATCTTGTCTTAATCATTTCAGGACTGGGAAGGAAGGCCAACCCAGAGAATACTACACATTGGATTCTATCTTATTTCTACTTAATAATGTGCACCTATCTCATCCTGTTTATGTCCGACGTGCAGCTGTAAGTAGAATTCATTTAAAAACTCTTTTGATTTGATAGTTGGTATCATTTGGTGTGGATAACTTCCGTCATGGGTTTTAGATCAGAAGAATGAAAAGTTTGTTTGTATCTATATGAAAGTCTCCTGGAGGGTCAAAATTAGATAGATCACTGTGATTTATGCATATTTTTTAAATCTGTGAGTTTTTTACATGTAAGATGTGAGTAATGTTTATAACAACAGAAGTTTCAAAGCTGTTTGTAGGGATGTTTTAAAAAATTTATGAGCCTGTGGAAGGACCTTGATATTCAGAAATCTAGTTTAATTGCAAGGAAAAAAAATTTTTTTGGCATCAAAAAGAACCAAGTTTAGTAGACAGCTTTTTAAAATGAATTTTTAATCAATTTTATACACTTTTTTCATACTTAATTGATAAATTCGTTTTCAGATGCTTGAAAGATGCCTGCTTTCTGCATCTGAGTGTATGAACACTGCTTTTCTGAACAAGAAATATATATTTAGTGTCAAGTATGTGTTGAAAAAAGTAATATGTAGGGTGAAACTATTTAAGACTTTGGAAATAGATAAAATATCAGCATCTCGCTTTATAAAGCTATGTGAGCTCATATTAGATCTTTAAAAACTGAATCAGGCACTAATTAGAATGTTTTGTTGGATAAGTCCATTCATTTTGGGGTAATAAAGATAATCCAGACACTTGGTATAGGTTTAGATTACGTCTCTGGGGAATGGCTGTAGTACGTAACTGATTCTGTAATTGTTAACTGTGAGCCCTAGGACCTTTGGTCACGTAAGATTTAACTATTATATTTCTTAAATATTTGACAGATCGAAAGGGCAGAATTCTAAAAGTCTAGGGTTCTACAAATTTTGTTTTCTCCTAACTCCTTTGTATTATTTGCTCTTTCTTGTGAGCAGACCATTTCTGAAATGAGTTTTTCCTACTCATAGCCCCTATTTTAGTGTGAATAGACTCATACTTTTTTTTGTTGGTGATAACGTATATATAATTCATTAGTGACCAAATGATGAAGTATGTTATAATACTTAGACACAGTAATTTAAAGAAAATCAATTCAGATATTTTAACTATTTATGATATTCCATGTAGACTAGTTTTTAAAAACAAGCACAAAAAAAATCGGTGGGCTCTTGTTTATACTCATCAGCAGAAATTAAATTTTAACCTAACTTCTTAAAAACAGATTAATTTTAAGTGATTAAATGTAGTTTATCTCTGTCATTGAGGAGCATGTGCAGAATGTTTGCTGCAGTGAAGTATAGTCAGTACTCAATATAAGATAGTTAGCCAGGGATATTAAGGGTTCTTGTTCATTGTTGCTTATATAAAGTAACAAAGGGTTTATAACTGTATAATCCCGTAACCACATGTTTTTCCCGTACTCTGCTGTCCTTAATTTACATTATAAAAATGGTAGTGAAAATTGTGGTAATGATAGAATTCATTGAATTCATGGCCCAAGGATAACTTGGTGCCTAAAGTATACAGTTTTATTTGTTTTGCTTACCTCTTTACAAATTGCTAATATAGGAGATTAAAGGAAAACTACTCATGTAGCACAACAGATACATTTTCCAGATTTAATTTTTCAATTTTTTTCCCCTGATTACAAAATTTATACACACTCAAGGATAAGAAAAGAGATACGTAATGTAGAAAGTAAACAACTGTCGTTAACATTTTTCTGTATAATCTCCTGATTTTTCCCCTGGGCCTAAGCAACACATACCTATTTTTTTTAATCATTTTCTTTTTTCTGTTTTTTAGTTTAAATGTAGTCAATATACAGTAATAGAATATTTTCAGGTGTACAACATAGTGATTCAACATTTATGTACATTGTGAATTAATCACCACAATAAGTCTAGTAACCATCTGTCATCATACAGAATTTTTGCAGTATTATCGAGTATATTCCTTGTGCTGTACATTACATTCCCATGACTTAGTTATTTCATAATTGGGTTGTTTGTTTTTTTGACGTTGAGTCGTGTGAGTTCTTTATATAGTTTGGATGTTAATCCCTTATTGGATTTATTGTTTGCAAGTATCTTCTCCCATTCAGAAGGTTGCCTTTTCATTTTGTTGATGGTTTCCTTCATGGTGCAAAAGCTTTTTAGTTTGATGTAGTCCATTTTTTTATTTTGTTGCCCTTGCCTGAGGAGACAAATCCAAAAAAATATTGGTAAGACTCATGTCAAAGAACACACTGCCTATGTTTTTTCCTAAGAGTTTTATTGTTTCTTAATTCTTACATTTAAGTCTTTAATCCATTTGAGTTTATTTTTGTATATGGTATAAGGAAGTGGTCCAGTTTGATTCTTTTGCATGTAGTTGTCCAGTTTTCCCAGGACCATTTATTGAAAAGCCTGTCTTTTCCTCAGTATATGTTGTTGGAACATGTACTTATTGTTAATTATGAAAATATAGTTTTAGTGGTTCATTTAGTTTACTTGAAACAGTTCAGTTGCCATATTTGGAGGAGGTCTAGTTTGGGTGTGAGAAAAGAAAGCACTTTGGAAACCTTGAATAAAATGAGCAAGCAATGGGACTAAAATGGTATTTGTCCCGAAAAGCAAAACATCATGAGTAAAATTAAATGCTTAGAATAAGCCAAGGGACAAAAAAGACTGTAATTGGTATTTCAAAGAGGATAGGGTTATTGTTTCATTTCTAATGCTTATCTTTTGTATATCTTACTGGAATTTTGAGGATAAAGTTACCAAAAATTAATATGCTTAAAAATTGTCAAGATTTTATTAGGTTCTTTCAGCCTAATTATTTTCTAAAAAACAGGATTCTAAATATATGTTATCAAGATATGTTGGAATAAAATTCAGACTTTACAGGATGTTGATCTTTACCAAGTTTCTTATAATTGTTATTGATTTGATATCTATTTTAAAATTTTGACTTTAGACTGAAAATATTCCGGTGGTTAGAAGACCTGACCGAAAAGATCTACTTGGATATCTCAATGGTGAAGCATGTGAGTAATTTTTTAATTGCTCTCACTCTTAAATAGACATTGTTGCTTTTTTTTTTTCCCTGTGAAATAAGAATTAGTGGGAAGAGATCGTGGATTCCCACTAAAAACTTCCCCTACCTGCAGCTGTGTCCACGTGCTGTCTTCTCCTTCCTGTTATAGTGGATGCACCTGACTCTTGGGGCCAGTCACCCCTTCCCTGCGTGTGGGTTTCATCTCCTTTCGCACTCTCAGAGACTCTGCCTTTGCACATTGCTGCTTCTGTCTTGCATCGTCAGTTCTCTTTCTTCTGCACCATTCCCTTTAGAACATACACCGTGGTCTCTCTCATTAAAAAAGTTCTCTGAGCCCCCCTGTCCCCCACCTTCCTACTCTCTACTGGTCCATTTGTCTTCTCTTTTTCATTACAAAATTCTTTGCAAGGGTTGTGTGGTGTTACTGCCTCCTCTTTGCCTCTGATTCTCTCTTGAATCTACTCCAGTCTGACTTTCTTCCTCACCATCTCACTCAAATCACCCTTATGAGCTCAGCACTGACCTAAGGACTAGCAGATCCTTTGGTCTCTCCGCTTCGCAGCTAACTTGACCTCTCAGCCTTCGATACTGTTGACCGCTTAGTCCCTTTTGGAAAGCCCTTCTTGACTTGGCGTTTGGGGCACCAGACTCTGGAGGTTCTCTTTCCACTCATTGTCTGCCTCACTTTTTTTTCTTCCTTATCTCCAAAACTGATGTGTTCCTGAGCTTCACATTTAGAAATTCACTGTCAGCATCTTCCCTTGGGTATTTAACAGGCATGTGAAATGTAGCATATCCACAATAAAGTGCCGAGTCCTGCCTTCCCTTCTCCCCACCGACAGAACGGAAGCAGCAAGTCTGTTCTCCCAGTGTTCCCGTCTCAGTAAATGGTACCCCATTCACACAGTTGCTTAGGCCACCAACCCTGGAGAAATCTTTGATTCTCTTCTCTCACAGCTCACGTCCATTCCATCAGCAAGTCCTTTCTTTACCTTTGAAAGTATGACAGCTTCTTACCATCATACGCCCACCCCGCTCCACCTTCCTCTTTAGACCATTGCGTAGCCCTCCTGAAGGTCCTCGCTCCACTGTTTCCTACAGTGTAGCCTCTGCTCACCACTCAGAGGGACCTATTTTTGAAAAAGCCTCTGAACTTGATTGTGTCACCCACCTGCTCAAGGCCATCCTGTGGCTTCCCGTCACACTTAGAATACAGCCCATCCTCCTTTCCTGAGCTTCGCGACTGTGCTTCTGCCTGTCTCTGTGCCCTCATCCTCTCCCAGTCTTCCTCTGCCCTCAGAAGTCCAGTCTTCCTGGTTCTTTTAGCTTTTCTAACCTTAGAGTCTTTGCACTTGCTGTTCCCTCTGTGTTACATTTTGTTTCTCTGCGTTGTCACGTGACTCACTTCTCACCACCCCATTCAGAGCTGTGCTCTAATGTTGTTCCCTTATATATGTATACATTTATGTTTTTATTTATGTTTACATACACTTTTACATACATGTGTTGTGATATTGGAGTATATTCTTTGAAGTTGATTTCAGTCAGATATCTCAGTTTGTAAGTTAAATGGTCAAAAATAGTTTGTCCTCTTACAGACTTTCTAATACAGATTAATCATTTATAATAAAATGCTTTTACAAGCCTGCTTTAAAACATTTTTTAAGGGAAATAACCATATATAAAGTAAGAAATATAACAAATCTTGAGCATTCACTTGTAAATATATCCAATACCTGTCTTCAAATATTTATTTTCTCACAGAAATCTTTTTAAATCTTCAGCAACATCGGCCAGTATAGACAGAAGTGCCCCTCTAGAAATAGGTCTGCAGAGATCTACTCAAGGTATGTCTTGTTGCGTGTTTATATTGAACTTTCAAACACCAGTCCCCAAACTATATGTTTATTTACTTCTTTTTTCCTTACAGTCAAACGAGCTGCAGATGAAGTTTTGGCAGAAGCAAAAAAACCGCGAATTGAGGTAATGGAACTTTATTTTAAGTGATTCAGGTTTTTTATGGAGATTGGACTCATGTAGTAGTAAGAATTCTTTGCTCATAGTAGTGCTCAGAACTTTTGTTTTCCTGGAAAAGTGGTAATATTAGAATGAACAGTTGATTAGTAAGTAGCTTGAGCTATCGTGTAAGATCTCTCACATACAAGCTGTGTGATGGACAAATCACTTTATTTTCTTTGTCTTTATACCCTTACGATGAAAGTGTTGGCCTAGATGAGTGGTCAGAAGGCTTGTTCTATAAAGGGCCAGATAGCAGCCACTTCAGGCCTTTTGGGCCTTGTAGTCTTTGTCCAGCTCTTTCACTCTGCCGCTGTAGTGTGAGAGCAGGCACAGGCGATGCATAAATGAACAGGCGAGGCTGTATTCCAATAAAACTTTATGAAACATGGCCAGCCAGATTTGGCCTTTGTGTTGTGGTGTGCCTACCTCTGGAATAAGGTGGTGTAGGAGTTTACTCCACTCTGAAGAGGCGTGAACATGAAGTCCTTATTCCAGTTACTTCTTCCAATATTGACATATCAGGTTATATGTTTTTTTGGTAGCATTTTATAGCCAGCAAGTGGAATATTAGTATTGGTAAACAAGGGTAGTTCATGTTAAATAGAACCCTGTAAGCAATGCAGTTAACATTGAAAAGAAAATTTGTTGACCAGCTCGTATACTGCATAAGACAATTAAACTTTTGGAGTTTAAATTGTATGAGTACAATACTGTTTATTTAAATTTGTAACAAGCCCTAGATCAGTTGCATATAAACCCTCTGAAAATGGAGGATCATGTATTAGAGGCACACTTAAAATCTGAGAAATGACTGAACTGGCTATATATCAATGACCAGTATAGGAATAACACTTGGGGTCACCAGTAGTGTTAACATTACTAGAAACTTAAGTTTTGTCATTTCACACTTATATAAAAATCAAATAGTTGTACCTTTTGCCTGCTTCATGAACAGCAAAGCATCCACAATTAAGGATCAGAAAGGTAACTTGCAGAGACAGGGTTGGTTGGTAAGTACATACAGTAGAATCACTGACAAAATTTGATGCTAAGATACATAATTTTATTTAAGGATACTCTGAGACATAGACACGATGTTTTTCAGATGATGGTGATAATTAGCTCGTTGTTATTCTGTGCTAGGTGATACTGTATGTACTTTATGTATGTCATTAACTCATGTAATCCTAACCACCACCTCCTGAAGTCTGCAGTACTGTGCATGTCATCTGTGAGCAAACAGGCTCAGAGACAAGTGACTTGCTGAGGTGCACAAAACTGGGATTAGAGCCCAGGCAGTGTGGCTCCTACCTAGTCCACTATCCTGGGTACAAATTTTGTGGCAGTAAAACTGAAATTTTCCCCAACTCTCTTTATGTGTAAGGAAGTTATAACCCACTTTGTACAAAGTGAGTGAATTTAGGACTTCCCTGGTGGCGCAGTGGTTAAGAATCCGCCTGCCAGTGCAGGGGACATGGCTTCAAGACCTGGTCCGGGAAGATCCCACATGCTGCGGAGCAACTAAGCCCGTGCGCCACAACTACTGAGTCTGCGTTCTAGAGCCTGCGACCCACAGCTACTGAAACCCGCGCACCTAGAGCCCATGCTCTGCAACAAGAGAAGCCACCACAATGAGAAGCCCACGCACCCCAACGAAGAGTAGCCCCCACTCGCCGCAACTAGAGAAAGCCCACACAGCAACGAAGACCCAACGCAGCCAAAAATAAATAAATTTTTAAAAAAAGTGAATTTAGAGATACCATTTAGTTGGAAAAACGTGAACTTCATGGTTTAATTATTTGGAAAAAAATTGAACATATCAGAAATGCAAAATTGCTAGGATCTGGTAACTTTAGAAACCAGCAAGAAATAGCATCATAAAATGCTTTCCAGAGCATTTGTAGGGTTAAAATAAATTACATAAATAGCTATTGATATATTACATAAACAGTTTTCAGTTCAGCAGATCTATATTGAGGACCTGCTGGGCACTATGCTAGCAGAGAGAAGCCTTAGGATCTGGTTAAAACCTAGGCTGCAGTTGTCTCTAAAATCAGTCTCCTGAGACTTCTTGGCAGTCCAGTGGTTAGGACTCCCTGCTTTCACTGCTGAGGGCCCATGTTCGATCCCTGGTTGGGGAACTAAGATCCCCACAAGGCGCACGGTGCGGCCAAAAAAAAAAAAATCAGTTTCCGAAGGAACTTGAGTAATACGTGTTACATCATTCTTACAAATGGAAAGAATTTAATGTGCTTGTTAAAATATTAATCTTTGCATTCATCTCAGCAATATGCCTGTTTCGAGTTTTACATGGTTAGAACACAATTGGAGCACATCTCTCTGGACCTCTTGAACGTACTGATGGTTTTTATACAGTTTCATATTTGTTAGCCATAGACGCTGACTCTGGTTCTCAGTTTTCTTGTCTGTTGAATGTGGGCATTGAACTAGATCAGAATTAGTAAGTTTTGTTTTTAAGTAACCGAACACTTTTCAGACTGACTTTTACCTGAGATTCTAATATCTAAATGAGGTAAAAGTCGAGCTACCAAAGTTGAATTCAGATAAGAAGTGGCTCCTGGGCACTTTGTAGGAAGCTCCTGATGTTTTGAGGAACATACTTTGAAAACCATTAAAGTTTCACTTCTGGTGTTTTGTTCTGTGCTGATAGATTCAGGACCTGGGGCAACAGATGAAAAAAATCTAGACCCAAAATGAAATTTTTGACTGTGGCAAAGCCTTCTCATAAAATTTAGTTATAAACTTCCCTGAAGAGAAGGAATTTATTTGTTGTATGTTATCTTTCTGAATAAAAGTAGCTATGATATGTTATGGGAAGAACACTTAATCATAGAAAAAACTTACTAAAGTTTATTTGTAAGCTTTTAGTCAGTTTTAATCTTACATGATCCAACATATATTTATTATTGTTCTCTTTATGTAACTAAAAATATTTTAAAATTGACCAAAGGCCAGTGATGCCTGGGACTTTATAGGTGGGAACTTGGGTAAGGAAAAGTTATGTGCAGTGTTTTTTTTTGTTGTTGTTCTACAAGTTAAATAAAAATTTAAAATATTCACTGAGTGATTATTTTCAGGATGAAGAGTGTGTACGCCTTGATAAAGAGAGATTGGCTGCTCGTTTGGAGGGTCACAAAGAAGGGATTGTACAGACTGAACAGATCAGGTAAGAATTTCTTTAGTAGAAACTGAACAGTCTAGGTATATGTAAGTATACATGGAAAAAAGGGATATTAGTATGCTGTCTACATGTGTTCTTCATTGCCTTCAGTTCAGAAGATGCTTGAGCATGTTTTATGATGGGAGGATTGGAAGCCATTGTGCTACTTATGCTTTTTGGAAGCTTCTTGATTCTGTTACCATATTGATCTTTCCTTTTTAAAAATTATAATCCAAGCCACTCGTTCATCATGAAATCTTTTGTTGGTTTATAGCAGTGATTAATAAACTTTTTATGTAAAGTACCATGTGTTAAATATTTACATTTAACATGATTATTGATATGCTTAATTCTAGTTTTAATTTGCTGTTGTTTTCTGTTTGTCTCTTTGTTTTTTTTCCTTTTTGGGGGACTAAAATTTTGTCCCCCAAAAAGGAAATTCATTTAATTTTGGATTGAATGAATACATGCTGTAATTCCCTTCTGTCTTTTTTGTTGGCTGATTAGTTTATGCTCTTGTCCTGTTTGAGTGGTTGCTAGGGTCACAGTCCACCTTCCGTGCTCCATCACCGTGTGAGTAAGCACGGAGCCTCAGCTAGAAGGCACTCGCAGTTCCCTCCTCTTGGCCTCTGTGATACTGCTGTCATATATTTTACTCATACATGTGTTATAAACACCAATATGCATCATTCTTATTCTTGTTTAAACTATCTTTTAAAGAGATTTAAATAAGAAAAAAATTTCCATGCCTCTTCTTTACTGTTGTAGACCTGTGTACCCATATTTTTTCCTTCTGCCTGAAAGACTTCTCACCCTACCCCCCAAAAGACTTCTTTTAACATTTCTTTTTTGTGCAGGTTTGCTAGTGATTCTTTCAACTTAATTTTTATTTTTGAAAAAGTTTATTTCCCCTATTTTTTTTTTTTAATTTTCACTGGATATGGAATTCCAAGCTACGTCTTTTTAAAGTACTTTACAGATGTTGTACTGCTGCCTTCTTGATTGCATTGTTTCTGATTAGAAATCTGTCATCCTTATTTTTGTTTCTTTAAATGTGCCCTTTTTTCTCTGACTACTTTAAAAATTTTCTGTATTGCAAGTTTTGAGCTATGTAATTATCACATGACTTGGAGGAGTGTTCTTCATCTTTCTTGTGCTTGAGGTCCATTGAGCTTTTTGAGGGGATTTTTGGGTTCATAATTTTCATTGAATTTAGAAAATTTTGGGTATTGCTTCTTAAAAATTTTTTTCTTTTTCCCTCTTTCTGGCCTAATTACTCGTATTCTGCTGGAAGCTGTCCAACAGCTCACTTGGGTTCTTTTCTTTTTTTGGATTCTTTTTTCTGTTCATTTTGGATAATTTCTATAGTTCACTAATGTTTTCTTTTGTAATTATATTCACATTACATTTGTAGTCTCCAACATTGTATTTTTTTTATCTCTACAAGGTGGCTAAATATGCAGTCCATGTCTTTACTTGTTGAGCATATGGAATAGTTGCATTAATTCTTTTAATGTCTTTGTTTGCTAGTCCTACGTCTGTGTCAGTTTATAGTGTTTTTGGTTTAGATTTCTCCTCATTTTGGCTTGTATTTTCCTGTTCCTTTATATGCCTTATAATCTTCGGATACCAGACATTTTGCATTTTATGTTGTTGAGTGCTAGATGTTTTTGTATTCTTCTAAATTTTTTTTAGCTTTGTTTTGGGACACAGTTAAATCACTTAGAAACAGTTTTTTCCTTTTGAGTCTTGACTTTAAGGTTTGTTATTTGAACAATGTTAATTTAGAGTAGTTATTCCCCACCACTGCAAAGTCGAGACCATTCTGAGTACTCTACCTAATGCCCCAGGAATATGAGGTCTTCAGTCTGGCTGGTGGCAACAGGTATTATTATTCATCCTGAGTGAGTGCTGGACACTGTTCCCTCTAATACTCTTGGTGGTTCTGTTCCTAGCTTTAGTTTCCACTTGTTTATGTGCTAATCAGTATTCTGCTGGAATACTCGAGGGGGACCTTCTGTGCAGCTCTCTCTTCTCAGGTACTCTGGCCTATGAGTTTCCATACGCCTTGTTCTTGCGTATGGAAGAATCCCAGGACCATTTTCTCAGATCAGGAAATACAGTTTTGCCTGGGTTCTCCTCCCTCTGCCATGTTGGAAACTTTCAAGGCCATAAACTGCAGCTTTCATAGGACTTAATTATTTAGTTTGCATTTGTCAGAGATCACTGTCTTTCATTGCTTGATATCATGTATTGTGTAAACTATTGTTTCATGTATTTTGACTGGTTGTTTCAAGACAGGAGAGTTAATCCAGTCCCTGTTACTTCATCTTGGCTGGAAGTACAAGTCCAATGATTGTCCAATGCACGTTTGATTATAGTTTAGAAAAGTATTTGAATTTGGCTCAAGGTATGCTGGTATGCTTTAGATTTTAAGGGAAAGTTGTGTATTATTATGTAAAATGAGTCAAATACTAATGCATATTGAGCATATACTTTGAGCAAGTACTTTCATACCTAATGTAAATAAAATACATACTATGTAATACTACCATGTTTAAACCTGCAGGAATTCCTGTCCTTTTCCCACATGTTGTTTAAACGTATTTCAAGATTGTCATCTTGTGATTAGACTAATAATTTTATCAACTGTTGTTAAGGTATCCAAACTCTTTTTCTTGTTTTACATTTTGAAAAATGACACTAAGCTTAAGATTGTGATCTTAATGAAATCTATACTTTCATTGTTGTCTTTTTTGTTTTCTAAATAGTTCTGAAAGCATAGGCTCTGTTTGCTATTTCACATGTTATTTGAAAATAAAGGAAAGAAAAAGAAAATTTCAAAATATGGTTTTATCTTCTAGGCTTTAAAAGGAGTATATGTTTATGTGGCATATAAAAGCCTCTGTCATCTATAAGATTGATATGTTGTACATTGTAGCATATAGATTTGAAACCTTGAAATAAGTTTCGAGGAAAACCTAAACTGTGAATTCTTCACGGAATGAAAAATTTTTACCCCCATTCTAGGGTGGTGCATGCACATGCTCACATATGTGTGTGTGTTTGTATAAGTTGCATGGGTGGGAAGGAGGGTTAGCAAGTAAAAGTCTCATAGAAAAGGGCTTTTTTGGGGGGTGGGGGGAAGTGCAGAGAAAGGTTTATTGCAGGGCCAAGCAAGGAGAACGGGTGGCTTGTGCTCAAAAAACCCAAACAATCTGAAGGGTTTCAGCAAAGTAGTTTTAAAGGCAGGGTGAGGGAGTGATGTCCCAGGGTATGTGATCAGCTTGTGCAAAATTCTCTGATTGGGAGGGCAAAAGGTTAAAAAAAATGTGAAAAATTTTTTGCATTGTTCCTTCTAAGAAATTACTAGTTTGCTTATAGTGCAATATTTCTATAGGGTCTCTTTCTTACATGGTTATAAGTTATCAAATATGTCAGTTTTATATATAAGAAGGAAAGCTTAATTATTGCCACTTATAGTGTTATTACCAGGAACTTAAAAATGTCACAGAATATTTTATGATATGCTCAAGAGATCCTTGCTGTGAATATTAAGAAAGAAATTGCTTTCAGGTCTTTGTCCGAAGCTATGTCGGTGGAAAAAATTGCTGCAATCAAAGCCAAAATTATGGCTAAGAAACGATCTACCATCAAGACTGACTTAGATGATGATATAACTGCCCTAAAACAGAGGAGTTTTGTGGATGCTGAAGTAGACGTGACCCGAGATATTGTCAGCAGAGAAAGGGTGTGGAGGACGCGAACAACTATCTTACAGAGCACAGGAAAGGTAATTGAAATATTTTATTTGTTCGTTAGAGTCAGTGTGTGTGTTTCATCTACAGTTGGTTATAAAACTGGTTAAAGTTTCCCATGAGGAGGAAGTTTCAAGTTCATATCTGACAGATCGGTAATAATGTAGACTTCTAAGGGGCCATATTTACCATTCCATTCTAGCATGTGGTTGGTTGTTGGTCACCAGAGAAGCTGATGAAAAAGTCTGATACAAAGCGTGAGTCCCTTTATTTTCACCTCATTTGTAAATCCAAAGAGATCTACAGTTTTCTTGTTGATGAGATTTTTGCTTAAACCTAATGAACAAGGAATATTGATGGCAAGCTCTCTGATCATTAATGCCGTTATTAATTTTTTTCCTCACAAAGTAGAGAACTTAACGAAAATCAGTCAGCAAACATGTATTGAGTGTGTTTGATACGTTATAGTCTGTTAGGTGAATGTTTATTCCTTATTAATGGAGTTGTTTTGTTTTTTGCTACAGGATTGTGGGTTTTCTTCCTTCCCTTTCCTCCCTCCTCCTCCCCTTCTCCCTGTCTCCTTCCCTTCCTATTCATGATTACAAAAACTGCATTAAAAAACATCCTCGTTCATACACCTTTGTGCATTTATGTCTATATAGCAAAAGGATTAATTCCTAGAAGTGAATTGCTGATTAAAGGAGATATGTACTTTAAATTTTGAAAGATAAGTTGAAAGATACTGGATGTTTAGTATCTTAATACATCTCCAAAAAGGTTGCGTTGATTCTGTTTCACTTACCTCTTTTCACCTGTCTTTTCCTCCCACACATCCGAATTTTCCCTTAAATGTTAATTCTTCACTGATGCCCAGTTCACAGTGGTGATTTGGTGAGAAGGTTTATAGAAGTTATGAGATTACTGATGAAAGTGAACTTTAACATTGGTCCAGGCAGACTGGTTTTCTTTGCAGTTCTTTTTGGATTCTGGCCTTAAGTTTACTGTGCCATTTTAGTAGGAATAAAGCTACTAGAAAAGAATATATGAAGGAAAGAATTCTTTTTCTTTTGTACTTTGACTTGTTTTACAAAGTACTGAGGTCAAGGTTAAGAATCATTCTCCAGAGCTTAGAATTATAGAGAAATTTGAGAACGTGAGTAAACTTTCATTTTTGTATTTAAAATAAAGTGATCTGTTGATACTCATTTTTACTGCCTAGTATGGCTAATAGTTAAATACTGTTACTTATATTGTTCTACCAACGTTCATTGTAATGTTTGAAATGAACAATTTTCTTTGAGCTCTAGGTGGCAGGATTGTACCATCATTTCAAAACTTAGTGTTCTAATATAATTTACTGTTGCTGGCACCAATGTGTAATTTTAAAAATAAGTTAATACTAGAAGAACTGTTTGGTAGCTAGGTTTGTTTCTATGAGTATGAACATTTTTAAAAGTCAAAAGCAACAATTTTAACTGAAACCCCTCTCTGTATACTGTTCTCATCTGCAAAACTCTAAAATAAACCCTCTAAAAAAACCTTTTTAGGTACTTATAGCCCTGAAAGCCCCTGTGATTTTTGACAGATCTTCATTATTACCCGGTATCAGGGCTTTCTTTTTTTCTGAGTTTCCGAAATAAAAGACAGGTTTAAAATTCCATGAAAAATGTAACTACATACTTTTGTAGTTATATTACCACTGCAAACACCCTACAAAAAGGCAACCTGATTTTATAATACTGTTTAAAACATGCTTTTAAACTTACATACACAAGTATATGTTCATCTTTGAAAGATTGATAAAAAGAGATCACTAAAAGGAAGATAATAATCCCCTGTAATTCTACCACACAAAGATAGCTAGTAACATTTTGATTGATTCTTATAGAGTTTGTGTCTCTCATGAAATGCTTTATTATTTTTAAAGTAATGAAATTTGACTTTCATATTTTCAACTATTTTCATAATAGGATTAAGATTTTATTTGCATATGTCACTGTGCTGACCTTCTCACTGCTGGTGCAAAAGCAGTGGTTGGTTAACTGCTGGCATCTTGGCATGAATCAAAGCATTGGCACCAAACTTTGCTAGTAGCCATTTTGTTCTTCACCTACTAATGATGTCCTTGGTGAAATTGGAAAATTTACTAATTTTATTAAATCTTAACCTTTGAGTATATGTCTTTCTAGTATTTTCTGTGATGAAATCAGAGCATACAAAGCACTCCTGCATCCCAAAATCTGATGATTGTCTCCATAAAGAGCACTTGTGCATTTGACATTTTTTCGAAAATGAGGGAAGAAAGCCTGTTCATTCAAGAAATGGAACTGACAGTATTTGTTGCCAG
Organism: Delphinus delphis; assembly: GCF_949987515.2. Lineage (NCBI taxonomy): Eukaryota > Metazoa > Chordata > Mammalia > Artiodactyla > Delphinidae > Delphinus > Delphinus delphis. The sequence goes on from NC_082683.1 coordinate 175,824,066, forward strand.
TAATAAAATGTGAACTTTCATGAGAAAATTAGAATTTGAGAGGTTTCTTTTTGCTACTGAGACCTTAACAGTTTCCTAAATTTAACATAGTGCCACTCTTCCTTGTCCTTACTTTTTGTGCATTTTGGAAAATACTTTTTCATAAAAACAAGTTATTTTTATGTGGAATATTTTTTCCCTCATTTTTGTAGGAATTAATATTTTTAAAATATTTTAGTTTAAATTTCTAATGTGATAAATATTGTAACCTATATAATAAAACTCTTTGGGGTGTGCCATAATTCTCGAGAGTGGGAAGGGGTTGTGAGACATTTGTTTGCTGTCCTAAAGAATTATAGGAACTTGTAAGTACTATTAGTGGGGCAATGGTTAAAGTTATGTTTCAGGCTATCTCTCCTTTTGTATACATGTTTATTTGTGTAATATTTATTCAGCATCTACCAGCCAGGCACGTGGTGGGCACTCACTAGAGATGCATTGGTCCTGGCTTTCACAGAGGTTATATTCTTTAATAGGAGAGAGATAATTAAATAAGCAGTAATTGTGACATATGACATTATAGGGATGCTACCCAAGAAGGGCAGCTAACTTGGTCTAGAACCACGACGAGAGAATGATACCTAAATAGTAAAAAGTAATTAGGAGGGACAAGCTGTCCAAGCCAAAGAAACAGTATTCTTAATTGTATAGAGAAGAGAAACCACTTGAGGTTCACGAGGACAGGGACGACGTCTCTCTTAGTTGTCATTGTGTCTGAGTGCCAAGCGAGGTGTTTGGCTTATAGTCATAACATGTTGCTTAAAATGATAAGTGATTGACAGGCAGAATTAGATGAGCCCCAAGGGAACTGAGGGAGAGACTCAGGTAAAAGAAGAATATTTCATGAAAGAAGGAGGAGTCAGATTCGTCAGCTTTGTTCAGTGTTGCTAAGGTTGTTCGTGCAAAAGTTAAGTTAAATTTTTAAATTGCATTCCAACTTAAAAACTTTGAAAAGTGCATGTTGAGTCCTAACAAACAGTATCTTAAAACTTTCAACATCTCATAAAAATTATAGCAGTCTGAAATTAGCACTGGAGTTTATTATACCTAGAAGAGAATATAGTAGTTGATTTCTTTCAGAAGGATTAATTTCTTTTAGAATTAAGAAGCCCCCTTGGCAACAAATCTGCCATATTTTTATTTTTTTAATATTAACTTGTTTCCTGGTTACATATTTGAATAAATGGAGAATATGAATGAATTTATAGCCAGTTATGCACTTTAAGTAAAATGAAAATAAGTGAGTGACACGGGGTTTATAATAATTGATCTTTGGGTGACTTTCCTAGTAGCAGTTGATTCTTACTTGTGTAGTAATCATACCTCATTATGATGTAGTAGGGAAGAATTGATAGGAAGAAAACTGAGTCTGAAATTGTTTATTAAGTAAACTTACTGCTTTTGGATATTTAATTTTAAGCAGACTTAATAATTAAAATCCATTTGTTTCAGAATTTTTCCAAGAATATTTTTGCAATTCTTCAATCAGTAAAAGCCAGAGAAGAAGGGCGTGCACCTGAACAGCGACCGGCCCCAAATGCGGCACCTGTGGTAAGAATGTTTTGCTGCTTATGTAGTAATTTTAATGAAAGCGATTATTCCGTGTTGTAATTTTGAAAACATCTTAGAGTATTTATTTGCTTCTTTATTGTATAGTTGACATACAATGTTATATTAGTTTCAGGTACACAACATAGTGATTCTGCATTTATATATATTACAAATTGATCAGAACCGTAAGTCTAGTAACCGTCTGTTAACCATACACAGTTATGCAGTATTAATGACTGTATTCACTGTGCTGTACATTGCATCCCTGTGACTTAATTTTTTTGTAATTGGAATTTTGTACCTCTTAATCCCTTTTACGTATTTTGCCCCAACTCCCCCCAACCCCTTCGGTGACCATCAGTTTGTTCTCTACATCTGTGAGTCTGTTTCTGTTTTGTTTGGTTTGTTGATTTGTTTTCTTTTTTAGATTCCACATATAAGTGAAATCTATGAAGCCAGTTTCATAAGGTTCAGCAAAGGAAAAATAATATGCAAATAAAATCTTTTTATATAGAATTTTTGAAAGTATGTCAAAATTTGGTAGAGTACTAATGCAGTCTTTGCAAGAACTAGTAGTTTTATTTGTTCATGAAATCCTTGGTGTTTACCCTTTTAGAGGTAGTGAATTTTTGCCGGTATTTAGACGAACACTTGAGGTGACTTTCTGGCAAGTTTTTAAGTGCCTCTTATTTGTCAGGCAGTTTGCTGACAAGGATACAGGAGGGACAAGAACGAAAGCCCCTTTGAGCTTGTAGTCTAACGGGACATACAGATGAGTCAGACAGGTAGTGGGGCAGGTGACGTTATGGTGAAACACAGGGCGCCTATGGTCATGAATTGGTTGACATCTTGAATAGCAGCTGGCATGAAACTTATGTCAAATCTTAAAACAGTTCGGCCATTATCTTCTTGACTGAATATTCTCTGTGTTTCCATAATCATTAAAATACTTGAAAATTTTAATGTTTGGCATTTCACAATAGAAGTGTATACCTAGTGACAGTCTTGAATGAGTATCTTTTATTTGGAATAATAATAGCGGTAGCATCCTGTTGTAACGAAATGAAGCATATTTCAGTATTTATGAATACCATGAATTTCCCAAGCAATTTTGGGAATATTCTTTAAATCTGCTTCTTTAGATTATTACAGACTGAGTTTTATATAAAGTATTTTTGAATTAAATTATACATCATTAGATTAGCAAGTTTTTCTCAGTATTTTTAAAAAACACCTTTGTTAGCTTCAGTTTTACACTGTACATTGATACATGGGTTTATTGTCATTGTTATTTATTTAATATAAGGATTAATAATTGGAATAATTCAGTTAAAAGGCTCCAAAGTGTCAACCCAATAAGCTTTGCATTAAAAATTTTTTTTTGTTAAAGAAAAATAATTCATGACTGGAGACAGTTTATTAATTTGTGAAGAAATTTAAGTAATTAGAATGAAATTACTAAGTACACCGATTTTATTTCTGCAATGTCTAAGAATTTTGCTTTGTGCCTTTGTGCACGTTTACTTGGGGTCCTTTGCCTTGTCCCTGGCAGGGATGGTAATTTTCTAGCAGTAAATAGTATCTTGAAAATCAGCTTCAGATGATTCCCCACTTTTGTCTACTCCTTGTTTTTGTCTTATTGGCTCAAATATTGAGAAGAAAAAGGCTTAGAAAACAATACCCTTATTGTGTTTTTTTATTATGAGTATTAAGTAACAATTTAAACAATATTGACATGTAACTCATAGTTATTATATTTTTCTACAGGATCCCACATTGCGTACCAAGCAGCCTATTCCAGCTGCCTACAACAGGTACGACCAGGAAAGATTCAAAGGAAAAGAAGGCAAGTTACTTAATTTTGGTCTTCCCCTTACCGTGGCCGTGCTGAACTTGAGAGGCACTGTGGCCTGGTGTTCGGAGCAGGGGTTGGCAAACTAACGTCTGCAGGCCAAGTCTGTGCCACCATGTACATGTTTTCGTGAATCAAGTATTGTTGGAACACAGCCACACTCATTCATTTTTGTGTTGCCTGTGGCTCCTTTAGTGCTGTGACAGCAGTTTGAATTGCGACAGAGATCGTGTGGCCTTCAAAGCCTAAAAATACTGTCCAGCATTTTACAGAATAATTTTGATAAGTTACTTTAAGTGCAGTCTCTTTCAGTTTCCTCCTGTGTGTCATTACAATACTAATAGTAGCGTTAGTAGTAGTCCCTATCTTTTAGTGTTATTGTGGGGATTAAACTAGTTAATGAAGTCCCCAGAATAGTAACTGGTATATGTAATAAGCTATCTATAAATATTTACTGCTAGTAGCCTTAATTCTGTTTCTCAGAAGTTTATTTTAGAATGGAAATTCTATATATAAAATCATATTTCCCCATTTATAAAGGTATACATTGAGAACTTGGGAAGCATAGATTTTAGAGTAGGCATGTGAGGACTTGTTTTGTGATAGCTAACACGGCTAATTCAATAGTGAACCATTTCCGCATCAGTAAGATGGCTAGTGAGGGGTGCCTGATGTCAGCGCAACTTCTCTTGGGATCTTCATGTATCTTGACTTCATTCGTGAAAAAATGGGTTAGAGGCAACTAGAAGTTTATCATTTACGATTTTTTTCCTGCATAATCTGAAATCTCCATTTAAGTTTATTAAAGGGTTTGTTGTCTTTATACAGTGAATTTTGTGTGCTGGTTTCATTTGCTGGATAAAGGCATGTACTGAATCCATGGTGTAGAAAGACAGTAATGCGTTCTTTTATCCACTGCAATGTTTTTCTTTTGGGACGAATTATATAAAGTAGGGGTTGACAAATTAGAGCCCACAGACCAAATCTGAACCTCTTTGGGCCAAATCAGGCTGTGCTCATTTGTTTACATATGTTGTTCATCCTGCTTTTGCACCACAACTGCAAAATTCAGGAGTCGTGACAGAGACTATATGGCTTGCAGTGTGTAAAATATTTAATATCTGACCCATCACAGAAAGGTATATTGGGCCTCTGTCCTGGAGTCCCTGTCGCTATTTACAACGTTGCTTTTCTGTGAGTTACATAACATATGCTGATGATTGTAATTTTGGAACACAGCTTTTTATAAGTTAAGGAGGTCTCATGGTGTTAGATGCTTTTAGTGGTGCTGTAGTTGAATATTAGGACTAAATAATTTGGGGGTTATAAAGTATTTTATTCAATCTAATTTTTGATATTTCCAACCAACTATATGACCGTTGAACATGGTTTTAGAGTCCTAACCAGCTTCTGCATTTTGGGCTCATTGGTGTGTATTGAATGTATTTTGGAGACCAGTACTCCTTTTAAAGTTTCTAACTTCACAAGTATATAATTTAACTTTATATCTATAGTAGATTCAAGGCTTTGTCATTCTGTTGAACTGTCAGATATAATGTAGATTATTACTTTAGGTTTGTTCTTTATCATGAAATATGTAAAGTCTAATGGTAACCTCCCTTTCTTTATAGAAACGGAAGGCTTCAAAATTGACACTATGGGCACCTATCATGGTATGACGCTGAAGTCTGTAACGGTAAGTCACTCTGAATGCAGAGGTTCTTTTGTTCCATTCATTTTATGTGAGTAGCAGATGTTGAAGGAAATCTTTGTTCTCCAACATTTTCAATTTCATACATTTATCTTTAATGACCAGTTGTGCTGACAGAGCTGTGGGGTGATTATTTGATTCATGGGTGTCTTTTTTTTTTAAACTGAGTGTAAAGAAAAGCTGCTTTGATTAACTTGCAAGTAGATTGTATGCTACCTGGTTAGAGAATTTAAAGTCAGTGAGGAGTTACGAGATTCAATTTGGGAGAGTTCTTTGCCATAATATCTCATGTTATTAAAATGTAACGCTGGGCTTCCCTGGTGGCACAGTGGTTGAGAGTCCGCCTGACGATGCAGGGGACGCGGGTTCATGCCCCGGTCTGGGAAGATCCCACATGCCGCGGAGCGGCTGGGCCCATGAGCCATGGCCGCTGAGCCTGCGCGTCCGGAGCCTGTGCTCCACAATGGGAGAGGCCACAACAGTGAGAGGCCCGCATACCACAAAAAAAAAAAAAAAAAAGTAACGCTTTACGCTCTAAAAAGACAGATTGCAGTGATTGATGTCATGCTGCAAGTTGCATACTTGACACAGCCAAATACATGACGTCCATGATTATAAGCCTTTGGCTCACTTTTGGCAAACTTTCTTTTTTTTTTTTAATGTCCTAAAGATGGTTATTTCTAGGTGATCTGACCAAGGCCCGTTTTTTTTTAAATAAGTTTCAGTTGTACAACATTGTAGTAACATCTGTGTATGCTACAGAGTGATCACCACCACAAGTCTAGTTACCATACACCATACAGCTGACCCCTTCACCCATTTCACTCACCTCGCAACTACCTATCCCTTTGGTAACCACTAATCTATGCAATAATCTTTGTTATCTGTGAGTCTTTGTTCTTTTTTTAGTTTCTGCACTGATATTTGTCTTTATATGTATTTTGCTAAAACACTTACTTTTAAATTGTCATCAGATTTGTTTTTGTATTATTGAAACTGTACGTGGACGCATTATTCATTCAACAAGTGCTTATGAGTATTTGTGTCAGACCGTGTTCTGGTTGCTAGGGTTGTTGCTGTGAATAAGCCAGATAGGACTCTTTACAGAAAGGAGTGAGAGAGGCCTCTCTGAGGAGGTGACAGTTGAGCCAGAGCCTGGTGACAAGCATTCCATGAAAGACACGCAGGGTCGGGATTGAGGCCCATACAGCAGCATGCAGGCCAGTGTCTCCAGAGTCGAGTGGGTGAGGGGAAGGTGGTAAAATAGGTACACCCATTTTATGAGATCTGCCTAGGTCTTCCTGACTTCAAAAGGTAACTCATAGCTGTAAGATTGAACTTAAATTCTTAAAGATTTATTTATTGACCTTTTCTTGGGGTCAGAACTTGCCTCCTCGCCATTCCCCAAGTGAATTATGGAACTGATGTTGTTAACCTGGTGTAGCCATCAAAATAAGTTTTTTTGTGGTTAACTGTTGCTGCTGTTGGTTTTACTTTTGTCTCATCTAAAATGCCATGAAATTGATTTCATTACTGAGCTTCCGAGCAATTGGTAAAATCAGTGATAGTTTTTAATAGATGCTTTTTACAGAACAGTTTTTCTGAAATCCAAGGACAGCTTCTTAATTAAACAATGTGTGAATGATAAGGCTCTACTTCCTTATCAAAGTCTTTGTTCCTAAATATAAGAGGCGAACAGTTCTATGGTGTGTGATTTTACAGAACTAATCACAAAAAGACACTGTGTAGGAACGCAGCAGAAAGACTAGAAATGGTCAAATTGTTAGTACTTCCAATATTTTAATGCCCAGTTTGCATCTCTGTGCTGCTTGTGGCCTGATTCATTTAGCAGTTGTTATTGAGAACTTTGAACCTGAAAGCTTTGAAATTACTCTGATAATTGTTTCTTTTTAGTTGAATCTCAAACTTATCCTTTCAGTGTAATGTTTTTTCCTCCTCTTTTTTTCTTTTGAAACTGTTACCTGTTTGTGAGCTTGCAAGTTTCACCAACTTTCTACCTCATTCTCCAGTTAAGAAAGTTTCTGTTATGAAATCCACCCAGACATACCAAGCAGTTAAGAGTATGTTAAAGGCTTTGTTGCACAGATGTGACTTCCTTTCTAATTTATGTGCAGCTCTGCTACCATTGTTCTTCAGGGTTTTGATATGCCTGGTTGATGTACAGAGTTACCAAGATTAGTTTCAATCTGCATTAGGATTGATCTGCATGTCTTTTAAGTTCAAGACACCAGAGTTCTCTTAGATGTTAGACTAAATTAATAAGTCACATTATGCAGACTAGAAAATTTTCATACAAATGAGTTTTTTTCTGTATCTGTTACAGAGAAGGAAGGGGTATGTGTTTTGATAATATTTCATAAGAACCATAAGTTATTGAAATCTATAGAAATTAGGGCCCAGGCAGTATATTTTGTAACACTTTGTAAAGATAATAATTTGTTGAAGTTTATTATAGGAACAGAAGCTCAGGTACCTTAAAGTTACAAGTTTGTAAAGTATAGCTTTTGAATTGTGCCAAGAAATACAGAGATACACCACCTCTAAGAGTAGTTAGAGGGCTTTCCTGGGTTGGGACACTTCCCCCAAAATATGTCACTTGGGTTCTATAATGTTTAAGAAATACTGGATTAAGCAGATTTTGTGGTATAGGAATCTCATCGTTTTTAATGTATAAATCTCTCTTTTTTTTTTTTTTTTTTTGCTGTACGCGGGCCTCTCACTGTTGTGGCCTCTCCTGTTGCGGAGCACAGGCTCCGGACGCGCAGGGTCAGCAGCCATGGCTCACGGGCCCAGCCGCTTCGCGGCATGTGGAATCTTCCCAGACCAGGGCACGAACCCGTGTCCCCTGCATCGGCAGGCGGACTCTCAACCACTGCCCCACCAGGGAAGCCCCTATAAATCTCTTAATTGGAACACAGGAGTATGGACTCTTTCCCAAGCTTGTTTAACCCCCAAGTTTGCCCCTCTCCTCCCTTCTGTTGAGAATACTGCAAAGAACCAGAGTTGCATAGAATCAGTTTAATTGAAGCTATCTTAGGAGTCGTGGTTTGGGAGTAGAAACCGTTCAGTATGGGGGCCATCAGAATATATTTTCATGTATTCCTTCAGTGAAAGGGGCCGTTTTAGACTAAGAAAATGCCACTTGGTAATGCTTTTCATTGTATAGTAAATAAGGGAGATGATGAAGACCTTTTTTTGTTAGGTAGTAGCAAGGAACTTATCTGTGGTTCCACCGGAGAGGGAATAAGAAAGATATGATCACAGTTCATTGTTATTATTTATAAAGATTTGGAAATCCTTTATCAAGAACTACTTTATTTTAATCTCCCAATCTAGCTTGTTGATGTTCACGTGGAAAGGCCACGTGCTCTAGCCTCTGTTTATTCTTTCCTCTGTTCTTACTGAATATCATTGACTCTCGATAACCTTGCTGTCTTCATTTTTGAGGAAACCTTTTGCACTCTGAAATCATACAGATCAAAAGCTTCCCTTTAAGGTCGTTATTTGAAGAGACTCCAACAGACATCGTAGTTCTTATGATCTCTTTTGGGAAACCATTTTTTTGATAGTAAGTAAACTTGGGTGGATTTTCAGTATCTGTGTTAGAGGTCTAATATTATCACTGTCAACTTTCACTTTTGAGAAGGATCCAGAATCTCAGTCTCCTCCAAGTTACATTCTTAAGCAGGAATACATACATCAGTAACCGCCCCATTCCCTGTTCTATAAAGCTTGCTTCGTTCTCATTTGGTGGTCAGTTAACGTGTTCATCCCTGCTTGAAATGTTACGGGAGTGTGCTAGTACCAGTGCTCTCTGGAGGTGGGCCTAGAGCCGGGGCCAGGAGGAGATGGAGGTAGCTGATTAAGACGTTGTTACTCAAGACTCTCCTTCCCTTCCCTCCCTCTACTCTTCCTTCAGCAGATATTTCTTGAGTGCTTTTGTATGCCATGTACTATGCTAGGTGCAGGGACATCGAAGATGAAGAAAACCAGACATATGCGTATGGGCTTTTTTAATGGTCTGTTGGAGGAGAGACACATCAGTCAGTCACTCAGATGTGAAATTATGACTGTGCCACGTGTGTGCAGATGCATTGTGCCGTGAGAACCTAAAGTTGGAGGATTTTCTGTGGGAGTTGGAACACTTCATTTGAGGAGGTAGTACTTGAAGTGAGATCCAGAGTTTGAGTAGAGGCTGACTTGAAGATTGCAGGAAAGTGCATTTTAGGGAGAGTGAACAGAAGGCAGGAGTAGATGCCCTGGTGGGAAGAGCATGGCACTTAGAAAGATTTGGAAGGAGACTGGTGATTGTGTGGACTCGAAGGATGCCTCTGGGAAAGTTTCTTTCCAGAGGTAGGTACAGCCTGCCTGTCTGTGCGTGCCAGGGCCTCTCTGCACGCTTCTGGGGCCATTCGTTGTGCCAGTCTAAATGTGGCCCCACGCTTACTGCAGTAGTAATTCCAGGGTTTATTTTACTCACTAACACTTAAAGAATCAGAGTATGTCACGTAAGCAGGCTGGATTTCCAGCTTCTTTTGAGAGGCCTCTGGCATGACTGGGCGCTGGGCCCACAGTCCAGCGTGGCAGACCCACGTCCCCTGAGCAGGACACCTTCCACACCTGGGACGTGTTCCCCCGGTAGCCTCAGGCCTCACCACTCTGGTCTTTTCTGTCGCCTTCTTCACTTATTTACACCACCTTCTTAGGCCCTATTGGCCTTTCAGTATGAAATCCCTGCTCTAAATAGAGGCAGTGCTAGCTTGTTAAAGAGAAGTCAGTCACTTGGAAACACAGATTTAAGGCTTTGAAGTCAGTCCTGGCTTTGAATCTCAGCTCTTCCACTCATTCCACCACTAATGAAGTTGAGAAGGTTATGTAACCTTTCTATCAGTGGTCTTGTTTTTATTTTATAATAAAGATATTAGAATTTATATTACAGTATTATTGATGAGTGAAACAGGCACTGTGTAAAGTGCTCAACACAAAAAGGACTCAACAGATAAATAATGGCTACTTTTATTATGAATTTATAATTTTATGTATAATCTCAGCTTGTCATATGTGTAAATGTAGGCAACTGTAGCTTCAGTGATGAACTTGATATTACATGTTTAATGATACAATTTTCATTCAAAGCTATGAAGACTAGTTTACTTAAACATTATGAGAACCCTTTTCTTCTCCAGTAACTGGGATATTTTTACTCTAGCTGTGTGTGTTTATCTTAAGGTAAAGTTCTTTATCCTTGGAGAGAAAATTGCTACAAAGACATTATCGTTTTAAGTGTGTGACAGCTTAGCTAGTTAGGCTTTTCCATTTACTTGTTAGGGCTCATATATAGGAAGAAATGTCATTTACTTAGATTTAAATTATTTGATCCAAAAAGTATGTAACTGTTGAGATTTTAATATATGGTCACAGAATTATAAGTAGGAATATTACTTCTACAATTTATAATTTGTTGCATTCTACATTTAGATTGGCATATTATTTTGCTCGAGAATATTATATTACACTTGAAATAATTTTCAGAACTTGTTGCCTCTCTTGCTGTTTCAGGGAACTGGGGTGGTTCTGTCCTATGTCAGCCTGACCAACATAAAGGTGTACCCTCTAAACAAACCAAACATTGTGTGTTTTCTGTCAGTAACTCGTTATATGTCTTAAGCTTTTGAAAGTCAACTTTATACTTTTACTGTCTGTTACATGAAGTAATACTTAACTGTTAACATATTAGTATTTTGTGCATAGTTTATTTTTTATTATATCTGCATTTTCATAGACTTTTCTAAGATTTCATCACTAAACTGGACAATGTTGTTTCTCTGTACTCAAAACTTCCCTTCTATCCCTTTTATAGTAGTTTTCCCCAAGTGATTTTTCCAGATTTTTGGGTTAAAAAAATTTTTTTTATAATGTTGTGCTCGTTGTAGATTTGGCGCATACCTCCATATAACGGAGACAGAAGAAGAGAGAAGAATATTGTAATCATACAATATTATGATTTCTTTGCCTGTTTGTTGCAGCAAATTAGGCATCGGTTTTCTCATCTGAAAAGTGGTATTATAATAACCTCCTCTGAGGTCTTCAGGGTTTCAAATGTGCACAGGTGTACCTAGTTCAGCATTGTTCTTTCAGTGCTGTTTGTAGCACTGAATTAATTGTAGTTATGAACTTTTTACACTGAATAATACAGAGCCTCTGTTCATCCACACTTTTTAAAATTAGTTGGGTGGATAAGTGGGGGGAGGGATAAATTGGGAGATTGGAATTGACGTGTACACACTACTATATATAAAATAGATAACTAATAAGAACCTGCTGTATAGCACAGGGAACTGTACTCAATACTCTGTAATGGGCTTTATGGGAAAAGAATCTTTAAAAAAAAAAAGAAAAGAGTGGATATATGTATAGGTATAACTGATTCACTTTGCTGTACACCTGAAACTAACACAACATGGTAAATCAATTAGACTCCAATAAAAATTTTAAAAAATTAATTAGAAAATAAAAAACAATTGGGTGGTATGTAGAGTGAACACTTATTTGGGTGGGTATTAATCTCCTTACATTGATACCTTCTTAAAGGTATTAAAATCTCAGTTTACATTAATATTTTGTCAGCATATGATCAGCATTTTGATGCTGATATACTTAGAAAAAATGAATAATAGCACAGATCATATTAATAATTGTCAGAGAATTTTAATGCCTATAAAGTAAAAGTTATTTTTATAATACTGCTTTTTTATACTGTTGCTTTCAGTTTATGTATCTTGTTGAGATTTATTGACAATCCATTGCACAATGGATGGTGCTTTTGGAGTAAGCATATACAGTTAAACTCCATTAATTTAGCTTTGCATTTCATTAAAGAATAATTATCGGTTTATCCAAAATGCCTTAAAATTTTAATAATGCCTGTAACATACCTTTTAAAATTATTCTACCAGTGACCATATATTTAATGCCATGATCACACAATTTCTGAGACTTATTTTGAAAGAAGCATAGACAAGGTTATTCTTAACACGTATGTTAGAAGTAATTTAGAAAACCATTGTATAATTTTTAATAATAATGTTAACGTCACTTTGTTTCAAAGTGTTTTATTATTGGTTATTGTGAGAACAGGAGAAAACAGAAGCCAGTTTGGAAATATAATGGTATTTTGTTAATACGATAAAAATTTATACTATGAAATTTCAGCTTGATTATATAAATTCTTTTCACTGTAGTTCCATATGAAATGCTGCAGTTATATACATGACTCAGATGTGCACAAAACCAAACTTTAATTTTCATTCAATTTAATATTCTCTCTTGGACATACTACAATATAGTCTTTTATTCTAATTTCTATTTACCTTCATCACTACAGCTTTATTCAGTTTTAACAAAATTAATATCATTATTGAACATATTTCATCACTTTTAAATTCTAACTTCTCAGTGTATTTTTAGACTAACCACTGCTGTTCTTTAACTTAGACATGATTTTATTTTATATATTTTTCTTCATTAATTTGAGGAAAAAAGATTAATATTTAATATCATGACATGATTTGAATCCGTTTGTTCATAATTAAAAAACAGTATATTAATTACATACTGTAATTGGGTATTTAGATATTTTCTTGTTGGGTACTTTTCTGTTGGCTGTTGTTGGCTGAGTTTTAGTTTGCTCTTTCAATTTCTAGGTCTTCATAAATTGATTTAAATCTTCAATGAATTTCTAATCTTTTGTATAAATCCCACATTCACATTTTATTTTCTTAGTGTCTTAGTGCTTTTCTCTTAATACTCATTGGATTGTGTATTTAGTTCATCCCTTCCCCTCCCCTCTGTCCCACACCCTGCCAACCTCATTTGATCTTTAATTCTAAGTTTTGGTTTCTTTTCCAGGTCTTTTTCTTGATGGATGTTTCTTTTAGTGTTGTTCTTCTTGTCTTTCCTGCTTCTCGTGTTCCTCTGTGAGTGACTGTTCCCACGTTTATTTTAAATATCTGTTTTTTGGTTGGTACGCGAGCCTCTCACTGTTGTGGCCTCACCCGTTGCGGAGCACAGGCTCCGGACGCGCAGGCCCAGCGGCCATGGCTCACTGGCCCAGCTGCTCCGCGGCATGTGGGATCTTCCTGGACCAGGGCATGAACCCGTGTCCCCTGCATCGGCAGGCGGACTCTCAACCACTGCGCCACCAGGGAAGCCCTAAATATCTGTTTTTTAAAGACTCTTAGTTGCTTCTTGTCCGGATAAATCTTACTGTTTAGAACTAAGTTTTTTTTTGAAATTTCAGAATGGTGCTTTACTGTGAATAAGTTGAAGACACACTCATTTGAAATGCTAAGGAATTAAAGCTTTTAAGATTTTTATTTTTGTTTTAATTGGAGACAAAAGTCATACCATAGAACTCAGGTAATTGTCTCGTTGTTGACATCATATTTTATGTTATTGAAAAAGCATTTGTTCCTCAACATTTAGGTTTGTGCAGAAGTATATAAGATCAAACACAAAATTATTTTGAAATCAAGTCAATTTAACATTTTTACAAATTACCATTTAAGACAGAAAGAGTTAATTCAGTATTTTATTGTCATCTACAAACAGTGAATTCTGGACACTATCAAACTAATCATTTATCTCCCCTAATTTTGATATTTTAGATAGGTGCTTCAGTCTTCTTGCAGTGTCTTTTTGTCATTTCTATCTTATATGTGTGTTGCCATAAACATCCTGAAATTCAGTTCCTTATATATTTTAATATACGAAGTTTGAGAATTAAAATTAAGCAGCTCTTTGACCTTTCAGAAGAATTTTAACTTCTATTATGTAGAAGGCTTTTAGTTTTCTTTATAAACGCCACCCCCCCAAAAAAAATTCAGCTTCTGATATGATTGGAGTATTATAATTTATTTTAAAAGGCTGTACAAAATACTTCATAGTGTCCTTAGGAATTGTTTGCTTTTAACATGGAGAGCTACGTTATAATAACCAACCATTCTGATAGTAAATTTGTGGATACATTATAATTCATCAATAACTTTAGTACATATTATGATATCCTCCCCTCCCCCATCCCAAAGTTACTTTAACAGGAAAAATAAATGTTAAAAGCTTAACTATTTAAATTGTTTGGGGAAACATTCTTTCTTTATCTGGATTAAATGTAATAGATACAATTGATTTAATACCATCTAATAAGGTAATAAATGCCAATTTTGGGGAGACCTGTGATACACATTTGATTTATTTCTAAACTTCCTGAGTCATTATTAGTATTTTTGAAAAGTTTTTATAGTTTTTTTTTTAAAGCTTTAAACATCAGTGTAAAGGTCACAGGTTAGTAGATTTTACAAAAACGTGCTTCAGTATGGCACACTGGTAGCATTACATTTATATTTTACATTGGAACCCTCTTGTAGATCACTGAAGACCAATCCCTAGACATACAGTCTGGTTCTAAGTACCTGAAGAATTTTCACCACCGTCTTTGTGATGTAACAGATCAAAGCTGGTGTTGAGCACCTGTGCAGAACATTATTCTCCCCTGCAAAGATCAGTTGTGTGGATCCCAAGTTGCCTAATAGGGTGGCATTTCCTTAGTAGTTTGCCATGGCCCAGAGAACGGCTGAGAAACTGGGTAATATTAATATACCGGGAGAGATTGATTGATTGTTCAAGCTTATGAAACAGTAACATTTGAAATGCTAAATGCTGATTAATTAATTTCGAGTGAGAAATGTAATTGCCAAGGGCAGTGGGCATTCAGTTCCTCTATCCAGCACATACACGTTCTCCCAGTAGAGAAGCTACTTGGAGATCAGAGATAATGATATTTGCATCTCTTCAGTAAAGGAAGATGTACTGCAAAGGCCAGGGAACCTTTAGTCTTGGTCACTGCTTAGATAGGCTTTGACTTCTCATCCTATTGGTGTGTCTGACTAATCCATCTCCTAGTGGATACGATGTAGTTCTTTAGATGGACAGATGACTGATTCAGCTTTAGGACTAACATCTCATTCTGTTGCATTTGACTTATTTAAAAAATGTTGGAGACATTTGCCTAGTGGCCATTGCCTGTGTACTGTAGTTAAAACTGTTATTTCTATTTATCTTAGGAAATGCAGGAATATTAAATGAAAATTATTACTGATGGATTTGGATTTTAGACTGACAGCAGTGAGAAGCTGTAAGATTTATCTCCTGGTACTGAAGGAATTAAATTTTTATTAATAAAACTTCAGTAATCAGGAACTTTTTTAAAATTTATTTATTGTTGGCTGTGTTGGGTCTTTCTTGCTGCACACAGGCTCTCTCTAGTTGCGGTGAGCAGGGGCTACACTTCGTTGCGATGCGCGGGCTTCTCATCGTGGTGGCTTCTCTTGTTGCGGAGCATGGGCTCTAGGCACACGGGCTTCAGTAGTTGTGGCTCTCAGGCTCTAGAGCGCAGGCTCAGTAGTTGTGGTGCGCGGGCTTCATTGCTCCACGGCATGTGGGATCTTCCCGGACCAGGGCTCGAACCCGTGTCCCCTGCCTTGGCACGTGGATTCTCAACCACTGTGCCACCAGAGAAGCCCCTGTAATCAGGAACTTTTGATTGCTTAAAGCCAAATAGAATGGACATTTGGTATTTTTTTTAAAGAAAATTTCTCTTAATGAATGAACGTATCAGTTTTTGCTAAGACATCCTCCTGGTTTGTGACAGCATATGATATTTGGGAAACAGAGTTATAAGGCTTTTTGTCTGTCAGGCTGAGAAAACACTTCTACTAAGACAGAGGAGCAGTTGATGAGGGAGTGCTGAGTTAGATGACAGGTGAGGATAGCAGGAAGGTGGAACGGGCTTGCCGAGAAGAGATTAGCAAGCCCACCTTCCTGCCGATGCAGAGCCTGCCTTAAATACACTAAGCTGGAGAGGTGTACAGTTCACTTCTTAATATTACACAAATGGAGAGGGCTTCTTTTTGGTTACCGTCATTTTTTTGACAACCTGGGAACCATCTTGCATGGTTCAATTGCTTAAATATGTACAGCATTCCCTCACCCCCAACCCCGTCCAGATTTTTAAACGTTCTACCAGTCGTGAAAACGACGGCGGCCTGGCACGCATCGTTTACGTGCATTTGCAACTACCTAGCTTCCCTCTCCTTTCCCCCACCATGTTCTTCTGAATCGTCAGGTTCTTCTGAGTATGAAAACTAAACGCAATCAGTGCTCATTAGCTTAAGACTATAACTTATTATTTTTCCTAAACCATCACTGTTTCTAACGTCAGGATGTGCTAGTTTGATCAAAGGCTAATTTTCTAGGCCTGGACAGTTGATATAATGGGAAATAGGTTATTTTTTCTTTGAAATAAATGCCAGTAGACAGGTGGTGCATACTCACGAGATGAATAATGAATAATGTCAAAGCAAGTTTTAATGATGCCTACTGTCTTCCCTGAACGTAATGGGGGAAGAAAGAGGAAAACACCTTAGGTAGCTTGCACCCTCCTCAAGTTAGGTGGCCTGGCCTAGGACATCATCAGCCCAGAGAAAGGAGCATCTTTCTCTAATTTTCTTCCAACAGACAATGCCCCTTTGCAATTTTTTCCCCTCTAAGGGGCTCTGTTTTGCAAAGCAGTTACTGAATTCCACCCCCCATTTTTCTTTTCTTTCTTTTTTTTTTTTTTTTTGCGGTATGCGGTCCTCTCACTGTTGTGGCCCCTCCCGCTGCGGAGCGCAGGCCCAGCGGCCATGGCTCGTGGGCCCAGCCGCTCCACGGCACGTGGGATCCCTCCGGACCGGGGCACGACCCACGCCCCCCGCATCGGCAGGCGGACCCTCAACCACTGCGCCACCAGGGAAGCCCCCCCCATTTTTCTTAATTATGAAAAATTTCAAACATAAGTATAATTAGAGAAAATAGTGTATGATTTTTAAAATCTGCCCATCACACAGATTCTATAATTATTTTTTAACCACTTTTACTTCAGCTGTTCCACAGCTCCCTTTTTTCCTGAAGTACTGTGAAGCAAAACCCAGACACTGACACTTTGTTCCTACTTACTCTGCACTTCTAAAAAACATGGACTTTTTTTTTTAATGTAGGCATTATTGCATATAACAAAAAAAAATTAATTGTTGGTATCATCTAATACACAGTTCATTTTCCAGTTTCTTTGATTTTTCTGAAAAATCTTTTTTTGCAGTTCATTTGTTGGAAATAGGATCCAAACAAGCACCAATAGTTGCATTTAGTTGATAGGAGTCCTATATGTCTTTTATTCTAGATTAGAAGTTCGTAATATATTTTTTTTTTTGGTGCCATGAACCTATTTAGTAGACTGGCGAATCCTATGATTCTTCTCTCTGAATAATGTTTTTAATGCATAAAATAAAATACATAAGATAACAAAGAAAACCAATTTATTGAAATAAAATTATCAAAATTTTGAGAAACATAACTTTATGACATGGTATTGAACTTCGTGTTGCTTTTACTGATGCATTATATAACAAGATCTAGGGACAAATCTAATAAATTCCAGAATTTTAAAGTATGACCATACACAGTATTTCAAGATATCTGTAAGAGTAATGTGATATGAAAATACTTGATTTCTGTTGGTGACAAAGTCAGAACTGTTATTAATAGTACTGTGGTTTGTTGCCTTCATTCATGAAAGAAGGAAATGTCAGTTTCTGTTAGAGGTTGGTGAAAATAAAATTGTGAATTTTTTTCCCATCCATATTAGGGGCCCCTCTGATTTCTATCCACAGCTTTCTACTCTAGAGTTCTGCTTCACTGGCTTTTTTCTGTTTTTCTACAGACATGTCAAGTTCTTCTCAACCTCCTGGCCGTTGTCTTTGTATTTCTGTTTGCCTGGATCATTCTTCCTCTTGCTCTTAATAAGACTGGCTCCTCAAAATTCAGATCTCAGTTTAAAGGTTACTTTTCCAGGAAGACCTCCCACTTTTTTTTCTGCTAGTAATCTTATTTATTTGTTTACATTAACAATTTTCTTCGAATATGAAGATCGGAAGGTAGGAAGCACATCTTGTTGCCCTCCACCATCTCCCCAGTGCTGAGAACAGGGTAGTGGGCACATAGGGGTTGCTTGAAAAGTATTGAATGAATGACTTTTTAAAAAATTAATTAGTTAATTTATTTGTGGCTGCGTTGCGTCTTCGTTGCTGCACGTGGGCTTTCTCTAGTTGTGGCGAACGGGGGCTACTCTTGGTTGTGGTGCACGGGCTTCTCATTGCGGTGGCTTCTCTTGTTGGAGAGCATGGGCTCTAGGCACGCGGGCTCAGTAGTTGTGGGGCGTTGGCTCAGTAGTTGTGGTGCATGGGCTTAGTTGCTCTGTGGCATGTGGGATCTTCCAGGACCAGGGCTCGAACCCATGTCCCCTACATTGGCAGGTGGATTCTTAACCACTGCACCACCAGGGAAGCCCCTGAATGAGTGATTCTTAAGCCCATGTTATCCGTATATTTTTAGTTACTTTGCATCCTTTCATATGCATGTAGAGTAGTAGTTAAGATTTATTATTGTTATTGATGCTTTGTAATATATAGGCCCTCAGTGCCATTTGACAATCCTTCTGTACATTTTTCAGTGGCTCTTTATTATGTTATCCTTGGCGAATCAGGTTCTCGTACAGCGTCTTCTCTCTCCTCATGCCCTCAGTGCCCAGGCCAGGATTTTAGGCCTTGGCACTCATGCCTTCTCCCTCACCGCAAGTGTCCACGCGTCGTGAAGGCCTGTGGACTGCACTTGCTAACATCTCTGGAATTTTTTTTTTTTTTTTTTTGCGGTACGCAGGCCTCTCACTGTTGTGGCCTCTTCCATTGCGGAGCACAGGCTCCAGACGCACAGGCTCAGCGGCCATGGCTCACGGGCCCAGCCGCTCCGTGGCATGTGGGATTTTCCCGGACTGGGGCACGAACCCATGTCCCCTGCATCGACAGACAGACTCTCAACCACTGCGCCACCAGGGAAGCCCCCACATCTCTGGAATTCTTATCTCCGGATCACTACCGTCCTTCCTGGTCCAACTATTTCTGTATCTTCCCTGGATTATGCAGTGGTCTCCTAGTTTGTGTTTTTGTATCATTCATGCGTCTCCTCATTCTGTTCTCATGTTGCAGCCAGGATGCCTCAAACACTAAAGAAGAGAGGAGCTGTTAGGCATTCACTAGCCTCAATTTTTTTTTTCTATTTTCCAAGTATTGTTGTATCTTCATTGGCTTCAGGATTAAAAGCCATATTTTAATAGGTACTATAAGTCTTCATGAGGGTTTACCTGTCTCTCTCTCTTTTTACCTTTCTGGCATCAGCTCATACCAATCTTCCTCTTTATTTTTGTGCAATGGTTTACTCTAACCTCAGGGCCATTGTACCTGCTGTTCCTTCTTGGAATTGTTCCCCTTTTGCCTGATTAACATCTAGTTATTTCTTAGATGTTAACAAACGATTCTTCTGAGAAGGCTTTTCTGACCATAGGTCAGGTCAGTTCCCGTTATATGCTTGCAAAGCACTGTGTATCTTTCCTTCATGACAGATATCATAGTTGTCCTTTCCACTTATTTGTATGAAGATCTGTTACATGGCTTTCTCTGTCAAAGGAGTATTATGGCAGCAACTTAATGATTGTTTTTGTTTATCATTGTCTCTACAGCTCATGTATTAATGCCTAGGCTCTCAGTAAATATTTATCAAGTGAGTGGCCTTTTGGATGTTTCTTCAACGCTAAGGAGGACTGGACTCAAGAATTTCTATTAACCTAGTGTTAGAGTTCTGGAACATAGCATGGTAAACTGGTCTGTTTGGGAAGTGATCCTAGGGATTTCATCTGCATTGAATTTCTATTGAGGAAAGTTAACACTTCTTGATCTTCTTCAGCATCATGGTCCCTGCTTAGAAATGCACTGTCATGTGAGGGACCTTCACATTTGTGGAACTGATTATAGTAATTATTTCCAGAATACTTGTACTTTCTTTTTGTCAACATATATTTACTTATATGTTGCTTTATTTGCAGTGTGGGTGAGCCCATATATAAGCCAGTGGTTGAGTCTTACTTATTTTTAAGGCTTCAAAATCAGTTTTTCACTATAGAGAAAAATTGATTTTGACACCTTAAAAATAAGTTTCATTTCAAATAAGATGAAAATGCTGCCAACAAAAAAGGTGAGGCTCTTTTATTGAGTCAAATTTTAGTTCACTGTTTCTAATCTAGGACTTTTTGTTTGTTGATTGCTTTGAGGAAGAGAGGATACATTATGGAGTGAAGTAAAAGGCAGCAGTAAGATCAAAAGATTGGGTAGAGAAATTAACTTTAGCAAGGAAAAGAGTCATTCATGGGCCCTGCTGCTATCCAAGGATTTCAGGGATTTTGATATTTATCCTAAGAACATTGGGAATCCATTGAAGCGTTGGGATGATGTGAATAGTTTTGTGGTTTTGAAAGTATCATTCTGGCAGTAGTATATGGGAAGCAGATTGGGTGACTGTGAAGAAACCAGTTGTAAAAGTTTTGCTCACTTGAACTACTAGAGCGGTAAGATGAAGAAAAGTGGGTGGATTCCACTGTGAATCCAGGTTTTGGGGATAGAGTGATACGGGTGATAGTAAGAGAAGGAAGTGGTGAGGATGACTCTGGATATTTTCGTGTGGCCACTGACTGGATATAGCCATTCACTCAGACAGGAAATGTTATTTTAAAAGTTTTAAAATTTGGAGATGAGAGAAGATAACTGGATTTAAATGTACTGTTAAATGTGTGTACTTAAAGACACTCAGACATACAAATACTTTAAATTTGGGGTTATGCTTATGAACTTTGATTAAGAAATTCATTTTATTTTTGTAAAAATTAACTTTACTTGTCTTTTTGGCCCAGTTATTAGCTTTCTCTTTTCAGTGTAGAGGAGTCATTCATTCTCTTCCCTCCTTTACATAAATCTACCAGGAAGAAGGTTGTAGCTTTTTTTTTTTTTTTTCTTTAGCCTTATCAGGAGACGAAAAGATCTCTGATAAAGGAATAGTTTTAAACAGCAGATGTGAAGGTATGGTCAGGCTTCTCTGTTCATTCATTTCTAAGCTTAGACAGCATTTTACAGTGCAGGGGGCTCAGGCAGCTGTGCTGATGGTTACTTCCGTGTTGGTGGTTACTTGGGAGACACGTTGCCTCTCCCCCACGGTGGTGTGACTGTAGAAACACAGCTCCCAAGCCTGTTTCCCTGATCCCTCTTCAGTAATAAGGTATCTATAGCAACATGCTCTCCGCTATATTATGTTATATGCACAAAAACTACTTTGTTTTCTTGTGAGGCCTGGCCATGAATATGGATTATGAACAGCTCTAAAATTTTCAGCCTGTTTTCTTTAACAGAAAGTTGTTCTTGGATCCCTTTACTCTCCTGACTTGTTCAGGTGGCAAAGCACACAGAGGGCATGGTGTTATAGAGCATTCTGAAGTCATCATAGAACCTAGGAACGACTTTATCACTGCAGCATTTGCTAGTGGTAGGTTTTCTGTCACTTAGCATTCTTTGGTTAAAAATTGACTCTGACTAACTGAAACCAAAAAAAAAAAGTATCAGAATATTATAGGTGAGTTCAAAAAATTAAAGAATCAAGTGGTAGAAGGGACAGGAACCGTAGCACCTCTGGGATCTAGAGAACAAGAATCAGTGGGTAGTTTCTGCAGGGTGCTGAAGTTCAAGTGAATCAGCTCCAGTCATTTTCTTTGTGTGCGTGTGTTTGTTTCCTTCAGGATTCAGATTGCAATAAGAGAGGGTCTTTGGTTATCTTGGCTAGTGCAAGGCAGGGTGTCTTGATTGAAAGTTTTCCTAGAACTTTCTTATTTGAGGGTGGGGTAGCTCCCCAAAGGAAATCTGCCAGTATGTTAGAAAATTCTCATTGCCATCAGAATCTCATGCTAATTCTATTATCTATATTCAAATATATGTTTTTACTAGCATTTTAGGTATGACAGTGAAGCAAACAACCCTTATTAGTTTTATTGTATAAATTAGTATCTTTTAAACATTTAATTAAAAACATATACAAGCATGAATTTAAGATTTTGCATATAATGTTATAGCTTTCTGTTACTTAACATTTATTTTTTGTGATGCCGTTGATTTATTTTCATTTTTCAACGTTTAGGATACTTTCTCAAGTGAAATTCAGACTGAGAATCTATAGGCTTCAGTGAGAAGTTGAAATAATTAGATTAATAAACAGATGGAGGCAGTTGCTTTCACTCTAGTTGTCCTTTAGCTCAAACATTTGCTGGTGGAGGAAGGGGAAACACTTCCTGCAAATACAGAAACGTTTTTCTTCCTTCTCTGGCAAATCGGATCTTGAAAGTAGTAAGGTGTAGAGTTATATCGTGCTTGGGGGAGGGCGTGTGTGTGTGTGCTGATGGAGTGCGCAGCAACAGGTTCCTGGCCGAAACTTAGAATGGCCCCTGTTAGTATTTGATGCACATTACCCGTCTTCCGAGAGTCATGTTAAGCGATACACTGATACTCTGTGAGGTGTGTTAGAATATAGGTGTGGTAGAGATTTTTTTTTTTGGCTTCTTAAATCTGTGTTAATTTAAT
Organism: Delphinus delphis; assembly: GCF_949987515.2. Lineage (NCBI taxonomy): Eukaryota > Metazoa > Chordata > Mammalia > Artiodactyla > Delphinidae > Delphinus > Delphinus delphis. Next base: position 175,846,843 of record NC_082683.1, read on the forward strand.
AGTCAAATTTTGTAGTTAAGCAGTAAAAACTGAAAACAAACCTGAACCAGCTGGATAAATCAGTTTTACCACCTCATCACCAAACAGTAGGCGACTAACCAGTAGAGTGAGTAAATGCGGTGCTACTTTTGACTACTAACAATGATCAAATTGTACTTCAAAAGAAGCACCTTTTACATAATTTCTAAGTGCCACCTGCCTGTTGTTTACAGATGTGTCTCAGTGCCCAAAGGAGCAAGAGATAAGCAGTAATTCTTAGCTTTTCTGAGTTTCTGGCCCCCAGACATCAGCATCTGAAAAGGAGAAGAAAAAATAACTGAGGGATCAGATTTCCTCTCCTTCTCCTTCTCTTTATTTGCACCTGACATCAGGCGTCCCTCCAGTGTGAGAAAACAGTTGTGATGCCTGGAGATCCTAGCAACAGGTGAAGAATAAGCATGGAATAGAAGAGAGGACAGGCCGTTTTTGCTTAGCTTTTTAGACCCTCTAGCAGGAGTCATATGTGAAGTATGTAGCAGAATAGCATAATGGTTAAGAGTCTTTGCAGTGGAACCCTGCTGTTTTACTAGCTGTGTGATCTTAGGTATTTAACCTCTTGTACCAGTCTTTCTTACCTCTTAGTGTTACTTATAAGGATTATACGAGATATGTGTGTAAAGTGCTTTAACACGGTACCAGGCACACAGCGTACTCTCAGTCAGTAAATAGTTCCTGCTGCTGTGTTGGTATTATTTTTATAGGGGTTTTGGTAATAGATATTAATAAGACTCCAGTTGATTTTTTGTGATTGTACTGTATAATCAGAGGAGAAAGAAAATTTTTTTGCTTGAATTAGAATTTCATCACCTATATAATCTTGATCAAAATAAACTAGTAAGTATTGAAAGTTTTGGTATTTTTATCTTCCACAATATCTCGTAACACTTCGAGCATAAAGATTACATGGTTGTTCCTTCCTGTAATTTTTTTCTTTGACCAAATGCAAGTGCTGTCATTTAAAATTATATTTTCATGCATAGTAAAAATTACATAGTACTGGGCATGAATAAGGCACAATTAATATTTGGTGAGATGTTTAAATACTGTATTTTTAAATATCATAATATGAATTTGAAAATCATATTTTGCTGAAGTCAGCTTGCATATTCAGAATGGAAGGTCAAAAATAAATTAATAGCAGAATACTTATTTTAAAATAAAGATTTTCAGCAGTACTAAAACACTTGTTATTTGATTCAGTGCTCTTTGAGAACTTGGAGTGTCATGAGATTCCAAGTCATCTTTTTTAGACTTGAATTTTTCTGGAAGGAAAATACTATCTCTTAAAGATACTGCACTGTAATAATAATTTGTACACAATAGTGTTTGGATTGTATCTGAGTACATACCTGTGGATGCATACATGCATATACATATACTTTTAAGAAATAAAACTTCTGAAGTATTAAGGAGAGGATTATACTGAGGGAAGGATTCCTTTTGTCTTTCATCACACTTACGTAATTTGGTATTATCCTTTTATGTGTGACCTTTCTTTAGTAATTTTGGTATTTAGTAATTTTAGTCTTTTTATAACCATACAGAATAAATTAAGTGAAAAACAGACCTTACCAAGAGCTGGGGGGTTATTTAGCTCAACATTCAGAATTATTCTATGTAGAATAGAACACTTAGACAACTGAACTGAAAGTGGGAGATAAGTTGAGTATAAATAGAATTCAACGCATTAAATGATAAGTACTGAAGCAGTCTCTGTGGTTCTGAACTGTAACATGTTAGAATTCTGTTTTGGTGGATAACTCTTCAGAATAGAATCAAGGATGAAAATGATTGTTATTAGAATTAGGATAAGTGACATCCTCACTGAGCAAGATTGATAAATTTATACACTTGTTTAAAGTAAAAACACCTTTTTAAAATTAATGGGTTAGTATTTCCTGATTTTAAAATTTATAATGGAGCCATACAAATTGTGAAGCATTTGGACCATAATACTCAGTAAAGGTTTTTTGTTTACCTTTTTTATTAAAAACTTGATAAAAGTGCATTGTATACATTGTTCATCCTAGAATCAAGTGTTCATCAAACATTTGTAGTTTTCCCCCATCCCTCCCAAGAAAGTTTTTAATCAGTGGTGCAGAATATTTGTCATCCACCAAATTAAAAACTGCAGGTTTGTAAACTTGGCACTCAGAGAAAGAAGTAGGTGCCGTAAAATGATTAAGTACTGGCATGTGTACACCTGCTGTCAGGAAATAAACTTCCCATATGTTGCAGTTTGGCAGACATGCATCTTAAAATGTATTGAATGAAACTGCCGCTGCACTCTTTATCCTTTATCTTTTTTCAACAGTGCATCCTCTTTGTGCCTGTAAGTAATCACTTTTGCTTCAGTTAGAGGAAAATGATAGATTTTTTCAGATATGCTTGAAGTTAACTGGTGATGCTCCTTGAGAGTGCAGTAACTGGTTGATTGAGTAAATCATTGAAGTTCTAGCTTGGCCCTGAACACCAACGAGGGAACAGATGTTCTATTTTGAAACATTTAATTTTTTTTTTTATAAAAATGTGAGCCTGAGACACATTGATTTTTTTTTCACATTTTATCACGTCATGTCAAAATAAATTCCCCCAGTATATGTGCGTATTGATAAAAGAAAATGAATATCTCAATTGTTTTTAAAAAGTAAATACTTAGATGAGAACTGCATTGATGAAACATCTGAACTTTATAAATATGTTTATGGAATAATTCAACTAAATCTTATTGCATGGAATATGGTTTTTAGAACCCTAGAATAGGTCAAAATTTGTCCTTTGCACAATTATAAAGTTTCCTTAAAATTGACAATAATGTTTTATTTACATTTAATTATATTGAAATGAAAAACTGAATCCAAAGTCTTTTGACTGTATCCATTTCTTAAATTAAAATTTATGTGGAAAACATATGCAAATACACCTTCTTGGCCCCTAACGTAAGAGTTGAACCATTGATGTATGCACGCCTGTTATTGCATGTTAATACACAGAATCCCCTTATGTGGATTTTTAGTAGATTGTTTGGGATACCTTTTTGTTATATCGTGTTGTATTTTTAAGAATTACCTTCTTCAGAAATTAAAAAAATATTTTTGGATTCCTTTATGCGATGAGTTTTAACTAAAACTTGTCCTATGGATGTAATCAGTTTTAACTATACATGCTTTTAGCAATATTTTACAGATCGCACGTTTGGGAAAAAAAAAAAGTTGTCTTTTCTAGTGGAGTTTGCGGTGGCGATACCTGCCTGCCTTTTCTTTTGCTGCGTTGGCACAAGCGTTGTGCTTATTTTGTTGTAAATGGTTCCAGTATTTTATCAGTTCACTAGGCTGGAACTGATGAGAGGTAATTAGGTGGCTGTATTTACAGCTTGAATAAGAAACTCGCCAGTGATTGAACACAAACTCATTGGGAGGGGGGACAGGATCAATTCTCAACTTGGCAAGACAGATCCCTACATATACATCTTCCAAGTGCAAACGACGGATGCTTAAAGAAACTTTAAATATCTTCTCTGCCAGATCTCCAGAAAAAACATAACCAGTCCCAGAACAGAAGACAGGATAGCGCTCACTTGGGTAGAGGTCTGGTGGCATGTACCACTTGCTGTCTTTGTTTCTGTTGGGTGCGTATCCCCTCATTAGGTAACCAGTAAAATAGTTATGTCTAGGAGGCAGGTCTGGCTTGAGTAACTTAAGTATTAAATATTCGGTGTTGACAAACATGTCACTGTCAGTTTTCATAACATATGGAATATGTGGACAGTATGTGGCAACCCAGTTCATGCCCATTAGTGTTTTAATGGTCAGATTATAGTATGTATCTAAATATTCCTGTTGAATTATGTCATGGTATTGTCTGCTTTCTTCCAGGATTGCACGTTGAAGGTAGCCATTTAACTTAATACTTACACCCAACAAAAAAATTCGTGTGATTTGGATACCAGGTGCTAGACTTTCATTGCCCCAAGTTTGCCGAATAGCTCTTCTAGCTTCTATCTGTCCAGGTTCTGCAGCTATTAGTAGTATTAAAAAAGGGCTTTTCTCCTGGCATTTTGCAGGTTCATTGATAAGGTATTTGAAATGGTAAGAATTTGGATGTCCAGTGCCTTTTTCATTGTAAATACTTCCGTTGGCACTGAGTGTATTCTCCAGCCCTGTAACTCCTTGTGGTGACAGATCTGTGTTATTGGAGTTAGTTGCTGTTTGAGGCCTCAGAGTCTGCGGGACTGTTTCTTTCCAAATGTTCCGAAGAGAGCTGTGGTTTGTCTCACTTTTTGTAGAACGAAATCCACGGAAAGTGTATGTCACAGGGTTTTCTTTGAATCCAGTTCTGCCTGGCAGCCAGTCATGATGATTGAAAAACAAAAACATAGCAAAAAGAAACACGAGAGAAAGTACACCAATAAGATGGGTACGGAACAGAGACCTCTTGGCATTCCAGCTCATCTTTGCAAAGCAGCAGTGTCTTCTTCTCCACTGAAGCATGTTGTTAATATCCAGTAGTGGATGAGAGATCGGTGGCTGAGATTGTGTTCTTCTCCTGAATCAGTACTGTTCTTTGGTAATCATTTTCTAATGCTGTCACGTCGTCTCCCTCGCAGTCATTCTATAAAGATGAAGCATAAACGTTTACAGAATGGAAATATCACAGAACTGCTTGAAAGAGACTAATAAAATTAGGGCACATGGAAATTTTTAAGCTGTGAAAATAGGATAACCCAGGAACAACGTTTATGATTTGTCTTCCCTTGGCAACGTAACATCGTGAGAACAGGATTAATTTCTTTAAAAATACACCTTTGGAGCACAGTGACCACTTTAAAGAGAGGTGAATGGATTGATTTTCTTCCACTTATTTCATCATCTATCTCAGTAGCTCTGGTCACTTGGAATTGTTGACTTAAGTTAAAGATTAAAAGTTGTATGCATGGAGAAGAGGAAAATGCTGCTAGATCCCTGAGAGAGGCCATGTAAGGAGGCCTGAGAGCAGATGGAAAATTTATTGGCATTAATTAAAATTGATTTGACATACCGTTGGTGGTATGGTGCACAGTCAGCGGCCTTTTTTGTAAAATGGTCATGTATCAGTTGTGGGACAGACGGTGCAAGGTTGATTATGGCAGAGTTTTGTTAGTCACAGTACACTGCTTGGCATGTTTCCGTTGGCCCCTACTGTGTCGAGAAAGTCAGTGAGAAGACGCACCTGTCAGAATTAATGTTCAGGGTTCAGTAACTTCAGTGCAGGATTTTAAGACAGTAATAAATGATGGATATTTGCAAGTACTCTTTTCTCATGTTAACCTTCCACTTCAGACATGAGGTATTCAGGAGATCATTGTCCTTACTTAGATTTATGATTGATTTTTATAATATAGCAACTGATTATCTTTAATTATCTGTGGACTTCACAGAGTACTATCACGTATCTCAGTTGAATCTCCATGTTAGAATAAAACAAAGAACTGCTTTGAACAGTCTTTTCAGATTTCTTACAAAATACAGACACTAGGTATTATTGTATCCCCAACTATTTAAAATTTTAAATTTCACAAAATGCATCTTAAAAGATTTTTGAGTTATGCTGTGTTCTACATTTGCATGTAGAGAATTTTTTACATTTTTAGGACTTCTGCTAGCATGACACTTAGAGCCCTACATTTAGAAAAAAAAATTTATGAGATGTCAATATGGGAAGTTCACGATGCCACATATTAAGAACTGGTCTTTGAACAAGTTTTTTTAGTGCATAGCACAAATTGGTTCATGTTTTTTCAGTTTATTATTTTTCTGGATCAAGGCGTGGGGGTAAAGGATGGGTAAGGAGCTGTAGCTTGAATTCTGTTAAAAGAGAAAACAAACCTTTTTGTGTAATTTTATCAACTTTTTATTGTGAAAATTGTTTCTTTATGTAAAAGAAAACTGGTCAATTAAAAACATTTATTGTAGGAGCGTTTGTTTATTTGAAATTATATATACACATATGAATGTGTTTTTGTAGCCTGTGATATTGAAAGGTTTATGGTTAATACCAAATTTGCTTAACCTCGGTAAAAAATTCAATTATTTGGGGAAAATAATGGCATTTACATGGAAGTCCTCATATAATTGAATAACTAGAATAGCACTCATATAATGTAAAGTATTTTGAAAATATTGATGGGAAGTGTTAGACTCCTGTTCTAGCAGAAGCCACTAGGAGGAGCAAGCAGGTGGGGATTCGAGCATCTCTGAAGCGTAACAGTACAGGCGCTAGCTTTTGATGATTTCTAGTATCTGAGATTATGTAGTGCTTTTAGAAGTTATGGTGTTTCTCAAATGTAAGAAATTACATTAATCATTTTGTGAGATAGGAGCAGTGTTTTTCTTCCTTAAGTTTTCAGATTTAAAAAAAATAGAATCTACTTATTTATTAGAATTTATTTACCTGGATTTTAATTTCACATTGCTCTGATGAAGACTAAGACACTTCACCATACCAGTAAAACATAGTTCTGTGGTGAGCTCAGTTGAAAATAACAGAGCTGAGTGTTCTGGTTTAGAAACTCACTTTTCTCCTCCTTACACTTGTAAATAGTTGGCCATTCTGTTTAGATGAGGAGACTCTTTCTAAGCTTTTATTTTCAAATGAAATATTAGATAAATAGTAATAATTTCCCTCCACCCCGTAAAGAAGCCAGTAGATATAAGGGTAATGTATGTAAATTTAAAAGAAACAAAAGTTGCTTTTAAAATTTATTTGATAATCTATTTTAAACATTCCAAAGCTAAATTAAATGTGTCAGCTTTCTCTTGATATAGAATGCTTGGAAACTGGTTGAAGTCTAATCATTTAGATCCTTTAAAAGTGTAAACTTGATGGTTTAAGAAGCAATAAATAGAAGGTCAGATGTTTGAATGCATGTTTGAATAAAGGACTGAAAAAATGAATGAAGGTAAATATATTAGTAAATTGTATTTTTATGAAAACATTATACCTGAAGTGATGTTTCTAAAGTATTTCAATGTTACAGAAAACAGCAAATTATTATATATTGTAACCTGGCATACATGTAGTTTATGGTCCTATGTGATTTTGTAGCGATAGGTGATAGAGATGCATCTTAATGTAAATTCATGATATTTGTATGTTTGTAAATATCCAGCTGCTCAGGCTTAAAATCCATATATACTCATTTCTTAATCTCCTGTTGGTAAATGTAGTGCATGTGTCTAGCCTTAAAAAAAATTCTTTATTAAACATTTTTCAGATATTTACCATAATTTTACTGTTAAAAAGAAAGTACAATTAAAGTAACTATTCCTCCTTTTATTAAAAGATAAAATTATTCTCCAGTTACTGCCTGTTGTACATTAATTCTTAAGAAGTGGGAACAAGACCAGAAAGTTAAAATATTTTGACATTCTAAATAGTTTTGCACTTTTACATTTTCAGCGTAGAAATAGCTTTGATTTGTCTTTTATGGGTTTTTATGGTAATATTATCAAGTGATTAATATGTATTTACATCTTATGGATTGACGCTCACGGAGAGGATGTTACTATAAAATGTTCCGTTACTTCTCCCTCTCTCTTTCCCTCTCTGTGTCACACACACACACACACACACACACACACACACACTCACTCACACACACACATGCTGTTTTTATTATTTGGCTTCTAAAAGTGATAATATCTTAGTCTGTGGGAACAGTTCTAGATTTAAGGGGTGCTTGAATAAAAAACTCTACACTCTTGTTTTGAGATAGCCAGCTTATAAAAATGTTTAATTGGTGACTTTAACATTGAGAGATAAAGGTACTAAGAGAGACTTGAGGTTTTTTACAACCATATTTTTTTTGTTTGTTTAATACCATCTGGTTTCATTCCTTAATGGAATAAAAATTCATACTGTGAGTGAGAGTTGATGTTGAGCTCTAATAATAATAGGGCCTGATAGACTTGTTTAATCTTAACTTTAGAATGGAATCCCTACATATGTCTTAAAAATGTTTGCCTTTTGTGATTATTAAATAATAGGTTGAGTTGTGCTGTAAAATTGAGCAAAAATCAGGATCTTTGACGATCTGTAAAAAATTTTAGAAATACCCGAGTTCCTGAGCCATGAGTTGCTATTCTATGATTGTTACTAAAATAGTTTATTAGATTTATTTCTGCCCTGCACACACGTACTATGCCAGTTAGTTCATCATTACATATTTATATAACCTGGAAGCACAGTGGCTACATTTAAATTTAATTTTTTGACCTTGTATTGCTGTTACATGGATATTTTTATGACAGAGTATTTTCATATTATGTTTTTGAGTTTCACTTTAAAAATGATCACCAAAACCAGTCTTATATTTTGATCATTTAGAATCAGTCTGTTGCTTAAAATAAAAGCTCACTATTTTAAAAGGGGGTAATTTTAGCAAGTATTGATATTTCTTTGTTTAAAGTTGTATTCGTGAGCATGCAAATCTCCTGAGGTGGTGTGCTGTGCATAAATGCACACTGCCTTCTGTGATCCTGTGCAAATGCTTTCCTTATAGTATCTTACAGCTCGGTGGTACTTAAAATTTGTTGATAGTTTCAGAGTTGGTAAGTTATCTTTATTTAGGGAGATGGGTATGGGAGGCAACATTTTGTTATTAAAAACTGTTCTATATTAAGATTTTGTTTTAAAAGGACTGAAAAAGCTCTTAATATTAAGATCATCTTTGATACTATTTAATGAATTTCACTGCATTGACCTCTTCGATGGCCATTTTTAAGAGAGCACTTTAATTTATTGGATAAGGATTCAACTTGACTTAATTTGATAGAGGATTGCTATGTTTTCTTTAGAGGGCTTCAGATTTTTAATTTCTCAGAGAAGCCTTTAAGCACATCTTGTTACTGTTTGCCTTTTCGGTAATACATAATTACTGCAAGCTACATATTTACTTGAATAAAGCAATGACAGATTTTAAAATCATATATTTAGAAACCCTTTCATAGTTTCAAGGACAGTGAACTGTATGAACTTGTTTATTAGATATTAGTGCCTCCAGGGCTATAAAAAAGTAACAGACATTTAAATGAGTATCACAAACAAGATATCAACATACCTTCCTTGGTCAGGCATTTATGAGGCGAGGATTATGCCCACTGAAGATACTTTTGGCACGCCATCACTTCAGCCAAGATGCTATCGAACATGCGCACCTCCTCCAGCAGTCTGCCTCCTGCGATTGCTTTTCACAGTGTCCAGAGTGTCCATCTGTCTGCTTGTCTTCGAGTTCCCCTTCTTGTTCATATGGGTCCTAGTCTTCTGCGGTTTTTCCTTTCTTTCATTTTCTTTCTCTTTCTTTAAACAAAAGAGCTGTGGTTGTTCGTTCTGTTTGGAGCACTGTCGACTCTTGCTGACAGTTGATGCATTGAAGCTTTTTACATCTGCTGTTTTCCTGGCCGGACAATGCAGTGCTGTATTCTCTTCTCAGTATCCATATTTCTAGTAAGAACACTGAGCTGCAATCAAAAGCAGCCAGAGCTAGAATGGAGTGCTTCGATTGTATTGGAAAAGAACAGGATTTAACTCTCTTTCGTTGTTGCCTGGCAGCTGCAGGAAGGATTTTGAGCAGTTTTACCAGGGTTTTAGTCTGTAATATGAAATCCAGGGTTCCTCAGCTGCTGCACAGGCAGGCAGCAGTTTAAATGTGGGCTTGACAGATGCTCTCTCTGACAGAGCAGAATTTAACGTCACTGCTTGGCTGAATCCCACGTGATTGTTTGCATTCATTTTGACTAAAAACCTAAGGTAGGGAGAAGCTTAGAGATTTGCTTCCATGTGCTAAATTATATATATTCAGTGTAAGTGTAGTGATGAGTGAATAATACAAAAATGGGATGATTATGAAATGAATGGTTATAATTTTATCTTTTTCCAGCTTATTTCCTTTTTTTTTTTTTAATTTATGCTCAAGCACGGGCTTTCTAAATGTTTTCAGTGTTAGATGTTGGTTTTCATGTTACGTGATTTTATAGGGCATAAGCAATATAAGCTTTGATATGTAACTTAGTGTAATTTAACCCCTTCAGTGCACTCCTTCCCTTGAAGTTCTTTTTCTCAAATAGTTCAGATTTTCGTTTTACTAATATCTAGTTGCGGCTCGTAGACCATTTTTAATCAGTAAAGTAGACATCTTCCCCCCTCCCTCCCCCCACCATTTTCTAGGATTTATGTAAATCAGCTGCTGTGGATTGCTTTACTGACACGTGTTGTGATAGCCCACTTCTTTTTCACTCTTGTGCAGTTTCTAGTGTTCTTGAAGGCAGCAAAACTTTATTTTTAATCACTTTTTAATGTCAGCATTTATTTTTTCTTTTTCTTTTTCTTTAAAATTACATGTATGGCGGAATTCAAAATGATGTAATGGATAAAGCACACTTGTACAGGATCTTCTTGGTGGGTAATGAGGTTTTACTAATCATGTTTATTTGTCCTAATATTTCAGGATGGTTTAGTAACTTGCCATCAAGCAAATTTTTCAGTAAACACTAGATATTCACTCTTAAATATTTTGTATGATTAGTCTGTTGGGCACCTTGCTGCTTTTTTTTCTGCAAGTACTGGGGCATTGTCCTTTTTTTTTTTTTTTAAATAACCTGAATTATCAGTTTTTCCTCTGAGACTTTAGGGACCTTAACTCATAGAAATTTACCATTTTGAAACTTACACTGTATATTTGTAGTCGTATATTTTTCATCCCACCTATCTTCCCCAGTAATGTGTGTTATTTCAAATATAGATTTACATTTTCTCTAATATTAAAAATTTTTTTGTCCTCATTATGTTTTTTAGTATAGCTGATGAAATGTGTTTTGTAGTTTTAGGAATCCTAAGACTTTTTTAAAGGAGTATATGTGATTTTCCTAGAAATGTTAGAAGGAACAGTAAGAGTTTTATAAATGGGAAATGTAAGGCCTAGAGCTTTGACTCTTTCTGGTTAAGTGTGAAGGAGAGAACTAAAACCCAGGTTTCTTGGCATGTAGTCCCTAAGTCCACCCATATTACATGCTCACTACTCTCTTTTTAAAAAAATTAATTTATTGTTTTTTGGCTGCATTGGTCCTTCGTTGCTGCGCACAGGCTTTCTCTAGTTGTGGTGAGCGGGGGCTACTCTTCGTTGCGGTGCGCAGGCTTCTCATTGTGGTGGCTTCTCTTGTTGTGGAGCACGGGCTCTAAGCATGTGGACTTCAGTAGTTGTGGTGCGTGGGCTCAGTAGTTGTGGTGTGCGGGCTCAGTAGTTGTGGTGCACGGACTCAGTAGTTGTGGCTCACGGACTCTAGAGCACAGGCTCAGTAGTTGTGGCGCACGGGCTTAGTTGCTCCACAGAATGTGGGATTTTCCTGGACCAGGGTTCGAACCCTTGTCCCCTGCACTGGCAGGCAGATCCTTAACTGCTACGCCACCGGGGAAGCCCACACTACTCTTTAAAAAAAAAAAAAAAACTACTCTTTTTTTTTTTAAAAAAAATTAGACTTAGGTGGCAGAGTAATGCTTAAGTGCCTACTTAAAATAACTTATTTTATAAAAGTATAAGTGGCTTGTAGTAGATCATTATTTATCAATAATTCCTGACGTAGGATTTGACTATGCAACTAGCAGCAGTGACTAAATTCATGTTGTGTGCTAAGCCTACTTGAGCTGTTATATAAATGACTTTTTTTCTCATAATTGTTTATTATTGTAATACCCATTTTAAAGATGAAGAACCAGTGTTTAGAGTTGTAAACTAATAAGCCCAAATATCAGATGATTAGTGATGAGAAAGAGTCCAGCTGGGAATTAAAGCAAGATTAATAAGTCCTTATCCTCTCTTCTTAACTATTATGCTGCATGGCACTGCTGGAGAAATTGTGGGACTTCTTTCCTGTTACTAGCACAGCATACCCAGAGATCATTCATAGCAGTATAAATGGATGTTTGTATTTTTGCTTTAATCACTTGATCAGCAAATACATATCTGATCAACTACTGTGTGCCAACATTTGCAATTAGGCACAGCTTATTAAATGTTAGAGATACAAAGATGTTTTAGTTACATTCCCTGCCCTTTCTCCAGGAAGGATAAAGCAATTATTTGTGGCTGTTCTTTTGATTGGACTCTTTTTTGATGCCCACTGGATTTCTTATGGATCTTGATTATTAAGAGAACTCTATAGGTAACCTGCTGGTTAGTGGTTCCCTGCAGTATTAGGTGCAGTATTAGGCCCCTGAATTCCCAGTGGACTATTGTCTCAACTGTGCTTGTGATGGGAAAGTGTTTACACAGCAAAGGAGACTCCTGAAAGCTAATGAAAGGGTACCTGTGTACTGAATCAGAATTTACTTTAAACTTCTAGGTACAACTGCATCCTGTTTCTTATGTTTAAGTTAAGCTGGTTAGGAACTTTACAGAAAAACAGCAGACGTGAGATAAAAGTTCCTTTAGTGACTTTTTCTAGCAACCTGCATGTTTCCAGCCAAGAGAAATGGTAAAAATCGTATGACAGGCAAGCTTGTAGAAGTTCTTCCTTTAGTCTGATTTCTTTTAACATCTGATTTCTATGGTTAAACTTTCTCAGTAAATGTGACAGATTTCTTTGTCAGACTCAGCAAACTGGCAGCTATTTTGTTAAGTTTTATAGTTATAGATGTCTTGTAATTTTTACTTGCATAGGTCTGTTTTTTAATTTTAGAACACATCCCTGGTGGGAAAATAGATGGATATTACTATTATATATGCATTATGGCCAGCATTGTCCAGGCTCATTTTAGGATTTTCCTGGGCATGTCTAGAATATCCCCTAAGGAGCCAGAATTTAAAGGCAGGATTTGCTATGCCTCCTAACTCTTAGTTTCTACTGGGTACAGAAATAATTATTACTTTTTTATTCATGTTGTTAATAGTATCTGAGTGATTATTACATGATCAATCAGGTACAGATTTGTTCAATATGTAATAGGAAAGACAAGTATTATACTATTCATGTATCTATATAAATTCAACTAAATGTCCTTGGTAAAAAGAACAAGGGAGAAAGGGTTGTGGGGAGAACACTTCAACCATGGTGGGTGATTTCTGTTCACTGAGAATGAGCTAATAGCCTTGAGTAATGTGAGGAGGGGAACATGAATCTGGTTTTCCCTACATTAGTCTCCATTCCTGTTTGTGCTTTAGTCTGACTCTTTAGCCCCTAAATGCAAGCCATTTATTTCACCTGAAGAACTAGCTATCTTTTTCCAGTGCTGGAGAAAAATCTTAATGTTTTGGATTAGGTGTAATTTCCAACGTACTACTCTGAAAAATTCCATTTGACACAGTTATTTAGATACCAATTTTAATTTTATTGAGATCAATCAGCAATTTTGCGTAGCAGTGTTTGCTTGGAGTTTATATCTCTTGACTGTTTTGACTCAAAATCAGATGACATCTTTTTCATTGCATAAAGGATTTGGACAAATAGCATATTTTTGGCTATTTAATATTAGTAGTTTTCCATTTTTGAAAAAAAAATTATTGTGTTTATTAAGAATGTGGCATTTTCCTTTGAAGTTAATATAAGATTTATGAACCAGTTTTGCTTTTCTTTGAACTCAAAGCAGGAATTAGCTGATTGCAAATTAGCAATCTCAGAATGACCACAAGTGTCAGTGTTTGCCTGCCTTACTCTTTCCTTCAGTTTTCACAAGCTTGTGCTGCAGTTTCTCATATTGTTTAAGAATTCCTTTAGACTTGAAAGCAGAGCTAAATTTAAAGTCTCTTTCAAAACTAACTGTAGACACCTTTATCTGGTTTAATTCATACAAACTGTTAATGATCCTAAGGGAAAATGTAAGCATCTAAAATCAGCAGTAATTTGGCAAGTACTTTAATAGTAAAGGCAGGGACTTCGCTGTGGTTCAGTGGTTAAGAATCCGCCTGCCAATGCAGGGGACTTGGGTTCAAGCCCTGGTCTGGGAAGATCCCACATGCTGTGGAGCAACTAAGCCCGTGCGCCACAGCTACTGAGCCTGCGCTCTAGAGCCCGCGAGCCACAACTACTGAGCCCACGTGCCACAACTACTGAAGCCCGTGCGCCTAGGGCCCGTGCTCCGCAACAAGAGAAGCCACGGTGATGAGAAGCCCGTGCACTGCAACGAAGAGCAGCCCCTGCTCGCCGCAACTAGAGGAAGCCTGCGTGCAGCAATGAAGACCCAACGCAGCCAATAAATTAATTTAAAAAAAGTAGTAAAGGCACACTTCAGAGATATTTGGGGTTCAATTCCAGACCACTGTAATAAGTGAAATCGCAATAAAGTGAGTCACATGCATTTTGTTTCCCAGTGCATAGAAAAGTTATGTTTACAGTATACTTTGTGCAATAATAGCATTATGTCTAAAAAAAATAATGTACATATCTTAATTTAAAAATGCTAAAACCATGATCTGACAACATGGGGTTGCCATAAACCTTCAATTTGTAAAAAAATGTATCTGCAAAGTGCAATAAAACGAGGTATGCCTTTTTGCTTGTATATTCTTTGGGTTTTTTTTGTTTTTTTACGGTACGCAGGCCCCTTCCGCTGCGGAGCACAGGCTCTGGACGCGGAGGCCCAGGGGCCATGGCCCACGGGCCCAGCCGCTCTGCGGCATGTGGGATCCTCCCAGACCGGGGCACGAACCCGTGTCCCCTGCATCAGCAGGCAGACTCTCAACCACTGTGCCACCAGGGAAGCCCCTGTTCTTTGGTTTCTCAGTAGCATAGCTGTTTCTTTTTAGCACGAATCAACTAGAATCTTTCAGTTGTTGTTTGACACACATGGAATAGTCTTAGAGGTTAGAGCTGGGGTTATCAATGAGGGCAGTACTGGGCTTGATACTACTTTTCTAGGAGGTGTTCTAGAAGTTTACGAGGGAAGGTGTGTTTGGCTGACAAAATAATTGAAGGGCATTTAGTGAGTGTGGCCAGGGAAGGTAGTCTATAGTGTGGGAGACAATCTTTGAAAACAGCAAGGCCTTCTGAGTGTCTCAGAGAGAGAGAGAGAGAGAGAGGGGGAGAGAGAGAGAGAGAGAGAGAGAGAGAGAGAGAGAGGGAGAGAGAGAGTGTGTGTGTGTTCTTTAAATGAATCTAAAGCATAATTGTAATACAGAGTATATTGCTAGGATATTGGTTTCCATTAAAAATTTTACATACATAGGTTAATGTTACCTGTGCATTTAATTTTAAATTGTTAGAGGGGTCAGTGTAAAATATTTCTTACATAGAGTTGTGAAGCCTACTAGGTCTGCACCTTTAAATTGTTTCAGGCATCTTACTCCTGACTCCCTGCTCCCCAGCACATGAGTATTTAAAAATATTAACACTATTAATTCATTACAAAGTGTGACCGTTTGTAAATTCAGGTAGATATAATATGTTAGAACTTACAAGTGCACTAAAACTTCACAAAGAAGCATAGTTACTCAAATATAAATTATTAATATTGAAAAATGCTTCTTATTTAATAGCTTTAGTAGATAAGGAACGAATGCAAAAGACAGAAGTAACTAAATAGAATGTTTTCCCCAAAGGGCCTCTTTGAGATGACCTGGGAACATTGAGTATACTTGATTCTAAATTCATGTACGTAACGTAGCTGTCTTCAGAATGATTGTTTATGGTCTGGTTGGCAATAGGGACTTTAGTATAAAGAAACTTTGCAAAGTTTTCAAAACTTTGCAAAAGAGACAGGCAAAGGTTATAGGATTAGGAAGGGGTAAGGGTTGACTTTAGGGTTTGATTTCTTCCCCTCCCTAATTTCTTAGAGGATGCCCAACGGATTCACTTACTTTCAGCAAATACATTAAGCATATACACAAATTACAGGAGCATATGAGATACTGCATCATTAGCTTCCTTTTTTTCAAGAGATTTCTAGACTTGATGGGTACACAAATCATTATAAAGATGGCACAGATAACTAGAAGTAAATGTTATATAGTTATTTACAGTTTTTCCCTTCAGGTAGAGTTTGTCTTGTACAATTCACTGTGGTCTCACTCAGTTTCACTGCTTTGATACTTTTGATATTCCCAATTGGAGTTGGTTTTTTTTTTTTTTGGAGTTGGTTTTTTTAAAAAAAATAAATTTATTTTATTTTATTTATTTTTGGCTGCATGGGGTCTTTGTTGCTGCGCGTGGGCTCCCTCTAGTTGTGGCGAGCAGAGGTTATTCTTCGTTGCGGTGCACGGGCTTCTTATTGCGGTGGCTTCTCTTGTGGAGCACAGGCTCTATGCGCGCGGGCTTCAGTAGTTGTGGCATATGGGCTCAGTAGTTGTGGCTCGCGGGGCTCTAGAGCGCAGGCTCAGTAGTTGTGGTACATGGGTTTAGTTGCTCCGAGGCATGTCGGATCTTCCCGGACCAGGGCACGAACTGTGTCCCCCTGCATTGGCAGGCGGATTCTTAACCACTGTGCCACCAGGGAAGCCCTGTAGTTGGTTTTATGTTACATTTTTATCTGTTTAATTTTTATGTATTTCTAATATTTTATCCCCTTTTAATAAATAAAAAGAGGGCTCACAGATAATACAGTTCCTGAGTTTTAGTGAACTAAAATTTTAAAAATGAAAATTTATATATTTCTGTTTGTACCCTCCATTTTTTTAGTGTCTCCCTGATTATTAATTAACATATTGAGTATGTTTCTTTTTCATAAATATCCTCATAGTAGACTTTGAGTTTTATCTGTATTTCCTCTGTAACTTTTCACAGAATTTGTATTTATTAACATCTCTGGAATTTATAATGTTTCACGACATTTCAGTTGCCTGTCTCAGTATGTGTGATTTCAGATAGTTAAGTATGTACAGGTCTCTGTTTTATTTTAGCTTCCTCAGTCAGTTTCTTGAATCATTAAATGGTAAAACATTGAATATTTTCTTTTAAAGCTTACAATATTGTTATTTCCCTTTCTACCTGTATTGCCAGTAGCTATAATCTTTGGTTCCCAAAACAATGAAATTAATATAATTCCAAACATGTAACCTTCGATAGAGGGAGCTGGTCAGGAGAATATTATTTATTCACACAAAACAAAAGAAGAGCAAATTTATAAGCTATAGAGCAAAATTATGAGCTGTATGCGTTTGAAGAAACATTGAATTATGTCTTCAAACTTAATCAGTTAATTGGACCCTTCGGGTTGTACTGTAATGGCATTGTTCCTATTGAAAAGGTATTACTTACATTAGAATAATGGAATTTCAGAGCAGAATTGGACCTTTGAGGTCATCTAAAAATCTAGTTTCCTCATTTTACAGGCAAGGTAACTAAGACCCTGAGAGGTTGTGATTTTTCTCAAAGGTCTACTCTTAATGTGGCAGGGCCAAAGCTAGAACCTAGAGCTCAAGACTTGTAAATCAAGCTTTTTTTTTTTTTTTTTTTTTTTGCACTGATTTATTCTGTCTCTAGTTAACATCAGTGTATTTGTTTTTAGTCCATGGATCCATAAGCTACACAAATGAGCCTGTGGACCTTCTACCTTACCCGTATCCCTCTGCCACTATAAAAACAATTCTGCCAGTTTTAAGTGAGAATGATAATGCTTTTATTAAAACTCAGTGAGAAAGAATTGTTCATTTGTACCAGAAAGTATGTGATCATTATAGACTTTGGTGTTAAAGGAGATCAGTACACATGCTTTGGTTTGTTTCTAATTGCAGTGCTGTGATTAACATTTCATCTACATTCATGTGGATGTAATTTTTTAATCTACAGATAAACAATTTTTAAAAACCTGACATTTTCCCAGTATGAAAGAATACCTCTTTAAAGATTTTGTGTTCTGTCTCACTCTCGTTTCCTCTCTTTTGATCCAAATTTTTATTGCTGTATTAGTTTGGGTTCTCCAGAGGAACAATCAATAGGATAGATAGATCGATCATAAGGAATTGGCACATGTGCTTAGGGAGACTAAAAAGTCCCAGAATTTACAGTCATCAGGCTGGTGACCCAGGGAAGCTGATGGGATGGTATAGCTTCAGTCTGAGCCTGAAGGACTGAGAGCCAGGAGGGCCGCTGGTGTAAGCTCCCGTCTGAGGCTGAGGCAGGAGAATACCCATGTCCCAGCTTGACCACTGCCAGGCAGAGTGAATTCTCTTTTATTTTGCCTTTTTGTTCTGTTCAGCCCTTCAGTGGATTGGATGAGTCCCATCTCCTTTGGGGAGGGCAATCTCCTTTACTCAGTCTGCTGACTGAAATGTTAATCTTATCTAGAAACATCTTCACAGACACATCCAGAATAATATTATAACCAAATGTCTGGGATATTAATTCCTTATCAAATAAATGATTTGCAAGTATTTCCTCCCATTCTTTGGGTTGACTTCTCACTCTGTTGATAGTGTCCTTTGATGCATAAAAGCTTTTAATTTTGATGAAGTCCAGTTTATCTTTTTCTTTTGTTTCCTGTACTTTTTGGTATCATATCCGTGAAACTGATGTCAAATCTAATGTCATGAGGCTTTTACTCTTTGATTTTTTCTATAAGTCTTAAAGTTTCAGCTCTTAAATTTAGGCTTCTGATCCATTTTGAGTTAATTTTTGTATATGATGTAAGATAATGGTCCAACTTCATTCTTTTGCATGTGCATATCCAGTTTTCCCAGCATCATTTGTTGAAAAGACTGTCCTTTCCCCATTGCATGGACTTAGCATTTTTCATGTATGTGAAAGTTTATTTCTGGGCTGTCTTATTCCATTGGTGTATAAGTCTGTCTTTATGCCCTACTACAGTGTTTTGATTACTGTACCTCTGTAGTAAGGTTTGAAATCTGGAAGTTTTAGTCCTCCAACTTTTTTCTTTTTCAAAATTAGTTTGCCTCCTTGGGGTTCCTTGAGATTCTGTATAAATTCTAGGATGAGTTTTTCTTTCTGCAAAAACACCTTTGGGATTTTGACGGGGATTGTGTTAAATCTGTAGATTGCATTGGGTAGTATTGAAATCTTAATATAGTTAATTCTAGCAGTCCATGAACATAGATGTCTTTCCATTTATTTATGGCTTTAATTTCTTTCAGCAACACTTTGTAATTTGCAGTGTACAAGTTTTTTTGCTTCTTGGTTAAATTTATTCTGGAGTATTTGATTTTTTAAAAGCCATTACAAATGGGGTTGTTTCCTTCATTTCTTTTTTAGATTGCTCGTTGGTAGCGTATAGAAGCGCAGTGGGTTTTTGTGTGTTGATTTTGCGCCCTGCAGTTTTGCTGAAATAGTTGATTAATTGTGGTAGGGCATCTGTTGCCTGCACAACCTCCCCACCCCGGGAATCTTTAGGTTTCTACATATACATCTTGTCATCTGCAAAGAGATACTTTTATCAATTCCTTTCAGATTTTGGATGTCTTTTATTTCTTTTTTTGACTAATGGCTCTGGCTAGAACTTCAGGTACTATGTTGAGTAGAAGTGGGGAAAGTGGACATCTTGTTCCTGATCTTAGGGGAAAAGGTTTCAGTCTTTCATCATTGTGTATGGTGTTAACCGTGGATTTTTCATATATATACACACATATATATATAGCCTTTATGATGTTGAGGAAGTTTCCTTCTGTTCCTGGTTTGTTGAGGTGTTTTAATTTTTAATTCATGGAAGAATGTTGACTTTTGTCAAATGCTTTTTCTGCATTAATTGAGATGATCATGAAGTTTTATCATGAGCTTATTTTCCCTTCGTTCTGTTGGTGTGCTTTATTACACTGATTAAGTTCCATATGTTGAGCCATCCTTGTATTCCAGGAATAAATCCCATTTGGTCATGGCGTATAATCTTTTCAGTATGCTGCTGAATTTGGTTTGCTAGTTCTTTTCTTATCTTTGTATAGAGAATGTCTCTTTATGGAAAGAAGATGGTTTAACAGTTATTAGTCTCTCTTTATTTTGGGCAGTGAGCTGGACACACAGACATACATACACACTTACAGACAAATACACACATATACACTTACAGACAAATACACATATATGCACATTATGAATAATTAAATACATATGTAATTATATTTCTAATTTTTCAACTTCTCTTCATTTATTCAGTCACTGGCTTCCTCCGTTAGATTGCCAATCTCATAAGGGCAGGGACCACGTGGCTTCTGTTTATACTGCTGCATTCCCAGTTTCTTGTTTGGTACTTGATGCTCTCGGTGAAAGTATGTGGAATGAATAAATAAATTTTGTTTCAGTAATCTTCTGTGATATTTTTACCATCTTCATTTAACAGATTAAAGCAGTTTAACCAGTATAACACTAGTGAATCAGTAATGCTAAGGTATGGATTTGTTTTAATTAATTACTTAATGTATATTTATTAAGCATATATACCATGCATCAGGCTCTCTATAACAGGCATTGGACATGTGATGGACAGTCCCTGACCTCAAGTAATTGATGGTCTGGTTGTAAGAAGTAGACAAGTAGTTATATAGCATAATGAGAAATTTGATAGAGGTATCAAATCTATATATTTAACAGGCATACCTCGTTTTATTATACTACGTGCTTTGCTTTTTTTTTTTTAAATAAATTGAAGGTGTGGCAACCCTCCTTGTCAGAGGATGGCTAGCATTTTTAAACAATAAAGTTTTTTTTAATTAAGGCATGTACATTTTTTAAAGTCATAATGCTATTGCACACTTAATAGACTACAGTATAGTGTCAACATAACTTTTATATGCACTGGGAAACCAAAAAATTTTGTGACTCACTTTATTGTGATATTAGTTTACTGCAGTAGTATGGAACCAAACCTGCAGTATCTCTGAGATATGCCTGTATAGATATACTATACTATATTTTAGAAATGTGTCAGCTATTTTCTGTATTGGCAAACATTGTATACATATACCCCCAGGTTATGACAAGTCTACTTAAAATTTGTGTTGAAGTGTTTTGTTCCTGAAACCTTTAGTACTTTTCAGCCTCATTGTGATTTGCTCAGAGTTGCAGTTTCCTTTTTGTACATAGTTTTTCCGAAATACTTGAAGACTCACTCAGTGAACTTAAAAATTCAGTTGCTGAAAGAAAAAAATCCTGATACTTGAGAATTCTGAATATCAAATCCAGATTTCATGGGAATGAGTTACTTTTTAAAAAGAAAAAACATGCAACTGTAAATTAGTATT
Source organism: Delphinus delphis (assembly GCF_949987515.2). Taxonomy (NCBI): domain Eukaryota; kingdom Metazoa; phylum Chordata; class Mammalia; order Artiodactyla; family Delphinidae; genus Delphinus; species Delphinus delphis. The sequence goes on from NC_082683.1 coordinate 175,868,030, forward strand.
TGTTTACTTTTTAAAACATATTACTTTTCCTCTCATAAGTACAGTAATCAAAGAGGTAGATTATAAACTCCTAGAATCTGCATATATATTCTGTATGTTTTCCTCATTAAGCAATTTCAGTATTTCATTAAGTTTCATATAAATAGCAATTTTCAAAATTAAATATAGTATATTTTGCATACTGATACTTGTAACAAATATTCTTTCTTATGATATTTTATATTATGGTTTTATTTTCTACTTGTTTAAACAGCAAATACCACTGTTCTGTCTCCCAATACCAGAAGATTTTAGGTTATCTCATTTGCTAAAAGAAGGCAAGGAAGGACTGTAAACAGTTTACTTTGTTTTTGTCTTGTTACATTTTGCAAATATGATTCTATCACTATTTCCCCCATCCCTTTTTATCAGTTACTTCTTTTCCAGAATGCATCAAATCTTAGTGAAATTGTAATGATTCTGACTTTTTAAGAGAAAGCAGGTTTTCCTCTCCAGTTGGCACAACTTGTCAGCTCTTTTAGTTGTTTTTGTGCTGTTACTTTTCTTTTCCCAGCTGAGTAGTATTTTCCCCCCAATCCAGATATCTTTAAAAATATAGAACTGTCGGTTTACTCCATGATACTGCCAATTATTATTTCTGTTTCTTAATATATGCCAGATATACCACTATGTAGCCTTTGAAAAACTATTTCACCTCTGTCTCTTCATCTTTAGAGTAAAGGGTGCTGGGATTGGACTATATGGTTTCTGAGGTCCTTTATGCAATGACTTATACAAATTTATTTCAAAATAACGCAGGTCAGAGTAGAATGAGCTTTTAGCTCTTAGTATTGGCTAGGGCGTCCTAGAAATGGCCATGAACTAACGACGTGATTAGTGAAGGTCTCCCGGTTTTCATTCCAGGAGCCCACAGCCTACTGAAGTGTCATAGCTGTGTATGATTGTGTGCGTTTGAGCTTATTTGTGTGTGTTTACTTCAGAATTAAGCGAAGTTATACCATAGTGACTTTTGGCAACTCAGAATTTTCAGTGAATCTGAGAAAACAAAATTAGATAACACTCTTCTGGTTGCAATTAACAGATTCTGCTCAACTAGTTAAGACAAAAATTGTTTGTGTGGGGTGCATAGAATGAGATGAGGGATTTTAATGTCTCTTAGAATCAAGAAGAGTTAGCAGGAGAATAGGTCTTACAGGCCAGATATTATGAGGGATATTGTATTCCATGTGTTTTCTTGTATGCTGGTAATGTTGCAAGAAGGGGGACCCTTTCCAGGGCCCGAGAGTGGGCTCTTGTCTAACACTTGGAAATGAATTGTCTGAGGAGACACGCGTGCTGACAAAGCAAGAGACTTTATTGGGAAAGGGCGTCCTGGCGGAGAGCAGGAGGGTAAGGTGACCCAGGAGGACTGCTCTCCCACGTGGCTTGCAGTTTCAGGCTTTATGGTGATGGGATTAGTTTCCAGGTTGTCTCTGGCCAATCATTCTGACACAGGGTCCTTTCTCGTGGCACGTGGAACCGCTCAGCCAAGATGGATTCCAGTGAGGAGGATTCTGGGAGGTTGGTAGGACATGTGGACTGGCATCTCTGTCCTTTTGACCTTTCCCATATTCTTCCGGTTGGTGGTGTCTTGTTAGTTCCGTGTTCCTTACAGGATCTTCTGTCATAAAATAACTCATGTAGATTGTTACTGTCCTTGCCTGGCCAGGGTGGGTGGTTTCAGTCAGTGTTTTCCCTAACAGTAACTTCATTATGTCCTTCTGCAGATGGGTTTTCTCCATGGGTCAAAAGACACGGTTATCTGTAATTTTAGACTTAACCTCCTTATAGCCTTGTGACTGGCGAGCTCCAATTTATAAAACACATATCAAAGAAGAACTCTCAGTAGACCTAGCCCAGGACATATGTCTTGCCCAGTGACCAGGAACCAGGGGATTATTGCCAAAAGGAATGATTTGGAACGGGAAGGGGTCATCAAGCAAAGATTGCTTACTTGGTAAACATAAAATGCCCATTATTGATATTTAAAGGGGTCTAGTTTTGAAGACAGAAATACTTAAGGGTAATAATTTGTAATGGAAAAGACTTTTCTTTTCCATTCTAGTGCTGTATTCTAGTGATTTTGATCTAAGTCTACTCTATTCAGGTGAAGAGGGCTTTGATTTGGATTCAATCAGCCTTATAGTCAAAAGCAGACAGAAAGAGGTCTCCATATGTGTGTGCTCATTGTTTTTCCTGTCTCATTTCCTTTATTTTTCTTCCTTCTCTGTGTACTTAAACCATACCCAGTGAGTCTGTATTTACATATAAGGATTTAAAAGTAATATGGTTAAAGCTTAATCTTGTTATTTTATTATATAATGTCTAGTTAATTTCTATTTAATGATTATCCCTTGGCTTCTGATTTTTAAAAGTCTAGACTCAGTTCAATATGACACACATTTGTTGAGTGTTCTAGGTACTAGATTTACAAAGAGGAGTAAAAGCCGTTGTGTCCCCTAACATGAACTTAGAGAAAAATATAAATCAGAAATTTCAGCATGTTAAATGAAGTTAAATGTTTAATATGCTCTCCACCTTAATAATAACTCACTTTCTTTACATTTAAAATTTTACTTGAATATAATTTACTTGTAGTGTAATGACCATATCATTAGTAAGCTTGACAAATTTTCACAAACTTAACACATCCATGAAACCAGCATCCAGAGTGACTCAGTTTCAACCACACAATGTATAACTAAATACATAACAGTGAAAATATTGGAAAAGGATGTTCTGCTGTCTTCGGGTACCTTTTTTCCCCAAAAAGTTTTTGCTAGTTGCCTCTGCTGCTATTATTTTTTGCAGTAAAGAATGGTTTCTTTGGCTTTTTAACTGAATGCCGGGAATCCCACCGAATTCCAAGTGAAATACATTCTCTGTGTTGGTACTAATTTTTATAATCATTAAAAAAAAAAAAAGATGCTTTGGGATAGCTTATCATTCCAAATGATTTTACCATTCCAAATTTTTGAAGAAAATGTAATATGATTAAAATTAACATTGTTTAGCAGGACTTCTTTAGAAATGTTTCTGTGGTTGTAGTAGTGATTTTTATTATTATGGATTTATGTAACTTCCATGATATTTATCAAATTTCCTTCACTTGAATACAACTAGAATAAAATCTCCATGAGTTACTAGTTGTTTTTGAAATTTACACTTGTAGCTTTCTATAAAGAAAAATGGTTTAATGAAGAATTTAGTGTGAATATGATTGAAACTATTGCACTAAATATATAGATAACTTTTGAAGTATCTTAAGCATTTCAGAGGCATTTATTCTTGAGTATATAATTGATGTACTTCAATACATAGCATATTTCCTTGTATATATTACATGCTTAGTAATTAGTTGAGATTTGTTATTCAGTTTTTAAGATATTTTCAACTACTCTTAAATGTAACAAATCTCATCTTTATAAATGGATTATTTCCCCTGAATATTTTAAAACGCATTTAATTTGAAATATTTGCATTTTTTTAAATGAACTCAAGGTAACACTTTCATCTTTCACATGTGAGATTATGTATCATTTATTCATTTTGAGACTCTTTAAGGGAAAAAAAGATTGACTTGATTTTTAAACTGGTAATGACATTTCTGAGAATATTATAATTGCCAGCAATTAAGCAAATCATTGAGTATTTGAAAAATACTGCCTACTTACAATAACTACTGAATGGTAACAATTTAAATATATTCCCGCTAAAGATTTCTCTTACTGCTTCACAACCAATAGCATAAAAGATAAGGGGAGGTTTTTCCTTTTTTTTTTTTTTTTTTTTTTTAGTGGAGTGACTGAGAGAGATATGGAATTTCTTTGCAGTAATTAAATGAAAGTGTTTATCATGCAAAGGAACTTTAACATACCCATTTTTATTCTTTTAAAGGAGGGTGCCTCGGCCCGTAAGACGCAGACTCCTGCAGCACAGCCGGTACCAAGACCAGGTAAAAATATAAAACTTTTTGGTTTTTTCTATAATCATGACAGTGAAAAATTTTGATAATGTATAATGCTTTGAAGGAATTGAAATTTTATGTAAAATACTTCAAAACTAGTATAAGAACATTTACTTGAGTAAATAGGTATAGTTGAAGAGTTAAAGAAAATTTTCAAGAAAAGGTTTTTAAGATTTTAAAAACATGTTTTGAAAAGCTATTTATTATGTACCCATTCCCCCATCAAATTCCTTGTTTGAATTCCATGATAGTATGGTGGATGTGATTTTTGTTTTTTCCTACAGAAGCATAGAACCATAATTTTAATAGACTGATAAGCAGCTTTGATGTTTAGATTTTCAGATATCTGTGTTATTGAGCATATTAGGTTCCATAATCATTTTTTAAAATATGTATGTTAATAAGCAAGGGTAGTATTGAAGTTACTGGGTTGGCCAAAAAGTTTGTTCGGGTTTTTGTAACATCTTATGGAAGAAACTGAACGAACTTTTTGGCAACCCAGTATGTTAGCAGTATTTTCTTTTCCTCTTCCTAGTACCTAAAAAGATTGACCTTTATAAATGCATGTAGATATGAACGCTATATTCATTTTAGGTGTTTTGGGTTTGATTTTAGTGTTCATTTGTTTTATTTTTACATTTAGCATAGTATCAGTGCTGTTAAAAGTGGCTATGAAGAAAATGAAAAGAATTGAAAGGCACAGTCAGGAATTTGACTGGGTGATCTTCCTTTTCAGTTTGTTAGTGTCAGTAGTGCAGATTTGTATATCTTTTTATTCATAGTACATTCGCACATAGGCTAATTCTAAAATTATGTAGATTACAGGTATTCAAATTTCTGGAAGCACTTTAAAAGCATGATGTTAAGAGGTTTATATTGGGATGGTTTTGTAGGCTCTTTCACTGTGTCTTGGATCCATAAACCTGGGTCTTGACATGACTAGTATTTACTTTTTTTTTAAATGACGGGTTTGTTTGAAATCTTTGTTAAATTTGGAGCACATTGGATGTAATTTCTTTCAGATGACAGGACCATGGCACTATTTTTCAGTAGAGAAGACCATACCAAAAGCTGTTAATGAGAATATAAGGAAGAGCAATTAAATTTAATAAATATTATTTGAGTGCCTTCCATGTACTCAGTGCCAGAAACTAGGAGAAGCTAAAGGAGCTCTTTTCAGGAATGAAGAAAAAATTCAAGGAAATAAGAATGGGCAGACTGAGTTGGACCCAAGGAATATAGCCTGCAAAGTAGAGGAATATTGTGAAGGCAGTTGAATGATAGATACAGAATTATTTGTTTTCCCTTGGAAGGGGGGGATGGCAGGCTGTAGTTGGTCAGTCTAAAGAAGATCACATGAGAAATTCAGAAATGGTATAAAAAGGAAGAAATCACCACCTGAGGATTCTAACTCTGTTTTGTGCAGTGTGATAAATAACTGTCTCCATTTCACATTTTCTCAAAATCATTAGGCAGACAAAGGAAAGGGGTAGGGGTGGCACTAATACCTGAGTAAACCCGTTTGTTCAAATGTGCCATGTAATAAAGCAAAGGGAGGTGGGTTCTACCAGCTAGTTAGTTATGTGGTCCTGGGGAAGGTCACATGTGAGGTAAGGAGCTGTGGGTCTTTTCAGCTCCTAATATTCCATCTTTCTTTTTCGATTGTTCTGCCATGGTGATTAAAATGGTTGAAATTAATCTTATCTAATGTCTCATAACAAATACTCTGACGCCCATCCATGTGAGGTCTCCTCTTCTTTTACTCACTGATTGATTCCCATAGGTCCACAATCCCTACCCACCATTCCAAAAGCAGTGATTTATTATTTTATAAGTTTTTAATGCTCATTTGTCAGTAAGACCTGACTTGAGTGGGTGTTAGCAGTTTGTCATCTTTGTCTTGATCAGTGAATTTTTGTTTTGCAGATTGTTAAATGTATTTGCTGATGCCCAATTTTGAAGGCATATTGTGCAATATATGGCATGTTCACCTGGATTATCTTTTTTAAATTGAAAAATAAAAGAAAACCACACAAAACATTTCTGGCAATGTAACGTTATACATGAGACAGCATAGATCTATACTGTTATTTGTTAGGTAGAGTTTGAATTATTTGGAAATAGGGGACTGAACTACCTATTCTTTTTTCCTTCAGTGAAGGAACTCAAGGATGGTGTTCCTTTGTTTTTTTTTTTTTTTGGCTGTGCTGCAAGGCATGTGGGATTTTAGTTCCCTGACCAGGGATTGAACCCGCACCCCCTGTATTGGAAGGCGGATTCTTAACCACTGGACCACCAGGGAAGTCCCATGGTGTTCCATTTTTGATCATTTTTTCTTATTTATTCTTTCATCAAATATTTATTTAGCACTAATTGTGCCAGGCAAGTCCCTGGGTCAATTTAATATTTTAAAGTGTTTACAATTATTCCCAACTTCTAAACATTCATTTAGGGAATATAACTAACAAGAGGCACATGCCTTCCAGTGAATTAAGAAACACAAGCCTTTGATAAGCTACAGTCCTGGAACTTAATGTTGTTTCCTTTTATAGCCACATGAATCTCTTGCACATATCCCTGCTCTTGCTGCCTCTTTCTAATGCGTGTACATCACATACTTCACTTCTCCATCTTTCATTCTTTACTTCTGTTTCATAGGTCTTCTGAAATGGGTAGGTGAGTACCCATGACTCTGTAACTCTAGTTTATCTGCTTACTGCTCATGTGAGATTGAGAGAGAGAGTTAGCCCTGTTCAGTGATCCACTTTGTAACCTAGGTGTTGGTTGGATTACCCCATTGCATAGTTTTAAATCTATGTGCTGATGATTTTCAAACTTCTGTCCCTAATTCTTCCTACCTCTGGTATCATCTGTTAACTGTTTAACATTTGGATGTGCTGTAGGCATCTTAAAACTGATTAAACCTTAAAACCTTTGCTCTTTGATATTTTTCCCAAGATGTCTTACTTCACATTCTTCTGCTTCTTCATGAATAAATGACACTGCTATCAACTCTGTTTCTTAAGTCCAAGACTTAGGAGTTACTCTTTATTTTTCACATTTGCTTATTCCTCTCATCTAATATGTCAGTGAGTTCTGTCAAATTTACCTTTTCTGTATTTCAGATTTATCTATTCTCTGTATCTCCACTGCCACAACTTAAGTCTAAGCCACCAGCATTTCTGTAGACTAGTGCATCTTAAAGTATTGTTATTAGTCCATTACCTGTTTAGTTCTTGTCCCTAACAAGATACAGATAGGAATTGAGGGTACAGTACTGGCACAACATCCAGGTGCATGGCCAGTTTTCTACCTGTTCATTGTTACTGTATTTTATTTAGTTGACCTTGGAAAGTTTACAGAAAAACCTTATGCTTAACCGCACATAATTTGGGTAGCACCACTATAGAATATCGGTGATAGTCCTAACTGAGCTTCCTGCTTTCACGGTTGTCCCTCTCATTTTTATTTTTTTTGCGGTCCGCGGGCCTCTCACTGTTGTGGCCTCTCGCGTTGCGGAGCACAGGCTCGGGACACGCAGGCTCAGCGGCCATGGCTCACAGGCCCAGCTGCTCTGCGGCACGCGGGATCCTTCCGGACCGGGGCACAAACCCGTGTCCCCTGCATCAGCAAGCGGACTCTCAACCACTGTGCCACCAGGGAAGCCCCATGGTTGTCCCCCTTTTGATCCCTTATCTAAATTTATTGTTTTTCCCTTACAGAAGGTGTGATGTGAAAATCAAATTATGTCACTTTCTGGCTTAAAAGTTACAGGGTTTTCCAGTGGCACTTAAATAACAAACTTAACGTTGCCTAGAAAGCCATACATAAAGTGGCTCCTATGTGTATTTTTAACCTCATCTCCTGCCACTCTTCCTTTTGTCCCCATGGTCTGTCTGCACATTTGCAGTTCCATAAGCATGACAGTTTCTTCCTGCCTTTGGCATTTGCCCACATTCCTACCTCTTACCAAGACTGTTCTTTCACTTGTTCTTTGCAAGTTGGCTCTTTTTTGTCCTTCAAACCTCAGCTTAAATGCCATTTCCTTTGAGAGGCTTTTTCTAAGCATTTTGTCTAAAGGACACTTTAATATCAGTGTATATTCTCTTTGCTCCTTAATATTATGTATTCAAATTTGTTTATATGTGTTTGTTTGCCTATTTGTTATGGTCTGGTTCCCCTATTTTACTGAAAAGTCTTTGAGGGCAGGGATTATTTCTGTTTTATTTATCATCATAAAAATAAGAACCTAGCAGAGTGCCTTGTACATAGGCTGTGAATAAATATTTAAGTAAAGAATATTAATTATATTTGAAATCAAACATAGTAACAGTAGTTGCCTCTTCTCAGCTTGTAAACAATTGGTCATTGCGTTTGTGGAAGGCAGTGGTAGTGGTAGAGGCACAAGCAGCAGTAGCAGTTTACGTCAGCGGGGGCCACGAGGTTCAGTGAATGGTAAATATGCCCAGGGCCCAGGACCTGGACAACTTGCCTTGATGTTTTTAAGACTCTTAAAACAGAATCAAGATGTAGAAATTGTTATCTCTGATTTATGGCTGGGGACAACTGAAGCTGAGCGGCATTCATCTTAGCGTGCTGGGGTAATTTGCCTGTGAAGCGGCACAGTGGGGATAGAATCGAGATCATCCGAGTACAGGCTCTTGCTCTCCATCACTCTCCTTGTGGACTCGTATTATTCTGCTCTTTGCTCCCCCATCCTTTAAATCAAGCTTATCCTTAGCATGTTCATCTTCATGTCCCTGTCTTGGTCCTTAATTGTATTTGTTTTTTTACTAAACACCTAAAGTTTATTTTTAATATGTGAGCTTTTATACTTTGTGTTTTTGCTACATTAAGTCTTCTCAGCCTTGATCTGAGAGAATCTTTTCCTATATTCCAGGGTCCATTGTGGGTTCCCTTAGCAAATCAGTGGTACTTCAGTTGAAGATTTCTTTGTTCTCCTTAGTCATTCAGCAGCTCCCGTCTACAGTTTATCCATCTCTCTGTCCATCCCATCATTCCTGTATCCCGCCAGCAAACTCAAAGTATTTATTGAGATTGTATTACATTCCAGATGACATTATCTAGCTGTATCCATGTATACATGTCAGATGTATCCATGAGTACTATTTCTAAAAATAATTTAAGAAAGTTTTAGTATTTTTTTCTCAGGAAGAAGAAAGATGAGAACACCATAATAAATATGTGTGTGAACTTGTATTTGTATATATCCTTCTCTGCTTTCTGTGGCTAGAAGAATCATACTTGTGGACTACGTAATATTTTCTCACAATGAAATAGCTATATAAAGGAGTACAAAGTATTAGTTAAAATTTAGCATTTTACTGCTTTTAAAATGGAACATATTCCAAAGATGTGTGTGCTTTCCTTTAAAAGTGGTATCTCTAAGAACTAATGTTGAATTAGAATTTTAAATTGTTGAATTTTTTTGTGTGTGATTTAAAAAAATTAATTGTAGCACAGCACATGGCATGTAGAAGGCAGTCAATAAAAATTTATTGTATGAATAAATACTGAAAATTGAACATACCTCACTTTTTATTGTAAAATATGTTAATCTTGAACTAGGCTGATATTGCCATTATTATGCCAACAAATATTTTTGTGTATTATAAAGTCCATTGTATATACAAATAATGAAAAGATACAAATATTCATGTTTTTATAACATGTATTCAAAATTATTGATAATACGGGCAATTCCAGAATAAAGACCTTTACATGACTCATTGCCTATAATGTTTTCTTCTGCTAATAAAAACCCAAAAAATTTTAAAAAGAGAGAAAAAGGTAAATATTTTAGGTCTTAGTCCCCAGTAATGTCTTTGTTTTTCCTCCACAGCAGTTAAGTACATTTCCCTCTCCCAGCCCTTCCCCCAGAGTTAGATGCTCTTGTAGTACTCTGTTTTTGCATTTATTACAGTATAATCAGTTAATTCAGAAGTTATTTATTTGCTTCCTTTTCTAGATCCAAGCATCCATGAATGTAGATACTCAGTGCCTACCAATGCCCATGTATCCCCTTTCCTTGTGACCACTGATTGTTGAAGTGCTAAGGCACTGTAATGGTTTTGTGAAGCAGAGAAATAACTTAATATTATTTAAGAAGATTGCAATACATTTAAAAATTCTACAACTAGTCATATATAAATACAGATATTTTAGGCCTTATTTACTTTGTAGGTTTGAAAATAAGAATGTGATTTTCATAACAACATTTTGAATTTTTTTCTTTCTTACAGTTTCTCAAGCCAGACCTCCCCCAAATCAGAAGAAAGGTAAGGTTGTGCCTGTGACTCTAAACTTACTTTAAAAAAGTAAACGTGAGTAAGCTAGCTTACAAAATCAGGGCTGATTGCATGCTTGTGCATTTATACCAAATGTTTGTGTTTGGTGTCTGTTCTGAGTAGTCAGTGCTCAAGTCATCCTGATCATTAAATATTCTGAGTATCACTGCTGACTAAAATATTTTTTAGCTCAAAAGAGTTAAAATTACAAATTTACAAACTTTTAACTTATAATTAGGAAAGTAACTATAATTCCTTTGAATAACATATTTGCTCCTTTAAAATTTTGTCCTTATAGGATCTCGAACACCCATTATCATAATTCCTGCAGCTACCACCTCTTTAATAACCATGCTTAATGCAAAGGACCTTCTACAGGACCTGAAGTAAGTAATTTCTTAAACTGTTCTTTTCATAGGACATGGAACTATTGTTGAGAATTAGTGTTACTAATGCAGTATTTATTTTGAGAAAGCAAAAATTCAGTTTCAGTGCTATAGGCTTTACAGATAGTCTCAAATATAAATTTCAAAACAGTATATTCTTTTATATCAATACTGTGGGGAAAATTATAGAAACTCTGACTAAAGTTTTAACGAAGAAGGTATTATTGTATTAATTTTTAACGTGAATTATTTTGCTCCAGCTGAAGAGCTTGAAGAGGTTCTAAAACAAATTCAGGTTGTCTTCTCCTCACTTCCAAATTCTGGTTAAAGAACCAAAAAAGTAATATGAACGTTAAATAATTAGATGTATATACCTCCTAGAGGGAGGAGGAGGGACCATACTTTTTTAACCTAGACATCAGTAAAAGATAGTTGAAGAAGTGAAGAGGAAATCTGTATCCTGTGTTAAAATTTCCAGATGCTTAACTTTCTCAGTAAAATAACGATGACGATTCTTAAAAAAGAAACAAAACAACCTCACCTCCAAAAAGAAAATCATGCTGCTTCTAAATAACTTATGACTAATTAAAAATGAGTAACAAAATAAGTTGTAATACTTGCTGATTCCAGGTTTTACCAAATGCAGAATTGAATTTTGAGTGCCTGTGACTTAAATAGCTGTATAAAAACCTAAGTAACTGGCACATACAAGTGTATTCATATAGTGTTTTTTCTTTAGTACTTTTGAGTGAAATTTTCAGTGAACCTTTCCCTAATAACAATGTGGAAAGAAGGAATTTTTAGGTTTTATATTTTTATATTTTATTAGGCTTTTTTTGTGAAGTTTAGTATTCCGACAGTGTTGTGGATTACTCAGATAATCTACAGTCTGCAGGTCCTCAAGTAATCTACAGTTGGATGAATATGAAATATAATTATTTTGGCCCATCTCTTTAAATAGATCTGATAATATAAAATATTATTTTATAATAAAGATAGCAAGTAGTGCATGGAAATCACAAACTAAATTTTAGCATCTTTCTCTTTAGCCTTACTACAGAGAAGCCAAACAATTTAACAAGACTACCTTCTTTGGATAGATCATGCCTAATTTTTCTCCTCAGTTTAAAACACTCCCTTCATTGTTTAACACCTCATTGCAGCTGACATCTCCCCTGCAGCTTGAGTCAGCTGGAGGCTTTGCTATGTAATTAATGCATAATTGAAACCTCCTCCACACAATTATAGTACTGGCTGTAACCCATAGCTCATGTTGGCATAGATTCTGTTTGGTTTCATGTAAAATTGAGGATTCTTCAGTTTTCTAGCCCTTCAATTAAGTAAATGAAACGAAATAAAATAAAACCTGCCTTCACCTTTAACATTTTAAATAACAAAATTAAGGTTGTATCATGGAAATATGAAAAAGCACATTTTACATTTTAAAACATGATCTTGAGAGAAGTTTCACTGGGACCATAAGTTTATTTAAAATAAACTGATTGGATGGCACTTGTGACTCTGGCCACGATGGTCCTCTCACAGGGCAGAGTTCCAAAGAGGAAAGATTGCACGGAGAGAGTGCTCCAGAGATAGGCAGAGGGTTCCCCTTGCATTAGTCAAATACTGTTCAGCACACACATGTGAGGGAACCACTTAAGGCCTGGGGAAGAGCAGGCAGAACGCTTACTGGAGCTTACACTGGACCATAAATAGTTCGTGTTCCCTGCTGCCGCATGCAGTGCAGAATGATTCAACCACTCTGGAAAACCATAGAGGAGTTAATTTTTTTCTTATTACATTGAAGGTATTATTGCACTACCTTCTAGCTTCCTTTGTTGATGATGAAGAGGTCAGCTGTGGTAATCAGTCCTTTTAAAGAAATCTGCTTTATCTTATTATTTTAAAGATCATTTTAAATTTGTTTATCTGGTGTACCTAGGTGTAGATTTCTTATATATCCCACCTTGGGATTCAGAATTGAATCTATGGATTTGTGTTTTTCATCAGTTTGGGAAGTCTTGGCTCTTATCTCTTTAGATATTACCTGTGTGTTCTCCCTTCATCTCCCCTTTTTTCTTTCTTTCTGGGATTTAAATGAGACATACTTTAAGACTTTCTCATTTCATCATCCATGTCTCTTAAACAGTTCTACTTTCCATCTGTTGCTCTGTCACCTGCATTCTTGATCATTTCTGTAGGTATAACTTGTAGTTTGTTTCTTTGACCATCCCCTAGTCTAGTCATTCCATTTTAAAATTCAGATATCTTATTTTTTCTATTTTAGTGGTCCTGTTTAGTTCTTTTTCAAATCTTTGGTCTCTCTCTCTTTTTTAAAAATAATTTCTTTTTCCCTGTACGTATTTGTAGGCTTGTTTTACAGGTTTGGTCTTTGATAGCTGCATCACTGGAAGTCCTTACTAATCATTTTCTTTTGATTATTGTTTCATTCATTATACCTCATTTCCTTGTGTGTTTAGTTTTGGTTTTTTTTAATATTCATTTAATGGTTTTCATTTAGTAATTTCTGTTCATTTTCCTTGGAATTTTTTTCTTGTGGAAATTCTTTGAGTTCCAGAATGAAGATTTGTGTTTGTGTCTGCTAAGCACCTGGGAGCATAGCCAATCTAACATTGCTTTAAGTTAAATTCTCAGTTTGAGGTTTAACATTCAGAAATTATTGTTAATTCCCCCCCACCCCCACCCCGATTTCAGCTTCTTTTATTTAGGAGAAAGGAACTATATATTTTTTTTTAAGATTTTTTTTTTTGATGTGGACCATTTTTAAAGTCTTTATTGAATTTGTTACAGTATTGCTTCTGTTTTATGTTTTGGTTTTTTGGCCCTGAGGCATGTGGGATCTTAGCTGTCCAACCAGGGATCAAACCTGCAACCCCTGCATTGGAAGGTGAAGTCTTAACCACCACTGGACCACCAGGGAATTCCTGAAAACTATATTTTTAATCTGTGACATATCCATAAAATTGCTCTGTTTTTCAAAATAACGTAAACTTAAAATCTGGAACTTAACCTCAGTATATCAACTCATTTGCATTTTATACTAAGAAAATTATTTTACTAGAACTGTTCTTGTTTAAACAGTAATGACTTTAATCATATCACCCATACTCCTTCACCCTCATAGAATGCAAAGTGGAATAAATAAATTGCAAATATTGGATGAGTCAGTGGATATAAAAATATTTCTCCAGATCACAAATATCCATCCAATCAGTTGTGTATCATTGCTGGTTGTATTCATTAGAGCACTTTTTGTTGTAAGTATTAAAAACCAACTCAAAGTAGCCTTATCAAAAAATAATTTATTAGCTCAATATAACTAGTCCTAGCTTCTGACACAGCTGGACTCAGTGCTAAATGAAGTGATCAGGAGTTAGTCTCTCTGTCTCTTAAGCAGGTTCTCCTGCTTCAGGGGCAAAGATGACCATCAGAAACTCCAGGTTACCAAAAATGCCAGGATTAAGTCTTATCTGCCTGGCTTGTATAACACATTTATTTCTGAACCAGTCACTGTGGTCAGGGTTGTTAACTCTTGCTTTAACTCCAAGTGAGGTCCAATTTGCAATTCCGAGATTTGATTATTCTTGCACTTGTCAGGGTGTTGGTTAGGGCTGGGGTGGACATGGGGGGCAGGAAAACGGGTGGGCAGTGGGTTTATTTCTAGCTTACATTATTTATATTATACTGAACTTAACCCCCAGAGTCCTAGCTTTATGTAAGAAGGAACTTCTGTTAGATTCTCTACCTTCAGCAGAATATGGGCCTTGTTTCCTCTTCCAGGAGTCTAGTGAAATATAGTGTCAATAAAAGACAAAGCTTAAGTTTAATTAGTTTGCCAGTGCCTTCCGTGGATGGAAAGAAGTCTGCAGTGTTATTCTAACCTCTTTGAGTTCCCTACTTTACTCAGTCTTTGGCCCAAGAGTTCTTTACTTCTTGCTAGCTAGCTCAGAGATGCCTTTAGAATGTTCTTCATACTTTATCCCACTTTGGAAAACTTTCTGACAGTTTCTTTTAAAGTTAAACATACCCAATGATCCAACAGTTCCACTCATAGGTATTTATATAAGAGAAGTGAAAACATACGTCCACAAAAAGACTTATACCAGAGTATTTATAGTAGTTTTATTTGTAATAACCGCAATTTTGGAACCACCCAAATGTACCACAGGAGAATGTATAAACAAATTGTGGCATATTCATACAATAGAATCTTATTCAGCAGTAAAAAAGAATTCATTGCTAGTTCACTACCAATATACCCCTCAGCATGGATGAATATCAGAAACATTAAATTGAATGAAAGAAGCTGGGCAAAGAAGAGTACAATTCTGTACGATTCCGCATATATGAATTCGTAGGACAGGCAAAACTCATCTGTGGTGATGGAAAGCAGAATTGTATGGTTTCCTGTTGGGGGAGGAGGATGGGGATTTACTGAAAGGTACAAGAGGAAACTTTTCTGGTCTGTTGCACATGTTCTGTATCCTGATGGGAGTGGTGGCTACCATGTGGAAAGGGGTGTTTGCTGATGCTCCTGGGTAGACTGAGTCACCTAGCTAGCCACGTCAACTCCATTTCAAGTGACCTTTGAGTTATAGTAAAATTTGCCTCTTACTAGCATTTGAGAAATCAAGGGTTAGTGTGGTTGTTTAATCTTGAGGAATACTAAATGCTAGATGAAGGAATATAAATTGGGTGTCTGTGTGTGAGACTGACACACACACATACTGACTTCTGGCCTAAGTGAGCTTGAGTTCTACTTGGCATGGGAAGTAAAAACCCATACTCTTCAAGCATTATGATCTGTACATGTGGAGTGGGTTTATATCAAAAAATAATGTTTTTGGTTTAAAACTATCATTATTTAAAAAATCATTTCAAAATACGATCTTTTCTTTTTAACAATTCCTGTGGAATCATTTCTGTTTTTTGAAAGGTTTGTCCCATCAGATGAAAAGAAGAAACAAGGCTGCCAACGAGAAAATGAAACTCTAATACAGAGAAGAAAAGACCAGATGCAACCAGGGGGCACTGCAATTAGTGTCACAGTTCCTTACAGAGTAGTAGACCAGCCCCTTAAACTAATGCCTCAAGACTGGTAAATTAATCTGTATTTTTCACATAGTCATTAAAGTCATTAATTTTTTGTGTAATGAACAAGTATCAGATTTTATCATGAGTTCTAGATAGAACCTATCCTTGAAACCTGTGTTAATGTCTAATTTGGTCATCAGTAATGTTAACATTCTAGTAATACCTAAGTAATATATTTTGGATGTCTAAACTTTATTTTACTTATAAGAAACACAAACTTCTGGAAAACTTGGAGAGTAAAAATTCTTTCCACTTGTCCATTTATTCTGGATCAGCTTTTAGAACAAAATTTTCAAATAGACTAATGTTGTTTTAGAGGGCCTATGTTTTAGATTTTTGATTTGGAGAATTCAAATTTTTTAGTAAGAAGTGATAAGTGAAAGCATTGTTACTTTTATTGTAAGGAAATAATTTAACAAAAATAATAACATCACCCCGGTTCAGCTCTTTTATTGCATTAAAATGTCCTTTAATAAAATATTAAGCTATTGGTTTGGCCAAAAAGTTCGTTCATGTTTTCCTGTAAGATGTTACGGAAAACCCAAACGAACTTTTTGGCCAACCCAATCTTTGTAATATAAAGTGCGTATAAATTCAGATACATGAATTACCTTAAATTGTTTAATTAATCTAAGCCAGAGTAAAAATACAAAGTCTAAGTGTGCATCTCTCTGATATAGAGAGTGTAACACATTGATGCATTAGCTGAAATTTACCTTTGAAGTACTTATTAGTCTTCAGATGTTAGGAAGTCAAGCCATTGAGAATATTAGTATGTTAAAAATTTACTAAAGAATCAAGGGTTCTTGTATTAGAATTCTCCTTTAGTACCTAACAGAAATACTTTGAGTTATATATGAGGTCCTAGCCATTGGTGTCATAACCCAGGGATAACATTTTCCTTACCTTTCTTCTGTTCTCTGTTAATTGTCCTCTCAGGAGTTCACTGGGAATAGTATTTTTATTATCCAGCTCACCTGCTAACCCTATGAGACACACTAGGATCTAGGGGACCTCTGTCTAGCAAATCCTCTTTACTTTGGCAGGTACCTTGGACCTTCAACTATTGTATGGTGCAAGTTACATCATAAAATTAAGAGGCCATTTAATAGTGTGCTCCATTTCCAAAGATGGTTTAGGCAGTATGGAGCATATATCCCATGAAGGAGGAACTTTTTAATTTAAGGTTGAATTTTAGCCTTAGAGATTTTGAGCAGGTTAAGAATTTTAAGCTGTGGTTTTTCATAGTAACTTTGATCACTGCTGTAAGTCTTTAACTTGAATAGAAGGTAACTTTGCCTTAATATTCTGTTGGATGTACAGAGTCTCCATCTAATGCAGTGATTACCAAAGTGTAGTCTGTGGACCTCTGAGCATTCCCAGGACCCTTTCAGGGAGTTGTAAGGTCAGAACTCTTTCCATTGTAACACTGAGTTGGCTATTCATGTGATTTCTTAGCCCCCATACAGGACAATAGCATAACCAGTGCACAAGATCAATCACTGATTTCCCTCCCTCTCTCCCACTCTGCTCTCTTCTCCACACTCCTCCCCTCCCTCCTTCTCTCTTCTGGCTAGTGGACTGTTCTCTAGTATGCTTGTGCATTTCTGTAAAATAGGGGTAATAATAGTTTACCTCACAGGGTTGTTTTGAAGGTTAAATGTGTTAACATAAGTAAACTGCTTAGACCATCACTGGCACATAGTAAATGCTCGTAGTAAATCTAATGAGTGTTAGTTATTATTGTTGATGTTATGATTTTGTTCCCACCTCTTTAGTTGTAGGCTTATACTGTGTATGGCTTTTGTACTTATTACAATTTCTCAGTTTAATTAAATTTTCTGGAAGCTAATGAAATATGAGGGCCTAGAAAGAGATTTGTGCTTTTTAGGAAAATGAAGTTGAATGGCTGGGAAAAACAAGTTGCTTTAGAAAAAACTTAGAGAATTTAGGGTGAGTGAAACAGCTATAAAACAATTGAAAACGTTTAAAAGTTTAGGTAATTTCTGTACTCAGATTATTTTCCAGATAATCAGAACTCAAAATAAGGCCTTTGAGCTTTATAAAATGGTTAGCAAATTATTATAATTTATAACATTTTTAATTAAAGTGAAATATTTAAGATGCATTTGAATTTTAAATGATTTTCTTTTAAAACTAACTTTTTCAATTAACAGATATACTACTGTTCCCTGTTGCATAAGCAAAATGGGCCCTTTAATTAATAGAAGGGGCAGAGATAAAAGGCTAAAAGGGTCACGTATAGGACTGTGCATGTAATTATGTTTAAATGACTTAGGTGTAAAAAACAACACATGGGAAATGTAGCAATCATTATGTACCCTAATGGTAACATTATAATGAAAAGTTATGGTAATGCAGTACTGTGTTTGCCTCACAGAAGTATTGACAGGAGACTATTGCAGGAATAATGATGAGACTCTTTCCATAAGGATTATAGTAACCAAGAATATTTGAGATACTCAGCCTCCACTCTTCCCTTCCCTCTTTTCTATTTATAGGGACCGGGTTGTAGCAGTTTTTGTGCAAGGTCCTGCATGGCAGTTCAAAGGTTGGCCGTGGCTTTTGCCTGATGGATCACCAGTCGACATATTTGCTAAAAGTAAGAGTCTCTTTATTTTTACTGCTTATCTAATACAGAAATGCTTTTGCTTTCCTTCCTTCCTTCCTTCCTTCCTTCCTTCCTTCCTTCCTTCCTCCCTCCCTCCCTCCCTCCCTCCCTCCCTCCCTCCTTCCCTCCCTTCCTCCCTCCCTCCCTCCCGGCTATGCACATGTGATGTGTATACCAGAAGATTCCTGTTAAGTACCACATATTTTAATTTTTAAGCACCTGTGAAATTTTTTTTTTTTTTTTTTTTTTTGCGGTATGCGGATCTTTCACTGTTGTGGCCTCTCCCGTTGTGGAGCACAGGCTCCGGACGTGCAGGCTCAGCGGCCATGGCTCACGGGCCCAGCCACTCCGCGGCATGTGGGATCTTCCCGGACCGGGGCACGAACCCGTGTCCTCTGCATCGGCAGGCAGACTCTCAACCACTGCGCCACCAGGGAAGCCCCTGTGAAATATTTTAAAGCCTTTTTGGAACATTAATATTTTCTGTGTACTTATATCTAACAGTGATATTGCCTATCCCATAACATTAATAAATCATTAATATTGTTGCGTGTTCCTACACTTTTATTCACTTTGTTAGCCAGTTTTTAAATGGGTTGACTTTCGCCTGCTACTCCCACTATCTGGAGTGGTTGCTGCACGACTGGCCTTTTTCTGTTCATTTAGGTCTCAGCCAAGTAAGTACTCTGTCCTTTAGGGAGCCCTTCTCTGACCACCCTGGAAGTAGCCGTTACTTCCTCCCAGTTACTGCAGTGGTAACACTCACTGTTGCTTGACATTATCTTATTTTCATATCTGTATTGTAGTCTTCCCTGGCTAGAATGCCAGTTCCAGGATGGGAGCAGCCTTATCTGCCTCGTTCACTGTTGTATCATCAGCACAGAAGAGAGCATGGCGTTGGGAAGCATTCAGTAGATACCTGTTAAATGGATAGATTTCATGTGTCTTATGTCTTTTATTGACCATATTTTGGTATGTATTGATATACCAAAAGTAGATGAATTTAAGCTTGTCTTTTTTTTTTTGTTTTCCGGTACGCGGGCCTCTCACTGTTGCAGCCTCTCCCGTTGCGGAGCACAGGCTCCGGACGCGCAGGCTCAGCAGCCATGGCTCACAGGGCCCAGCCGCTCCGCGGCATGTGGGATCTTCCCGGACCAGGGCACGAACCTGTGTCCCCTGCATTGGCAGCCGGACTCTCAACCACTGCGCCACCAGGGAAGCCCTAAGCTTGTCTTTTTATTGGTAGGGATAGTCTGATTATCATTTAATTTGAGTACCCATTTAAGTTAGTAACATTAGTAAAATTACTTTTTAAAAAGCATCCTCATGAAACAGGTATGTTTGTTAGAAATAACAACTTTACTTATTATGAATGTAGATTATGCTACTGTGAAACCCAGCTTTTTTTTTTTTTTTTTTTTAAATCAATTTTAGTTTTTGTTAGTGGTACCACCATTCTTCCAGGCTGGAAACTGCCCAGGCTTGAAAACTTTTAATCACTTATTCTCCTGCCTTCATTCAGTTTTAAAAATGAATTCTAATATGATGGTAGCTTTTTATGTTATTTCAGAAACCTGAGTAATGCACAGGTTTGATAAATAGAAGTCAAAGATGTAGAGAGAATGGGAGTTTTAATGAAAGCAAAATGTCAGTGAACACTAATTTTGTTGTGTTTTACCTACTTGCTTGCCTTGTTGAATAATACTGTAATAAAAAATGATTAGAATGTCTTCAAGATATAAATGCTCTCTAAATTCATTGTTGTTTTGTTCAGATTGTTAGTCTTCAGAAATTTAGATAAGAACTTAGAGATTTTTTAAAAAGTTAACACTAATAATTTTCTTCCAAGAAGTTTTCTTTCTCTTCAGCCTTCCTTCTTTACTTATCAGCATTTACAATGAAAGTACTCTTGCCCCTTGCATCATAAAATGAAACAAAACCCTTTCCTCTTACCTCACCTTTTCTTCTAGCTGGCTCTCCTTTCCTTTTACAGCCAAGCCTTTGAAAGAATTGTCTCTACTCACTCACTTTCTGTTTGATTCTCAGGCTACTGTAGTTGTGCTCTCTTGCTTGCCCACTAAACTGTTCCCGCCAGACTCACCAGTGACCCAAATATTGGATACTTTTGATCTCCTTATCAGAATTTTACTCTCGATCCATTTCCTCCTTTCTAAATGTTCTTTTCTGAGGGCTTGTTACATTTTCTCAGACACTAGCTGCTCTTCCTCTGGCTTTCAGTGACATATTTGTGTTCCCGCTTCTCTTCTCCTATAATTACACATACTCTCTCAAGGAGATCTGATAGCTTTCAGCTACCATCTGTATCCTCTGTTAATAAAAGTTATGTCTCTGGCTTGATATTCTGGGTCTGCCTATCTCGCTGATGACCAGGTGACTCCTTGTGAAGTCCCATCGGTGTATCAGGACTCAACCTGTTCCAAGTGGAATCTATTGTCTTATACCCTCTGTAATCCCCAAGCTGTTCTTTGCCTGAGTCAATTTTTTTTTAGTAATTTGCCTAAGCCAGAAATTTAGAAATATGTTATCTCTTAGCTTTTAGCTGGTCTCCTTGCATTTAACTCTTGACTCTTCTAGCTCCTCACCTTTTCCCCATAACCCACATAGAAAATGATAATCTCTATATAGCATAGGAGTAAACTGAGGGTACTTGGTAAAAAAAAATTATATTTTCTTCATATTGCACAGTAAAAAAATACAAAGGTTTAGAAAAGATTTTAAATATTGGATTGTATAAGATTTCCAAATAAAATCTTTTCAAAATTATGAGAGATTTGAGCTTGTAACCAGATATAGCTTTTAAAAAATATTATTATTTTTTAAAAATTTATTTACTTATTTATTTTTGGTTGCATGGAGTCTTCATTGCTGCACGTGGGCTTTCTCTTGTTGTGACGAGCGGGGGCTGCTCTTCATTGCGGTGCGCAGGCTTCTCATTGTGGTGGCTTCTTTTGTTGTGGAGCACCGGCTCTAGGCATGCGGGCTCAGTAGTTGCGGCATGCGGGCTCTAGAGCACAGGCTCAGTAGTTGTGGCGCACGGGCTTAGCTCTCCGCGGCATGCAGGATCTTTCCGGACCAGAGCTTGAACCCGTGTCCCCTGCACTGGCAGGCGGATTCTTAACCACTGCACCACCAGGGAATTCCCCAAAATATTATTTCTTATGCTTGAAATGGTTACATACATTTGTTGATCAAGATTTTTAAATGATGATTTCTTCAAATTTTTGAGTTAATCATTGTGAAAACTTTTTCATTTAATCTTCTGTATTATGTTGTCCCTTTGTCATTTGACATGCCATCATTTATCTACCGAAATACTACTTAAGAGCACCTTTCTATTTCTTTTCTTTCTTTGTTCCTGCAAAAAAGCGTTGACAACATTCATGCAGTTTGCAAAAAATGAACAATTCTGAATTGTGTGAAGTATTTTGCTTTAGTGTTCATTGTTTCCCCAGATAACTGGCTTCTTATAAGAAGAACTTTGTTTCCTCTATTTTTGCTGAGGCTTAAAAATTATGTCTTTTATGACTGGACTTACTGGAATTCCTCCAGGGAATTCCCTAGACTGGCAGCTGAGTTCTTGCTGGGGTTGGTTACACCTGCACTGCCCAAAACAGAAGCCACCAGCCACATTTGGGTGGTCCAAATTGAAATGTTCTGTCAGTGTAAAATATACACCAGATCTCAGAGACTTATACAGGACAAAAATAAAATATCTCATCAATAATTTTATATTGATTACATGGTAAAATACATTTTAGATAAACTAGCTTAAATAAAACCTTAAAATTAAAAAAAAAAAGATGTTTTATGGTGTCTTGGTGTAAGTTTGCTTGCCACCATTGCTTCATGCTAATAACATACTTTGTATGATGAGAGAAACCATATGTTTCCTCATTTGTGACTTAACCTTTTTGGACTCTGATATTGTTTTAATTTAAAAAGTTGTGTATTCTATTGGAAAAATAAATACTGTGTAAACTAAATCTACTGAAATTAGTAAAGGGGATTATAGGCCTTTATATAAGGCTTTATTATTTATTTTAAATTAATTAATTAATTTTGGCTGCATTGGGTCTTCATTGCGGTGCGTGGGCTTCTCATTGAGGTGGCTTCTCTTGTTGCGGAGCACAGGCTGTAGGTGCACAGACTTCAGTTCAGTAGTTGTGGCACGTGGGCTCAGTAGTTGTGAGTCATGGGCTCTAGAGCGCAGGCTCAGTAGTTGTGGCACACAGGCTTAGTTGCTCCGCAGCACGTGGGATCTTTCCGCACCAGGGCTTGAACCCATGTCCCCTGCATTGTCAGGTGGATTCTTAACCACTGTACCACCAGGGAAGCCCTATATAAGGCTTTAGGTAAGTCATTTTAAAACTTATAACTCATGTATTTTTAAGAATGATTTTTAAAGCAAATCATACTGAGAACATTAGAAAAGAGAAACATGTAGTAAGCACAATAGAGAGTATTCAAATATTGACTTCATTTAATTTAAAAGTTTAAAGAAACTTAAAAAATATTTTTTACACATATAAATAATAATTTTTTTGAAAGTGAGTTTTCTGAATCCATAACGGATAGTCCCTTTAAATGAATTGGTTTAAATTGATTAATTTGAATTAAATTCAAAATAAATGTGCTCAATGAGGACACCTTTATTTATGAAAGCAAATAATTTAGAAGTAATATTTATGTGTTTTTTGGGGGCACAAATGGTTTATTTTGTATTTCCATCAAGGAATTAGACCTTGAGTAGTTAACATCAAAAGCCAGTAAGTCTGCAAGCAGTATGGAACAAGCAATCTGTAAATCAACTACTTAAAAAAATTAACAATCATATTCTCTTTAGAAACTCCTAATAGTAGATGATAATGGTGATAGTAATGATCATATCTTATATGTTAGAAAAAAAGTAAAAAATGGAAAGAAAAGGTAAACATCTTCCATGTACACAAGTAAAACTAACACTCCACTGATGATAAACTGATTGCAAATACAATAATAAACTGGTGAGGATGGTCCAGCGGGACGATCAAGGAAGAAGATTCAAAGTCAGTGTTTATGGTCACCTTTTAACGTTTGGCAGCAGACACTTGTTGGGAAGTTTAGTTCTAGAGTCTTTAATCTCCCCAGCAACCAGAGATAGCGTTTGAAAACGAAAATCAGATAATTTCACCTCCTTGCTCCAAACTATCTAGTGGTTTACTATCACATTTGGAATAAAATTCAGATTTCTTATCATAGCTGAATAGGTTCTGCATATAGGACGTTGCCTACAAAAGTTGTTCTTGTTTGTAGGGCATTCCAAGCTTGCTTCTAAGGGCCTTTGTATCAGCTGTTCCTTCTGCCTGAAATCCTCCTCTTCTAGATCTTTGCTAGACTCTCTTTTTATATCATGCAAATATCTGCTTCCAGATAACCTTCTCCAGAGACCTTCCAGTTGTTTCTTCTTCCTTTTTCATTTCTCACCAAGTTCCATTAGTTCTCACTTGCTAATTATCTCTTGAATCTTTCTTGTCATGTGTGTATCTTCTTCCCAGTAGAGCAAATCTCTTTCTCCTCTAGATTACTATGCTGTATCATCAGTCTCTGCTATACACTCTGCAGTGAATCCCTACATCTCTTAGGTAAAAGTCCAAACTCCTGAATATGGCCTACAAGGCCAGCATTGCTCTGAACTTCTATGGTCTTAGCTTTTATTCATTCCCTGTGTTATTTTTTTTTCTCCCTACCTTACTTTGCATGATGCAATTTTGTTAAATTTCTTTAGTTCCTAGACTAAACCTTTTTCTCTTTGAGCATGTTCTTTTTGTTAACTGGATCACTTTTCTGTGTAATTCTTACTCCACCCTGCCTATGTGTAATTCTTACTCCACCCTGCCTATCTAAGCCTTTTCTGAATCCCAGGATGTGGGAAAGGTACTATTCTCTTGTGTTCCTATGATATTCTACTACCTTTATCATACTGTATGTGAGTAGTCTTTTTCTTCTTCTTATCCTTCACTGGATCATATGCATTTTATTTTACCTCATTTTTTATTTCAGTCCCCAGTGGTTGGCATGTATAAGCCTCAGTAAATTTTTGTTGAATTGAATGTTTTGGGAGATACTACAGTGCTCAGCCTCTTATTTCAAAGATCACTTTGGTTATAATACAGTTTTGGTTGGTGGAAGAAAGGTTGACTTTTTTTTTTTTAAGTTTTTTTGATTAATGTCTGTGTTTGGGTATTTTTATTCTTTTATAAAATATTTTTATAATTTTGGTTGCAGTTTGAATAAAGAGTATTATTTCTCCCCCCCTGTAGTTAAAGCCTTCCATCTCAAATATGATGAAGTTCGTCTGGATCCAAATGTTCAGAAATGGGATGTAACAGTATTAGAACTCAGCTATCACAAACGTCATCTGGATAGACCAGTTTTCTTACGATTCTGGGAAACCCTGGATAGGTAATCCTGATCCTAAAATGCACTTAACTTCTGCCTTATTTTAGTAATTTTCCTGCCTCCTTATTGGATTTTAAGTTCCTTAAAGTTGTGAACCGTATCCCCCAAAGCCCCTTTAAGACATTGCCTAATTTGTTGTTGATCTAAAATAGATAATTAACCAATATCTTGGTTATACTGACTTGAACAAAGGGAGAAAGGGCTTATAGTTTGGTAGAAAGAGCACTAAATCTGAGTCAGAAGACCTAGATTTTAGTCTTGATTTTGTGATTCGGCTTGAATGAACCATGTGACTTTTCTGAACCTTGTTTTCTGTCTGTCCAGGGAACTTGGACTAAGTAAGTGATCCCTTCGTATTTTGCCAGCACCAAAAGGTCTCTGACTCTGGACTTGAGTTATGGGTAGCTGGCTGCTCATGAAAGGAGTTCAGTTTTTGAATATATCTTAATTACTAGTATAAATTGAGTTCTTAAAGACCTTTGCAATAATATCAGTTTTATAATTGGAAATTTAACAACAGCATGTGATCACAATACCACTGAATCTGTGGTTCTCATTTCAGGTGCTCTGTAAAATCTGTAACTTTCTTGGTCTCTCACCGAATATTATGGGTTTCCTCGAAGTCATAGGTGATTGAGTTAACCCAGTGGTTATAATTGATAATATATTAAAGAGAATCATTTATTATTCTAGCCAGAAGCTCTTAGATTATAGAAATTATTAAGAGGAATGTTTTTTCTGGCTTACTTCAGAAATCCTTATATTCCCAAAGGTTACAGTATCCATTTTTTAGAAAGCAAAACATCCTATTCCAGTGTTGATTTTAAGTTTTAAAAAATGTCAACTTATTTTTACATGTAATATTCTAAAACTTCTAGAATTCTTATAATCATTATAACCTATTATAATATTATTTTTCAGGTACATGGTAAAGCACAAATCCCACTTGAGATTCTGAATTACTTGTTTTCCCGCTTTTCTGGAAATCTGGATTAAGAAGCATGGATACACCGTGATCTAGAGACTGGGACTCAAGCTTTATGAATTTATCAATGAAGAAGGTCACAGATCGATCTTTTATAAAACCTTATTTGATGATTTATGCTTCAAAGGGATGATGCCTGTCATATAAGCAAACTTTTTGGCTTACAACTATTTTTTTAATATTAGCCTTCTAGTCTGTAATGGAAATTGTATATTTTGATAGAATTTTTTTCTCCATTGGTTAAAATAGCATTACTTAAAATTTGTTTCTTTAGAAAATAAATACAGGTTACAAAAGTGTGTATATGTAGAGGTTATAAGGCTCTCTAAGCCATCTTCTGATTTTTCATTGCTCTATAATTCCTTTTATTGAGAATACTGTGTTATGAATGGTATTAATTTTAATCTCTGGAACTTCCAAAACCAAGCAAAGGGATGTGACTATTTTGAATGAATCAAAATGTCAGCCTGTATATGTACTATATCTGTACTTTCTCTATTTAAAAAGGAATAATGAAAAATCAAGAACAATTCATCACCTTTGGTTGAACTGTTCGGCTTTTCAAGACTTCTTTACTTAAAATGAATACATTTAATGAATGTACATTCTTCTCACTGACTTTGGTAATTTTAAAACTTAGAATGATATATTTCTATCTGTGATATCTTTCCACTTGAAAAAATCTCAAAACACAGATTAAAAACCTTATAGGCTATAGTACTTTTTATTTTGGGAGCCAGAGTATGATTTGGGGGAAAGAAATGTATTAGTCCTACTGCAGTGTAACTCTGTCTTTTCTCATAAGTCCACCTTTGATTCTTTGTATGGTATAGGATTTTGAGTCTTCTGTTTCTAGGCATGTTCTTATCTTCCATTATCTTTAAATATTGATAAACTCTCCCAGACACCAAAGAACATATTTGCTTAATTAAGTGTCTGAACAGAAACAAGATAAAAACACTGGTATTTTTATGTGCGTATTCAATATCGTATAAAATATAAAACCTATATTTTAACTTAGTAAAATATTTTACTACTTCTGTACGTTAGACAGAGTGTTGCATCCAAGGTAAAACGAATGAGCGTTTTTCTTGAGTCTTGATCCACCTTTTATTACTTAAAAGCAGCTTTTGGAACCTTTACTCCCCTAAAGAGTTTTTGCCACTAGAATTGTTGCTGATCATTCATCTTATGCCATTTCCCACCCCAGGAATCTCTCATAGGTTAACATATTTTATGTATACATTTAGCTCTTTCTTATGTTAAGCTGACATTACCTAGCCTCATTTTGAAATTTAATGCTATCGTAAAAATGAGAAGCACTTAATATTTATTTTTTAAGTAACCAAAAAAGTCCATGCCAATAATGAACAGCAAAAGTATTTATTCATATGGAATTCACTAGGTTCCTGAGGAAGAAAGCAGTCAGCATTTTAAATTATTAGATTTTAGGATATTTATAAGGTTTGAACAGACTCTGCCCCCCACCCCTTTCTTCCCTTCTCTGCATCCTCTCTTCTTGAAAAGAAAACTCAAATTTGTTCACATTAGAATTTCTCAGCATATAAATCTGTTTTCAAAATAAATTGTGTTGTATAAACTTTCTCCGTGATGAAATAGTCAAGGACTAAAATCTGTAATATTTTAATGTAAGATTACTTGTTAAGACTACTACAAGTGGACATGAACTACCTTTCTATAAAGATTTTTAGTATTTATACTTATGTATGAAATTTATAGAGTGTGGTTAAAATTGGGAACATCTACTTTAAACAGGGTTTATTTTTCTATCTTGAATTTGCCTTACGTGTATTCAGAGGCTCTGGAAATAACATTAGGAAAAGTACAAATATGCTGTTTCATGTATTTGAAAATCAAACCCTTAGTATGTACTTTTTGTCTTTTCCTTTTTTTTTTTTTTTTTTGACCTTCATTCCCTTAATTAGGTCCATGTAATTCATTTTATAGCCGTTAATTCTAAGGAAAAAAGCTTCCAGCCCATCACTCTTCATCCTCTCATGGCTCCAGGTCCTGTAGCGGCACCTGTCACAGTGCCTTGCACACAGTAGGCATTCAGTACATATTTATGTGCACGAATGAGTGATGGATTCTCAGTGTAACTGATTTATTACAAAAAAGTACTTTGACTCTACTTGGTCTTGGAGTTTAAAAATACAGAATTGTAATTGTAATTCCCTGTAGGGAATGAAGAGTCCTATGCAGATATTTTAATGGAAAGGAAGTATGCATTAGTAAGTTTGACTTACCCATAAGTAACTGGAGACACCCTTGTCTTGTCTCACCAGTAAAAGAAAGCGCCTTTTCTTCATTCGTAGGACACCTTTTCTGAGTCAGGCAACAGTAAGAAGCTTGTGGGTTTCAGTCAGCAGCTCTCAACCCTGACTGTACGTTAGAATCATTAGGGGGCCTTTAAAAAATTCCGTTGCCTGAATCCTGTTTCTGATTTAATTTGTATGGGATGAGACCTGTTCATCAGTATTTTTAAAAAGTTGTTCTTCAGGTATTTTATGTTGAGAAAGGATCGAAAATCACTGGCTCAATTTGTTACGAAAACAATGCCAGTATTAAATGTTGTGTCGTCTCCTCCTATTTTTGTTTTTTGTGTTTTTTTTCTTTTGTGGCCACCTTTTGCACTAGACCATCCCCATTATTGGTGGTATTGGCCTATAGTTCCACAAGACAAATTCAAGTCTTATTTATTTAATATACGAATATTTTGCTGTTTAATATTTAAACAATGTTTAATATATTTCCTTATAAACTAGTATTATAGTTTATGGTTTGTTTCCCATGTGTTCATATCCTTTACTAACTTTTTTTTTTAACAGCAGCGTGACAACAGTCCATACAGAAATAACTAATTCATAATGAGGAAAATTCATAATTAATTTTTAAGGTAGAAGGAAATAAAGTATTAATTTCTTATCTGCCATGCAGAATTAGACAAATAGAATTTGCTTATGAAAGGAAAGAGGCATACTTTTTAATTGGTCTACACAGAAAAGTAAAAGTAAATTATTCATTTAAATAAGATTCATTATCTAATAAACATTGAAGGAAATATTTTTCCTAAATAAAAAATTTTGTGACTCCTAATAAAATTAAAGTGATGACATTGTTCTTTTTTGGAGGGTGGGGAGGGGTATTTAGTTGCCATATTTCTTACTACATAACAATTTCATTTTATTGGTGTCAACAGTAGGAACAGTGATGATAAGATATACATATGTGGCCAGGAATAAAGTGCCACTTTGCCAGATAACTATTATATGAGTCTTAGTTGTCAAACTAATTCGTTTATAAAATTTTTTGAGACCAACAGTTTATTTTATAATATTACAAATGCAGCCATTACAAAAGCTGGTCAAAATTAAAGGAAACATGAAAAATAAATTTAATCACATTAGCCTTAATATTACGTGACTGAACTTTTATGATTCACTTGGATTTGATATTCAACTGATTACTCTAACCATGGTATATTAACTTTAGAAATAAAAAGGGGAGAAATGACTGAATTTGACATAAGAATTGCATTAGAAATTTTGAAATGCCATGTCCTATATGTTCTGGCCAACTCATTGCCACATTTGGATATATATTGACCCCAGCATGGTTTCTATATTCATATGTTGGAATAATAACTAAGGAAAAATTAAAAATGTATAATAGATGTATAAAGAATTATATTTAGTAAATGCATAATAGGTAATAACACTTTCAGGTTATTGATCTGTTTGGTTTTTTATGTATTATTTTAGGTAGTGTTTATACGAGTATCTTGGGAGTTATAAATGCGTGCCATTTAAATGAGTAAAGCTAATGAAATAAAACCAGTTTTATTGCCAAAATTCAAAAAGTGGGGTGATACTATGTCAAATTTAAGTAAATGACCTATCTCTGAGAATTTTGTTTGCCATTGAATTCCATTTCTATCCACTTTACATTTACTAAAAACTACTTAACCTCCAAGTTTGATTAAAGTGCTTTAATATGTAATGTGGTTCATGTACATGGTGTAGGCACTAGAAGTGATTGTCTAGCCACCGATTTTATTATTTCTCAAGCAAAGTGGTTCTTGAGTAGAGTTTAAATTTGGGCGGTGTAACCTGGTAAAGTGTTGTACTCATTCTGATTTAACATCAGTGGATTTTTAAGTCTCTTGTTTAATTGTGAATAAAACATTTTGTGGTACTTTAATACTACCCTCCCCGTGCCCCCATGCCCCACCAGAAGAATCACATTCAGCCAAGAAGACAGAAACTGTACTGCGGGGTAGGATGTAGATGATGAAAGTTTTTACATAAAATGATTCATCGGATTTTTCAGGCATAGTATTCCTCTGTTTCGGAAATAAATACAGTAAGTTTTCACTTTGAAAACTACTGAGTTAAGTACATTTATAGTCACCTTTTCTGTTAATGAGTTAAATAATACAGAGACTCGTAGTTCTTCATAAAGATAAGCTATGTGCTCGGCTGAACTTATAGCTTGGTTATGGTCACATTTCCTATATCCTTGTAATAGAATTAAGAGTGTATCCTGGTAAATGACATTATCTTTACAGTTTGAGCATCCTGATTTTAACATTTAATAGATTCAAAACAAACTGTACTCCCACATAATCAAATCAGCAGCAGCAGCAGCATAGTGGCGGTGCCAGTAATAATATGTGAATCTTCTGCAGCAAAATTTCTTTAATGAAGAGTTTAATGGGCCATATTCGAACTTAATTTCCATCCAATTCATAAGTGCCCACTAAATATGTATTTTATTCTGCTCTCTGTTCCTTTGATCATCTGCTCTTGGGTGAGCTTTCACATAACTAAAATAGATATAGCCTGAGTTGTAAATGTTGAACTTTTTTAGGGCTTAAAGGTACTAGTATATAAATAACAGCACATTGCCAAATAAGCTTTTTTTCTGTCATTTTCTAAAACACTTTTCCTATTTGATTGTATAATGATCAGCATTTATGGTGGGTTAGAAGACTTTTCCTCTCAATTTTCTTAAATGACCATAAAAAACATTAAAAATAGCTCTGGAGAAGGCTGTGTTGTTGAGTCTGTCTCATCATTATTTGTAGATCCTTTGGCATAGAATTATTAATAGTTTATAATTCACCCTCATCTATAGAATGTTGAATTATATCACGTAACTGATGTCAGTAGGGCTGAGGCCATATGAAACAGAAGGCATCTGAGAGATTCTGTTTATCACATTTGGATGTTTTATTGGGCTGTGCTTCATTTGCTACAAAAAATCCAAATGGAAACACATTTGGTCATACAACATTCACTGTGATAAAATATGGTAATGTATACTCACAGAAGAGCTGCCATCCTGCAGTTCACAGTGTTAAAGATGTAAATGTGGTAATGGCATCGATTTTCCTTTTTAAATTTGTTAAATAATATGAACATGTTTCTCTTTAAAATGGAATAATGTGAAGGTTTGTCAAGTCAGTGTTGATGGTTGGGGGAGATCAGATGAGCTTGTTCGTGCTCGTTCAGTTATTTTAGCACAGTTGGGCATCGCTAATGTTTATGGTGTTCTTGATTTTAAAGAATTTGTATTCTTAGTTATGTATTTTTATTCCATAATGCACCACTGAGTACAAAAAGGAAGAATAAGAGTTACTGATGATGAAATAAAATAAATTGAGGAGCATTAATGTAGTTTAAAGCAAGTTGATGTAGGAATTTGAGGAGAAAGAAGAAATTATTTGGGAACTCCAAATATAGCAGAATTTGGGCAGTGATGTATCCTTTTGGGGTTTCAGTCATAAATTTAAGTGAAACTAGGCAAAGACCTGTAAGGTGAGAGAGAGAGATATATATTTCCCCCCACCCCTCCAGCAGCATTTACCTGCAGGTGTAGAGAAAGCAAATAGTTAGATTTTTAACTTTTGATGGAAGTAGAAGCAGGCCAGGGAGTTAAAGATGCTCGCAAGGTGATGATTATTGGACCAGAACACGGGATCTAAGTAAGCCCTTCAAGGAATAAATGATGGAAAGGAGGTAGTGGATTGGGGAAAGTGGCACCGACCGTGAACTGAAACCTTTAGTGAAATGAAGCTAAAAGTGAGCCTGAAAGATGAGAAGGCCAGAGGATGGGATGTGTGAAATCAAGATTTCAGAGGTGATAGAATATTGATGAGAAAAAGTTAAGACCTTGGAAGAAGCCGGGATAGGAGGAGATCTTTGAGATAAAGAGTCAAGGATCTGTGAGGCAATGGTTATTAATGTGAGTGTTGAACTAATCTAGAATGACAAGAACTGGGGTGACAGGGAGGACAGCCACAGGCTAGGGACTCACGTTGATGGCAAGAAGATCGTGCACAAGCTTTAAAGAATCCACGCTGCAAACAAAAACCTTGGCATTATATCAAGAGATCAGTGAATGTACATTTAGGTATTTTTTTGAGATTTAAAATAAAAAGGTATAGATCATTTCAACACCCCCTCCAAGTTGCTTTAAAAATGTTATGTATTTGTCCCATTAGCACAGATTATGAGAGCTTTGATGTTCCTAAGTGCAAATTCTGCCTGTGGGCTTCCTGCCTACTCTGAGACTTGTCCCTCTTTGCTCCCCTGTGAGGCTAGTTCTCCCAGTTTCTGGAGCCCAGCAATCCTGAGGATGGTAAAATCTTTGTTGGAAGACCTGAGCTCTGCCCTCTTCCGAGGTCACCCCCACCCCCACCCCCTGCGGTGGTACTCGCAGCTCCCTACTAAGGGAGAGCACAGGGATCAGTTCCCAGACTGTATGCAGGGTGCTGGGAGAAGGAACCCCTGGGGATACTCGTGGTTGGAAGGGGTTTTTCATTCCTGAGGGGTTTTCATTGTTTTTATTCTATGGGAGCCTCTTTATTTCCTCAGTTTGCTTTGTTATGGATTTTGGATGAGGGTTCTTCGAATGATGTCAGCTTTCTTTTCCTACAATGAAGTGGGTTCGATGCTCATTTGAGCCTAATCTAAATCTTGCCTGAATCTGTTTCTTTCCTCGGTTTCTTTGTTAGCATGAGGTTTTATGCCTTCTCTTGATATTATTGCAAGTTTTTCCTCCTTCCTCAGTCTCCCACCAAATCTTTAGTTAAGTATGATCCAGCTGTGATCCTGCTTTACTTGATTGTCTCTACCCAGAAGTGACCCTACCTCTTCTTGATAGAGGAAGCAGAAGCCATGAACTTCCGGAACTGTATCTAACAAACAAGTGTGCACAATAATAAGCATTCTTTGTTTTTCTTCCCTCCTGTCAACGATGGTTTAAACGTCCTGCCCCCCATCAGGGAAACTGCCCATTCATACGCGTTCTCCTACAACCTCCCCCAGTGTCGTGAGTTTTGCGTTCTTACTGTTTACTCCCTAGCTTGCATCTTCATCCTGTCACCTTGTACTTACCCCTTGCCACCCACGTTTAAACTTGGTTGCACCTTTCATCTTCAACGTGAATGCGGTTCTAGGGGTATGGCTTGAAGATGTGAGAGCCTCGCTCTCAGAGTTCCCTGGACTTGGAAAGTGGTGTAGTCCACACGGATGGCACCAGGCAGACTCCACTCCCAAGCCCCTGCTGGGCTGCTGCGTGGCGGACTCACTTCCGTGTCTTCCTGCGAGGCTGGGAGGAGGAGGTTCTTGTAGACGGAGGAAATGAGTTGGAGGAGACTGACCTCCTGCCTCTGCTGGGGGCTGACAGTTTGCTGGCTAACCCCCCATCCGCCCGCGGAAGCCCAGGTCACTGGCTTCTATTGCTCACAGATTTACGGCACTCAGAGTATCCCAGTTTGACTTATGCCGAAGGGTGAATGAGTTGACAAAGGAAAATAGTCTACATAAAACTTAAGTAGCCGGTATCTAGAGAGAAAGAACCCTCAGAAATGGGTAGTGGTAAAAAAAGAATTGCTGTAGAGATCAAGGACAACTTTAATTTTGAAAAAGCACGTGAGGAAATTGGTGTAAGATAAACTTTCCAGAAATTAAAAACCTGACGCACTGAAGTGTGGTAGGAAAGAGGGAAATGGCCCCTCTCGAGGACCAGATTAGTGGCCTGGAATATGTGTCATAGTCTTATTTATCTTTAGAAAAGCAAAACCAAAAGATATGGAGATGGTAGCAAAAATGAAAGCACCTCGAAGACAAGTTTAGGATATTTAATGTGAAGAACCATAGGGGAAAAAATGGAAACAGACTCAGGAAGGCACACTCACTAAATACTAGGGAAAAATTTCACTAGTTTGAAAGGGCTCTTACTATGTAGGTTCCAGGCAACATCGGGGGGTAAAAGACACTTGGCAGACGTTTTGGTCAAATATTTATTATCTACTTCGTGCCAGTGACAAGCATGGTTTTAGTCACAGGGAATACAGGGTGAGCAAAGCATTGGGCCATCCCTCAGTGAATGGGATGAGATGGACGGGAAAAAGTGATACAGGAAAAAAAAAAAAAAATGAAGCAAAGTAGAGTGACTAGGCTGTGTTGGGATAATCCTGTAGAGGCAGGATTTGCTATTTTATGCAAGTGGTCAGAGACGTCTCAGGCAAGGTAACATGGGAGCAGCAACCTGAAGGAAACAAGGGAGTTGGCCTTGTTAATATCTGGGGAGAAACACTCCATACAGGAAACAAGAAAACCCTGCAGTAGTGTCCTGCGTGCTCTTTCAAGGGGAGACGAGGCATCGAGCACAGTCAGAGATGAGGGGGCCCGCAGCAACAGGCAGGGCTGAGAGGGCGCTGGAGGCAGGTGTGAGGCCTTTGACACACACGGGAGACCTGGAGCGTTTTGGGGCAGAGGAGGGACACCAGGTGAATTACGTGTTAAGAGCGTCTCTCTGCTCTTGGAGAATAGGCTGTACGCAGTAGAAGCAGAGGCGGGGAGACCAGATCACTGGATATTGCGGGAATTGAGATAAGAAATGACAAGGGCTTCGAGCAGTGTGGTATCAGTGGAGGAGCGACAAGCGGTCAAATTCTGGGAATATTTTGAAAGTAGATGGTTGGGTATGGTGTGTGATAGTTATAGAGGCAACAAGTTCGCTTGCTTGTTTGGTTCTGCCTGCGTAGCTGGAAAGCACGGAGCTCCTGCTTCCTGTTAACAGGACAGATTGTGTGAGGGTCCCGTTGGGGGGCGGCAGCAGTTAAGCCATAGGGAATCGGGCTTAACTGGGATGTTGACTTTGGGATGCTGGTCAGACAGGCTGGAGAAGGTACTCAAATTCTTGAATTCCAGGGTAAAGAGAGGAATTTATAAAGGAAAAAAAGAGAGGGAGAAGGGAAATCACATCTCCAGGCTTTAGAGAATGACTACAGCTAAGAATCCCTTTCCCAAATAAGATTGTTTATCTTGAGGATCCGCAGAATGTTTCTCCCCAGTGACCTGGGTTGAGGAAAATGCACCAAGAACTTTAAACAAAGACCTGTGTTCTGTGATAGAGAATTTGTAACGTGTGAAGTAAGTACAGTACAGCAGTTAGTCAAATAAATGCTAAATAAACATTATGGGTTGACTTGAAGCTTTGTAATACTTATTTAGATTTCTTATAATGAGAGTGAAGTTTAGCTAATAATTATCTATCATTTGATTCTGCAAATTTAAGCAACATATGGGAAGTGGAAAGTAAGTAAACATATAACTCCTGGGTTTGGGAAAATCCTAATGTCAAGAAGAGATGCTCCCGTATCCTTAAGGATGGAATTAGTAGGATATCTTCTCTCCACAGAAAGACAGAAATCTAAGAAGAAATTTTAGAATGAGTTTGAGTTTTGCCTGGTTTTCTTACTTCCAAACTCCTTAGGACTTGGCTGTTCTCATGTCTGTGAATTGTAGGCAAATCATAGCAGAGTGAACACCCACCTCTCCTCCATCAACTATCAAGCAGGCCTTGGAGAAGAGGAGGTGCGAGCTGGCGCGTCTTCGCTTTTCTTTTCTTTTTTTTTTTTTTTTACATCTTTATGAGGGTTGTCTTTTGGTCTTGTTTATGGTTTCCTTTGCTGTGCAAAAGCTTTGAAGTTTCATTAGGTCCCATTTGTTTATTTTTCTTTATATTTCCATTTCTCTAGGAGGTGGGTCAAAAAGGATCTTGCTGTGATTTATGTCATAGATTGTCCTGCCTATGTTTTCCTCTAAGCGTTTGATAGTTTCTGGCCTTACATTTAGGTCTTTAATCCATTTTGAGCTTATTTTTGTGTATGGTGTTAGGGAGTGATCTAATCTCATACTTTTACATGTACCTGTCCAGTTTTCCCAGCACCACTTATTGAAGAGGCTGTCCTTTCTCCACTGTACATTCCTGCCTCCCTTATCAAAGATAAGGTGACCATATGTGCATGGGTTTATCTCTGGGCTTTCTATCCTGTTCCATTGATCTATCTTTCTGTTTTTGTGCCAGCACCATACTGTCTGATTACTGTAGCTTTGTAGTATAGTCTGAAGTCAGGGAGCCTGATTCCTCCAGCTCCGTTTTTCGTTCTCAAAATTGCTTTAGCTATTCGGGGTCTTTTGTGTTTCCATACAAATTGTGAAATTTTTTGTTCTAGTTCTGTGAAAAATGCCATTGGTAGTTTCATAGGGATTGCATTGAATCTGTAGATTGCTTTGGGTAGTAGAGTCATTTTCACAATGTTGATTCTTCCAATCCAAGAACATGGTATATCTCTCCATCTATTTGTATCATCTTTAATTTATTTCATCAGTGTCTTATAATTTTCTGCATACAGGTCTTTTGTCTCCTTAGGTAGGTTTATTCCTAGGTATTTTATTCTTTTTGTTGCAATGGTAAATGGGAGTGTTTTCTTGATTTCACTTTCAGATTTTTCATCATTAGTGTATAGGAATGCCAGAGATTTCTGTGCATTAATTTTGTATCCTGCTACTTTACCAAAATCACTCATTAGCTCTAGTAGTTTTCTGGTAGTATCTTTAGGGTTCTCTAGGTATAGTATCATGTCATCTGCAAACAGTGACAGCTTTACTTCTTCTTTTCTGATTTGGATTCCTTTTATTTCCTTTTCTTCTCTGATTGCTGTGGCTAAAACTTCCAAAATTATGTTGAATAAGAGTGGCAAGAGTGGGCAACCTTGTCTTGTTTCTGATCTTAGTGGAAATGCTTTCAGTTTTTCACCATTCAGGACGATGTTGGCTGTGGGTTTGTCATATATGCCCTTTATCATGTTGAGGAAAGTTCCCTCTATGCCTACTTTCTGGAGGCTGTTTATCATAAATGGGTGTTGAATTTTGTCAAAAGCTTTCTCTGCATCTATTGAGATGATCATATGGTTTTTCTCCTTCAATTTGTTAATATGGTGTATCACGTTGATTGATTTGTGCATATTGAAGAAGCCTTGTATTCCGGGAACAAACCCCACTTGATCATGGTGTATGATCCATTTAATGTGCTGTTGGATTCTGTTTGCTAGTATTTTGTTGAGGATTTTTGCATCTATGTTCATCAGTGATATTGGCCTGTAGTTTTCTTTCTTTGTGACATCCTTGTCTGGTTTTGGTATCAGGGTGATGGTGGCCTCGTAGAATGAGTTTCGGAGTGTTCCTCCCTCTGCTAAATTTTGGAAGAGTTTGAGAAAGATAGGTGTTAGCTCTTCTCTAAATGTTTGATAGAATTCGCCTGTGAAGCCATCTGGTCCTGGGCTTTTGTTTGTTGGAAGGTTTTTAATCACAGTTTCAATTTCAGTGCTTGTGATTGGTCTGTTCATATTTTCTGTTTCTTCCTGATTCAGTCTTGGCCAGTTGTGCATTTCTAAGAATTTGTGCATTTCTTCCAGGTTGTCCATTTTATTGGCATAGAGTTGCTTGTAGTAATCTCTCATGATCTTTTGCATTTCTGCAGTGTCAGTTGTTACTTCTCCTTTTTCATTTCTAATTCTATTGATTTGAGTCTTCTCCCTTTTTTCTTGATGAGTCTGGCTAATGGTTTATCAATTTTGTTTATCTTCTCAAAGAACCAGCTTTTAGTTTTATTGATCTTTGCTATCGTTTCCTTCATTTCTTTTTCATTTATTTCTAATCTGATTTTATGATTTCTTTCCTTCTGCTAACTTTGGGGTTTTTTTTTTCTTCTTTCTCTAATTGCTTTAGGTGCAAGGTTAGGTTGTTTATTCGAGATGTTTCCTGTTTCTTAAGGTAGGATTGTATTGCTATAAACTTCCCTCTTAGAACTGCTTTTGCTGCATCCCATAGGTTTTGGGTCATCGTGTCTCCATTCTGATTTGTTTCTAGGTATTTTTTAATTTCCTCTTTGATTTCTTCAGTGATCACTTCATTATTAAGTAGTGTATTGTTTAGCCTCCATGTGTTTGTATTTTTTACAGATCTTTTCCTGTAATTGATATCTAGTCTCATAGCGTTGTGGTCGGAAAAGATACTTGATACAATTTCAATTTTCTTAAATTTACCAAGGCTTGATTTGTGACCCAAGATATGATCTATCCTGGAGAATGTTCCATGAGCACTAGAGAAAAATGTGTATTCTGTTGTTTTTGGATGGAATGTCCTATAAATATCAATTAAATCTATCTTGTTTAATGTATCATTTAAAGCTGTGTTTCCTTATTTATTTTCATTTTGGATGATCTGTCCATCGGTGAAAGTGGGGTGTTAAAGTCCCCTAGTATGAATGTGTTACTATCGATTTCCCCTTTTATGGCTGTTAGTATTTGCCTTATGTATTGAGGTGCTCCTATGCTGGGTGCATAAGTATTTACAATTGTTATATCTTCTTCTTGGATCGATCCCTTGATCATTATGTAGTGTCCTTTGTCTCTTCTAATAGTCTTTATTTTAAAGTCTATTTTGTCTGATATGAGAATTGCTACTCCAGCTTTCTTTTGGTATCCATTTGCATGAAATATCTTTTTCCATCCCCTTACTTTCAGTCTGTATGTGTCTCTAGGTATGAAGTGGGTCTCCTGTAGACAGCAAATATATGGATCTTGTTTTTGTATCCATTCAGCCAATCTGTGTCTTTTGGTGGGAGCATTTAGTCCATTTACATGTAAGGTAATTTTCGATATGTATGTTCCTATTCCCATTTTCTTAATTGTTTTGGGTTCGTTATTGTAGGTCTTTTCCTTCTCTTGTGTTTCTTGCCTAGAGAAGTTCCTTTAGCAGTTGTTGTAGAGCTGGTTTTGTGGTGCTGAACTCTCTCAGCTTTTGCTTGCCTGCAAAGGTTTTAATTTCTCCATCAGATCTGAATGAGATCCTTGCTGGGTAGAGTACTCTTGGTTGCAGGTTTTTCTCCTTCATCACTTTAAATATGTCCTGCCAGTCCCTTCTGTCTTGCAGAGTTTCTGCTGAAAGATCAGCTGTTAACCTTATGGGGATTCCCTTGTGTGTTATTTGTTGTTTTTCCCTTGCTGCTTTTAATATGTTTTCTTTGTATTTAATTTTTGACAGTTTGATTAATATGTGTTTTGGCGTGTTTCTCCTTGGATTTATCCTGTATGGGACTCTCTGTGCTTCCTGGACTTGATTAACTATTTCCTTTCCCATATTAGGGAAGTTTTCAACTATAATCTCTTCAAATATTTTCTCAGTCCCTTTCTTTTTCTCTTCTTCTTCTGGAACCCCTATAATTTGAATGTTGGTGCGTTTAATGTTGTCCCAGAGGTCTCTGAGACTGTCCTCAGTTCTTTTTGTTCTTTTTTCTTTATTCTGCTCTGCAGTAGTTATTTCCACTATTTTATCTTCCAGGTCACTTATCTGTTCTTCTGCCTCAGTTATTCTTCTATTGATCCCATCTAGAGTATTTTTCATTTCATTTATTGTGTTGTTCATCGTTTTTTGTTTCATCTTTAGTTCTTGTAGGTCCTTGTTAAATGTTTCTTGCATTTTGTCTATTCTATTTCCAAGATTTTGGATCATCTTTGCTATCATTATTCTGAAGTCTTTTCCAGGTAGATTGCCTATTTCCTCTTCATTTGTTAGGTCTGGTGGATTTTTATCTTGCTCCTTCATCTGTGGTATTTTTCTGTCTTCTCATTTTGCTTATCTTACTGTGTTTGGGGTCTCCTTTTCGCAGGCTGCGGGTTCGTAGTTCCCGTTGTTTTTGATGTCTGTCCCCAGTGGCTAAGGTTTGTTCAGTGGGTTGTGTAGGCTTCCTGGTGGAGGGGACTAGTGCCTGTGTTCTGGTGGATGAGGCTGGATCTTGTCTTTCTGATCGCAGGTCCACGTCTGGTGGTGTGTTTTGGGGTGTCTGTGGACTTATTATGATTTTAGGCAGCCTCTCTGCTAATGGGTGGGGCTGTGTTTCTGTCTTGCTAGTTGTTTGGCATAGGATGTCCAGCACTGTAGCTTGCTGGTCGTTGAGTGAAGCTGGGTGCTGGTGTTGAGATGGAGATCTCTAGGAGATTTTCGCCATTTGTTATTATGTGGAGCTGGGAGGTCTCTTGTGGACCAATGTCCTGAAGTTGGCTCTCCCACCTCAGAGGCACAGCACTGACTCCTGGCTGTAGCACCAAGAGCCTTTCATCCACACGGCTCAGGATAAAAGGGAGAAAAAGTAGAAAGAAAGAATTAGTAGAAGTAGAAAGAAAGAAAGAAAGGAGGGAGGGAGGGAGGTAGGAAGGAAGGAAGGAAGGAGAAAGGAAGGAAAAAAAGAAAGAAGATAAAGTAAAATAAAATAAAGTAAGATAAAATATAATAAAGTTATTAAAATAAAAAGAATTATTAAGAGAAAAAAAAAAAACGGGCGGATAGATCCCTAGGACAAATGGTGGAAGCAAAGCTATACAAAATCTCACACAGAAGCATACACATACACACAAAAAGAGGAAAAGGGGAAAAAATCATATATCTTGTTCTCAAAGTCCATTTCCTTAATTTGGGATGATTCCTTGTCTATTCATGTATTCCACAGATGCAGGGTACATCAAGTTGATTGTGGAGCTTTAATCTGCTGCTTCTGAGGCTGCTGGGAGAGATTTCCCTTTCTCTTCTTTGTTCTCACAGCTCCCAGGGGCTCAGCTTTGGATTTGGCCCTGCCTCTGCATGTAGGTCGTCGGGGGGCGTCTGTTCTTCTCTCAGACAGGACGGGGTTAAAGTAGCAGCTGCTTCTGGGGCTCTGGCTCACTCACGCCAGGGGGAGGGAGGGGCACGGCGTGCGGGGCGGGCCTGTGGCGGCAGAGGCCGGCGTGACGTTGCAGCAGCCTGAGGCGCACCGTGCGTTCTTCCGGGGAAGTTGTCCCTGGATCCCGGGACCCTGGCAGTGGCGGGCTGCACAGGCTCCCGGAAGCGGGGTGTGGAGAGTGATCTGTGCTCACACACAGGGTTCTTGGTGGCGGCAGCAGCAGCCTTAGCGTCTCATGCCCGTCTCTGGGGTCCACGGTTTTAGCCGCGGCTCGCGCCTGTCTCTGGAGCTCCTTTAAGCAGCGCTCTGAATCCCCTCTCCTCGCGCACCAGGAAACAAAGAGGGAAGAAAAAGTCTTTTGCCTCTTCGGCAGGTCCAGACTTTTCCCCGGACTCCCTCCCGGCCAGCCGTGGCGCACTAACCCCCTGCAGGCTGTGTTCACGCCGCCAACCCCAGTCCTCTCCCGGCGCAAAGCCCGAGCCTCAGCTCCCAGCCCCGCCCGCCCAGGCGGGGGAGCAGACAAGCCTCTCGGGCTGGTGAGTGCCGGTCGGGCCTGACCCTCTGTGTGGGAATCTCTCCGCTGTGCCCTCCGCACCCCTGTGGCTGTGCTCTCATCCATGGCACCGAAGCTTTCCCCCTCCGCCACCCACAGTCTCCGGCGGCGAAGGGGCTCCTAGTGTGTGGAAACCGTTCCTCCTTCACGGCTTCCTCCCACTGTTGCAGGTACCGTCCCTATTCTTTTGTCTCTGTTTTTTCTTTTGCCCTACCCAGGTACGTGGGGAGTTTCTTGCCTTTAGGGAGGTCTGAGGTCTTCTGCCAGCGTTCAGTAGGTGTTCTGTAGGAGTTGTTCCACGTGTAGATGTATTTCTGGTGTATCTGTGGGTAGGGAGGTTATCTCCGCGTCTTACTCTTCTGCCATCTTCCCGGAAGCCTCCTGCCCCAATTTTTGAAGAATTTTCTCTGAAGCTATATAAATCATTACTTAGGCATCATGGGAGACTCTGCTTATCAAAGCCTAATGATTATTAATTGTCATAATTCTTTTTACATAAATAAATTTCAGTGATATATATTTTAGGATTAATGTTAACTTAATTAAACAAAGATTCAAAAGTATCTAAACTACCTAGCACCCCGTAAGGCAGTGGGTTTCAAATTTTATAGCAATGAGAATCACCTTGGATGACCCTTAAAAGTCTGATTCCAAGGCCCTTCCACAGATATTCTGATTCAATAAGTGTGCATATTTGACAGGAGATTCTGTTACTGATGGGTTAGAAAAAAACTTCAAAAACTACTCCTGGAGGGGTGATAGGGTACGCAAAAGAAGTATGTAACATAGCTTCTGCCTCAAGTAACTTAATGTGAATTAATGAAAAGACATTTGTGTGGAACAATACAAAGACAAGTTGTGTTTTGGGTTCTAATCCACTACAGCCAACATTTTTCTTCTTTAATTTGAATTAGGAGGAAAACTAGGTCAGGTAGGAGGAAAACTAGGTCCAGGAGTGAGGTTTTTCCAACTGGCAGGAGAGCTTAAGCAATTAATTTAGTGATGGATCTGATTCACATAGTTTGTTTCCAACTTATATGAGCAATACATTCTATAGATTAAGTGAAGAATTTAGTATCTTAAAGTTTAATGTTACTTTCCAGGGAAATTAACAGAAAGTTTTTTCATGAAGAATGAGTAGCCCAGGAAGAGCTTTGGACTGAATATACATACAGATCTTCCTTGACTTAACGATGAGGTTAGGCTCACGATAAACCCATCCTAAGGTGAAAATATTGTAAGTCTAAAATGCATTTAATACACTTAACCTACCAAACATCACAACTTAGCCTTGCCTACCTTAAAGGGCTCAGAACACTTACGTTAGCTTACAGTTGGACAAAATCATCTAACACAAAGCCTATTTTTAATGAAGTGTTGAGTACCTCATGTAGTTGATTGAATACTGTACTGAAAGTGAAGAGCAGAATGGCTGTAAGTGTATTGGCTAATCACCCTCGTGACTGCATGTCTGACTGGGACCCATGGCTGCCACTGCCCAGCATCACGAGAGAGGATTGTACCACATATCACTAACCCGGAGAAAGATCAAAATTCAAAATTCGAAGTACAGTTTCTAATGAATGCGTATCGCTTTCACAGCATTGTAAAGTCAAAAAATCACAAATTGAACCGTAAGTCAAGGACCATCTGTGTATGTTTCTGAGCCTTGTATATAATGGCTCAAACACATAGACGTTTATATCGCAGTCGCATAGGAGGCCAAGGAGGGGGAGGAGGTCTACTCCATGGGATGATTCAGGCATCCATGGTCATTCCATTTGGTGGCTCTGCCATCCCCTAGTTCACCACTGCCATCTGCATCCAGCCTATGGGAAAGGAAAGAAATATCAGAGGGAAAGCACACCTATTTCATAAAAGCCTTGGCCCCCAAACAGCACACATCACTTCTGCTAACATACACATTAGTGAGAATTAGTCATATGGCCACACTTAGTTTCACAAAGAACTGGAAAGTGAGGTTTCTCGTCTATCAGCCTCTTTGCAGCTTCAACTCTATACATGGGAGGGAAGAACGGATTTTGGTAGACAGCTAGTCACACACTAAGGCATACCCTCATATTTCAAATCACCTGAGGTAAAGAGCAGATTCTAAAAGCTTGCAGAGAGAGAAAAATAGTCACTTACAAAGAACCAGTAGTCAGAATGCCATCAAATTTCTCAAGAGGAATATAGAAAGATGATGGAGGAAAGCCTACGTAATTCTGCATGGTCAACCTAGGAGTCTATACCTAGCCAGACCATCAACATGTAAATGTAGATAGACTTATGCAGACTTGTGCAATCTCAAAAGATTTACCTCCCAGATACTTTCTCAGGAAGTTACTGGATATATGTTCTACAAAAGCAAGAGAAGAATCCAAGAAAGATGACAACATAAAATTCAGAAAACAGAGTATCTAAGAAACAAGGGTGAAATGAGTTCTAATAATGATGGTGAAAATATACTCCAGTCTGACAGCTCAGCAGCAAACCTAGAGAGCAAGTTCTGACTTGAGCAAGAGGATATGAAGGTTTCCAGAAAGGA
Source organism: Delphinus delphis (assembly GCF_949987515.2). NCBI lineage: Eukaryota > Metazoa > Chordata > Mammalia > Artiodactyla > Delphinidae > Delphinus > Delphinus delphis. Next base: position 175,912,115 of record NC_082683.1, read on the forward strand.
TGAGCCTACACACACACACACACACACACACACACACACACACACAAATTGAGCTAATAGATTCCTTGGTGTGTTTGACTCTATTGAAATTAGTTTTAATGTTCTATCAGAGAATGTGGGGTTTAATTAGTTATAGGTACATAAAAATTAAGTAACTTAAAAGAAAAGAAATATATTCTAATATACTATATGACTCATCTATGAATTATATTTTGGTAATTATAATAATATAAACACTGATATTCATATGGAACATATAGAGGGGATAGTGGGGGAAAATATATTGGGTGGTGAATGAAAATGTAAAACCACTAGGTCCTCATCTTTCATGAAAAAGTCAATTCATAATGTCTTAAAGTGAAAAATCAGGAGATATAAGTTTGAACAAGTTATTTAGAAATACAGAGAGTCTTAACCTGGGTTCCTCAGAAAGCAGACCCTTTCATGTGTTTTTCCCTGAGGGGTTGGTTATTTGGTCTAATTCTGTGAAAAATGCCATTGGTAATTTGATAGGGATTGCATTGAATCTGAGTCATTTTGAGTCAATCTGAGTCAAAATTGAGTCACTTTGACAATATTAATTCTTCCAATCCAAGAATGTGTTATATCTCTCCATCTGTTTGTGTCATCTTTGATTTCTTACATCAGTATCTTATAGTTTTCTGAGTACAGGTCTTTTGCCTCCTCAGGTAGGTTTATTCCTAGGTATTTTATTCTTTTTGATGTGACGATAAATGGGATTGTTTCCTTAATTTTTCTTTCTGATCTTTTGTTGTTAGTGTATAGGAATGCAAGAGATATCTGTGTATTAATTTTGTATAAAATTACAACTTTACCTGCAACTTTACCAGATTCATTGATGAGCTCTAGCAGTTTTCTGGTAGCATCTTTATGATTTTCTATGTGTAGTATCATGTCATCTGCAAACAGTGACAGTTTTACTTCTTCTCTTCCAATTTGGATTCCTTTCATTTCTTTTTCTTCTCTGATTGTTGTGGCTAGGGCTTCCAAAACTATGTTGAATAAAAGGGGAGAGAGTGGACATCCTTGTCTTGTTCTTGATCTCATTGGAAATGTTTTCAGTTTTTCACAGTTGAGACGGATGTTTGCTGTGGGTTTGTCATATATGGCCTTTATTATGTTGAGATATGTTCCCTCTATGCCCACTTCTGTAGAGTTTTTATCATAAATGGGTGTTGTGAAACTTTGTGAAAAGCTTTTTCTGTATCTATTGAGATGATCATATGGTTTTTATTCTTCAGTTTGTTAATGTGGTGTATCACACTGATCTACATATTTTGAAGAACACTTGCATCCCTGGGGTAAATCCCACTTGATCTTGGTGTATGATCCTTTTAATATGTTTTTGGATTCAGTTTGCCAGTATTCTGTTGAAGATTTTTGAGAAAGATAAACAGAGCTGGAGGAATCAGGCTCCCTGACTTCAGACTATACTGCAAAGCTACAGTGATCAAAACAGTATGGTACTGGCACAAAAACAGAAAGATCAATAGAACAGGATAGAAAGTCCAGAGATAAACCCACGCACCTATGGTCAGCTAATCTATGACAAAGGAGGCAAGAATGTACAATTGAGAAAAGACAGCCTCTTCAAAAAGTGGTGCTGGGAAAACTGGACAGCTACATGTAAAAGAATGAAATTAGAACACTCCCTAACACCATGCACGAAAATAAACTCCAAATGGATTAAAGACCTAAATGTAAGACTGGACACTATAAAACTCTTAGAGGAAAACATAGGCAAAATACTTGTTACCTAATTGCCTTTTTTTTTTTTTTCCTATAGGAAAAACATTAATGGCTGCATAGGATTTTATTGCAAGTATATATCATAATAAAATTAACTAAATTTCTTTAAAAATGCAGTTGGGAGTAGTAAAGATTAGGACAGGACTCAAATTATAATTTTATTTTTTAAATTTATGTGTTTGTATTATTAATTTAAAAAGACAAATTTAAAAATGATTAAAAGTATTTTACATAATAGATTTATTCTAGGCAATTATCATTACAACCAAAAATTCCTTTTAATTTTCACAAAGACTAAATCTAAGTGATTTTTTTTTAAGTTAGGATATTTCTACTTTCCTGTTACTAACATATTGGGTGTAATTAATGACCAAAATTCATAGAATTGGCTAGCAATTCTCAAATGTTTTCGTCTAAAAACCTCATTATACTGTTAGGTTTCAGTTAATGATATTTGTCAAATTAAAAAACAATTAAGAGCTTAAAATATTTGTTTACTGACTGACTTAAAATAACAATAATAAACCAACTGTATGTGATAAATAACATATTTGTATTTTAAAACAACTACATTTTCCAAAACAAAATACATCAGCGAGAAGAGTGTCATTGTTGAACACTTTTTCAATTCTCTTTAACTTCTGGCTTTAATAGAATTCAGTTCATTCCTTATATCTTCTTCTATATGCAGTTTGTTGTGATATGTTGTTTGGAAATGTAGGGGTAAAAATGTGCCCTCACACAGATACATTGTTAGAAAAGGAAGAAGTATTTTAATAGCCTTTTCAGATAATTGTGGTTATTCTTCTTTGACACAACACCAAAATGTGAAATTGGAAATCATATCCATGAACTTTTTCTGTTCTGTTACACTAGAAGTCATTGGTCTATCTTGTACTTTGAATGGACCTTTTCAAGAACTGTGCATGATTTGGTAACATAATGCATTAGTCACTTGAAAAGTACTGGTTCACTGAGCTATGCAGATCTTCCAAATGCTGACTCATTTCATTACTCAGTTTCAAAAGATGACATTCATTAATATCACTACCAGTCTCATTAGAAAAATCTTTAGGTATTGGCAAACTATAGCTAATGATCATGAATACAAATTTTCTAAATTTCTAATTTTTGTGTGAAACCTCAAATTTTTTCATTGTGAACAATGTCAATTGCTTCTTAAAATGATACTCATTTCATATATTTTCAAGAATATGCCTGCCTAATAAATCAGAATAGCTCTAGTTTGCCTGACAGTTGTTCCTGCAAGTGAAAAGGATGCTCCATGAAAAAAGCAGCTAGTTCTGCTGGTAACTCAAACACACATAAGTACTTTTCTTCGAGACAACCATCATACTTCAGTATGCAACCAAAGTATTTTATGTTTTTCCAGCTTCACTGAAACAAACTGACATATAACATTGTATAAGTTTAAGGTGTACAGTGTAATAATTTAATACATGTATGTATTGTAAAATGATTACCAAAATAAGGTTAGTTAACACATCCATCACCTCACATACTTACAAAATGTGTGTGTGTGTGATGAGAACTTTTAAGATCTACTCTCTTAGCAACTTATTCATATAGAATACAGTGTCGTCAACTACAGTCACCAGGCTGTACGTTACCCCCCCACAAATTATTCATATAGAATACAGTGTCGTTAACTACTATCGTTATCATCACGCTGTACATTACCTCCCCACAATTTATTCATCTTATAACTGGAAGCATGTACCTTTTGACCACCTTCACCCATTTCCCCCATCCATCCCCCCCATCCTTGGCATCTACCAATCTACTGTCTCTTTCTATGAGTGGAGCACAAATTATTTTATGCCCATTTCCCATTTTGACACACAGAATGTTAAAATGACATGCACTCAAGGGTCAAGATTTAATAAAATTAATAATCTTTACTGCTTTATAAAGATATTCTTAGGCATACCCGGCATTTTTTAACCACAGTGTAGGCAATTAAAAAGACAACGACTACTAGTACAGTTTGGTACCCCTGCCTGTATTCATGCTTAGGTGCCAGTAGTTTTACTCACCATTTTTTTCCACCATGCTTGCAAGTGTCAGCCTTATGAAAAAGTCAAATAATATTTTAGTACTATTATGTATTATTTAGTATTATTATTAGAGCTTTGCCCTTTAAGACACCCAGAAAGGATTTCCATAGCCTACAGGTTCTGTGAATTGCCCTCTGAGAACTACTGATGTAGGCAGTAAGTATCATAAATGATAAAATGATCACAAACAAAAGTCTTTACTTTTTTGCCTAGCTGAATAAGAGTTAAGTTTTCCAAGCTGTGTAAACTGTGCCTAGGCAGTAGGATGCAGTAGAAATAGTTCAAAATTGTTGGAATGTAACACTTGATCACAGCTCAGGGTACCTGTGTCCCCATGTTGTCATTTATCAGTCATAGGATCATTGATTAGTCAACTGTGCTTCTTTGAGCATCTTTCTCCCACTTGAATATTGGAGATAACACCATCTACCTCTTAGTGTCCTTGGATAAACTAGAGTGACTCAAAGTATGGCCCCTGCACCCTTAGCATCAGCATCACCTGGGAACCTGTTAGAAATCCAGATTCTAGGTTCCCAACCCACACATGTTGACCCAGAATCCTCAGAAGTAAGGTCCAGAAATTTCTTCTTTTTTAGGTTCTCCAGATGATTCTTACCCATATGGAAGCTTGAGAAGCATCATCACAGACCATACAACATAAAGGATTAAAAACTGTGAACACTATGAATTCACATTATAATGATAATAAATAGAAAAGAAAGATCTTCCAGGCAAAGAACTACATGAAAATAGTTATTTGTGTAGTTTTAGGACTTTTACCCCCCACTAAATTATTAAACATAGCTTATTTATATTTGTGTCATCCACTGTAGGTTACCAGTGATCTTATTGTTGCTATTAAACATACGTGTGTGTGAAAGAAATACAAAGCCAAGAAGTAGTCCGGAGTAAGGGAGATAGCAAAGAGTATATTTGGAAAGCAGTGGGAAATAATGCTAGATGTGATTAAAGTATGGGATGATATGGCTAAACTTTATACAGGAAACAACAGGAACCATTATAGATTCTCAAATAGTAAAGTGACGTGATGAAAGGCATGTTTTAGTAATCGTGGTACAATATGAATTGGAGGGGAAAAGACATGAAGGCAAGGAGTATTTCATCAGGATCATACATTTTTTTCTCCCCGTGAATAAGAAAGTCCTCCACCAAATCTGGACATGGTCCGCAGTGTCATAGGTATATGGTAGGACTAAAATGAAGACAAAGAAACTCTAAGAATGAGTATATTACATGTTCATTATTTACGTCAACACAGCAATTCACCTTCTCTTCTATTCCAAGTGTTCCTATTAATTTGCCGCTCTCAAACTCTTGTTCTCAATGGTCTTTCAACCTGCCCTCCTTTTCTCAGCAGCCCAGGTTCTTCCCCTATCTATGAAGACTCTTTCATGTGTTTCCTATCCTGTAACTGTCTACGCTTACTAAAAGTTCTAATTGATAAGAAGCTCTTTTCTAAGAATTTCTGTGCCGAAGGAGAGGAGTAATGGAAAATCCCTGTGTCCCAGTCAGAGTCTTCCTCTCTTCCTGGACATATTATGTAGTTATCAATAGCTTTTGAAGATAATGTTTTGATTTTAGCGCTTAAAAAGAGAGAGAGAGAAAATAAGGGGCTGAGAGAATAAAATGAAAACAGGGCAGAAGCAACGTCTCTACAATGCAGGCTTGGAAAAGGTTAAGTCAAAAACACCAGGACTGTGGAGCTGAAGTTGAATTTATCTGTTTGTGTGTTCTGGGGGCAGAACCAGATCAGAACGTCCTGCCGGGATTTATCCGTCCTGGAATGGAACTACCCTGGGAAAGACTAAAAGCATTTAAAGCAGAATATAGAATAGCAATGGTTGGAAAAGCCCCTCAGATTTGACCCTTAATTAAGCCAAGCTAATTACATTAATAAAAGATTATCCAAAGCTATTCCTGTCAAAAGCATTCAAATTACCCTGAACTTCTGGCTGCAATTACACCGGGAATTGCAAGCTAAGAAGACTTAGGGGAGTGACCCAAATCATGTGACATTAAAGCTCGGAAGGAAGGCAGAACTCAAAGTCACCAAGTGGAGAGGAGTGGATTTGAGAGTGAGGGGATTTTAGCATCTTTCATAGTGTATAAATGTGCACACTTTTACTTAATTTAAATTGAATGCACTCAGATTCAGTTAAGTGGGGTGTTACGATGAAATCCAAAGCTTTTTAAATGTTACCCCAATTTTTTGGATGAAAATTCAATGAAAAGACAATTTATTTATAGAAGTATCATATATAAGAAAAATGAAACTTTTTTTTTTTGCGGTACGTGGGCCTCTCACTGTTGCGGCCTCTCCCGTTGCGGAGCACAGGCTTCGGACGCGCGGGCTCTGCGGCCATGGCTCACGGGCCCAGGCGCTCCACGGCATGTGGGATCTTCCCGGACCGGGGCACGAACCCGTGTCCCCTGCATCGGCAGGTGGACTCTCAACCACTGCGCCACCAGGGAAGCCCAGAAAAATGAAACTTTAAAAAAATGGTTGAGAATACCATCTTTCATTTAACTATTTGAATTCAAAACAAGACCTATTTGTTGGAATGATAGCATGGTAATAATATAAACTGTAATTAATTTCGTTCCAGTTTTACTCATTCATAGATAATCCCTAGCACAGTTCTAGGTAACAAAGATACCACGGTGAACAATGCATAGATATGGTTCCTGTCTTTATGGAGTTTATATTCTAGTAAGGAAGATAGTGAAAATGAGAAGTAAGCACATGACTATAAATACACAGTATATAAAGTAAATTGTAAGTGCCACCTAGAAACAAGTAGCTAAGAGAGAGAAGAGTTAGGGGGATGAGTTTAAATAAAATGGTCAGGGGAGCATCTCTAAGAAGACGGCATTAAAGCTCAGACCTAAGAGTGAGAAATTATCATGCACAGAGTGGAAAGAAGCTCTCTCCTGCCAAGACGAAAGCAGCGTATAGGCTCTGAGGAGGGAAAGAGCCAGACTTGTTCAAAGATCTAAGACAAAACAAGTGTGGCTGGAGCCTGGTGATCAAAGAGGAGAGAACAAAGATGAGCTGGAGAAAGACATAGGGGTCAGACCATGAGGGCCTTTTGTGCTATCTTGTGGAGAAAGCAGAGGAAAATAAGGGCAGAAGATGTCCTGTGGTTTGGCAACCACAATGTAATGGGTGTCGCTCGCTATAGCTAATTTCAGGAAAATAGTACAGAAGAGTCAATATCGACTCCCGCTAGGATGAGTAGGAGAGACAGCCAGCAGGGAAAAAGACACATCTCTGTCTCGCTCAAATTCAGCTAAGAGGGGGAGATTGGTGGAGGAAACCTAGAAGGTTTGGGTTTTCTTTCCCAAAGACAGGAAAGATCAGAGCATGTTTGTATTCTGATAGGGATTGGTCCAGGGGAGAGGAGTTATTGATGAGAAGCATGGATGGGGCCCAGAGCACAAGTGAAAGATTGAGAGACAAGATAGGAAAAAAGATTGTGTGGACACAGGTCAAGGTGTGCAGTTACTGGTAGAAGCTTCGAAAACACTGTCCTCTACCACCCTCACCTCCCCTTAACCTCAGAATCTCTGAGCTATGCCTTCATGTTCATTAACACTTTAGCTCCTGAATCTGTTTCTAGATTCATACCATTGACACATCCCATCTGCTTTAAAATCCCTAAGAATTCCATGTAAATAATTTACTTTCCTAAATACACAAGTGTTTGCAAAGACGGCACAGCCAAGTCAATAGAGGTTTTGTGTTTTTTTTTAACAGAGTTGTCCTGCAATTTTATTTATACAACATAATGTTATAAGCAAAACGTTTTAGGACAAAAGATAAATTAAAGGTGCCCCCCACCGAAAGTGGCAAGATCCAGAATCGCTACATATAGTTTTCCATACGTTTTTCCTCAGTATCTTTTTATTATATTACCAGGGTCTTGGAACTTATTTTTCCATCCATGCCACTTCCACTTTTCATATCAGTGTGGCATTCAAATTCCTTCTTGGATATAATATCCCCAGTGCTTTGTCGAATGTGTCCCTTCTTTGAAAATGTGTATATTTATATATTCCTATATCCCCTCACTTACTTTCCATTACTAAATTAAGAAAGAAATAATAGGAGATGTAACACAAAGCATATGCTGTGTTTGTCTGACTGGATAGACAGATCATTTTCAAATATAGTAGCAAATGCTGTTTCAGTTTAAAAGAGTTTTTAACTGTTCAACTCGAAATGCACTGAGTTATTTTAAGTTCTGCTACCATCAGTCAGTTGCTTCGTGTGGAAGAACATATAACTTAGCTAAAGCTAAAGCAGCTGGAGCAATCACCACAAATCACCAGTTAGAAGGCTGCTTGCAGCAGTAACACAGGCTGAAAAGTCCCCTCTCCCCCAGAAAAACCCATGAAAAAGTTGATGTCCCGTGGTTTGGCAACCGCAATGTAATGCGGTTGCCAGTAGCTCACTGTTGTTCAGGTCATCTGTCATCCCGCTGGACCGCACAAGTAGGAGTAAAGAAGAAATTCGTCTTTTATACTGACATCACACCATGTCTTTTTTTAAAATGGGCATTTGTAGCTTTCATTTGATATCAAAATCCAGAAGTTTCTAAGCAAAAGAAGTAGTGAGAAAGTTTAAAATGAAGTTTTAAATCTCACTAAATGAATGACAACATCTAAGCTTAAGGAGCATTTCTAACCTTCTGTAGAAGAAAAGCATTTCTCCTCTAGCATGAGTTTCAGGTAATTTTGTTTGTTCAATGATTTGTTCAACTTTTCCTTTTTTCATTGAGAAGCGTCTGCCCACAAAAGTTACGTCTAGGTTCACAAATCCAGATAGCAGGCTAATTTAAATAACTCAAAACTTTTCCAAGTGTCATTAAACTCAAACTGACATTCTACTACATACCCACCAGGATGGCTAAAACTAAAATTGAGAGCATATATGTTGGTGAGAATGTAGAACAACATGAATTCTGTATTGTTTATGGGAGTATAAATTGGAAAACTGGTAAATACAAATTTGGAAAACTGTAAGAAAATAGCTACTAAAGCTAGTGGAATGCCAGTAAATACTGAACACCTGATTCTCAGGGGAGTGTTGGGCGGGGCTGGGGGTCTGCTGGTTTGTAGTATTGCCTGTGATGTAAATACTCCCCTGATAGCCAATTTCAAGCTACCAATGTGACATCACTGAAGAGGAAATTTCTGAACATCTTTCCTTTGACTAGAGCTAAAAACATACATCTTCTCCACAATCCTGAACATTTCCTCCTAATTATAATCCCCAAAGAGATGTATATATATGTTAACCAAAAGCTGCATACAAGAATTTTTATAGCAACACAATTTATTGAAGTCAGAAACTGGCAACAACCCAGTTGTCTTTCTCCCATCAAGCATCCAGTCACCTCAACTAAGCCAAAAGAAGGCAGAGGTATTGTCTATTACCCACTACTGTATCTTCCAGCACTAGAAAAATGGCTGGTAGATAGTAAGTTCTCACTAGATAGCTGTTGATTGAAAGAATAGATTAACTGATGAATCAACAATAGATGTCTTTTTCCTCCCAAAAAAGAATCAGTGTTTCCTTCTAGGATGTTCTCAATTCAGTCTGGATTGGACATGAAGAAAGGACCCTTTGGAATATTCTCATACTTCAAAAGAGTTTATGAATCTGGAAGTATTTTAGGAGGAAACATACTGACTCCATTTGAGCCATTCAGTCTTTATGTGACAATTCTCATTTCCTTCCTATTTCAGACCTATCAGGACAAGTTAAGGAGCCACCCAAAGGAAAAATTCGTTGTACACCTCACCCTGTCAAAACGCATTTATCTGACAGAATAAACTGTTTGCAATTGTAATCACTAAAGACATTGACTCCCACTCATGGGAGGCTGTGTTAATCTAAGACGTGATTTTTGTGCCTGCATTATAGCTTTTAGAAGACTGTGCCTAGTGTCCTTTTTCCCCTTGGGATTTCAGTGGAGAAATCCTAAAATCCCTGCCTTCCGCATGGCTCTTCTAAAGGCAATTCTTCTTGCTATTCCTGGGAAAAGAGATCTTTAAAATCCTTAGTCATTTTCCCAGGTGTAAAATGAGTAATCCTTTCAGGACATCAAAAATATTGTTCATCTGCACAGTCTCCTGTCTCCTGCCATCTGTGTTGTCTTTCTTACTGTCTAGTCTGGGGCTGAAATAATTTATTACAATTAAAACCAATCACCAATATGTAAACCAAATCATCAGAGGGAGATTTTTCAATATTTCTTTAAGCTGAATGTTTAGAACTGCCCTATTCAAAATCACTTATATTTGAAATTGTTTAAAATCACGTTTGATTTGTTAATCCCCAGAAATATACAAATGATATGTAATTATTCTACCAGTTATGGAGGCTGATAGATAAGATTTTATGTCACCTCACTGGGGGGCCATCAGGATTCCTGTTTACAACAACAAAGAATTATACTTCAAACTGCAATTTTTAAAAAAAACTACATTATAAAATGGGGTTTTAATTTTAACACAAAAAGGGAATGCTTCCTTATAGCAGATATGGATGGAGATTGACTGGGAGCAGTGAAGGAGAGGGCGTGGCATTGAGAAACGGAAACATGCAACAAATGATCCGGAAACCTTCTGGACTCAGCCTGGTAGGGGTCTGTCTGTTTTAGAGAGGATTAGTAAAAGAGGAAGAAAGAAGTTGATGCCTTTGATCAATGAGAAACCTTGAAGAGGTGAGACTTAGAAAGTTCAGGGTTAAAAAGAAATTAAAAGCAAAATGCTTAGAGGAGATGGGGTGACAAAGAGAGCCAGAAATTCTCTCAGTCATGGGAGCCGGCGAGCACAGGAACCACGATCAATCTCTAACTTCTCACACTTTGTGCAGTGCTTTCTTAAAACTGCTGAAGCGATGTGATTTCATAGCGTCTGTGCCAACTTTAACTATGAAGTATTTTTAAAACTGCCTCTCGAAGAATGAAATTCCCCTTCAATATCATAATTAAATAAATGTGGTTAAAAGGAAACTCTTAAAATGAGCTTAGAAACTAGATCATTTCTTTCCTCAAGAGGTGGCCTTTCCTTATGGTCCAGATGGCAATGCTGACCCTTATTAACGCAAATTAAATCGCACCTATCACCTAAATGGTGCCACATAGTTTTATCTAAGAAAAACAATGACTATTAACAGTCCAGCTGTACACAGAAGTTTCTTCTCTGATAAAAGAAAACTCATCAAAAAATATTAATCTGACTCTTAAACACTGAGATCTGAATTAGCCGTGTAATTGCTACATAAATGTAAAAATACAATTTTGTATCGAATATATGTTGGAGGTAACCAAACTAAATCTATTGCCCTAATGTCAATTGCTTTGGAGAATGATGTCACTGATACCATAGGGTGGTCCAGTACAGTTAAAAATTAATTTAAATGAATGAAAACATGTTTGAGGTATTTCATTCGTGAAATCCAACAAATGAAAAAAATTCTCTTTATTTAAAGTAATAAAGTCATTTGGGATTGACACATAAACACTATTAATGCTATGTATAAAATAGATAACTGATGAGAACATACTGTATAGCACAGGGAACTCTACGTAATGCTCATGGTGACCTAAATGAGCAGGAAATCCAAAAAAGAGGAGATGTATGTATATGCATAGCTGATTCATTTTGCTGTACAGTAGAAACTAATACAACATTGTAAAGCAGCTATACTCCAATAAAAATTAATTAAAAAAACTTTTTAAAATGGTAATCGTTCCCTGATGTATATAAATCAAATCATTATGCTGTACACCTTAAACTTATAGAGTGTTGTATGTCAATTATATCTTAATAAAAATGGAAGAAAAATAAAATAAATTTTTAAAAATTAAGAAACCCGCATCTTGGTTGGACAATAATCATGCTGAAAATTATTCCTTACACAATTGAGGGTGAGACACTCTATAGAAAGGACATCTTGAGAAGATAGCTACACAATCAGTAACATAAAATTCTGACAAAATCAAACCAGATGCAAAAAAAAAGCAATTACAGTGAAAGTAAATACAGCAATATCCATGAGTACACAAAGTAGTGATTGATGAAAATTTTAATAATTTTTCCATAATGTAAAATGTACTCAGAAAATGACAAGAATCAAACTGTAGATTCAGATTCCATAATTTGAAGTATGACATCAAAATGCTAGCTAGAGAAGCTATGCATGGTACAGGGTAGGGATGCACAATCTGGGGGTGAGCTGCAGATTCTCATCCCACCTCTGCTGCCTCTGGCCGTGCCCCAGGGACGTGACCCCTGGGCGTCTTCCCGCCAGCACGGGGATAACGTAGCAGCAGCGCTCGCTTTATCTGCGCATGTCCCAATGTCACACATCCAGCCAATCAATTGTTCTCTGAATTTACTACAATACAGACCAGGTTTTCTACTTTGCAGAACCAGAAAGGGGTCTTTATCAATGAACCCAGAGCCCACCAGGTTCTCAGTAATAGCAAAAAACATAGGCGATAGTAGGTAGCTTAGATGCCTGTCCTTGAAAGCAACTCCATGAAGTAAATATTATGATATTCATTTTTCACATGAGGAAACTAAGGTTTAGAAGTGTGACTCTCCTATGACAACAAAGCAACTGAATGGCAGAGCTGCTCTTCAAACCCTAGTCTGTGACTTTCCAATACCGCCCTGCAATAACAGTTCCCATAAATGTTATTTTTCCACAAGAAAGATGTACATATAAGGATACCCGTATTTTTATAATTTGGCACAGTGGTTCACAAAGTGTGATCTGGGAACTCCTGGGGGTGCTCAAGATCTTTTCGGGGAGACCACGAGGTCAAAACTATTTTCATAATAACAAAAAGACATTCCTTGTCGTCTTATTCCCATTCCCTCATGAGCCCACAGTAAAGTTTTCCAGAGGCTGTGTGACCTGTGATGTCACAACAGACTGAATACAGAAGCAGATATAAGAATCCAGCTGTCTTCTATTAAGTCAGACATTAAAGAAACTTGCAAAAAAAAAAAAGTTACTCTTCTCACTAAAGTTACTTTTTAGTTTTAGAAAATAAGATTTTTTTTTTTTTTTTTCTGCACTGTGCGGCTTGTGGGATTTTAGTTCCCGACCAAGCAGGGATTGAACCTGGGACCTCAGCAGTGAGAGCTCAGAGTCCTAACCGCTGGACCGCCAGAATATTCCCAAAATTATTTTTCGTTAAAATGTCATTTATGTTAACATGTAATGGGTTTGTTATTTTAAATAAATTATCCTTATATTTAAAAATTTTCTCAGATATAAGTGAATACACTAAAAATCTCTAGATATAATATACACATAAACAAAAGCTTTTGGGGGGCCTCAATAATTTTTAAGAGTCTAGGGAGATCCTAAGAAAAAAATTTTGAGAACTTTGAAGAACATTCATACTATTATGCCACTGTCAGTAGAAGAGCATAGGGGAGAAAACAAGATCACACAAGAAGTGTGTGTTTTGTTTTTAATTTTTATGGAGTATACTTGATTTACAATGCTGTACTAACCTCAGGTGCACAGCAAAGTGAATCACCTACACACGTAGACATGTCCCCTTTTTTTTTAGATTCTTTTCCCATATAGGCCACCACAGACCATTGATTAGAGTTCCCTATGCTATACACAGGTTCTTATTAGTTATCTATTTTATATAAAGTAGTATACATATGTCAATCCCAATCTCCCAGTTTATACTCCCACCACCAGCCCCTGGCCACCACAAGTCTGTTCTCTATATCCGTGACTACCTCTGTTTTACAAATAAGTTCATCCGTACCCTTTTTTTTTTTTTAAGATTCCACATATAAGCAACATCACATGCCACCTGTCTTTCTGTGTCTGAACCACTTAACTCAGGCCGACAATCACCAGGTCCATCCATGTTGCCACAGTGGTTTTCAATGAGCACCTAATTTAGCCTGACTGTTCTCTGGGTACCCTGAAATTCAGTGTCATTTTCATCCCTGCATCCACCCAAACTGAAGCCACTTTTCCATGAAGAAGGACCTTCCAAGGGATTATTCTCAGGTGATACCGTGTGATTTTTTTTTTAATTGTGTTGGAGTGAAGTATGAATTAGAATGTGAGAAGCTGAATGCTTTTATCACGTTCTATTGCATGTGTTTTAATGAGTCCATATTGTAAAAGATTGTCAAAAAATCCCTTCCACAGAGTGCCCTGAAAGAGGATGAAGCACTTAGCTTACCACAAACTGTGATAGCCTTTAACTTAAAAAAAATTGTACGTGTATGTGTATAATAAAAATGTAACCATGATGAAATCTTTATGTAATTTATATTATATCAGGATGTGTTACATACTATGAGATAGAGATAGATATAGATAGTATATAAATCTAATAAAGTTAAGTCTGACAGAGAAGAAAAATTAAGAGGTTCACTTGATCAGTGTAGCAACGTTCTTGATACATAAGTAGCTACATAAATGTTCAGAATACAGACTAATACCCTGTATAGAACATGTATATTTAAGTGGAGTTTGCTATCTCTAGTCTATCTTCAAAGTAACCATAGAAGGTTATTAGAACAAAATTTGTTTTCAGTTTTTTTATTTGTATGCTAAATGGTTTAAAAAGTATAATTAACACAGCCTTCAAGAATGAAAATGATGATGACATAACCATCAAGATGAAAGTATATTAACAGAACAATACCAATTGCTGAGCAAACTCTGGCACATCCATGCATAATCTACATCATGGCAGAGGGGTAGGAAGAATACAGTAGCAAAAATATCTGCCACCTTAAGAAAACAGGATCAGAATACCTTATACCAGGCATTTTGATTCCAAGATTTCTTAGATTCACTATTTGACATAAACTAATTCAAATAAGTATAAAAGAGCAAAATACGTGAAAGGAACAGGGAAATCTGTGAAAAATAAACGTGCTAAGCATAAGGCCGTAAACTACCTCTCAACCACAAAGAAAATACAATCTGACGCTGCTGAGTCTTCCACAGACATAGTCATTTTTTTTTTTAAAGCAGGTGGTGGTATGGCGGAAGGAAAGAGATTTGACTTTAATAATATTACTCTAGTTAGCAAGCATTAAGACTATTTTTCTCTTTGATTTCCATAAAGGTCAACCTCTGACTGAAAAATTTGAGTCGCAGGTAGGGTATTTAATTTCCTAGATGACCTCTAGTGGTCATCCAAGACACGCATTGGCATGGGAAATGAGAGCTGTCTATATTACAAAGTACAAAATGATCAAATAACAAGAAGGATCCTGAAAATGTCCTTTAAGGTGAAAGAAATTCTCACTTGATAAATTTAGAGTGTGTCAAAACACTTAAAATGTATACCATTAATCCTGAAATTCTAATTTTAGGAATGTATCCTAAAGAAAGAATTTGGCAAGGACTCAAAAATGTTACAAATAGGGATGTTTATTTCAGGATTGCTTAACCACAGAGTATAATGGCCAACAATCCCTAGTGGTTAAACAAAGTACGGCACATCCATGGAGTGAAATACTAGTGCAGCCATCAAGAATAATAATGACGACACATTTATCGAAAAGAAATGTGTTAGCAAAATACTGTTGAATTAAAAAGTTAAAATCAGGGTAAAATAGTATAACTCTTGATACTATCTTGGCTTAAAAATTACGTGGAAGGTATGTAATAAATAATCAAAGGATTAGAGGTTAACCTTTGGGTGGTGAAATTATAGATTTCTTAACTGAATTAATTTTCTACTTTATTCTATAATAAATAAGTATGCTTTGTAATAATGAATACATTTTAATAAAATTTTACATAAAGAGATATTGATCCATGAGATTATAGCCAACTTCACACAGAAGTTACTAAATTTTTTTTTCCTTATCCAACCAATTTTGTCTATAACAGACTATGCAAATATCTCAGGACAATCTTTCTGACTCACTGACATATTTTTTCTTTCTCTGGTAAGTTGAAAGACAAAGCAGTATCCCGTACACACGTTTTTTTCTTAGAGCTTTATTTTTCAAGTGCACCTTAATTTACCAAAACAAGAAAGCATGTCAGAGATTTATTTTTTTATTCTTGAAAGAATAAAGGTTCTTATCTAGGTGATTTTATAATAGAGTAATAAGTCTAAATTTAAATACACCAGAATAATTGACCATTTTTTTTCCACCACTGTCAAATTACTTAGAACATGTGTTTCATTTTTTATGTAATGTTGGAAAGAATGGTTTCTTGAAGGTACCTGAAAGCAGCAACCAGCAGAAGCCTCTGTGAGAAAAGCAGACTTTGTCAGGATTACATGTGTCTGGATGCAGAAAAACTTGCTGCAACTGACCGATTATAAGTAATCTGAGCAAGTAACAGATGATCAGGACCAATGTTTCTCTAAACAGACAAGAAAGTAAGTAAATTTGACTCATGGTTTAATAGGCTGTGTTTAGCCCATTGTTTATAGCAATAATGTCAAGAGTATTTATAACATTCAGCTGTAGAAATACAAACCAGTTATTATTAGGTCCAATTCTGGCCCCCATAAATTAATTTCTTTTCACTGTTGTATCTTGACCAGTTGTATTGATCCAGCATGAGCTGAAATTTAAAACCAGTTGCCACTTGATTCCTTTGTTAATAGGAGCCAAACTAACATGGATCATTGAAATTAGCTGTTTTCTCTTAAATCCAACTCCCTCCTCCACTGACCCTCTTTATCAGAACAGGCAATAAGCCAAACCCAGAATAACCTGCACTTGCCTCCCGCAGCTGGTTGAAGTGCTTAATTGGTGTGCCCTAAATACAGACGCAGAAGAGAAGCTGTACCATACAAAACCTGCCCTTAAGCTAACAGCTAAATTATTTAGAACCTGCTATATTCATCAGAAGATGAAAACCACAACACGTTAACAGGATAACTTCAAACCAAAACTATCCAACTTGCACAAAACCATTATTAGACCTGGAATAAACTTGAGGCCAGAAACACCGCTAAATTTCATTTCCTTTCTCTGGCAAAGTGAGTTAACTCAATAAACTTCAGCCTTACTTTCCTTACACAATTTCTCACTTGAATACATGAGCCCAGAGTTGTAGAAAGAAAAAATGGCAAACTCCTAACCATACGCATGTAACCAATACAACTTTAATCACTTCTCCAGAATTCTACCTGCCCACAATATGCCTTTTGAATTACAAATTGCTTAGGGTGAGGGGAAGCAGTGCAAATTTTATATCATGTAAGTTCAAAGACAATTTTCTGTGACAATTTCCATCTGGCACGTTGCATTTGACAGTGGCCATCAGCATTCTCTTGTGTGATGTAATGCCCTATGACTGGTGTAATCCAGGCAAATCATCTCAAAGGAGAACACCCCATGGGAAGTAACTTTTTCATGGGTAATGAAAGTACTAGAAATACATGTTATATTTCATGTTCCTTGACATGGTATAGCCTAGAGCTATGACATGCAAATCATTTTTGTCAAATTATTTTACTTTTGTCTTTTTGCTAGTGAGTAATTATGTATAAAGAAATATTCTAACATCATATTTCTAGCACTGTGTGCAGAATAAGTAGATCATGAAGCTCAGGCTGGGCGTGGGGTTGGGAGAGGGAGAATTATTAGAAAAATATTGTATAGTTTTTTTAACTCTTCAGAGACATTTTATATATCTCAGATAATTGGAGTCAATTAACCTAATTGTATGTACCCACAACCCAAATTTATCAAGCTAATATTTAGCTCTTTAATTTATCCATTGTTTCAGTTACCTATTTCTGCGTAACAAATTACTCCAAAATGTTGGCTTAGAACATTTATTATCTCATAGTTTCTCTGGATCAGGAATCCAGGCACCGCTTAGCTGAGTACTCTGGCTCTGGCTCAAGTACACTTGAGGCTTTGGTCAGCTTAAGGCCCACTTGGAAAGGATTCACTTCCAGGCTCACTTATGCGCTTGTTGGCAGGACTCAGACCTCAGCAGGCTGTTAGACCCAAGCTTCAGAGCATCTCACCACGCGGCAGTAAGCAGAATAGAGGGCAAGAAAGAGAAAGCTAGCAACATAAACATAGAAGTGACTCATACCCCAGGGGAGGGCCTTACACAGTTGTGTGACTCCCAGAAGGTCGGGTTCACTGAGGTCATGTCAGAAGCTGCCCAACACATTCACTCACACCTTGGTTATAAAAATGAATAGGCCAGCATATTTTCTATCCCTGTAATTAACACGTATTAAATCATGACCCCTCGCTAGACAGTCACATTTAAAAGGAAAATGATTTGTTTTACAATAAGTCCAGCTGATGTAATCAGCAAAGAGTCTGAACTCATGTTAAGGGAGAAAGTAAAGTTAGCAGCCGGTAACATAAAATAGATACCACTCTCAAAGGTCATTCTTTCGGTTTCTTTTACCTCAATCATTTATGTCACTTTTCTTCCTTTCCCTGGCAAGATGATGTCAAAATTAACATTCAGTGCTGAAAGAATGGGTGACCTTTCAGCATTTGATCGTTGTCATTCACATGCATGTGCAGTACCAGAGTCAAAAGCTCAGATTGACAACCAGCTACTTCCATGTATAACTAATAGAGCTGGGTTTTCCTCTACTTATTTAATAAATGTACAGTTAAATAATATACAGATAAAACACCAATATGTCCATATAATAATAACCAATTAATATTGAGTCCTTACTATGAGCCAAACACTGTTCTAAATCACTTAACTACTTAACACATGTATCTACATACATACTAATGTATGGATATCCACATGTAAACTCAAGAAACCACATTAATTGATTAACATTATTGACGTATTTATAGTGTATTTTTAGTGCAATTAGATTAAAATTACTCAGCTTTCTCAAAGCCTACAATTTCTATCATTCCTCTTCAATCAGCACTGAGACCCACTAAGTGATAAAAGATGTCAAAAAGAATTATAGTTAAGTATAAAGTGACTCTGCCTACCTTGTACTCAACTAGACTGGTTTACACATATTGTGAATTTGCTTCTTTGAAGAGAAAAAAACAGCATGCCTAGAGTGTTGGTTATTTTATTTCTGCTAAAGGAAATTATTTTTAAATTCCCAGAATTGTTTTTTTTAAGTCTGAGGTTATTTGTTTCTGTCCTCCTATCAATACATAGATGCATTCTTTTTTCTTAATATATTTATTTATTTTCTTTTTTGGCTGCGTTGGGTCTTTGTTGCTGCGCACGGGCTCTCTCTAGCTTCGGCAAGCAGGGGCTATTCTTCGTTGCAGTGCGCAGGCTTCTTATTGCGGTGGCTTCTCTTGTTGTGGAGCACGGGCTCTAGGCGTGTGGGCTTCAGTAGTTGTGGCACGCGGGCTCAGTAGTTGTGGCTCTCAGGCTCTAGAGTGCAGGCTCAGTAGTTGTGGCGCACGGGCTTCGTTCCTCCTTGGCGTGTGGGATCTTCCCGGACCAAGACTCGAACCCATGTCCTCTGTATTGGCAGGTGGATTCTTAACCCCTGAGCACCAGGGAAGCCCCATAGATGCATTCTTGTAGAATGTGTGAATGTTTTTTCATTTACTTTTTCTGGTACAAAATGTATATTGATATGATATAACATATACACTAATGTGTAGTATAATATTTTTTAAAAACTTAAAAAAAGTAAGATAAATGCTATAATCATTAGTTCTAAATGTTAATTGGATGCCTACTACATTTAAGGTGGTCTACTAATGCTAAAATACGCTTTAAATTTTTCTATTTTTATTATTTTTTAAATTAATTAATTTATATTTTAATTTTTTTTTTTTTGCGGTACGCGGGCCTCTCACTGTTGTGGCCTCTCCCGTTGCGGAGCAACAGGCTCCGGACGCGCAGGCTCAGCGGCCATGGCTCACGGGCCCAGCCGCTCCGCGGCATGTGGGATCTTCCCGGACCGGGGCACGAACCCGTGTCCCCTGCATCGGTAGGCGGACTCTCAACCACTGCGCCACCAGGGAAGCCCAAATTTTTCTGTTTTTAAAAGTTGTACACGGTTGAAAAGTTTAATACTGATAAGTTCATGTGTTGATTTTTTAAAATAGCAGTACTATAAGAAAAACAAAAGTTAGCCTCTTGTAGATTACTGAGTCTTCTAATAGGGAAGCTTAAAAAGGCATTGTCTTACCACTTGCCTTAAAGATTAGCTGGCTAGAGATTTGTTACCCAATCATAGCATCACTTTTTCTCCTGCCATTCATAATTGATTGTATTGTGCATATGTCTTTTTCTTCATAAATGGAACCATTTTACTCTGAACACCATCTATGTTTATACAGAACATAATTTCTACCTCTGCTTTCTTTTGCAAAAATAAAAAAATATATATTACTGTATTCAACATTTCCAGTAGTTTCCAAATTACAGAAATTATAAATTCTTCTTCAGTGAGGGAATAATCTTAGTGTTTTCCTGCTCCTCTCATTGAAATACTTGGAGCTACAATGTAACAGATGTGACTGCTTCTATGACTTTGAAGAGAGGCTTCCACCTTAAAGGACAAAAACAGAAAAGAACATCTCAGAGAATGAAGAGAAATGATTCTCCAGAGAAGGTAAAGATGTTTGTAGAGAATGTAGAATTAAGAGAAAATAAATAGCTTTCCAAGATCCTGTGGGTGAATTTCATTGCAGAAATATTTTACTTTTGGCCTCACTGCATACCAGAAGGATCATAGTTCCCTGACCAGGGATGGAACCTGTGCCCCTGCAGTGGAATCATGGAGTCCTAACCATTGGGCCACCAGGGAATTCCCGACAGTTTTAGTTTAAGTCAGTCATGACTCCAGGAATTATGCCTGAAGAGAAGATGAACAGCCTTGGCCTACCAAGTTCTAGCAATAGTACAGGCTCTTGTCTTCTTCTTTATTTATTAATTAATTAATTTATTTATTTTTACATCTTTATTGGAGTATAATTGCTTTACAATGGTGTGTTAGTTTCTGCTTTGTAACAAAGTGATTCAGTTATACATACACATATGTTCCCATATCTCTTCCCTCTTGCGTCTCCCTCCCTCCCACCCTCCCTATCCCACCCCTCCAGGAGGTCACAAAGCACCGAGCTGATCTCCCTGTGCTATGCGGCTGCTTCCCACTAGCTATCTATTTTACGTTTGGTAGTGTATATATGTCCATGCCTCTCTCTCGCTTTGTCACAGCTTACCCTTCCCCCTTCCCATATCCTCAAATCCATTCTCTAGTAGGTCTGTGTCTTTATTCCTGTCTTACCCCTAGGTACTTCATGACTTTTTTTTTCTAAATTCCATATATATGTGTTAGCATACGGTATTTGTCTTTCTCTTTCTGAGTTACTTCACTCTGTATGACAGACTCTAGGTCTATCCACCACATTACAAATAGCTCAATTTCGTTTCTTTTTATGGCTGAGTAATATTCCATTGTATATATGTGCCACATCTTCTTTATCCATTCATCTGTCGATGGACACTTAGGTTGCTTCCGTGTCCTGGCTGTTGTAAATAGAGCTGCAATGAACATTTTGGTACATGACTCTTTTTGAATTATAGTTTTCTCAGGGTATATGCCCAGTAGTGGGATTGCTGGGTCATATGGTAGTTCTATATGTAGTTTTTTAAGGAACCTCCATACTGTTCTCCATAGTGGCTGTACCAATTTACATTCCCACCAACAGTGCAAGAGGGTTCCCTTCTCTCCACACCCTCTCCAGCATTTATTGTTTCTAGATTTTTTGATGATGGCCATTCTGACTGGTGTGAGATGATATCTCATTGTAGTTTTGATTTGCATTTCTCTAATGATTAATGATGTTGAGCATCCTTTCATGTGTTTGTTGGCAGTCTGGGTCTCTTGTAGACAGCATATATATGGGTCTTGTTTTTGTATCCATTCAGCCAGTCTGTGTCTTTTGGTGGGAGCATTTAATCCATTTACATTCAAGGTAATTATTGATATGTATATTCCTGTTCCCATTTTCTTAATTGTTTTGGGTTTGTTATTGTAGGTCTTTTCCTTCTCTTGTGTTTCTTGCCTAGAGAAGTTCCTTTAGCATTTGTTGTAAGGCTGGTTTGGTGGTGCTGAACTCTCTCAGCTTTTGCTTGTCTGTAAAGGTTTTAATTTCTCCATCAAATCTGAATGAGATCCTTGCTGGGTAGAGTACTCCTGGTTGCAGGTTTTTCTCCTTCATCACTTTAAATATGTCCTGCCAGTCCCTTCTGGCTTGCAGAGTTTCTGCTGAAAGATCAGCTGTTAACCTTATGGGGATTCCCTTGTGTGTTATTTGTTGTTTTTCCCTTGCTGCTTTTAATATGTTTTCTTTGTATTTAATTTTTGACAGTTTGATTAATGTGTGTCTTGGTGTGTTTCTCCTTGGATTTATCCTGTATGGGACTCTCTGTGCTTCCTGGACTTGATTAACTATTTCCTTTCCCATATTAGGGAAGTTTTCAACTATATTCTCTTCAAATATTTTCTCAGTCCCTTTCTTTTTCTCTTCTTCTTCTGGAACCCCTATAATTCGAATGTTGGTGCGTTTAATGTTGTCCCAGAGGTCTCTGAGACTGTCCTCAGTTCTTTTCATTCTTTTTTCTTTATTCTGCTCTGCAGTAGTTATTTCCACTATTTTATCTTGCCGGTCACTTATCCGTTCTTCTGCCTCAGTTATTCTTCTATTGATCCCATCTAGAGTATTTTTCATTTCATTTATTATGTTGTTCATTGTTGTTTGTTTCATCTTTAGTTCTTCTAGGTCCTTGTTAAATTTTTCTTGCATTTTGTCTATTTTATTTCCAAGATTTTGGATCATCTTTACTATCATTACTCTGAATTCTTTTTCAGGTAGATTCTCTATTTCCTCTTCATTTGTTAGGTCTGGTGGGTTTTTATCTTGCTCCTTCATCTGCTGTGTGTTTTTCTGTCTTCTCATTTTGCTTATCTTACTGTGTTTGGGGTCTCCTTTTTGCAGGCTGCGGGTTCGTAGTTCCCGTTGTTTTTGGTGTCTGTCCCCAGTGGCTAAGGTTTGTTCAGTGGGTTGTGTAGGCTTCCTGGTGGAGGGGACTAGTGCCTGTGTTCTGGTGGATGAGGCTGGATCTTGTCTTTCTGGTGTGCAGTTCCACGTCTGGTGGTGTGTTTTGGGGTGTCTGTGGACTTATAATGATTTTAGGCAGCCTCTCTGCTAATGGGTGGGGCTGTGTTCCTGTCTTGCTAGTTGTTTGGCATAGGGTGTCCAGCACTGTAGCTTGCTGGTTGTTGAGTGAAGCTGGGTGCTGGTGTTGAGATGGAGATCTCTGGGAGATTTTCGCCTTTTGATATTATGTGGAGCTGGGAGGTCTCTTGTGGACCAGTGTCCTGCATTTGGCTGTGCCACCTCAGAGGCACAGCACTGACTCCTGGCTGCAGCACCAAGAGCCTTTCATCTACACGGCTCAGAATAAAAGGGAGAAAAAGTAGAAAGAAATAATTAGTAGAAGTAGAAAGAAAGAAAGAAAGAAAGAAAGAAAGAAGGAAGGGACGGAGGGAGGGAGGGAGGAAGGAGGGAAGGAAGGAAAAAAGAAAGAAAGAAAGAAGATAAAGTAAAATAAAGTAAGATAAAATATAATAAAGTTATTAACATAAAAAATTATTAAGAAGAAAAATTTTAAAAAAAACACAAAAAACAAAACAAAACAAAAAAAACGGACGGATAGAACCCTAGGACAAATGGTGGAAGCAGAGCTATACAGACAAAATCTCACACAGAAGCGTACACATACACACTCACAAAAAGAGGAAAAGGGGAAAAAATCATAAATCTTGCTCTCAAAGTCCACCTCCTTAATTTGGGATGATTTGTTGTGTATTCATGTATTCCACAGATGCAGGTACATCAAGTTGATTGTGGAGATTTAATCTGCTGCTTCTGAGGCTGCTGGGAGAGATTTCCCTTTCTCTTCTTTGTTCTCACAGCTCCTGGGGCTCAGCTTTGGATTTGGCCCCGCCTCTGCGTGTAGGTCATCGGAGAGCGTCTGTTTTTCATTCAGACAGGACGGGGTTAAAGGAGCCGCTGCTTCGGGGCCTCTGGCTCATTCAGGCGGGGGAGAGGGCAGGGCACGGAGTGCGGGGCGGGCCTGCGGCGGCAGAGGCCGGCGTGACGTTGCAGCAGCCTGAGGCGCGCTGTGCGTTCTTCCGGGGAAGTTGTCCCTGGATCCCGGGACCCTGGCAGTGGCGGGCTGCCCAGGCTCCACGGAAGTGGGGTGTGGAGAGTGACCTGTGCTCGCACACAGGCTTCTTGGTGGCGGCAGCAGCAGTCTTAGCATCTCACGCCCGTCTCTGTGGTCCGCGTTGTTAGCCGCGGCTCGCGCCTGTCTCTG